>NC_047528.1:69990143-70615143 GCF_012275295.1 Melopsittacus undulatus | reverse complement strand
AAAATACCCCTCAGAAAAAAGTAAACCAGAATGCTCCTCAATCTCGGGGATGTGTACAGGAATGTCCTCAAAACCAGAAATATTTTCTGCTATATGAACTATTTGGCAAATGTCATGGTTTAAGCCCAGCTGTAAATCAGACCATGCAGTCTATGTCTTACTCTCCTCTCTTCCTCCCCCCACCCCCACTCCTGGAGGGATGGGAGGAGAATCAAAAGAATGTAACTCCCACAGGTTGAGATAAGAACAGTCCAGTAACTAAGGTATAACACAAATCACTACTGCTATCACCAATAATAATAGTGATAAGGGAAATAACAAGGGAAGAGAACACAGCCGCCCACCACCTGAGGACTGACACCCAGCCCAACTGAGCAGTGATCTCTCTCTTCTGGGTAACTGCCCCCAGTTCTACAACCTGGCCATGATGTGCTGTGGTATGGAATACCTCTTTGGCCAGTATGGGTCAGGTGTCCTGTCTCTGCTTCTTCCCAGATTCCTCTCCTCCCTGTCAGAGCATAAGACTCAGAAAGTCCTTGGCCAGAGTAAACATGACTTAACAACAACTAAAAACATTGGTGCTATCAGCACCATTCCTAGGCTGAAAGTAAAAACCACAGCACTGCACCAGCTACTAAGAAGGAGAAAAATGACTGCTACTGCTGAACCCAGGACAACAGAATACATTAATAATAGAAACTTTGTGACTCCAGTGACTTTTATAAGCCAAAGAATATGATGCATTATTCAGCTGACAAAAAAATACACAACCAATTTACCATTCATTCTAACCATCTATGCTTTTAGTGCCTCATTTCCAGTCCTGTGTTTCTCTGCAGAATTAACCCCTTTTGACCATTTGCCATGAGATTTCTGTGCACAACTAAGTTTTCCTACATAAAGAACAATGTCTTAAAATCTTAACTCTATTTTGGTTAAGCTGGTCTAGGCTAGGCTAACTCTTCACCAGAGCTAGATTTTTGACTACTTGATCGGTTCCGATGTAAATTACATTTCCACATGCAAGCATTTTTAGTGCAGAGACTGACATTTGAAATTTAATTTTCCGTACTCTTAACTCCATACTTTTACTTTCATCTTAAGCCACTATCAATTGACAGCATTTACAGTCTGATATTTGGCAGTAAACTGATGCACCAAGCTCAACAACTGACTATTTCCAGTTTGACAATTTGTGTTCAAATTACTGTTTGGCAGCATCTCTGGCAGATTAATAACTGCAGTTAAGCATGACAATATTAATTCTGTAACCTGCAACTGACATACTGTATCAAAGAACTGATATTTTCTTTAATCACTGGAGTGTCTAGGGAATAAGACTGTAGTTTATTTTTCAAACCTTCATTCTTACATAGCTCGTCCTGTCCAGTTTAGAGTTGATTCAAAGTTGATGTCACAGCAAGGTTTCTACTAACTCCTACATTAGTTATATTTGTTTCTTATGAAATATATATATAATGACAGGTCTAAAAAAATAATGAAAGTTTTTAAAGGCATATTTACAGCTCTCTAACCTCTACTTAATTATGTACTATGAACTTCCACCCCCTGCCTTCTCAGATTCCGATACTAAAGTTTTCCATGTAAAAATTAATTAAAACTTGTGCCTGATAATAATTGAGGAAATTAGACCAGAGGGAAAGGGGATTGCTTTCTTGTTCTCAATGTTAGTATGAAATATATCATCAGTTTGGGGCTAACCATTGATGTCTTTGCTGTGTCTTCCTATTTTATAAGCAGTATTGTTAAATTTGCACAGGAATAATATAAAGTTGTGATTAACCCTCAAAAAGCCTCAATAATCTGTTCCTAGGCATAGCAAAGGAGAAAAATCTAATGCTAGGCGTTATTAGAAGAGAAAAAAAAAATAAAAAGAGTATGACAGTATTTTTCTATGTGTCTACTTCTTTAAGAATGTGTTCAGTTTTGGTTATCCTATCACAGAAAGAATTCAGAGTTAATAAAATTAAAAGAAGAACAAAAATAACTAATATACAATGATTTCTGTATGTAGAAAGACTAAAACTCTTAGACAGGAATAAAGATAGCTGGGGAAGATGAATAAATATGAGGAGATGATGAAAGAATTAAATTGAATATTGCTCAAAATCAAAAATAAATACTATAGGAAATTTGCCTTAGCCCAAAATATAAGTATGCTAGTTAAGCATAACTAATAGCGTTACGTAAGAATTTTGTAACATTGTGGTGGCATAGCCAGATGCAATTTCACAAAAGTGAACACTGTGAAGATGGATGGTTTTGCATATGAAAGGCATTCCAGTAACAGAAGTTGCCAGACAGACAAAAAGATAAATGCATACTTGACCACCTTGACCTCAGCAGCTAACAGCCTCCAAGGACCACAGCCAACAGTGCTAATCGTAGTCACTAGACTGTGACTCAACTCATGAGTTTTCTCACTTTAATGCTTCCAATTTTCTACCCATCCCACTGCAGTGGGAGTGAGTGAGAGCTGGGTGGCACTGAACTACCCACTGGGATTTAACAAGAATCTCCCAATTCAGATGGTATTTCTTATAGTATTTGTCAGTGACACAGTATAAAATGTAAAGCTTACCTTCTGTTTTTATTTTCTATGCAGTGAGCTGAAAAATATGTCCAAATCTGCATTTGGACATGTAGATGTGATAACAGACATAATTTAATATCTTGTTAAACCAAATGAAGCACATGCAGCTACTTCATGTTTTTATACTGTATAAATCACTGCCGAAGAGTTTAGAAAACGTCTTTTGAATACATTGGTATTGGTATGCTGAAACTCATATATTTCAGTTTTCTGACCATTTCTAATTGGAATACTCCTTATGTATTTTCACAAGAAACCACATACTAGTATTGTCTGCATCAATGTTTGAAACTCAGCTGCAGAAATGGTATTGCAAAATATATTTTTTTGGTCTACAAAATTTCTTTCCCTTTTTTTTTCTAGGTTGTACCCTGTCATCATTTCACAAATTAAACTTTTGTTTTTTGTGGAAATTTTGGAAGTATGACAATTCAAGTAAAAGAGGCTTACTCCAAAGCATGGACACCCCCCACCCCCGTACCTTTCTGAAATACTTGGCACCTGAAAGGAGTGACAAAAAAACTGAACTTGAGAGAGAGACCTGTGTGACATATAACATGGAAGAATAATTTCACAGATTTCTTCTGTAGAGTAGTGAAAGATCATCTTCTAGGAGGGACAATGATATCCAGTAGTTCAAATGTATAGGAATGTCATCTATTTTTTTCCTGTATGTACTTGGGGTACAGATCAAGAAATAGCTTCCACCGGAGGCTGAGAGCTCTAATCCTGTCAATGTGGAGGGCGATCTTCAATGACCAGTCATTCTAGGGTATGAGAAAAGCAAGCAAGCTTTAAGCCTCTAGGGTCATGTCCAAGGAGAAGTTCTCCCTGCTTTTATGATACAATACTGCAACATACATAAGTCTCTCTGGTCATATTCCATCATGGGAAAGAAGGACATAGTGAAACACTACCATTACATGTTTAAGGAAAAACCAAAATCTATAAATTTTAACTTTCTGAAATTAATCATCAGAGTGAACAACTGGTTTTAAATTGCTGAGAAGTAAAATGTTCTATTTGACAAGCGTAATTAAGACAAATGTCACTGATTAGCTCAGTTTTAGGAAAATGATTTATGAAGTTTACACTCTTAAATGAATTAATGTATTTTAAAAAAATGACTGAAATTCATGAAAAATGGAAAATCATACCATCATAGGTTAGAAAAGCAATGTGTTTTAATAATATATAAAGCAAGAATTCAAAGACATTTATTTTTTCTGTACTAATTTAAATTATTTTTGAGAAATATACAATGATTTTTCATGAGTCATTATCTGACATGCTAATATTCACATCAATACGTTAGTTAGCCTGAGTTCTAGTGGCAAAAGTACATTGCTGGAGTCAAGAAGAAAACTGAATGAACTATGTCATATCCTTCTATATTATACTGTTGCTTCTACATCCACAAAACAGCATAATATGATCTGCCTAGCTCTGTAGAGGCCTTAGAGACATGGATGAAATGTCTAGACTGCACTTGTCATATATTGCAACAATTTTTGATAATGTCTTTACCCAAAGGTGTCAGGTGAAAAAGATCTGGCTTACAACGTATACAGTCAAAATTACCTGCTAATAGTAATGCATTGCAACTAACTACAGACTTTGGTGTGGTTGTGTTTTTTTTTTTTTAAATCTGTGAGGATTTTATAAATATACACATGTATGTGTATATGTTTATTTATACTCCCATATATATGTTATACATACTTACACTGCGCATTTTATCACTGTGGTCATAATTCTGACATGAGGAAAGGAAGGAACAAATTTCCTTCACAAAATCCTTTGCAAATTTTTTTTTCACCGACCTATCTCGTAAATAAAATTCACAACAAATAGATTTTTTTTTCAGTCACATCCTGTTCTGTGGGAATATATTCAATTGAAAAATAAACTAACTTATGAAAAAAATATGAATGAAGATATGTGCCAATAGATCCAAACTCAACAGTGGATACAAATTTGTCTCTCCTATACATTTCCAATGGATTTTCTCCTCTCCTTTCCTCTCCTCTCCCCTCCCCTCTGTTCCCCTCCATTCCCCTCCCCTCTCGCCTCTCCTCTTCTCTCTTTCCCGTTTCCTAGGGCAATCAAATTATTTCACTCTTCAGATATACGCATAAAGGTTTTGATTTTCTAATTCATTTTACTTTGTTCAATATTTAATTTCAAAAAGTGTCACCAAAAGATGAGTTTAACTTTGACTTAATTTTTGGGAAAATGTTTTTGACAAAATAATAATACCAAGTTCATTTAGCTTTATTTAACTTCTGCATTTAATAATTCCACTGCTCATTTCTAAATTCACAGTACAGTCTCTTTTTATATTAGTGACAATATTTTAATGATCAAAATATCTTTGGCCCACAGAATTATGCTCGCATTGTGTTCTATGTCTAGAATGTAGTCTGACAAATGAGTGATTACAAGACAAAAAAGCTATTAGTATTTTTTTTAGAAACCTCAGGGATATGTTGAAAAAAGATTGAACTGAGTAATATTTTCTCCGTATTTCTCCATCATTTTAGATAGGAAAGTGTGAACTGGACAACTGCTTTTCAAAGGATTGTCAGAAGCCATATTTTAAAGTGACAAGTCTCATTTGTAAACAAACCCTCAGGATTCTCCTTGACATTCCCATATTTTGAGGATTCAGCCTACTGTAGAGATTCCCTGTCATCAAATATTTCTCAGCAGATTCTCCATTGTACTGAAAGCTATTCTCAGAAATAGGATGAACACTTGAGGGGAACTGCAGAGGCTGCCTTGACTAAATGAATTGCTGAATTGGAAACAGGTGTGAAATGAAGCAATTTTAGTGATGTCTTCAACTTGGATAGATTTTTGAACCACTGAGTATTGTTAATCTTGAAGGTTTCTGGAATATTAAACCTCTAAACCAGACCTATTGTATTATCAGGATTTAACTTGTATTTACCCTGTTGATTTAGGAAATATGCACTTGACGTACTTGGAACTGTGAAGGCTGCTGTCCCCCTAAACCTCACTTTTTCAGCTGGAGACACCTTTTTTTTGTTTAGCATATTATATAGTCATCATGTTCTGACATGCTTTAAATGTAATTGCAATCTGATGATCTCATCATCTTGATTTATTTAGACAGTAGTGAGTTACCCCAGAATTTCAGGCTAAATAGTCTATATTCCACTAATTTGGAAAATTTTGAAGCCCTAGTTCTCGTAGAGTTTTGTTCTCTCTTTACCTTTAGGCTCATAAAACAGAATTTGTTGTGGTTCTATATTGTGTAAATCATTTTAATGCTCTTTAGTTTTAATTTCACTACATGGCACATCTATTTCTTTTTTTTTCCCTGAGATTAAGGGTCATGATTACTTTCAATTGTTTTCTTAATGTGAGATCTTGTCTACCCCATCAGGTGTCAAAAACCTTCCTGTCTGCTGTCCCTTTAGCAAAAGATTTATACCTTTTATGTACTAGTGGTTCCTTATGCAGAAATTAATCTTCTACTCAGTCCATTTTCCTCCAAAAATAGCCCATAGGTTTGGGATGAAAACCTCTCTTGGAAAGTGAAAATTATTATTTTAATTCCCTTCAGGCAGAGAGAACCCTGGTCACAAAGCTCCTAGCTGTTTCTTTAAGCACTGTGTAATTCCATAAAGGATAGTTACTATCTCCTCCAGAAATAAAATAAAAAATAAACAAGCAAACTAAATCAAGGAAAAGCAAAACAAACTATGACAAAGCAATTATTGATGCTCAGTTGTTGGGCACATATCTGCTGGGACTTTTAGAGGACTTAACATTTCTCTGCTGCTTTTTGATCATAATTCAGCTTTATGAATAGCATGCTGGAAGCAGCAAGGTCTGATTGGGTACACTAGCTTTGAAACTGCATCTCGGTTACAAAATGTTAGCTAGGAAAAATCTGTAGACTGTTCATTATTTTTCTTTTTATCTATCTCCAGATCTCTCTCTCTTATTTCTGTATTATTCCTCTTTTTCAATCTCTACTATCTCCCCAGACTTTGAAGCAGAAGTTATCTATGCTTGTCTGAGTTAGCTACTTAATCTGTGGCCTAAGTAATCATACATATTTATTATATCCCCAAAATGGGCTATTTTTAAGGTTTAATGCAACCATTGGTAGCTACTGTGCATCAGTAGTTGCTTATGGTCAGAAAATGCTCATGTGAAACAGTGAAGCATGAACTGAGTTACACATCTCAATATAAGGCAGTCATCAAGTGTCTTTGGTTTTGTTGTTGATGTTGCTATTGGTCGTAACCACTTTTTGTAGTCAGGCACCAGATGTTTTCTATGTTTACATCGAAGGATCTGATTGTGAACTTTATGTCATGGCCTTTCACAATTCATGTTTTCTTTAAACATCAGCTCACGAGAATCTTATTCTAGACAGACAGTTTGGAAAAAACACTCCAAGTAAACTATTTCATTATAATTTGTAATTAACGTAAGAAGGCTTTTAAGCAATAGCAGAATGTGTATTGCAAATACTGTGTTCACAGATTTTCCCATGAGAATGAGTAGCTGGACCAAAAAAAAAAAATAGAAATTCTAACCTAATTTATGTATGATATATTTAAAATGTTACAATTCTATATTTTCTTTACCAGGGCTTATTTTATAACACTTATTAAGGAGTATATACTACCATGAATGGAGATAATAAAAGAGCATGAAAAACTGAAAAGCATTGTCATTTCCAAGGGTATTGGCCAAAGCTTTTACAGAATCTAATGTAAATCCTTGCATTAGAACTGAAAATTCATTGCCATCTCCAGACTGACTTTTTCTTATTTTTAGTTTTGAATTTGAGTGTTGAACACTTATGTTAAAGATATGTGTATCGTTTTTGTTTGCTTGTTGCTAAAATTGGGATCATAGAACCACAGAATGGTTTGGGTTGGAAAGAACCTTGAAGATGACCTAGTTCCAACCCCCCTGCCATGGGCAGGGACACCTTTCAGGGGGAGGGACACTTTGCACTAGAACAGATTGCCCAAAACCCCATCCGACCGGGCTTACGTTTTTTTACATATTTAAATATTTAATAAATATGATCCAGCTCATATTTACATATTTAAAATTAAATTATAATAATGCAGGCTCACAAACATGGAGATTGGACAACTGATTAGCTTTTTTCACTTTTGCACATTTCAGGAGTAGATATAGAATATTTTCTAGGGCAAGTCTAACTTAATCTGCAATAGATCACATCTGTTGCCCCATCTCATCAGGTGAGCTGATCTTTTACCACACTCTGCATGGTTTGTGGAAGAAATCACAGACCCTCCAGAGATTGAAAAAAAACAAAACAACAATTAATTTTCTTGTAAATTCCCTAATACTGTGCCAGGGGGAACAAAAGTCCTGGCAGGTTCCTAGTCTTATAAAAGATTCGAAGTAGAATGAGAAAAGGAGGAAAGAAAGAAAGAAAATAAGGAAACAAAGAAGGGAGGGAGGGAGGGAGGAAGGAAGGGAGGAAGGAAGAAAACAGAAACAGGCTCACCACTCCATGGATCCAGCAACATCTTCTCAGTCAGTGCACAGAAATTCTTTCTGTTGTGTCCTTTCAGTTGTTGTCCTTGGAGCCCTTGTAGTCCTTGCACTTCTTTCTGAAGCAGAAAATGATAATCAAATAAAAATGCATTGTTTTTTTCTGACAGAGTTTATAGACAGCTGCAGCTTTTGAGTTCTAATTTCTATTTGACTGTCTTTTTATAAACATTTTTAAATATCTTAAAAACAAGCTAGTGTTTTTTCCAGCTAGAAACTTGAAGATTAGCTCTGACTTGAAGAAAAATCTTGTTCGATGTCTCTTTAATATACGATAGTTATATTTTTTTTTTTGTTACAAAATGAAACAGAACAGAAAGATAGCAAACAAGCTCCTGTAGGCTGTAAACAAGAATAGAAATATTTCTGTTAAAATGTTTTCAGAATGTTTTACGATGTGCATTGTATGTTGCTATTACACATTGCCTTAAAAGTGAAGTCAGACTTTGTACAACTATTTTTACTAAAAGTCACCTTATGAAATTCCTACTGCAAGTTGGTGACAGGTAGAATTAAGTTCTGGGTTTGGATCATTGACGACACAAAACTGCTACAGTGCTATTCACTAATCATCAGCAGATTATTTTATATTTATGCTTTTATTTAAAATAATTTAGAAATAGAGACAAACCCCACATTTGGTGTACTAAACACAAAGCCCATATGTAACATAACATTTATGCTCTGTTTGTGATCTGTCAGGATGCAGTCTCTTTTTCATTTAGATGCCATGTCTTTTCTTTCTATCATTCTGAAATAAGATTTTGAGACTTTTTATTTTCCCCTCCTTGTAAATTGATACATGATGTAACAATTCATTCTCACAAGTGACAGTGAACAGTGAGTGAATACCCAGAAGAAACGTTCTTGGGGAAAAAAAAAAAAAAAGGAAAAAAAAAAAGTTTAATCTGAGCATCAGGAACATAATGTATCAAGAAAAACAAAAAAAAAATATATAAAAGTTTTACATATATAACTGAAGATATATGTGAGGTTACGGTAAGCTTAGCTAGTCTGTATATGTGATATATTGAGATTGGGGTCTAAGTTACGTGGCAGAAGTTTGCCTTGTTCAATGTTTTAGTTCTGATGGGTATCACAAGCTTCTATTACAACAGGTATTTCCAACTAATTTATCTTATAACCTGTAAAAGTTAATTGGCTGGAGATCCGTTCTCTGCCTTGTCCCACTGTCCACCTATCCCAACCCCCCTTTATATGAGTTTCCTTCTTGTCAAAGCTTTCTGCCTGGATAACTTGTCTTCTTTATATTTTCCCTCTGCAGTCTGCTTCTCCTTGCTTTCCTCATTTCTGTATGAGACCAACACAATGTGAACAATATTAAAATTTACAGAAAATTACAGTGTAATTCTAATAATTTCAAACAGAATATTAGTAAAAGACATAATTTCAAGCTTTTGAACACTTTTCTGTGTATACTCAAGAAGCTCTGCTGGATTTAACAACTTCTAATCATACAGCAAATAACATAATAACAAGTACACAAACAGATATACAAAGCCTTTATTGCTGCATGCATCTAACTTGGCAGGATAAGCAACGACTCACAGCCTTCAGTTACAGTGTTTATTTCTATGTTAAGGACAAACATGTTTTATAAGCAAATATTGACAACTGTATAAAATGTATTTATTGATTCGGAGAAAACACCAAGAACAAACTTGCCAACAAACTTTTCAAGCTGAAAAGCAGGTATTCTTTATTACAGTGCCAGAAGATACGGGGGATAACTCCTCCTAACGTGTGTCTCTCTATTGCTACACAAGCCATCCTTATATAGTCCCTGGGCACACATACATATTCATGAGGCTACGTATGGATTACATTATTTTCCAGAAATTTCCCTGCATGTGTACAAAAATGTAATGGTGGTCTCTGAGGGTCGTTTACTTCTCCCAACAGTCTTCATCACTTCTGGCAGCCTTTGAAGCATGCACAGTAGATGCTTATACCAGTTTAATTGGTTTGTTAGCGCCGGAGACATAATAATCCTCCTATCCTCCTACTTATCAGTTAGTTTAACTGTAGCCCATCCTGGACACCTGCCATTCCCAGATACTACTTATCCCTGTGGCCTGTTTTTCTAGACTGTTCTTCTTAAAACTACGTCAACTGTAACCATTTATCTTGTGCCAGTATGTTCTCTAGCTGTACTCTATTTTTTTCTCTATGTATCATGCACCTCAGTAATTTTTCATTGCTACTGTTACAAAGCCATCAAACTTAACATTGCTTAAAACTAATTTTAAATGTTTATATATTCCATTTTGTGGTTTTGTGTCCCCCTTGTTTCAATATACCTGAAGCTTATAAAAGGTTGCCTTCTGAGGTGCTGAATGATGTAATTCACTTGTGTTATAATGTAGTTGATTCAGGTGGAGAATACCTCCTTCCTTCATCCTATTAATTAGATCAACTTTCTAGTACACTGAGGAAACAATCTTTCTTTGAAATTAAAATTAGCCATGACATAATGATGGAACACTGAAACATTTTGGAGGGATCAGCTTTCTAAATCTCAAAATTAAATATAATGGTTTGTGTTGCTCAGATATTTTTTCTAAAAAAATAATTTTTTTTAAAAAAATCTGTCCTTTTTATTTATATTTACCATATTAAGTAATAGCTTTGGTACTTTTTTCCTCTCTTTAATTTATCATTTTGCACAAAGAATTTGAATCTTGGAGGAAAAAGACGATATTTATATCTTCTGGTACCTTGCAGATAGTGATCAATAGCAGTTTTCAAACAAAATTTCTTTAAGTACAGTGAAAAAAAGGTTTGCATCTTAGCCTTGCTACTCATACATAATTTTCAGTGTCCTGCCTTCATAAACATAAATAGAAAATTGCTCAAATTTCATATTGAGAAGCAAACTTACCTAACACACACTACCTGTAAGGCCCTTATGATCACTATATTTATGTAAACAAGCCTCTAAAAGCATTTGAATTTTGAAGACCGGGGAAACTATAACAAGTGTTCCAAGTACTCTGTGGGATTAGACTAATAGCTTCAAACTCACATGTCCTGGTAAAGTGCAGTAGCTACTAAAACATTTGGATAAGATCTGCTCTGACTGAATTCAATTTTGCTTAAACAGAATATTGGTTGACTTATTGGTTAACGTATACATTGATATACCTGTATTTCATTGATTAAAGCAGACATTTAGGATCTTAGCTATTAGAACTAAAGGTCCTGTTGAAAGAAAACAAATTTCCCACAGGCATGGGTGCATATTCTTTGGGCATGATTCAAGACTCAGACAATTTTGCCTGAGAGGTACATGGTTTTGAGCAATTTATTGTCACTATCAGTGCTTTATTAACTGCATGAAAGTATCTAGAAAAACATAGTTACCTAAGGGACACTTACTAGTTGAAGTGGTGTAAGGAACAACTAAATGACATACATAGACACACAACTACTTTTGGGAGTGTGAGCAAGAACAACCAGTATGGTATGACAGTATAGGTATACACAGGAGTGCAACTAATTTCTTGGTCCCTGAACTAACGTCAGAGAAAGATCATCCTTCTTTGTTTCAGCTGTGCATTCAGTATCACAGAATCATGGAATAGTTAGAGTTGGAAAGGACCTCAAGATCATCTAGTTCCAACCCCCCTGCCATGGGCAGAGAAACCTCACCCTAAACCATATCACCCAAGGCTTCATCCAACCTGGCCTTGAACACCGCCAGGGATGGAGCATTCACAACTTCCCTGGGCAAACTCCAGTGCCTCACCACCCTAAACAGTAAAGAACTTCTTCCTTATATACAGTCTAAACTTCTCCTGTTTAAGTTTTAACCCATTACCCCTTGTCCTATCACTACAGTCCCTAACGAATACTCCCTCACCAGCATCCCTATAGGTCCCCTTCAGATACTGGAAGGCTGCTATGAGGTCTCCATGCAGCCTTCTCTTCTCCAGGCTAAACAGACCCAACTTTCTCAGCCTGTCTTCATACGGGAGGTGCTCCAGTCCCCTGATCATCCTCGTGGCCCTCCTCTGGACTTGTTCCAACATTTCCATGTCCTTTTTATGTTGAGGACACCAGCATTGTACACAGTACTCCAAATGAGCTCTCACAGGAGCAAAATAGAGGGGCAGGATCACCTCCTTTGACCTGCTGGTCACGCTCCTTTTGATGCAGCCCAGGATATGGTTAGCTTTCTGGGCTGCAAGTGCACACTGAAGCTGGCTCATTTTCATTTTCTCATCAACCAACACCCCCAAGTCCTCTGCAGGGCTGCTCTGAATCTCTTCTCTGCCCAACCTGTAGCTGTGCCTGGGATTGCTCCGACCCAGGTGTAGGACCTTGCACTTGTCATGGTTAAGCTTCATAAAGATGGCCTCAGCCCACCTCACAAGCATGTCAAGGTCCCTCTGGATAGCATTCTTTCCCTCCAGCATATTAACCAAACCACGCAGCTTGGTGTCATTATGTCCTAGTGATTTTCTGCTTTTCCTAAAAATGCAAAAGGAATTAACTGATTAAAATTGTAGAAGGATAGTGAGAAAATGATACCCAGAATAATATCTTTATTGTTTTTAAACTGAGAGTGAAACATGGACTACTGCATTTGCATAATGTATACTTGCATCCTAGCATGTCCTTGATATTAAAAAAAAAAAAGTTAGTTTATGATTTGAAAACTAAAGACATCAAAGCAAGCCAAAATCAATGCAGACAAACTGTGGTTAAAATTGCAATCTGGAACCTTTAAAAAATTGCTTTCCCAATCACTTATGTTACATGTAAGAAATAAGCTTGATACCTTGCATGCTGATCAACTGGCAAGCACTGGATTGACAGAACAGGTGACCACCAATTTCTGCAGTTCAAAAATCAACTCTGGAAAATTGAAAATAACAAGGAAAATTTTTAGCTCATAATAGAGAATAAATATCTTCCAATGTTGCAAGAAAACACAAGGAAAGATCAGTAAAAATGGTAAAGTGTAGCCTTCATCTAGAAGAATCCTCTTACAGTTTTTTTTTACAGTCAAAATATCAAGTTTGCAAAGAAAAGTATGTTCTCAATTTTGTTTTGCTTTATCTGTCGTCCTATTGATTTTTTTTTCATTCAGAATCCTTGTTTTAGACATTTAATAATAAATGCTCAATTTTCACATCTGTTAGACATCTTTTAAAGTAACTTAATTTTTCTAAGTAAACAAAGTAAGACCTCTGGAAATAAAATGCACATGCTTATTTTCATTCTCAAATTTTATTGGTAAAAGTTTACTTTGTAACCTCCTATGGAATGTGTGCATTACTACTTCTTTTTTTTTTAAGGATTAAGAAACAGAAAATTAGTACAATTTAACATGTGCTGTACTAAAATTCTCAAAGAATTAAAGTGTAACTTCACAAGGCAAATTTTTAGTCCCCAAAACACAGTTCTAATTAATTGCATACCCCGAAATTCCTTAAATGTAAAGGTTAAAGCCCAATCACATAAATGTGTATGGTGTCAGACTCCATACAAATGGCTTCTGGAAAAGGTAATACTCCTACAATGTTTAAGAAGAACAGAGGTAATATTTTTAACAGAAAGTGTGTTTCATGTGGCCCGGGGGAACAGTGTACATTACACAACAGTAGATTTTCCAGTATGATAGAGCTTCTCTCTTTTATCTTTGTTTGCTACATATTGATCTACAAAGTATCTCTTACCTAAGCACCTCTGCCAATCAAAAAGGGAGATTCTAGGACACAAAAGGAATAACCAGCCATGCATAATTTAAAGTCATATATATATATACATATATATATGACATATGTAACATCTTCCATTAGAATTTACTTGCTCCATCACCCCAAATTCATAAGCTTCACCTTTGTTCTAAACATTAGTGTGCAATGCTCTACCTGAGCTAAAATTCAGTCCCAAGGACAGTGAATTAGCTATTCTTAGCTGAGCAAAAAGATTGCTTGCATATAACATTGCAGTGTTGTTTTTTTTTTTTTTTTTTTTTCCTGTGGTGGAAGAGTAATTAAATGATAATAGAGTAAAACTGCTACAGGAAAATTTCCTTGCATATTAGTTTCTGAAATGCAAATTACAGTTGTAATTGAAAACAGTACAACCAGCCAAATACTGAAACTGTTCTCCTTCTTACATTGATTCAGATTACACATCCCCTCACCCCCAAAAAAAACAGATTTTGCTTCTTCCTTTGTTACTTATGTTGCATGAATTCCTGGCACTGAGAGTAACGACAGGCATTAGATGAGAGGCTACAAAGTCAAGTGGAATCCTGTGAACATGAATCTCCTGACACCCTGACAACACTTAGAAGTCCTGTCTCTCCTGAATCCTGACAGGAAGATTAATGGTAAAAAGTTCAGTCATGGCATTAGTTTGTTTCAAAGACCTTATGCATGCACACAAACACACACATTTAACTTGCACCCCGGAAATGTCACATTTGTTTCCTAGCAAAGTTCTGTAAACAGCACAATTTTGTACTCATTATGTATTCAGGCAAATTGTGGGAAATAGAAATCTTATTCACAGTCTTTTTCCCTTTAACTTTAGTTGCTCTTTTACGTAGCATATATTTATGCCTCATAGTGAAACAATTTTGGTAACAGGACAAAATTTTTGGTATATTCACATGTATATGAAATGCTTTAAAAAAAAACATGAAGAGATCACATTAAAAACTGTTGAATTCCTTACCTTTGGAATTCATTTGATATGTCATATAAACATTAATAATGTATAAAGGGATTTAAATAAAAATAGTAGTTTTCTAAATCAGCAAGAGAAGAATAGAGAAGTGAGTTTTTTCTTCTCGATTTGCTTATTTTTTTCTATCTACTTTTCTTTTTCTGTTTTACCCCGAAATCATAATTCTGGAATACTGGTAAAATAAAACCTTGGGATTAAAAAAAAGATCCAGTATCCTACAGGTGAACAAATGATACTGAAAGCACATTGTTCCATCTGGAAGATAGTGCCTCAAAATCACATTGCTGGTTTTCTCGTAAAACCTCCCTCATACAAGAAAGATATACGTGATTCTGATTGTCAGTTTTATACTCAAGTGATATGAATGATCCTACTTTTAGCCACTGCAGTCTTTGAGAATTCATTAAAACTAATTAAAGTAACCAGTAGTTTCTAAGCTGATATCAGGAAAGTACTTCGCATATGTAAAAGGTACACACTTCATCTGTAATTAGGTCAGCACTCAGAGATCTGCCTCTTCCTCTATCAAGTATATTCTGGAAAGGTTTTTTTAAGTAAATGACAAGTATCCACTTAAAAAAAAACAAAAACAAACCCACAAAAAAACCAAAAAACAAATAAAAAAACCCCAACTAACCAACAACAAAACATAAAACCAGGAGAACTGGTGAAGTGAAGGAAGAAATAAAGCATTTCAGTACTTTCAGAAGAAGTGTGGAACTGGAAGTTTGGACTTGAAAGTTTGATTTCTCTCTAGACTCTTGCAGAAATCTCAGGCATACTTCAAGGCCATTGAGAAATCCTCAGGAGCTGAGGGAAATCTCAAGAGCCAAATTGAACTCAGCACCATCTTTACATCCTAAATTGCATGAGTCCCACAGAAAACTTCTAATAGGGAACATCTCTCAGCACAGTATGCATATTACCAGGAATATGCACCAGTATTAATGGTTTCTATTACACATGTATGCTACCCATAGCTGTAATTAGTTTCATTGATTATTTCTCTAGCAGTCGCCTGTGTCCCTGTGATTTTATCTACATATAGATTATATAAATAAACAAAAGATTACTGCAACAATTCAGAAAAAAAAAAAAAAAAACAAAGGAGTTTGTCAAAGACCTTGCTCTTGTTCAAAAAATTCCTAACAAAGAGTGACTGGATTTTTTTCGTCTCTAAGTACTTTTCTTACTGCAAAGTGCTCTGAGGGTAGGAGAAAACCCCAGATGCTTGAACCTGTCTTGATTTCAGCTGGGAGAAAGTTAATTTTCTTCCTAATAGCTAGTACGGTTTTGGCTTTGGTCTGAGAATAATGCAGATAGCAAAGTGATATTTTACTTGCTGGTAGGTAGTGCTTTCCATGAGCTATTAAGGGATATCAAGGATTTCTCAGATTCACACACTCTGCCAGTGAGGAGGGGCACAAGAAGCCAGGAGGAAGCATAGCAAGGATAGCTAACCTTGTTAGCCAAAGGAATATTCCATACCATAGATTGTCTTGCTCAGTATGTAAACTGAGGGGAGTTGGCAGGAAGGGTCCAATTACTGCTTAGAGACAGGCTGGGCAGTGGTTAGTGGGTGGGGAGTAGTTGTATTGTGCAGTGCTTGTGTTTCCTGAATTTTATTTCTTCTCTTTTTTTTTTTTTTTTTTTTTTGGTCCCTTATTATTGATGTTGTTGCTGCTGCTGCTGTTATTTCTATTATTATATTTTATTTAATTTCAGTTATTAAACTGTTCTTATCTCAACCCACAGGTTTTACTTATTGCTGATTCTCCTCTCCATCCAATTGGGGTGGGGAGGTGGAAGCAAGTGAGTGTCTGCCTGGTATTTAATTGCCAGCTGGGGCTAAACCATGACAAAAACTTGTAGACTGGCTGCAAAGCAGTGGGCATATTGTGCCCAATCCTGATGTTTTAGCATTAGAAGAGGGCGTTTATGGAGAGTGCAGGCCACAATCCCAAGTCAGCAAGAGCCTACGTGGAGCTTGACATGAACCGAGGATGAAGAAAGCTGTGGGTAAAGAAGCAAAAGTAGCAATGTAAGCAAGATAAGAAGAAACTGGGATGTGTAAGACATACTAGTGAACTGTTAGCAAGTTTTGGAGACTAGACTCTCATACGCTTAATGTAACCAATTGTATCTTAGTTGCTGTGTGCTACACTGTATATGTATCCACTAATACAGCAAGCTACTGATTATGTATCCAATCTTAATTCAGCCAGTTATTGTGTACCTATCAAAGTATAATACAGTGAGCTATTGTAAGCAGATGCAGAGACTAACATGGAAATTCTAGCTTAGCCAACAGCTATGTATAGATAGGCAGGTGGACAAACCAATGTAACCAATGAAAGAGTGTTTAGTAGTGCATGGGCTATCAGTAACTATATAAATATAGGCGATCATGATGAAAAAAGTGAACAAGATGTGTAACTCATGTTGAGTCATCCTCTTGATTCTGGTTGTTCTCTCTGACAGAAACTTACTTCTTAAAAAACAAAAAACAGATATGCAGATGTTTGGTTTTTGTCTCTCTCCCTCTACCCTTGCCCCCAGCCTTATCTTGTCTTTAAAGATTTCAGGCATTTGCCTATTATTTTGTTAGCAGTTTTTCAAGTTTGCCTTTTGTCAGTATGCTGATGAGTTAAACAATATGCTTTACAGAAATCCTACTTTATTCATTTTTCTCTGCCTATTAGCAAAGCAAAGGAAACTACTCTTTCTGACAGTCATAGATTTAGGTCTTCTCATGGCTTCAGCTAGTAGCTCTGTGGCCTTCATCCTTAAAAGACAGTCAACAATTCTAAGTATGTATGAAGAGATATTGGAGTAGAAATCAGTTGCCAGTATCATTTTACATATATCTTTTCAAAGTTCTTCCAGGACTGTAGTGGACAGCTAGTATTTTACTTCTTCCTCTCAACAGGCAGAAGTAGAATCAGCACTGCAAGTTCTAGCAAGTTTGCTAGGGAGATGTATACCCAGCATTTGTTATATGCCTTACTATTATCCTAAGTGCATAACTAACAGGGTTTCCCCTCTGTTTCTAGTCACTTTTCTACACTGTAAACACCTTCTAGGTAGGGAACCATGAGAAGCAAAATGCTTAGCACACAGGGATCTCTAACTATTAGCTCAGCTTGCAGCCTTGAATACATGAGAAAAAAATAGGTCTTCACTATGAGCTATTGTCTAAGGAAGCCATATTCAGAGTACTATGTTATTACTCATTAACAGAAAAAAAAAACTTATATACATACAGTTTAATGAACTATATGATCCTGTTTGCTCTTGTCATGGGTTGAGCAGTAGCAGTCATTTTTTCTCCTTGTGGTTGGTGTAGTGCTGTGTTTTGACTTCTGGGTGGGAACAGTTGCTTGATAGCGAGCATGTTTTGAGGGTGTTCATGTTCAAGGCTTTTTCTGAGCACGTGCTCTGCCGGGGAGGAAGGGAGGCCGGGAGGAAGAAGAGACAGGACACCTGACCCGGGCTAGCCAATGAGGTATTCCATACCATAGCACGTGTTGCCCAGGAGGCAACTGGGGAGAGAGCTGGAAGGGTGGAGCTCTGGGGAGAAATGGAGGAGGGAGCACGCGGTGCTCGGCTGGGCAGGGTGGAGTGAGTTATGGGTCGGTGGCTGGTGGGGTGTTGTATTCTTTTCGCTTGTTATTGGCTTTATCATTATTATTTGTAGTAGTAATGGCAGTAGTGATTTGTGTTATACCTTAGCAATTAAACCGTTCTTATCTCAATCCATGGGGGCTACATTCTTTGGATTCTCCTTCCTAATTCTGGGACTTGGGGGAGAAAGGGGAGGAGTGAGTGAACGAGCTGTGCGGATTTTGTTTAAACCACAACAGCTCTCTGAGTTTGTCCATGGTCCCACTGTTAGCCCAAAAAATGACACCATCCAGACTTTCTGAGATTTTTAGCCTCTGTGGTGGGTTGCCCACCAAGCCACTTTTACTGCCAATTAACAAAATAGTAGGTTAATGAGGGATAAAAACCAAACTAAAAATACCTTCTCCCTGTCTTCTTCCCATGCTCAATTTCATTCTTGATTTTTACTTCCCCCTTGCCAAGCAGCACAGGGGCACAGGGAATGGGGGTTATGTTCAGTTCATTACACTTGATCCTTGCTGCTTCTTTCTCAAAACCATCCCCTAATGGGATCCCTCCAACAGGCTGAAGTCCTTTTAAAACTGCTTGAATGTGGATTCTTCCCACAGGATGAAGTTCCCCCAAAACTGCTTCATTGTGGGTCCTTTCCATGGTGAACCATCATTCAGTAATTGACTGCTCCATCATGGGTGCCACACAGGACACGTTTCCTACCAGAAAACCTGCTTCTGCATGGGCTCCTCTCTATAGGCTGCAGCTCCTGCCAAGGAGCTTGCTCCATCATGGAATCTCTGGGCTGCAGCTTCCTTCACAACATATCTACCTGCTCTATTGTGGGGTCCCCCATGGGGTGCAGTGTGAATGTCTATTCTGATGTGGTCCTCTGTGGGTTTCAAGGGGACAGACTTTATCACCATGGCCTTCTCCACAGGCTGCAAAGGAATCTCTGTTCTGGCACCTTTAACACCTCTTCCTCCTTCTACTACACTGACCTGGGTTTCTGCAAGGGTGTTTCTCTCACTTTTCTCACTTTCCCACTTGCTCTTCAGCATCTTTTACGTTTTCTTAAATCGTCACAGAGATGCCACCAGTGTTTGCTGATGACCAAATCGATGTCAGTTTTGGTCAGCAGTAGGTCTGTCTGGTGAAACTGACTCTCTGACATAGGGACAGCTCCTGATCTCTCCTCACAGAAACAGCCCCTGCAGCCTCACCACTATCAAAAGCATGTTACATAAACCTTATACAGCCCCATGTCCAACAGAGGTTTGGTACTGCTATTTTGCAATACTAGAGCTACATAACAATAGTTTCAATTCTTTTAAGAATGACCTATTTTAGCCACGTATCAGTAAGTTAAATAATAATAATAAAAAATCAGCAACACCTTAGCCTGAAGTTAATAAACTTTGGTAGTGGTGGTGATTTTGGGGTTTTGAATATTAGTTGGTTTTGGGTATTTTTGTAATATCTAGTGAAGTTCCAAGTTGAGAACATGTTTTGACATTAGCAAGTCACAGAGTTCATACTGATTTTCTGGTCTTCTGTCTTTCCTGCCCCCTTGACTAAATGAAATAAAATATCATTTTCAACCTTGGTCTCTTGGTTGCAAGTTTTCAGCTATTCTGTACTAGAAATACTTCACATGTCTGGATTCTTCATTATCTTTGTTAAAGATCATTTTTACCTCGCATTCTTGGTTGTTCCAGCATCTTTAGTACAAAGACAGTCTACTAGCAGAATACACACAGAATACAGTATAATTCTGTCTGACCTGAAAGATATATAGGCCACAGCAAGCTATGAAGCTAAGCATCAAGATGCCCCATCTTGATGGGCACCTTAGACAACTGCTGGTGAAGCAGCACCAGTCCATGCAGAAGATTCAGCCACTGCAACCCCTAGGAGCTACCCTTTGCAGAGCTGTCAGCTACCACCAGCTCCATTGTCATGGAAACTGGTAAACTGAACAAACAGTGCCTGAATGAAATATTTTGATTTGCTTGTTATTTTGTGTGTTTGTTTGTTTTTTCTGCTAAAGCTTTTATATCTTTCCATGCTCATGATTTTCCCCCTTGAATTCCCAATCTACTAATGATCCTATCTCAGTGATGTCTCCCTGCAGTTTTACCTTTTTTAACCTTTCTATAGATCTTCTGATGCCTATTTCTCACAAATGCAATTTTCTCAGCTGTCTAAGCCAAGGTTACACAGTTGTGTGTTTCAAATCTCAGCTTTGGGCCCTTAGTAAGCAGGGAAGGGAGCAGAAGGGTTTTGAGCATGTACTAGCACATCTTATTCTGCTAGCATCCAAGCCTCCTTAGCATCTCCTTGTGAAGTTACACAACCCAACCACACTAGTACTGGTAAAAGGTTAGCCCATGCATCTCCAGTTTGTAGCAGGCAAGCAGAGGAGTTGAAACAGAGCAAAATCGAAAAATATTAAAAAACCTTTGTTTTTTTTTTTTTAGATAACATAAAGAAATATTTATTTTTAGTATGTAAAGCAATTATATTAAGCAATTTACTCTGTGATTAGAAGTACACATCCCTATGGTAACTAATTGCTACCGTCTACTTGATTGATAAGTGGTTTATTATCATAGATATTTTTTAGTTTTAACCAATATTCGGAAATATAATTATTGCATACAGACCTCTAATCACTTATGAATTTGTACAGATACAATTTGAAAACAAGGCCCTAAGAGTTTTTCCTCATTTTAAATGGAGTTAATATAACAAATCTGAAAAACTGTTTTTCTGGATTTGTACTGTTGATTTCTGTAATAATAAAACTAATTGCCTGTAATTCAGTAAAGCATAATTACACCCAGCTTGGTTTAAAAAAAAGATATGGATATTTCAGAATTAGATAGCATGAAGTAATGTATGAATAATTCAGAAAAAAATATGATTAATAAGACAAATTTGTGGAGTTAGTTTGAACAAATATTCTGAGTTATGGGCACATCGTGTGGGATTCACTTGCTGAGAATTCACTTGCTGAGGGGAGTAGCTTGAGAGAGGACGCCTGTAACACTGGAGCGGAGCCGGGGGAGATCAGCTTCCAGGAGCTTCACCACAGAGCAACAAGAGCCACCGAGGAGGGAGCCTCAAGTCCCCGACAGGACTTGCTCAGGAGCCAGCAGCTCAGCTACCACAAGGAGGTGACTCACTGGGAGCGAAGACAGGAGGAGTGGCACCAACTGTGAGTGGTTAAAAACCTATCCAGGGAGGGTGATGACCAGGAGCGCGGCAAACAGAGTGGGTCAAGGCAGTTTGCGCTGCAGTTCGCGCAGGCAGGCGAGCGGGATGTTGAGCACTCGCCGTATGACCAGGGTCTGGTCTAGGAGCTCTGCCTTGGTTGCCCCAATGGTGGCCAGTGTAGGAAACCAGACAGAGCCGGTAAGAGGGGAGGCTGCGGTGCAGAGCTCAGAGTGTGGAGAGTGCCTGCACTGGTCTGGTGAGGGAAAGGTGCAGAATGGGAAGGGCTGCGCTCACTGCTCTCTGATGGAGGTCCTCCTCCAGCAGGTGGCTGAGCTATGGGATGCTGTCAGTAAGCCGCAAGATGTCAGGGAAGCTGAGAGGAAGCAGGACTGCTTGCTCCAGGCCCAAACAGCACAGGGGCCTCATGCTTCCCCTCTAACTCATGGAGGAAAGAAGGAGGCTGTTGATCAGGGAAGCTGGGAATTAGTAACAAAAAAAAAAAAAAAAAACAACAAAAGGAGGAAGAGAGCAAATAAAAGCAAGGGGTTTCCTCCTAAATCTGCTGTACCCACCCAGAACTGCTTTGCTGTCCTACAGGGGGCTGATGAGGAAATGCACTTGCATCAGAAACAGTCGGCTGGTGCACTGGTACAGAAGATCTCTGCTGGTGCCACCAGGAAAAAGCGGTGGGTTGTAGTAGTAGGGGACTCTGCCTTGAAAGGGACAGAAGCGCTCATCTGTTGGCCTGACCCGGTCGCAAGGGAGGTGTGTTGCATACCTGGGGCACAGATCAGGGATGTTGTGGAAAGGCTGCCTGCTCTAGTAAGTCCCACGGATTATTACCCGCTTCTAGTGATACATGTTGGTGCTAGGGATATAGATAGTAGTAGCCTGAGGAGTATAAAGAAGGACTACAGAGCCCTGGGAGAGGTGGTCAGGGGCTCTGCAGCTCAGAGAGTCTTTTCGACAATTCTCCAAGACACAGGGGAGGACCTTAAAAAAGCTAGGAGGATTGGACAGGCTAATAAATGGTTAAAAGGGTGGTGTCATAGTCAAGGGTTTGGGTGTCTTGGACATGGGGCCCACATTTGTAGGCAAGGTCTACTGGGGTCTGGTGGAACTGCTCTGATAAAGAAAGGGAAGAGTGGCTTTGCTGGGAGGCTTGCCAGACTTGTCAAGGATGCTTTAAACTAGTTGTGTTGGGGGAGGGGGACATCATTCCATCCCAACACACCTGATCAGTTGCCAGCACCTATAATAAATGCTTGGAGCAATGTAGTGATATTCTAGCCGCTCCAGCCAGTGAGCCGCCTTCATTTGGAGCTCGGATCAGATGCCTCTATACAAATGCCCGTAGCATGGGGAATAAACAAGAGGAATTAGAGATGTGGGCACGTCTACCGGGCTATGATATAATAGGCATCACAGAAACATGGTGGGATGGCTCCTTTGCCTGGAGTGTTGGAATGGAAGGTTACAGGCTTTTTAAAAAAGATAGGCCCAGTAGGAGAGGAGGGGGAGTTGCCCTGTATGTTAGGGATAGGCTGGAAAGTATGGAACTCTGTCTGGGGACAGGTGATCAGTTAACAGAAAGTGTGTGGGTCAGGGTTAAGGGGAAATTGGTGATGGGACACATTACTGTGGGGATCTGTTACAGACCGCCTGATCAAGAGGACTCTGTGGATGAAGAACTCTACAGACAGATAGGAACAGCCTCACACTCGCAGGCCCTTGTTCTCATGGGGGACTTCAACCACCCTGACATCTGTTGGGGCAACGGTATGGCCTGGCACAAGCAATCCAGGAGGTTCCTCGATTGTGTGGAAGACAACTTCCTTCTGCAAGCAATAGAGGAGCCGACGAAGAGAGGTGCCCTGCTTGACCTCATGCTCACCAATAGTGAAGGGCTCGTTGGAAATGTGACTCTCCAGGGAAGTCTTGGATGCAGTGATCACGAGATGGTCGAATTTGAGGTCCTCAAGACAGTGAGAAGAGCATTCAGCAAGCTCACTGCCCAGGACTTCAAGAGAGCAGACTTTGGCCTCTTCAGGAACCTGCTTAGCAAGGTTCCATGGGATATAGCCCTAGAGGGCAGGGGGGGGCAAGACTGTTGCCTGATATTCAAGGATCACCTGCTACAAGCTCAGGAGTGTTGCATCCCAACTAGAAGGAAGTGCAGCACGAGGGCCAGGAGACCTACTTGGATGGATAAGGAGCTGCTGAGAAAAATTCAAAGGAAAAAAGAGGCTTATAAAAGGTGGAAGCAAGGACAGGTGGCCTGGGATGAATACAGGGATGTTGTCTGGGTAGTTAGGGACCAAGCCAGGAAAGCTAAGGCCCAATTGGAGCTAAACTTGGCAAGGGATGTTAAAGATAATAGGAAGGGATTTTATAGGTATGTAGTGGCTAAAAAACAGACTAAGGACAATGTAGGCCCCATCCAGAAGCTTTTGGGAGAACTGGCTACACAGGACTTGGAGAAGGCTGAGGTTCTGAATGTCTTCTTTGCCTCGGTCTTCACTGGAAAAGGTTCTGACCACACCACCCAAGTCTTGGAAGGCGGGCGCAGGGACTGTGAAAACCTAGACCTTGGGCCCACTGTAGGAGAGGATCTGGTTCGAGACTATATTAAGAACCTGAATGTACACAAGTCCATGGGACCTGATGAAATCCATCCGCGGCTCCTGAAAGAGCTGGTGGATGAAGTTGCAAAGCCACTGCACATCATATTTGAAAAATCATGGCACACAGGTGAAGTTCTTGATGACTGGAAAAAGGGAAATATTACCCCCATTTTCAAAAAGGAGAAAATGGATGACTCGGAGGATTACAGACCAGTCAGTCTCACCTCTGTGCCTGGCAAAATCACGGAGCAGATTCTCCTGGAAGGCATGCTAAGGCACATGAAAAACAACACGGTGCTTGATGACAGCCAGCATGGCTTTAGTAGGGGGAAATCCTGCCTGACCAATTTGGTGGCCTTCTATGACAGGGCTACAGAACTGATGAACAGGGGTGGAGCACTTGACGTCATCTACCTGGACTTGTGCAAAGCATTCGACACTGTCCCACATGACATCCTTGTCTCTAAATTGAAGAGACATCAGTTTGATAGGTGGACCACTTGGTGGATAAAGGACTGGCTGGATGGTCTCACTCAAAGAGTTGTGGTCAACAGTCCAATGTTTGGCTGGAGATCAGTAACAAGTGGTGTCCCTCAGGGATCAGTGTTGGGACCGGTCTTGTTTAATATCTTTGTTGCTGACATGGACAATGGAATTGAGTGTGCCCTCAGCAAGTTTGCCGATGACACCAAGCTGCGTGGTTCTGTTGATATGCTGGAGGGAAGTGATGCCATCCAGAGGGACCTTGACACATTTGTGAGGTGGGCTGATGCCAACCTCATGAAGTTTAACCATGACAAGGGCAAGGTACTACACCTGGGTTGGAGCAATCCCAGGCACAGCTACAGGCTGGGCAAAAAGGAAATTCATGGTAGTCCTGTGGAGAAGGACTTGGGGGTGTTAGTCAATGAGAAAATGAACATGAGCCAGCTTCAGTGTGCGCTCACAGCCCAGAAAGTCAACCATATTCTGGGATGCACCAAAAGAAGCGTGACCAGCAGGTCGAAAGAGGTGATCCTGCCCCTCTACTCTGCTCTTGTGAGACCTCACTTGGAGTACTGTGTGCAGTTCTGGTGTCCTCAACATAAAAAGGACATGGAAATGTTGGAACAAGTCCAGAGGAGGTCCACAAGGATGATCAGGGGACTGGAGCACCTTTCATATGAAGACAGGCTGAGAAAGTTGGGTCTGTTCAGCCTGGAGAAGAGAAGGCTGCGTGGAGACCTCATAGCAGCCTTCCAGTACCTGAAGGGGGCCTACAGGGATGCTGCTGAGGGACTGTTCATTAGGGACTGTAGTGATAGGACAAGGGGTAACGGGTTGAAACTTAAACAGCAGAGGTTTAGACTGGATATAAGGAAGAAATTCTTTCCTGTTAGGGTGGTGAGGTACTGGAATGGGTTGCCCAGGGAGGTGGTGAATGCTCCATCCCTGGCAGTGTTCAAGACCAGGATGGATGAAGCCTTTGGTATATGGTTTAGTGTGAGGTGTCCCTGCCCATGGCAGGTGTGTTGGAACTAGATGATCTTGAGGTCCTTTCCAACCCTAACTATTCTATGATTCTATGATTCATCTTATCTCACTTTAGCTGTCTAAAAAATAGTAATTTAAGATGGTATTTAAGAGTATCTGCATCCCTGATGAAGTGTAACCACCCGCACAATAGACAAGGGAAAATACTGCTCGGGTCTCTTCTTCAGCCAGAACAGTATTATTTGCCATCTGAAAACACCAAAGCTATAAAAGTATTCTGTCAATACCTGGCAGTAGATATTAAATAGCATTTTCAAGAGCTTTTGCTATTTTCTTAAAGAACTGAAAAAGAACCACTTGGCTGATCTATACTGATCTATATTTATATTAATTAGTTCTGTATTTGATAAGTGTATACTATCACAATTACAATTCAGTTTAAGAATCATGTTAGAACCTAAATTTGAAACTTGTAACTGATATTGGTGATAATCATCTAGACTCGAAAGAAGCAGTTATTTTAAAAGGAGCCTTTGCTTTGACATAAATCTGCTCTAGATGGGATATACAGTATAAGATAATTTGCCATATAAATTGTAAAACTCAATTGTTTAAGCACATTTTAACACTCTATTTTTTCCTATTGATTTAAAGAAACAATTAAATATTCTTTTCAAGTTCTAAAGGAAACAATTGAAAAATGTAACTGAAAAAGGTGGGTTTAATTTTATTTTCTTAATAAAGTAGAATGCCACTAGAATTGTTTTAAAGACAATTTTAAAATTTGAAATCCATAGATGTTTTACTGAATTAGTTTCTAAGGATGTTAAAAAGATGGTAGAGGATATGTAAATATGCTAAGACAATGGAACTATAATAAATGTAATATTAGGGGCAGGTAAAGTAGGAACAATATACAAAATAAATGGATTAGCTGCAGTATTTTGTCTGGAAGTTTTGACTTTAGACATATATCATAGAATGATAGAATGGCTAAGGTTGATCATCTTGTTCCAACCTCCTTGCCATGGGCAGGGACACCTTCCACTACACCAGGTTTCTCAAAAGCTCATTTGACCTGGCACTGAACCCTTACAGGGATGGGGCATCCGCAGATTCTCTGGGCTACCTGTGCCACTGCCTCACCACCCTCATAGTAAAGGACTTCTTCCTTATATCTAATCTCAGTCTCCCTTCTATGAGTTTCAAGCCATTACCCCTTGTCCTATCAATGTACAAAAGTCCCTCTGCAGATTTCTGGTAGGCCCCCTTTAGGTACTGTAAGGCTGCTATATGGTCTCCTCAGAGCCTTCTCTTCTCCAGGTTGAGCAATCCCAGCTCTCAGCTTCTCTTCATAGGAGAGGTGCTCCAGTCCTCTGATCATCTTCGTGGGCCTCTTCTGGACCTATTCCAACAGGTTCATATCCTTCTTATGCTGGGAGCCCTAGAGATGGATGCAGGAATCCAGATAGGGTCTCATGAGAGTGGAGTAGAGGGTGAATCACCTCTTAACCTATTACTCGGGCTTCTTTTGATACAGCCCAGGATGTGATTGGCTCACTACTAAGTCATGTTGAGCTTCTTGTCAACCAACATCCCAAAGTCTTTCTCCGCAAAGCTGCTATCAATACACTCTCCATCTGGCCTGTAGTGCTTGGGATTGCCCTGACCCATGTGCAGGATCTTGTACTTGGCCTTGTTGAATTTCATAAGGTTTGCATGGGCCTACCTCTTGAGACTTTTAAGGTCCCTCTGGATGGCATCCTTCCCTCCAGTGTGACGCTGGCACCACACAGTTTGGTGTCATTAGCTTGCTAATGGTGAACTCAATCCCACTGTTCACGTCACTGACGAAGGTTTTAAACGGTGCTGGTCCCAGTATTGACCTCTGAGAGATGCCACTTGTCACTGGTTTCCGCACAGACATTGATCCATTCACCCCAACTCCTCGAGTGTGACCATCCAGCCAATTCCTTATTCACAAAGTGGTCCATCCATCAAACCCACGTTTCTCTAGTTTGAAGACAAGGATGTCATGTGGGACAGTGTCGAACACTTCACACAAGTTCAGGTAGATATAGGTCTTTATTTTTTCTTACTGACAAGAACTATAAAGATGTAAGATTTAAATCACCTACTCATCCCCACAATACATTTCAAATTCAGGTACTCTAGGTTTGAACATTTTTTTACACTTTGAGTCATTAAAAAAAATGCAGTTGAAAGAAAAGCATGTTTTGTTTCAAATTTTGATAAGAACATCTGGAATGGTGATTTGCACTTCTTATAGGAAAAATATAATTCTCCAGGTTTGTAGTTACATATACCTGATCATAAATTCATTCTGTCTGAAATTTTCCTAGTTTTCTTTGCCTAGATGTTCAGCTGTTTAGAAAGTCTAAGCAAAAGTAGGTCTGTAAATTTTGAATGTAGAGAGAAAGAAAACAGGTTATTACCTTTGCAGAGAAGGAGGGGGAGGAAAGAAGCCTGTAACCTTTTTACAAACAGCCCAAGAGCTGAAGTGGATGAGAACTGCAAGCTGAAATCTGGCATGGAAATAGCTCTCATTTAAAAGAAGTACCTTTGCTTTCAGAGAAAATTGGTTTTGACTTTACCAAGCTATGAACTTTTAAGTATTGAATACAAGTACTGGCTAAAGTAATGATGCTTTATGCATTCTCTCTTCTTTTGCTTTCCTCAGTTCCTAAAATTTTCCTTCCATATGAAAATTAGAACTATACAATATCTTTAAAGTAAATAGTGAAGTATCATATATTGCAAGTTGGTAGTGTCTCCTGTTTATTTCATAATTATGAAACTGTTGAAACCACTTTTGATCTTTTTGGTTGTTTTGTTGTTTGTTTTGTTATAACTCTTATAAATTACACACTTTTCACTGTCTTTGCCTTCATTGAGGAATCAGAGTTCTTTATTTGAAACGGGTTTTAGTTCAAAAACTCGTCAGTTCTATATCACATATATCTATTTGCAAGAGTGTGATCATTCACAAAATTGGAACTCATATCACTATTACATACTCCTGACTGCAAGCCATCTTTCCACAACAGGCTTTTATTTCTCTCACATAATCTTAAATTGGATTCCAATTATCCTTCTAAATCAATATACCCATTGCAGCAAACTCTAGCAGCCTTGGTTAACTCTCAGTCATTAAGAATAAAGCACTCCTGTTAAGTGATTTCATAACTGATAATAGTCTTGCCATGCTAGAGTGAGATAGGCTGGATTCAAATTGCAGTTTCAGATGGCTGAAAAAGTGACCTTTCCTGTTCATTATTTGTTCTATCAATCAGGACTCTTTTATCTGAATCAGGTAAGAGAAGACAGCACTTACTTAAAGGTTCCCATGCATGAGAAACTTCATATTTAAAGTGTCAATGCCATTCCACCTTGAGAATCCAACATTGTTTCATACAGACTGGACCTATCTTTTTACTCCTAAATAGATTTACCACTTCTCAAGAACTTTGACAAATTTTCTCTCCATTGGTTACTTCATTTGAAAGCTTTCAGCATAGTTTTTTGTGAATACAACATTATTTTAGTTGTTGTATCCACTCATCCATATTTTGCACATTTCATAAAGTATTTGCTCCTTTTCTTATAATGTGTATTTTCGTTGTGTAAACACATACTTTAACTGATTTTAATTGTTCAGGATAATATTCAGGAATACGCAACTGAAGACATTCAAAAAATAGAAAGTAAATTAGGTGGATTATACCGCAGTCCAGAAGTTAGAATCATAATTTCTGTCAGTACATGAGATTTTCTTAATTAAATCTTTAATATTAAGATGTCACTTTAATTTTTATCTTCAAAAACCTTAAAAAAACTTATATCCAATTTCATGGCAAAATGTAGGTGACAGGATACTTTTGCAAAGGTTCAAATGCCAGTACAGTCTGAGGCTGAAATTCAAGAGTCTTTGGGTCAACTGCTGAGGTGAGTAGCTTAAGAGAGGATGCCTTCAGCACCGGACTGGGGGGAGATCAGCATCCAGGAGCCTCAACTCAGTGAAGCAAGAGCTGCCAAGGGAACCTCAAGTCCTTGATAGGGCTTGCCCAGGAGCCGGCAGGTCAGCTGACATGAGCAGCTGACTCACAGGGGGTGGAGCCAAGAACTGGCTGCTCAGCTGACATGAGCAGCTGATTTACGGGAGTGGAGCCAGGATGAGCGGCGGAAGATTGAAATCGGGCATCATCGACCATTCCTGGTCAATTGCTGAGGTGAGTAGCTTGAGAGAGGATGCATTAGACGCCGGAGCGGGGGGAGATCAGGGTCCAAGAGCCTTAACTCAGAGCGGCAACAGCCACTGAAAGAAGCCTTAAGTCCTCGACAGGACTTGCCAAGGAGCCGACAGCTCAGCTGACGTGAGCAGCTGACCCACAGGGAGCGGAGCCAGGAGAAGAGGCCCCAGCCCTGACTGGTTAAAAACCTGTGAGGGAAAGGTGCAGAATGGGCAGGGATGTACTTGGTGCTCCCAGGTGAAGGTCTTCCTGCAGCAGGTGGCAGAGCTGTGGGATGCTGTTAATAGGCTGCAAGATATCAGGGAAGCTGAGAGGAAGCAGGACTGCTTGCTCCAGGCCCAGATTGTGCAGAGGCCTCAAGTTTCCCCTCTCACTCATGGAGGAAAGAAGGAGGCCATTAAACTGGGAAGCTAGGAATTAGTAACAAAAAAAAAACACCTACAAAAAAGGGAGAAGAGGACAACTAAAATCAAGGGGCTTCCTCCTAAATCTGTTGCCCCCACACAGAACCACTTTGCAGTTCTGCTGGGGGCTGGTAAGGAAACACACACCAGAAGCAGCCAGCTGGTGCACTGGTAAAGAAGATCTAAACTGGTGCCACAAGAAAAAAGCGGTGGGTTGTAGTAGTAGGGGACTCTGCCTTGAAAGGGACAGAAGCGCTCATCTGTTGGCCTGACCCGGTCGCAAGGGAGGTGTGTTGCCTACCTGGGGCATGGATCAGGAGTGTTGCAGAGAGGCTGCCTGCTCTAGTAAGTCCCATGGACTATTACCCACTTTTAGTGATACATGTGGGTGCTAGAGATAGAGATAGTAGTAGCCTGAGGAGTATAAAGAAGGACTACAGAGCCCTGGGAGAGGTGGTCAGGGGCTCTGCAGCTCAGAGAGTCTTTTCGACAATTCTCCAAGACACAGGGGAGGACCTTAAAAAAGCTAGGAGGATTGGACAGGCTAATAAATGGTTAACAGGGTGGTGTTATATTCAGGGGTTTGGGTGTCTTGAGCATGGGACCCAAGTTTGTAGACCAGGTCTACTGGGGGCTGGTGGAGCTGCTCTGATAAAGAAGGGGAAGAGTGGTTTTGGTAGGAGGCTTTGCCAGGCTGGTCAAGGATGCTGTAAACTGGATGTGTTGGGGGAGGGGGACATCATTCCATCCCAACACATCTGATCAGTTGCCAGCACCTATAATAAATGCTTGGAGCAATGTAGTGATATTCTAGCCGCTCCAGCCAGTGAGCCGGCTTCATTTAGAGCGCGGCTCAGATGCCTCTATACAGACACCTGTAGCATAGGGAACAAACAAGAGGAATTAGAGATATGTGTATGTCTATGGGGATATAATAAAATAGGCATCACAGAAACATGGTGAGATGGCTCCTGTGACTGGAGTGTTGGAATGGAAAGTTACAGGCTTTTTAGAAAAGACAGGCCAGACAGGTGGGGAGGGGGAGTTGCTATTTATGTTAGGGATAGGCTGGAGAGTATGGAACTCTGTCTGGGGACAGGTGATCTGTTAACAGAGAGTTTGTGGGTCAGGGTTAAAGGGAGAACACCTATGGGAGACATTACTGTGGGGATCTGTTACAGACCGCCTGATCAAGAGGACTCTGTGGATGAAGAACTCTACAGACAGATAGGAACAGCCTCACACTCGCAGGCCCTTGTTCTCATGGGGGACTTCAACCACCCTGACATCTGTTGGGGCAACGGTATGGCCTGGCACAAGCAATCCAGGAGGTTCCTCGATTGTGTGGAAGACAACTTCCTTCTGCAAGTAATAGAGGAGCTGACAAGAAGAGGTGCCCTGCTTGACCTCATGCTCACCAACAGGGAGCTCGTTGGAAATGTGACTCTCCAGGGAAGTCTTGGATGCAGTGATCACAAGATGGTCGAATTCGAGGTCCTCAGGACAGTGTGAAGAGCGTATAGCAAGGTCACTGCCCAGGACTTCAAGAGAGCAGACTTTGGCCTCTTCAGGAACCTACTTAATAAGGTTCCATGGGATGTAGCCCTAGAACAGGAAGGGATTTTATAGGTATGTAGTGGATAAAAAACAGAGTAGGGATAACATACTCCCCTTCAGAAGGTATCAGGAGAACTGGCTACCCTGGTTTTGAAGAAGGCTGAGGTTCTGAATGTCTTCTTTGCCTCGGTCTTCACTGGAAAAGGCTCTGACCACACCACCCAAGTCTTGGAAGGCAGACACAGGGACTGTGAGAATTAAGACCTTGGACCCACTGTAGGAGAGGATCTGGTTCGAGATCTTCTTAAAAACCTGAACGTACACAAGTCCATGGGACCTGATGAAATCCATCCGTGGGTCCTGAAGGAGCTGGCGAATGAAGTTGCTAAGACACTGTCCGTCATATTTGAAAAGTCTTGTCAGTCGGCTGGAGTTCTTGATGACTGGAAAAAGGGAAATATAACCCCTATTTTTGAGAAGGGGAAAATGGAAGACTCAGGGAATTACAGACCAGTCAGTGTCACCTCTGTGCCTGGCAAAATCATGGAACAGATTCTCCTGGAAGGCATGCTACAGCACATGAAAAACAACAAGGTGCTTGGTAACAGCCAGCATGGCTTCACTGAGGGGAAATCCTGCCTGACCAATTTGGCGGTCTTCTATGATGGGGATACAGAACTGATGGACAGGGGTACAGCAGTTAACATCATCTGCCTGGTCTTATGCAAAGCATTTGACACTGTTCTGCATGACATCCTTGTCTCTAAATTGGAGAGACATCAATTTGATAGGTGGACCACTCAGTGGATAATGAACTGGCTGGATGTCCACATGCAGATCTGTGGTCAATGGCTCAATGTCCAGCTGGAGACTGGTAACGAGTGGTGTCCCTCAGGGATCAGTGTTGGGACCGGTCTTGTTGAACATCTTTTTCGGTGACGTCGACAATGGAATTGAGTGTGCCCTCAACAATTTGCCAATGACACCAGGCTGCGTGGTTCTGTTGATATGCTGGAGGGAAGTGATGCCATCCAGAGTGACCTTGACACGTTTGTGAGGTGGGCTAACCTGATGAAATTTAACCATAACAATTGCAAGGTCCTACAGCTGGGTCAGAGCAATCCCAGGCACAGCTACAGGTTGGGCAGAGAAGAGATTCAGAGCAACCCTGCAGAGAAAGAATTGGGGGGTGTTGGTTGATGAGAAAATGAACATGAGCTGGTTTCAATGTGCACTTGCAGCCCAGAAAGCCAACCGTATCCTGGGCTGCATCAAAAGGAGCATGACCAGCAGGTCAAAGGAGGTGATTCTGCCCCTCTACTCTGCTCTCGTGAGACCTCACCTGAAGTATTGTGTGCAGTTCTGGTGTCCTCAACATAAAAAGGACATAGAACTGTTGGAACAAGTCCAAAGGAGAGCCACGAGGATGATCAGGGGACTGGAGCACCTCCTATATGAAAACAGGCTGAGAAAGTTGGGTCTGTTTAGCCTGGAGAAGAGAAGGCTGCGTGGAGACCTCATAGCAGCCTTCCAGTATCTGAAGGGGGCTATAGGGGTGCTAGGGATGGAGTATTCATTAGGGACTGTAGTGATAGGAGAAGGTGTAATGGGTTAAAACAGAAACAGGGAAGGTTTAGCTGGGATATAAGGAGGAATTTCTTTCCTGTTAGGGTGGTGAGGCACTGGAATGGGTTTGCCCAGGGAGGTTGTGAATGCTCCATCCCTGGTGGTGTTCAACGCCAGATTGGACAAAGCTTTTGTTGATATGGTTTAGTGTTGGGTGTCCCTGCCCATGGCAGGGGGCTTGGAACTAGATGATCTTAAGGTCCTTTACAACCCTAAATGTTCTATGATTCTATGAGTCTTTCAGATAAGCAATTAACTTTGGACCACTTAAATTTTCTCCCAGTTTTCTTTCTAAGGTGCTTGTTCAAGATGTGTTTATTCAACTGCAAGACAATTAGTGTAGCTAATAACTGGTTAGATAGCTTTTCTTTTAAAGGCATATGTACAGATAGTAAAAAAATAAATGGTAGTTAAACATCGCGTTTGTCATTGTTTTAGACCAGTAGGATGCGAGTTTGTTTTTCCTCAATTCAGTATATAATACTGAGGTAGAGAAAAGCCTTCAGTTCCACTCCTGCTTGGATCCTCATCTGATTAAAACAATGAACAGCTTATGTTTTTTAGGATGTTCAAGTCCTTACCAGTCCAAAAGGAAAGCAAGGAACAACACAATGAACTAAGAAATATTTGTTTTCCCTTGCTATGAAGCATCAAGTTTCACACATGTTTTGTATTAACGTTGATTACATTTTTTTAACTAATGTTATTTGACATAAAAATCTGACAAATATCTTCTTGGTATGGAGAATTACCACTGCAGCTTCACTGACTGCTTCTCTCAACACGTTTTTTATTATCCTCTTTTACTGTAATAATATGTTAAAACCTATATCTGCAAAAGCATGTAGGTGCTTAGTTCACTTTGCAGGGTAAGAGAGACACCTAAATACCTAATATCTAATACCTTAAGGATCTGATCCAATGTTTGTTTCTTTTCGCTTACTCTTATGCTGCATTTTATGCTGTGATTCTTATTTACATGGCAAAATGCAGACACAACTGGTATAAAAATGAAGTTAGATTTTTACGTTCTAAATTTACATAATAGCTTCTATTCTGACATAAATAAATGTAGTTTACTGATTTAAGCGAATTGGTTATAAAAGGCAGTACCTTTATAAGACTATCATAGTTAGAAACAAATTTACTGTATTCGAGAAATTAACAACTTTTTGACTCTTAAAAATAAACTTGTTAAGTTATCGCTGTGCACTCACATTATTCATTACTTTCACATATATATAAATACCTAGTTTAATACCACATCTTTCATAATCATCAAAGTTCTGAAGTTGACTTACAGACTTCTGAAAAAACTCTCTGTACCTATTTTCATCATTTTTCCTCTTTGTTAAGAATGTAGTCTGTAAAGTACAGACAGTAAGACTGAAAATAACATAGATTTATGCTGCTGATGCATTAAATTTGAGTACAGAAAAAAAAAGTAATTTTGGATACAGCTTCATTTAGAAATTGTTATTTTTGTTTTCTTTCCAGCATCATTTAACACTAGGAAATCAGTCCTATGTCTCATTGGTGTACTAAAAAGTGTGCTTGAAATAGCTCTGGCTACAGCTAGCTTTTGTCCTACTTGATCCAAAGACACATCTAATAGCATATACCCTCTAGTACTTACTCATTTTAGGAGAAGTGAATTAAAGGCTGTTGTCACTACATTTAATACATAAGAGGGACAGAGTGTTTTTATTTCTATCTGTGGTATATGAGGAGTTAAAATGCACTCCCTCATGATAAAACCTTGTGCTCAGTTCTCTCTATTCTATAAGAAACACCATCCTTAAAAAAAAAAGTTTGCCAGGCATCAGTATGGAACAGAATACTTTCAGTCTCTGTTGCTGATGGATTTCATGTTACATTAAAGCACTCATTAACATAAAAACCAAATTAAAAAGAAGAACTAGAAGAATCAAAATCCTCTTTTCATGTAATTATCCTGGATAGTAATGCTTTTTTTGTGAACAGCAAAATAAGCATGCTAGACAAAATGGAATAGCTCAGTCTGGTGGAATTTACAAATGTCCATACATGTTTATGTATGGTTTAGAATACAATTATATAAGATGGTATTCAAGACAAGCAAATATTTTGTATTTCTTGGGGACACCAGAGTATAGAGGGGTCTTTGGTCTCCCCCAGAGAAGTTACGAAATCTGCCTCTTCCTGTAGAATTCTTTTTTTCATTTATCCAAGTCCTCTGCTGTCTTGTGCAGTTATATCAGCTGGGCTTTTAGTACAAGCATTGTTAATATAGGAAGAAAGGAGAGGCAAGGTATTCTGGAAGAAATATAAGAAAAGGAGGTATAGAAAGAGGAGAATGTATGATGTCTGAAACATAGGGAAAAACTTAAAGGATGAGAGGGAGCTATCCTTTGAAGTATACATTTGTGGCATGATCAAAAGCTCCCTGTAGGCAATGGAAAGATTCCTATTGACTTCACTGGACTTTGAATTCACCACAGACTGAAGGAAAACAATGAACCTTCCTTCCTTTTCCCATCAGCTCCTTAGTTATGTTCTTTTCAGAGTCAGACACATTAAAGAAAAAAGATAGAGTCAGGAATGAAATTAGAAATCTTTGTTTTCATTTGAAAAAATGAATAAAAATTTGTTTTAAAAATGCAAAGTGCAACTTTTTATCAGTGAATTTAATGGGGCTAAACATTCTAGGTACTATTTCAGCTGTCTAAATATTAATAATTTACTAGATTTTTTTTTCTGAAACAAAGTAAACAACTTTTATGCATGTCTAAGTCTGTACAGCTTTTTATACCACAGCTTTTCAAAACAATAAAACACTTAAGTTTTTTACTATGTATTGGCTCATTCTTCCTTCTCAGGCAATTCTACTAAGATAGAAGTACACTCATTGACTTTAATGTCCTAGTGAAACTAAATGTTTTAGCTTAATTTTAATGACAAAGAGTGTAAGCCTCAGATAACCACCCTCATTTATTTCTCAGCCCACTTGTTCAAATAATTTGGGGAAATTTTCTGAACAACGCCTTTTAAAGATAACTAACAGCCATAATGTTATTGTATTCTTTTTAAATCTGTAGTGTCTCATTATCTTTTAAAGTTTGAAAGACACTTTTAGTAGAAATAACAAAGGTTTTGAAAACTGCAAAGTAACTTGGTGCCATAACTGAGCCATGAGATAATTTTGGTTATATTAGCTCAGATGCAGACAAGACTTAATGGCAGTGTATTCCCATTCCTCCTACTCACAGTCTTAAAAGCCTTATCAGAGCACTAAAATCATGACCATAATTAGGCTTCTGGAACTGTAAGACCTAAAGTCCAAGTAATAATTTTTGAAGAATTGATATTGTAGTTGTTTTCTTTCTCTTTTCGATTTTTTTTTTTTTTCATTTTCTTCAAACTTGTTTTGCTGGTTGGTTGGTTGGGTTTTTTTTAGCAGACTTTAACATTATGAAAGCTCTGTCCAGGTTAATACAACTTCAAAACAACTAGGGGTGGCAGTATTCCAAAGTTATCCAACTTAATCTCACCTGTGTACATCAACAAGGTCTTGGAGAAACAAGCACAGTGAATAGATTACTTCATATACACATTAGGGGTGAGGGAAAAACAGATTACAGATCCACATAGTACCTCCCCTTACAGTTTACCTGTTATATATCCCACAGTTGCAGCAGGACACTTGCATGGCCTTCATCATTATGATTATGTCATCATTTGAAAGAGGCCTTAGATTTGTTTATTTTTTAATAATTAAACTTTATTTTGGAGCTTTTTCACTGGTAAGAAAATAATTCCTTAATGAAACACAATCCCTGATACCAAAAGAAAGCCTGTACCAAGACTTTTGTCTTATATGGATTGTTTGGCTTTAATTTCTTTTCTATTCTGTCCCTTTTCAAAATACCTCAAATTCTGAAGCCATTACATAGTAGCAAGAAGAATAGGGATAGGGTTTAACTTTCCAGCCTGTATTTTTTCTGAAGCTTCAGGTTTGAAAATGTCTGCTTTTTTTGTACACTGTTTTTTCATAACTAAATGCAAAATAACAAATGCTCTCCCTCATTCCCCCCGCCCCCCCCCCCCCCCCCCCCCTTAACTTGTATCCTAAGGAAACATGACCCAGTGATCAAGTTGCTTTCAGCTGCTGAGTGTCTTCTGCTGTTCTCAGTACTTCATTGGCTCATTGACTGTTTTGACTAGATATGACAGCTGGTTAAAGGTTTGTCTGTGTGTTTCTCAAGGTATTTTGTAAAAAGTGAATATATGTAGTTGCAGGGAGAAATCAGAAACTGGTTCCACAGAATGAAAATCCTAGTCCTGAACTTGTACCCTGGTGGGCACCAGATAATTAACATGAAAAAATATGCTTTAAGTATCTCAGTCATAAGGAAAAAAGCTTCACTCAGATCTCTTTTTTTGTTTGGTTTTTTTTTTTTTTTTGGTTGGTTGGTCAGTCATTTTTTGTGGGTTGTTTTTTTTTTGTTTGTTTTCTTTTCTAGAGCAGGGAGTGCAAGGGGAAGTAAAATAAATGTAGCAAACATCACTTGGGTTTCAGATGCATGAAGCATCAGATACAGCAGCTGTCAGTCCATGTCAGGGCTGGGCAACTGAGCTGCAGTTAGCTGCCTGACAAGAGTCAATCAGGAGACCAAGAAACAGCCTGTTGGCCTGACTGGTGGTTTATTCTTGGTGTGTCAAATTCATCACTTGTTTCTTTTTTCTGTGTGCATCTTGATGGCAGTTGCCCTTCTAGATGTGCAAGACCCCTATTTCTGTCATAGTTTTTTATTTCTTTCACCTCATTTTTGCAAACTTCATCCATAGTTTCTGAATCATGACTCTGCTCTTTGCCCTTACTCTAGTTCTCCCTGTCTTGCCCTGGTTGGTATCTTCTTATTCTTTGTTCCAGGAATGGGGACAGTTATTCCAACAATGCTGTCTTTTGCTTCAGTTCAGTAAGCTTTTGTAACTAGGATCCTGCAACTTTTCCCATACATTTTGTGTAACTGCTGGCTTGACACAATCCTTGGTCACTATCTCACCTCATGTGTGACACTTGGCTTACACTCCCTTTCTTAATTCCAGTCTGGCTATAATAGCCTGGAAGGGTGGCCTACTCTCTATCCATTTCTGCTTAACAGAGGGCTTCTCTTTTTGGCCAGAAGTAATGTTATCAGAAACCTGAAGGGTAAGAAAAACAAGATGACAAGAAGGTGAACTGTTGTAGCTTGGTACTAGAGGTATTTGAGTTATATAAAGGCCATGTCCTGAGGAAATGACCTACTAATATAGAGAAGATAACATCATAAATGTTAATGACTGAATAGGTTGCTCACAGAATATATTTAATGTTTACATATATTTACTGATTTAGTTTAGAGCTATTTACTGATTTAGCTGATGATTTGGATAAAGCAATATAAAATTAATATGTAATTACAAAGGTAATAAACTTATATGACACAATTATAAAACCAGGCTTTGTAATTTCAAGTTAATATCATGTTGTTTTTTCTCTTTTTTTTTTCTCAGGATATATATAATCTGCTTGAGTGGCAAGAAACTGCCTCTCAGAAACACATAGTTTGGTAAATTGCTGTGAGTGAAGAGTACCCTCTTAGGATATCAGGTACTCTCTATATCAGTGTTCAAACTAAATTAGAAAGTCAGCTTTATTCTTGATACTGACCCTTTTCTTATCATAAATCAAGAATGTCACAGATTAGAAAAAGTGTTTTATAAGGGCCTTTCAGGGGGTTTTATTTGGGTTTTGGTTTTTTGGTTTGCCTTTTTTTTTTGTTTTGTTGGTTGGTTTATTTACTTAAATTAGTACTCTACTATTTTTATATTAGAAAACTTATTTTTAATTTAATAATATAGTTGTTAAGCGCAATTAATGGTAATATGAAGTGATCCAATAATTTGATAGCTTATTGCTATACTTCTCTTGTTTAATTTTGTTGGGTTTTTTTTTCACTTTGGGATTTTATACATTTATAACTTTGTTCAGACTGTATTCTTACTATATGCAACAAGAAGGGAAAAAAAAGACATGGAAAATTAGATACATGGTTACTTAACAGTAAGCAAAAATATTTTTCTATTAATTTAAATAATTATAATTTAGTTAAAACATTAAGGGCATTTCTAATACATAAATTGAGAATATATTGGTTAATTTAGATTTAATTGATTTAATATATAATTAATTATACACACACATATCTTACAATATATGGATATAATATACACATCTCCTCAAAGATGGAAAATTTTGCCCTCTGCAGTAGAACACAAAATTTTCTAATTCAGATGGGCTCTGTTTATATGGTAATCAATCATGCTCAAGCAAAGACCAAGTACCTGCTTAACATTTACCTTTTAGTGTATACATATAAAAGTCACTGTACAGCTGATATTTTTTCCTTTAAGTCCAAATTCTAGTCAGATATTTTAATAACAATATTTATTCAAATATAAAAATATTTGTCATTAGCATAAATGTGGAACAGTTCCACTGATTACAATACATAATAAATATAAGATTTCTCATGTTTTCAACATCTTATTTATCTCATATATGGTTATAGGATATCCATGTTTAACATGGTTTGTGTAGTGTGTAAGGAAATTGTTTTCATTTATATGATTAGGTATGCCTTAGTGTACTTACTCAACATAGTTTCATATTGAACTGCAATGAAGGCGTAGACAAGAAAATACATAAGAAAATTAAAAATATTTCCCACATAAAAAAGCACAGCAGCAAAAAGCTAGACAAAAACTTGAACTTCATTACTAAGAAGAACTGTGTTGGACTAGAATTAGCTGCTGTTTCTGACTATTTGTTATTGGCAAAGCCAAGGAATTGGAAACTAACCCTTCCCATTTGATAAATGCAGTTAACCATTAAACAAAACCAGCTACAAAATTATTGAGAGAAAGACTAAAATTTGTTAAACCTTGTCTACTCTTCCTTAGGTGTATATACTAAAAGTATTATATTTATTAACTGCAATCACACTCTGTGAAGCCACTATATTTTCCCTTTGATGACACTGGGTGTCATTCCTTTCAGAAGGACAGCTCTTTGATGAGGGACAGGCAAGAGCGGTTCATCTGTAGACAGCGCTTCCACCTTGTCCTCCACCAGACTAACTAAATAGTGTTCTTTCTTTTTCTGCTCGGATTTCAATAAACTTATTCTGATACACCCCAGTATAAGATATAAAGGTAACAAGGTCATTAAAATACATGACTGTGTTTCTGCGTTCAGCATTGGTGTGGCCTCATCTTGAGCACTCTGTGCAATTTTGGGCCTCACAATTTGAGAAGGCTGTGAGGATCCTTCGGTATGTCCAGAGGAGGGCAACAAAGCTGTAAGGAATGTCCTATGAGAAGCTGCTGAGGACTCGGAGATTTTCTAGTTTGGAGAGGAGGCAGCTGATGGGTGACTTTATCACTCTCTACAGCTTCCTGAGCAGGGGAATTTGAGGGGGAGGTGTTGATCATTCTCCCTGGGATCTGGTGATCAAACACATGGGCATGGTTTAAAGCTGCACCAGGGGAAGATTAGTCTGAACATTAGGAAGCATTTCTTTACTGAGAGAGTTGTCAAATACTGGAACACATTTCCTAGAGAAGTGGTCAATGCCCCAAGCCTATCAATGCTTAAGAGTCATTTGGACAATATTCTTAATAATCTACTTTAACATTTGGTCATCTCTGCACTGGTCAGGCAGTTGGACTAGGTGATCTTTGTAGGTCCCTTCCAATGGAAACATTATTTCATTCTATTCCATTCTGTCCTGTTCTGTTCTGCTTTGTTCTGCTTTGTTCTACTTTTTTCTGCTTTATTCTGTTCTTTTCCATTCCATCCTGTCCTGTGTTGTCCTGTCCTGTCCTGCTCCATTCCATTCCGCTATGTTCTCTCTGTCCAAAGACAGAATCTTTTTCATCCATTCATGTTCACTGTTCAGTTAGAGCACTTGCCAGACTTTAGTGTTGACTTCCTAGACTTTTACAATGCCATAATCTATGTATTCTGAATGGAGAATTCTGTCAGCAAATTATTTGTCAGGCTATTTCTAGCATTTATTTATTCAATTTGTTTTATCTTAGTTGATCTTAAAGAGCAATTCTATCTTGCAAAAACATTGTGTCTAAAACATTCCCACCATTCTCTTTCTAAACCACTAAAAGCTTGCATGAAACTTGCCTAGGTAGGTCTTATCCAGGAAAAGAGGAAAATCGACTATGTTTCTTCCTTATTATTTTCTTGTTCTCATGATTTCTTTTATCTTTTATTCCATAGCTTTTATTTTCTAGTAGCTAAAATGGATGGTATGAAGGAACAAAAAGTGTCATAATTACAGTTTACTTGGAAAACCGTGACAGTTCAGTTTAATAAAATTTAATTGCTTCAGTAACAAATTTTCCAGGGAGACTTATGCAGAGACTGACACCCACACACTAAGGGCTCCATAAGAGAATCCACTAGAAATTCTAGTAGATTCAACTACAGAAAAAGAAGTAAAAAATGGAAAGCAATTTCTGTGTTCATCTTCTGAAAAGAGCACTTTCAAATGCTCTAATATTTAATAATATGTTTCAGATGTTTTCTCATAAAAATATTATTTCATTTCTTAGTTAACCCTTTTCTGTGCTTTTTCTCCTAGTAAAGGATGGATTACAGAACATTTGACTTTCTTTCTGTAAAGCAACAATGTCATGTAATCAGGTTTTATGGTCCTATTTTTTTTAGCTAGCATAATCTGTGGAAAATTAATTCCTTTCATTGCATTGTACTAACACCATCTAATCTCAGAAATTATGCATTTATATGTATTTAGTAGTATAACCATTCTATGGTACATCAGCGGCAGAGACTCATGCTGCAGAGAATGTAATCTTTGCAAATACATCACTGGCAGTGCAAGTGACAGATGTAGACAGTGCAAAAGCTCCTGGGGTTTGTGATGCCACAGCTAATTTCTTTTCCCATTTTGTTTTACTTTTCACAGCAACTTTCTTTTCTACCTTTTTCACTGCTTTCCCTAATTTCATCAAGTTACATACAAAATTTAATCTGCATGCTAGTTTTAGAGATTGTGTTACTAGAAGACAGTGCTTTTCTAATAGACAGAATATTACGTGATACTTAATTAAACATTGCTTTATCAAGGCACTCATATAACTGAATTGTTTCTTTCAGAGTGTTTCATGAATTAAAATTTTTACCCATAGAGAGCCAGACTTGAATGCGCATTGTCAAAACCAAATACACACATGAGATATTTACATTTGTAATATACATTCACTTGACATCTCCAAGAGAGAATGCTGAAGTTTAAATATGTTTGCTAATTTTTTTTATGCAAAAAATATTTATTGCCAATTTGCTTTCTTTTGTGAAATAAATACAGCTGGACTGATACTTGGTTGTTTCCTCTAACTACACTTCGGATTTAACACTGCCTGTTTAGTTATTAGCTATTTAGTTTTCTTCTCTTTGCATGCAGTATAAATGAGCTCCTTCAGAAAGCAAATTATTCTAAAACATGTTTCTGATCAGTGCAACAAGGATCCTTGCCAGTGTCTAATTTTTAGGTAACTGATGTTAAATGAAATTAATCATCCTCAAGTGTTACATGTTCAAAAACATGCATGGTTTTAATGTTCTTATAATGTTTCTAATATAATGTCACTAGCCCAGCCCAAATACGAACAACCTCAAGTATTACCCACTGTGACTTTGAAGCTGCAAAAAATTTATGTTTTCCTTTTTTTCTTGGTAGCATTCATGACTGGCAACTTAATACAAAAATATTCTATTCTTAAAAGCCAATTTATAACAGTAAAAATAAATACTGTGATGTACTTTCACAAGAAGTTCAAATTTTCTTTGCTATGAAATTTTATCACATTATTTAATGCAGGCATGCCTGAATAGATAGTGTTGTTGCACTTCCTATAAGTTGTTGCTAATGATCAGGGCTAAATAGTAATATTTATCATGTTTCATCTTTGTAATACCATATTTCTGTCAGAACTCCAGTCATCCAGAGAAGTTCTCAAATTTCAATATATAATCAATTGCATTTATTTTATTGTGCTTAATTCAATTATTTTGTGCCAAGAACAGCAACAAATATTTATACTGAAGTGAACAAAACATAAGTTGCAGACTTTGTAAAACTTCAGAATTCAACATATTCTGCTAAGAACCAATCTGAAGCTTTAGAAGACTCTTCAGAGGTTGTGGATCATGATGATAGTTAGACTATCAGAGTCATGAAACAAAAAAAGTAACAGAAGGTTTTGAAATAGTTCTATCCTAAAGAACCAATGATAATTGAATGTAAGATGATAAATAATCACTGGGAAATCTTGTCATGAAAAATATATCTTTCAATCCTAAAAAGGGTCCTAGAAAATTGTCTGTTCCTATCACAGAGTATCCTAGAATGGATTTATCAAAAAAACCCACTGGGAGACATAGGAATCATTGTGAAGTGATATAGCTCTAAATAGCTACAAAGTTATTAGAAGATACTGTGTATGTCGGCCTAGCACTCCATGCTATATCAAGCTACCACGCCAACTGGGTTAGATGCTATCAAACTGACAATTAATAGAATTACAGTCTGGGAATGGAAGATACTAGCTATTAGAAATCAATGCTGTTATCTTCCCTGCAGAAAACTTTAAGGTCTAAGTAATTACTGGGGAAAATAAATAAGTAAATAAACTGCAGGCTTCTTATCTTGTTGTAAAACCTGGACATTTATAAGAAGGAAAAAACAGACAACCTAATATACCTTCATTTTGAACAAGACTATAATCAGGAAGCAAAAATGATTGCTAAATCTGATCTACAAAAATTTATGATTACAGTGAAACACATCTAGTGTGTTTTTACTGGCTAAGGCATGTGGTTATAATGAAATAAAAAAGATCAGAAAGCATTTCTTGGATACAAGAGATTCCCTTCCCCTTGGAAGGGAAAAATGAAGCATGACACCTTCCAGGACTTCTAGTAAAATCTTAATATGAATTTCCAGCATCAAGAAATAATGTCTGTCACAGAAAGAGGCATTCAGAATTGCCAATGACCTCTACACTTATGGAAACACATGCAAGCAAGCACAGTATATTGTAATTTTCAGTGAGGAAGCCTGGACCAAATGCAGTATTTGTTGTAGACCTATATTGTAGCCAAACTGTGAAAGTATAACACTTAGCCCATAAGGTAAAGCTTAGACAAAATGGAATGTCATGGAAATGGGCCAATATTAATTTTAAATCTTTTTATTATTTAGAAAAGAAGTATTCCAGTTAGAATAGTTGCAGAAAAAACCCAAATATATAGAAAATAAAAAGTATGCTTGTCTGCCTGGTGTCCTGTAGGGCAGCATACTTCTGGAGAGGACATTGCCTGGCTTGTGCTGTTCCTGGCCTTGCCTTCCAACTCATCTTTAAGGAACAGCATCACTCTTGCTGTCATTTGGCATGCTCTTTTAATGAATTCAGTGTCTATCCTGTGCAGCACTCTAGCCACATCTCTCTAATCCCACTGAGACCATAGCTCTCCACCATTCTGTTTCCCATATTGATTCATTTGTATAGTGACGAAAAGGACCCCAGTTGTTCTGCTGTCACATAAAGAGTGTGAAGGCCACTTTAATATGCCCCCATATCTTCCTTTCTCTTAAGTCACCACCCTCATCAAGGATCATTAAAATATATGCTGTTAAGAACAGGAAGCTTGCTGTCAAAGATGGTCTCTTCTCAATTTGTTACATGAACTCATGTTTTTCCAATAGTTCTTATTTCTCAAGGAGTATCTCCTGGTTATAAAAGCTAAAGAACTGACTTCAGCACAAGATTTACAGCCAAGGGTTGGCTGCAGAATGTGCCTTTATGAATGTTTTCCGTTTCATCAGCAGTCCGGGAAAATGTCACCTAGGTTCCTATTTCTTTCCCCTTTACCTTTCACCAAGAGCTCTGTTCACTTGCTGCTGTGGTAAAATTTTAGAAATATGACATTTCTACATTTTTCAGATTTAAGGTCTTCTTTCAGAGTGTGGAGTTCTTCTATCACCTTCCAAAAGTCACTGTTTCCACTGGACACAATTAGAATTTCAATTTGTAATAGAATTTGCAGCTATGTGGGTCTTCATCTACATAAACAGGTATATTTGTATTGCTAAACTTTCTTCTCTCTGCCAATTGAAAAAGATAACATACATTAGCAGAAAGGACATAAATGAAGCTGGACTATATGACACGGGATATAAGCAATCTGTTCTTAAATAATTATCCCAAATCATTAAGCAATGTTACAGCTACAACTGAAAGGAATTACATTTGTACTAAGGTCTTTTACTATATTAAAAATTAGTCTATTTTGTTTCTTTTTTTTTTACAAAAAAAAGACCTTGAAAGGTGCTTAACTTGTAGTACAAATGAGCTTTATGTAGTACCGTGTGATGCTGTGACCAATTCATTTTGTCTTCACTGTGAACCACAACACAGTCTCAGACCACCAGTTCCCAGAAAGCTCCTTCCTACCTAGGGATAAATGGAGATATACAAAATGAACAAAACAAACGAACAAAAAAAAAAAAAAAAAAAAGAACAAACCAGTAAAGGGAAGCAACACTATAAAAATGCATCTATTACATTCAACACTTCGTATGTCTGTTGTATGCACTAGTTTTACATGATAATTAATGCAGGCATTATTAACATTTCACTGCCTTTTCTTGATTCAGAGTAAAGAGCAAACAGATTAGTTTTATGTAAAGAAGATAAAGAGAATTTGAATGTTTGATTTATACAGTAAATTTTCAGATTTAAGAAATCTGTAATCTGCAGGACTGTAGACAAACTGCAATGAACAAATAAAACAAATCTGCTGAGGCTTTACACTGAACATGTCTGATCTTTAGATTGAGAATGATGCTACAATGTTTACATTTAAATAGAGTCAGGTATGTCACAGGTCAAGGTCTTTATTAAATTTTAAAATGTGCCTTCGAATACAGAACAAAAACAAACAAAAAAAGGCCCTCCACACCCCCACCCTTAAATTTCACAAAACCTAATGTATCTCTGATCTAGAAATTAAATAATTAATAGAATTCCATAACTGTATATAATAAGAAATGCTCTATAGACAAATTTTAAACATATTGTAATATGTTTTCAGTGAACAGTGTTAGATTAGATGATTTCTCAGAGTCCTTTATGACTTTTTTCTGTTTTAATTACATTTCAGTTCTGTGCTGTATTCTGCAGATATACATGAATTTACACCCTAAATCCAGGAATCAGAAAAACTTTAAATTTAACAATATGCATTAATATATTTATATTCCAGATTACAAATAACTACTTATATCAAAAAGAAAGTACAAGCTCTTATATCCTATTTATAATAGGTCTGATTCAATAAAAAGACTTGATTCTTTCTTAAAACTGGAATCTTGTACTGATTGAAAATTTTCACCTTGATCATCCAATGCCTAAGTTACTTAGTATTTACACTCATAAATAACGTTATCTTCACATGAAAAATACTGATTATTAGTAATATTTTTGTTTCTCCTTCTATCAAATTTAGTAGAAATTCAGCAAAATATAAGCAAGACATTTAAGTTCAAATAATAGCCATGATTCAGTTATTAGCCTAAAAGAAGATATTGCACTGTTGTCTAATTACAACAAAACATTTACACACTACCACTAGACATATTTTCTTGAGTTTGGTTCAGCAACATGATCACTATGTATTTGCTATCTTATAAGAAAAGACTAAAGGAGAGAGAGAGACAAAAGAGCAACCAAGAATTACTGCAACTCTGTACACTTTGTCAGTCATTTCTTTCAATTATGGTTTCACTTTGGACTATAACTACTCTCTAAACTAGATGGACCAAGGCCTGTAATAACGTGTTGGTATAGTACTTCAGAAAATCTAGTCTCTTTTGTTAAAATGTTACTTGAGTTCTGAACTTCAAGAAAGATTTGATACAAGTGATCACCAAATTAATAAACAAACAGCAGCATGAAATTAACTTCTGTTAATTGTACATTTATATGATTTTTTATGTATTACCTTTCATCTTAAACAAATGCAGTTCAAGCTACAATCTAGATCAATTAGACCCACAAAGTCATAGTCATTTATTAGTATGAGTGGCTGTTAAAGTACCGAATATACAAATATACCTAAGAGCTGTGTGACTTCTAAATTTCTAATGTTTTCTATTAAATACATTTAAGCACTGCATTGTGACTGCACTGTCATATCTCAGTTGCAGTATTGCAGTGCATATTTAGATGAAGTTATATTGCCAAAAGATATTCTTCTTTAAGGCTACCTTCAGAGCCTGTTAATGTCATTACCTGTTTTTTATTTCTTCAGCAAGTAAAGGCCTAGGTCACAGCAAGTTTTACTCTTAATTTTCAGAATTCTGTAGATGTTTTGTATATAGTTAGTACCACAGAGGAAGCACATCTGAAATCTGTCAAAATAACACATCAATATGAACATGTATTATATACCAAGTTGCAGCTCCATTTATACTGCCCTGAAGAACTTTTCCATTGGGGGCTTTATGGAAAATAGAAGGGGGAAATGGAAGTCTTTAAAGAGCCTATGAAGACACTTTACATCCACCAGAAAAGTTAATTAAGCCACAAAACAGAATTTAATAAAAGAAAAAATAGAATTTGAAAACAAAATAAAACCAACAAACTAACCAAATAAACAAATAAACTAAATCCCAAAATACAAGCAGCTGGGGAAGAAATAAGAAACTAGATAGTATGCCCAAAGAGGGGGAAAAGAAGTTTATGCTTTCTTACAGAAAAGACTTCACTAGCTTTAAGTAGACCATAACCATGATGCAGATTTGGGTAAAGACAATTCTCAGCTATGCATCCTCTAACATGAAGAGTCAAAAATAAACCTAGAATTTTGCCTTAAAACTTTCACCATATGAGCATTTCAGCTTCTCTACAGAACATCAAAATATATACAGCTGTATTAGAGAATATTCAGTCCTCAAAAGAAAAAACAAAGCAAAAAAAAACCCTGATGTTGTTAGCGTTAAATTTTAATTATCACAAGGCTTACTTTTTAATTATTACAGTTTATTTTTTTCTTGTTATGCATATGATTACCTATGTTATTGAGTAATTGGTCTTTGAAATGGATTATGAATTTAAGTTTTTGGCAAGGTGCCAGGCAATGAAATAGATATTTTCCTTTCTTCCAAACAGAATTAAGCAAATGTGTGTTGACAGACTGTGAAGACCTTAACAATTACGCAACAGATTTAACTCCCAGACTGAACTGCACTGACTTGTTTGTTCAGACTGTGAGTCCACAACTAATATATAAAATAAAAATTTATCAAAGGCACCTTTTTCAAAGTTCAGTCTGACATCAGTCACCAGAAGTGGTCACATACTTTTTCTGTGAGTTACGTCCTAAGGGTACAAGGCACACTTGATCATTCCACAAAACCTGGAATTTAATTTTGTTTGTAGTGATTTTCCATAAAGCTTTTGAGACTTAAGGTTCCCTGATTTTTCCTCACTTTTATCATTCAGTTAAATACAGACAGATCTGTTTAAAGGCTGCACATAATGTAATCATATTTCAGTCAAGACTACTCCATCTGAAAGCTAATTTTCCAGTTACAGTTAGGAAAAGATCTAATGTTCAAATCCATCCACTAAAGTAGAGGCTGCCACATCAAAGTAATAATTAACATTATATTTTCCTGTTTTGACAAAAAAACGTTACACTTCAGTATAGATGTTTCTATGAAATAAATTTCTCAGCAGAATAGAGACTGATGGACTTTTAATCCTGTTTGTAGTGTGCAGTTTGCAAAACTTTCCCAGGAGATCCCAAACGTTACTGGTTAATGGCACAGAGTGTACTAACTCTGAGCTGATTACATTCTGGTTTAGTTACCAGTTAGAGAAACCAATTACAGCTTCAAATTGTGTCAACAGAGTTTGATCTAATTTGATCCTGGTTAATCATTTACATGTGCAAATTCTGCTTATAGAACAAATTGAAGTTGTGTTAAAGAATATACAATATAAACTCCTGACTACATATGACTATAAAAATATAATAAAATGTATTACTTAAAATGCCTTTATTGAATTGTAACAGAGGCCCCTGCATGCTTGGAGAACCACACAGCTTACTCCAGTAGCTAGCATCCTGTAATCTGCTGAGTCTTCTGTACTCAACTGTTTTGTAAGAGATAGTAAAGCACCGCATAAGCCTTTCCTTTTCTTATCTGAACAGATCTAGGACTATAGATTCAAAATTAGTATTTAAAAAGCTTACTGTAGTACTTGAAAGAACTAGGAACTGTATGGGTACCCATCTGCTAACTGTGTGAGCTATTTTGCAACTTCTTATTTTCACATTTTTAAGAGCATTATGTTATGAATGGCCTAACAACATTTTTAAATTCTCAATAGCTGGAGACATTCACAAAGACTTCTTGTTTGGAGAACTATATAAAAGATCAAAAGCCCACATAATTTTGTTTCTCTTGGGTATCAAATTTAGATACCAACACTCACACAGAACAAAACAGAAAGAAAAAAAGGAAAAAAAAAAAGGAAAAAATATCAATTGCAGCAGCAATGGAATCACAATGTAGAGACAGAATATGAAAGCTGTGAAGTCAGGATTGTGGAGTGTGGAAGGGACGGAATGTGTGTGTTATAAAGAAAACAGAAAGGAAGACAGTGGATAAAATACATCTTGCCGAAAGCTTATAGGAGGTGGACATTTCTGGAGGTAAGACTGTGATAAAGTACAGTGATCATAAAAACAGAGGAAAAAAGAACGAGTAAAAAACCATAGAACTAGTATTAAAAAAAAAACAAACCTTGATGTCAGATGAAGGTCATGCCTAAGGTTATCTCAGAAAGGGCTAAATAACAGTTGGAGAAAAGAGTCTTCCCCTTATGATGGAATCTGAGTTAGATTAGAAGGAATCTAGCTACTTTATTAATAGGGTGACTTAAGTTACCTCATTTATCAACCTAAGGGTCCTAGATATGAATATTATCAATTTCATTTTAGTGGAAAGCATCTTTTTAATGAAGACTGAAAGCTGTCAATGTTCACCATTGACCACTCATTCATAATACCTTAATTTATTTTTCCATTAATCCTATCATGTTTATTATGTATTTCTGCAGTTCTCAAAGTATTTTGCTGCAAAAGAATAGACATTAAAAGTAGCTATAACTTCTACCAAATTTAGACGGTTCAGACTATGATGAGCAGTAAATATTTGTCAGTATTTGTCAGTCAGCAATATTGAGTAAATAAATAGTATGGCATACTAGAGCTCCATGAATAAACTCTTACACAGCTGCTACAGTTGTAAGGGGAAGAAGAATGATTTTGCTAAATACCGTTGTGCACACTTTAATTTTATAATAACTTATTTTGAAGGTAGATAATGAACTGAACATTCTGTTATACTACAAATACTTGGAATAAATATGCTATAAAGCAATGAACAGCAAGATAAAATCTCAGTGCACTTTTCAAAGAATTATTTAAGCCTGCAAATTTGCGCTTTACTGATGAATCAGTTATTAACTAGGCACAGTACTTCTGCATGACATAGGCACTGTATAGTGGCTTGTAGCATAATTGGCACATATATTTAATGAATTCTTGATGTTCAGCCTTTGCTAATCAGCATTTTCTGCGTTTCATCATTCTAATAGCAATTTATCCCTTCCCCAAGATTTTTTTTAATGCTTGTGACATTCTAATAGGATGAAGGATATTGAAGTGAGATACAGACACCACCCCACACACCCTCCCCCCCGAAAAAATTGAAAAAAAAAACAAACACAAAATCTCAGTCTCTTTTCCAAGGCTTGATCTAAACTCCGTTGTATTTCATGGAAATCTCCTATGAGCTTGAAAAGATTTGATTTTATTCCAGTATCAAGTTGAATCTTAGTTACATGACTAACACAAGTACTCTCTGAACCATTTAAATGCGTTTCATCATCCTGCTCACTTACTCACAGGAGAGAGTGATTTGCCCTATTCCACATATAGTAGCAAAACTATCTTTCTGAGCTGACTCTAGAGGCTGAGAAGCGAAGACTATCGACCAATGAATCTCTTGTGTTGTAGTACCAATGCTAAGTGTCTCTAAAGACCACATGACTGTTTCCACTTCTTTCAAGGACTTTGCATGTTGTGTTTTTATTGCCACCAGTGAGAAAAAGATCATGAACTCATTTGTCACAACCATAATACTTAATAAGGAAAGGCAAGTTATTAAAGGATGGATCTGATTGTGTTTTATTCTAGTCCTCTTAAATTCATAAGAACACAATGAGATATTTTTGCATGAAAATTTGTGGTGTACATGTGTCTGATAATGCGATTTGTCCTGTCCAAATACAACACAATATGGCAAGCAGAGAACCTTCATACTCATATAGAGTTTTGTGCTTGTTCTGGCTGGGGTAAGATTAATATTTTTTATAATAGCTGGTATGAAGCTATGTTTTGCAATTATGCTGGAAACAGTGTTGATAATAAAGGGATGTTTTCATTACTGCTAATTAGTGTTTACACAGAGTTAAGGCCTTTTCTACTTCTCATACCACTCCACCAGCTGGGGGTACACAAGGCCTTGGGAGGATACACAGCTGGAGGAGACACAGCCGGGACAGCTGACCCCAACTGACCAAACAGATACTCCATACCACCTATGTTAATCACATAAAGCTGGGAAAAGAAGATGGAAGTGGGGCATGTTTGGTGTTGATGGAGTATGTTTTCCAAAGAATCCATTAAGCATGATGGAGCCTTGCTTTCCTGGAGATGGTGGAACACCTGTCTGCTGATGGAGTGGTGAACAAATTCCTTCTTTTACTTTTCTTGCATATACAGCTTTCACTTTGCCTGTTAAGCTGTCTTTATCTCAACCCATGAGTTTTCTCAGTTCTACTCTTCCTATTGTCTCCCCCATCCCACCCTTAGGGGGTAAGCGAGCAAGCAGCTCTGTGGGGCTTGGTTACCAGCTGGGATTAAACTGCACCAGTTTAAAAGGATGCTGTAAGAAAAAGCAGTGCAACAAGGTGACTCCTAGTAAGAAGCAACTTGATGTAGTGGAAGGTGTCAATGCCCATGACAAAGGGGTTGGATCTACATGATCTATAAGGTCCTTTTCAACCTAAATCATTCTATGATTTTATGATGATTCTATGAAGTCACATTGAAAACACAAGTGCAAATGTACACAGCAGAAATTAAACCCTGTTTACAATTTAGCACTGACAGAAACCAGCAGGAAACAGCCTGCATCTGTACAAGCGAGACAGCTTCTCACCTGGCTCTGTGCCACCTGCTTTCTGGAAATTACTAACTCTGGGAGTTGTATCTCCAGGATCCTGCCAGTGGCCTTATTTCCCGATTCAAGGGAGCACAAGCTTGATTCTGTGAGGAGCAAGCTGTAGCTGCTCTCAGATATTGTATTCTACCTTGAAAATATTTTGGATCATTTCCTGAGCATAAATGCAGCTTTAGCATCCTGGACTGCATAGTCTTAAATAAGTGGATGAATTTAGTCTATAATGAAACTTTCAGGAGATCCCAGATACCTAGTTAGTACTAATGAGATAAATTTTACAGATTTCTTTAAATAGAAAGAGACAATATCCTTGTATATTTTAGTATCATATAATTTTCATTACTGATAGTTGGAAGAATTTTGCTACAAAGTGAAGACTGAATTTATCTAACTTGACTTATCTAACTATCCTGTGCCAGCTACAGGATTGTAATATGAGTTTTGGTCTCCACACAAATGATGGTATTTACTTCAAGTTAATGGAACAGCATGTCTGTGTTTTCTATGCTTAGTCCATCTATGCTACAGTGCTTGGATCATATTATCATATGAGTTACTGAAACTGTATAAAAACAGAATGAGTGAAAACACTGCAAAATATTCCACAACATACAGAGTGAGAAGGTTTGATATAGTGTCCTATGTGTTATTACTCTGTCAGCAACCTTTACCACTAACAATGACATTAGTTCAACTCTAAAGGATCCCTTAAAATGAATAGGGGATTTCAGTATATGAATTGAAGTAATAATAAAGACCTAATATACAGCAGAGCCAAATGCTCAGTTACAATGCTTTACACCTATTTTTAAAAGAGACCAGTAAGAATTAATGGTTAGAATTATAGGCATCTTGATTTATTTGGCTCAGTTTCCTCTAAGTATCTCTAGACAGTTTTCAGAATATAAAGCAGTTAAGAGTAACAGCTTGCAAGTATTAAAGATTTTGTACTGCTTTCTGTCTCCTAGAGAGAATGCTGAGCCTAGTTTCTATGCCAACATATTATTGAATTGCATACTGTACATGAAATGATTTATTAACGGATATATTTTCTGAAAGATTGGTCATGTAAATTTTTGTCTCAATATATTGTAGGATAAAGATTTATCTAGTACATCTGAAACCTTAAGTTTTAGAAGTAAATGTTTGTCGTGGTTTAATCCCAATCCGCACAGCTCGTTCATTCACTCCCCCCCTTGCTCCCTCAACTCCCGGAGAGTTAGGAAGGAAAATCCAAAGAATGTAGTTCCACAGGTTGAGATAAGAACAGGTTAATAACGAAGGTATAACACAAATCACTACTGCTACTACTACTACAAATAATAATGATAAAGCAAACAAGTGAAGAGAATACAACATCTCATCAGCCACCGACACATAACTCACCACACCCTGCCTGACTGAGCACCGACCGATACCTCCTCCATCCCCCCAGAGCTCCAGCCCTTCTGGGTCTCTCCCGGTTACATCCTGGGCATGACGTGCTATGGTATGGAATACCTCTTTGGCTAGCCTGGGTCAGGTGTCCTGTCTCTCCTTCCTCCCGGCTTCCCCTCCTTCCCTGGCAGAGCATGAGGCTCAGAAAAGGCCCTGGACAAACCAAACATTTGAGCAGTAACTCAAAACATACTTGCTATCAGCAACCGTTCCCAGCCCAAAAGTCAAAACACAGCACTGCACCAGCTACCATGAAGGAGAAAAATGACGTCTATTGCTCAAACCAGGGCAATGTTGAATTTTCAATTATAGCAACTCTTTCATATTTTGAATGATTTCAACAAAATACAAATCTGCATACTTTGCAAAGTGGTTCTCTCAAGTATGTATGTAATTTACTTATATATGTAATCAATATATGCAAAGTCTGATGGAACAACTAATCCTGGAAACCATTTCCAAGCAGATGAACAATGAGAAAATTATCAGGAATAGTCAGCATGAATTCACCAAGGGGAAGTCATGCTTGACCAAACTGATAAACTTCTATGATGAAATGACTGGCTTAGAACTACTGGAGAGAGTCCAGCAAAGGGCCACAAAGGTGATTAAAGGACTGGAACATCTCTCCTATGAGGAAAGGCTGAGAGAGCTGGGACAGTGCTGCCAGAAGAAAAGAAGACTCAAGGGTAATTTCGTCAGTGTATATAAATACCTGAAGGGAGGGTGCAAAAAAAGACAGAGGCAGGCTCTTTTCAGTGATGCCCACAACCTGAAACTTAATAGGGTCTGTCTAAATAGCAGAAAATGCTTTTTTACTGCAAGAGTGACCAAGCATTGACACAGGTTGCCTAGAGATGCTGTGAAGTCTCCATTTTTAGAGTTATTGAAAATCCATCTAGACATGTTCTTGGTCAACTGGCTCTAGGAAGCACTCTTGAGCAAGTGGTTTGGACTATATGATATCCAGAGGTCCCTACCTCAACCTGTTGTGTGATTCTGTAACTTACTCACTGTCTGCATGACTAGTGAAATATGCATTTTTACAGAAAATTAAAATCATAGAATAGTTAGGGTTGGAAAGGACCTTAAGATCATCTAGTTCCAATCCCCCTGCCATGGGCAGGGACACCTCGCACTAAACCATATCACCCAAGGCTTCATCCAACCTGGCTGTTCACTTTTACAAAGATGAAGACAAATATGACTATTTGAAGAGAACTAGAGAAGTGGTTAAGTTCACCTTTGTAGGACAGACACATTTAGTTTGCAGAGTAGCACTTAAAACTCTATATACTATGTTTATTTCATTTACTCCAGTGCTGGGTAGCTGGAGGAGAATTAAAACTCCCCCTACATAGCAAGAAAACTAGACCTGGCTTTCAGAATCTCCTCAAAGATCAAGTACCACAGCCCCTGAGCATGCTAGTGACCCTTGCCTGGATTTGCTTCAGTAGGTCAATATCCTTTTTGAACTGGGGAGCTCAACTCTAGTTTTCCAAGTGCCAAATGGAGGTAAGCAATCACTTCCCTGGACTTTCTGGCATTACTCAGGCTGGTACACCTCAGGATGCTCAGGTTGATTTCTCCCACGCAAAAACACATTGTAGATTCATGTTTAACATGTCCACTGGAATCCCAGGTCCTTTTCTGCAAAGGAAACAACAGGTAATAAACAGCTAGCTTGACTTCAAAGCATTAACTACAACCCTTTGAAGTCTGCAGTCTCTTAAATTTTTTATCCTCACCATAATCCTTTCCAAACCACTTATCAGTAATTTTTTTTTAAACATAATATGGGATACACTTTCATGGTGATTTTACACCCTTGACAAAATTACTCTTAACTTCGGTAGGGCTACTTGTATTATTAGGCACTGTTCATTATGAACAACAAATAGAAATTAAAAACTTAATAGATCTGTGCAAAGTTATGCAGATATTCACAACGATGTGTGAGCAGCAAGACTCAGAGGAAGAAGGCAGAAGTTGCATTCACATTTTCATCACTGTTTACCACAGTGACCTTCATAGCAATTTAGATGGCTGAAGTCAAGGTAGGCTCATCCTGCTCTCACCTGAAGCTGATGAGAATTATGATAACAAAATAGGCATTCTTTGAGCAGTGAGTCTGAGCTATGTATATGAAGCTTATATACCTCATTGTACTACATCTACACTAGGGCTAGATCAAGAAGTATGCCTTGCTGACTTTATGTATTTGGATAATGCAGTCAGTCATCTGAATACCTTTGCACTACCTGAATAATATAAACCATTGCAGCAATCATTAGAGGAATCCCTCAAGGACACATTATCATGCTTTTTCTTTGGCTGACTCTTGTGATTATTCCAGAGAAAGAGAAGGAAATGTATCCCTTGACACCTGAATATTGTCAGATGGCAATACATAGAACAGCATTCTCAGCATACCCTGTGGATAAGACCACTACTCAAGCAATCTCAGGATGATAATATGGGTTTGTATCCTCATTCCTGTTCCGAGTGCTCTTAAACTAGACAAAGGACATGGAAATTTGCCATGCACAAAAAGAGTAAATGAGCCTTAAATACAGCCCTTTGTCTCTTTGATGAATCCATGTCTCCCTTTGATGTTGATAACAATTACTTGCATACATGAAGATAGTACCCCAATACCTGGGGAAATTTTAGCTAGGCTTTGTGAATAGGCATTGTGAATGCAAAAGATAACTAAAAAAACCTGAATCTAAGAACAGTGTAACATGGAGTTGCCAACAACATTATATGTGACTTTGTCCTGGTTTGAGTGATAGAAGTCATTTTTCTCCTTCATGGTAGCTGGTGCAGTGCTGTGTTTTGACTTTTGGGCTGGGAACGGTTGCTGATAGCAAGTATGTTTTGAGTTACTGCTCAAATGTTTGGTTTGTCCAGGGCCTTTTCTGAGCCTCATGCTCTGCCAGGGAAGGAGGGGAAGCCGGGAGGAAGGAGAGACAGGACACCTGACCCAGGCTAGCCAAAGAGGTATTCCATACCATAGCACGTCATGCCCAGGATGTAACCGGGAGAGACCCAGAAGGGCTGGAGCTCTGGGGGGATGGAGGAGGTATCGGTCGGTGCTCAGTCAGGCAGGGTGGGGTGAGTTATGGGTTGGTGGCTGGTGAGGTGTTGTATTCTCTTCACTTGTTATTGGATTTATCATTGTTATTTGTAGTAGTAGTAGCAGTAGTGATTTGTGTTATACCTTAGTTTTCAAACCGTTCTTATCTCAACCCGTGGGAACTACATTATTTGGATTTTCCTTCCTAACTCTCTGGGACTTGAGGGAGCAAGGTGGGGGGGAGTGAGTGCACGAGCTGTGCGGACTGGTTTTAAACCACGATGGACTTTATAATTAAATGGATTTCTGCTTCGATATTTTGTTCCTCCCTCCTCATCCCTCTTCTCCATTCCCCTTACATTCCACTCCACTTCCACTTCCCTTCCCTACTTTCTTTCCCTTCCCAACTGTGTTGTGTTAATAAATGTGGCCATAGGATGAAAATTACAATGGAAAGATTTCTTTTTAGTACACACCAAACAAAAGAAGCCAGCAATCACAGTTCATTAAATATTGATGTGATCTTTCCAGACCTTGTATGTCATTTTGTTACTACTGATAGAGTGAAAGAAACTTATAGTAGAAAAAAAGTTTCCATTAGAAGTTTCAACTGAAAGGTTTGTTGACAATGAAGATACACAGAAAGGATAGAAAGATTGCAGGTTACAGATACAGCATGAAATTAGTGACTAAATTGACATATACATATTTTAAAAGTGAATTTTATATAAGCAACAAGGCAATTGATTGTACAATTCTTAAAAATACATTCCTGGTTTATTTGGTAAATTTAATGAATGTACTTCACTAGTTATATATATATAGATATATGAAATGTGTATATTTTTTGTTTTACTAAGGGAACTGAAACAAATACTATGATGCTAGGAAAATCTAGTGTGCTTTGCACATGTCTGGCATTGTATAAACTGTAGGATTGTGTCAGGTCTGAAAAGTTTGTCTTTTTCCATTATTAGCACTACTAAATGACTATACTTAGGGCATGAGACTGCATTCACCCTCTTATTTCTCCAATTCCATTTCCAAAACATTGACAAGATAAGGACATTTAACAGAATTGTCAAGTTACAAGAATCACCACTTGAATCTCTATAAATCTTTTTTTGCTCTGGCTCAGGAATTAGTATGGAGTTAGAAACTTTGAAATATGAAGAGCTGTCTTGACAAGATAATTCGTGATTATCTTTTTCACTTCATAAATTTCACTTTCTCAGTTTGGGTAGCAATGTTCTTCTGGAAGGTAGGAACTTCACCTGAAGAGTAGTGGGGAATGGAGTTAAATACAGTTGGCAGCTGGTCACAACTGATGTTCCCTGGGGCTCAGTATTGAAGCCAGTTCTGTTTAATATCTTTATCACTGGTCTGGATGAGGGGATCAAGTGCACCTTCAGTAGCTTTGCAGATGGCACCAAGTTGTCGAGAGTGTTGATATGCTTGAGGTTAGGAAGACTTTACAGAGGGATCTGGATAGTCTGGACTGATAGACCAAGGCCAGTTGTATGAGTTTCAACACAGCTAAGTTCTGGGTGCTGCATTTGAACCACAACAACCCCATGCAGCATTACAGGCTGGGGGAAGAGTGGCTATAAAGGTGCCTGGCAGAAAAGGATGTGGGGATGCTGAATGACGGTCAGCTGAACATGAGTCAGCATGTGCCCAGGTTGCCAAGAAGGCCAAGAGCATCTTGGCTTGCAAGAGAAATAGTGTGTCCAGCAGGACTGAGGAAGTGATTGTCCCCTTGTACTCAACACTGGTAAGTCTGCACCTCAAACACTTCTGGGCTCCTCACTACAAGAAAGATATTGAGGTACTGGAATTAATTCAAAGAAGGGAAATTAAGCTGATGAAGGATCTAGAGAGTAAGTCCTATGAGGACTGGCTGAGGGAACTGGAGCTGTTTAGCCTGGAGAAAAAGAGGTTCAGGGGAGACCTTTTTGTTCTCTACATCTATCTGAAAAGAGGTTGTAGTGAGGTAGATGTTGGTCTTTTCTCCTGAGTAACAAGTGATAGAAAGAAAGGAAATGTCTCAAGTCACACCAGGGTGGTTTAAATTGGACTAAGTCTTAAGTCAATGGACAATAAGTTTAGAAAGACTTACTCATTTTTCAGATAACCCATAAAACCCCAAAAGAATCATCACATTTAAATACAATTATGGTTAGGAATTTCTTCATTAATTTCAAAACCCACATTTAGAATCTGTAGTGTGTTCACATCACAAATTCAGACACCTAAATTAATCATCTCATTCAGATAGCTTGCCGTGCTAAGTTTCTGCTGTAACCAGTGAAGAAAGAGATCAATCTTCTGTACTGGTTTCTGACAGAGACTAATTTAGGCTACTGCTACATTCAGAGTCTAAACTGCATATTGAAAACACTCATCCATTTCTCTTTAAAATAAAAATTTCACAAACACATAGCTTTACTTCAGTTTGAAACACAGGCATGGAGTGTTGCACAAATCATACAAGAGCTCCTGGATTTGTAGTTCCTCCAGGATTCAGTCTCCAGAGTGGAAACATATTTTCCTAAATCTGAGAAGTCAGCATTATCTATTCAGAATGCTTTATAGCCAACTGTAAATTGACTGAGAATAACTCAGGGTGAATGCTTGGCTATTATAAAAGTGGTGTAATTCTTTTACTTTGGAGGTTACTCAGCTGAGCATGTGATGGTAAGAGGGTAATAAGAACATGAAATGTAATGTGGTAATTTATAGACTTTTGTATTGTAAGAAAATAAAATAAACACCAAAGATGATTCTTCAGATAGAGGATAAAAAATATTCTCCATCATGTCATTTATTAGAAACATAACTCTCTAAAATTAGGTTTTAATCTGCTTTACTGCATACCTACATGAAACACAGCTGACATAGTTCTGAAAAATAGTACAGCACAAAGACCTGGAAAAAGACCTCTAAGAGGTTTGATGGGAATAGCAGAACATGCTTCTTCAGAGCAAAAGGTAATCATATATTATCATAAATAACACAAAAATTTGAAGCATAATGATCAGGTTATTCCAAAATTCTCTTCCAGTTAACATATCCCCTAATTTATTTTATTAAAAACACTCATATAACCTATTATTGTTGCAATAAAAGAAATTATTTCAAAAATCCCCTTTGAAATTGACAAAGACTGTGCTGCGGAATGCAATATTTTTATAGAGATATCCATTCTCAGTGCAAACAATCATTTATCTGTGGTGCAGCATGATGACCCGCATGTTTTTTATGATTCAGAGCCAGTAACACAATATCCCTGTTAACATGATTAATTAGCTCAAACACTATAGAGCTTAGATTTAACTATCCTGCTGCTTGCTGCAGAGCTGAATCAGCCAGGGCTAGTTAAAGAGGTCTTCGCTTCCCTCTGTTGCACAGCATTGGCACAACCTGTGACTCTCTGCTATGATGATATAATGTTAATTCCAAGCCACTATCTAATTACCTTTCACACATAACTTTTTTCTTTCACAATGGAGGGCATTGCAATGTAAGAATTGGTCATGAACTTTGCAGTGTTGTAATTTTTCAGTAAGAAATGCTTGTTAGTTAAAGGATACCCCCCCTACATATTACCTCAAAGGCATATCCTTTGATATTTTTTCTTCAACTAAACCACTGAAAAAAACAGTTCAAATTTTTCAGCATATAATTTTGGAAATTATTGAGTGAAAAATTGCTATTTCCTTTGTAAACATAGTTAATTTCCTATCACTCCAGATGAACAACTGAGCTTTCAATGGTTTTGATGATGATAATAATAGTTTTCTCTCAACACTCTTTTCAAACAGACAGCAGAAGTAGATAGGCAGACCTTTGGGAAGGAGGTGCTCCAGTTCTCAGAAGCAGATATTTCCCTGCAACCAGTGGAGGACTATGCTAGAGCAGATATCCACAGTGCAGCCCACCGGGGACCCTACGCCAGAGAAGCCTGATATTGCCTGAAGGAACTGTGGTCCACAAAGAACCCATGGTGGAGTAGGCTTATCCTGAAGGACTGCCGCCTATGAATTGGACTTAAAATGGAGCAGGAAAAAAGTGTGAGGAGGAAAGAGCAGCAAAAACAGAATTATGACTTGACTGCAGTTCCCTGTTCCCCCTGTGCTGATCTCTATCAGGGCAAGGAATAGAGGAGTTGGGAATGAAAGAGTGATGTTGAGGCTGGGGAAAGGGAAGAGATTTGGATACATTTTGTGCTATTAATCGTTTACAGGCAGAATAGAATAACTGTAGAACAGTTACAGTATCTGATGTGTTCTCCCAATCATTGTCATTAAGAAACAGCGAAAGTAATATTTATTTATTTGTGGGTTTAATTTTTGTTTTGTTTCAGAACTGAATTTGTGCAAGCAGACTGAGAAAAAAATGTGAAATGAGGAAAAAAGTAAATAAATAATTATGCAAATATCATGCTTACAATTTTCCAGCTTTAGGCAGAATGTTCAATGCAGTTTTGCAAAACTGAGCTTTTAGAAGTAAAGACTTGGTGAGTCCTGCACTGTCAAGAGATCAAGTCAGTCAAGAATACCCAGATGAGAAGAAATAGTTTGTGAGGTTTTAGTACTGTAATACACAAAATCCTAACCATATTCTGAAGGCAAACAACAAAGTCTGAGTCTGTTCATGTCTTACTAATGGATACTATGGATCTCTTTGTTAAAACCTAGAGATCTCAGTAGAATAGGAAACATGTCACCACATACTTCCCCAGACATTTAATTGGATCTTGAAGAATATAAGAATAACAATAAGCTAACAATCATATTCTAAACAGAAGCAGATTTTTTTTATCAGGCTTGAAACATAAAAATATATTTTTATAGCATATATTTGGAATGCTTGTGTTAATGAAACTTTTTGGGTTAAGCAGCAAAATTCATGCAAATGAAACTTTTTCATGAGCTGAAAGAGCTTTTTGCTATGCTGAAAGAATATGTGACTGTCATATCATTCCCTTCATCACAAAAGCATGCTAAAAACTGGAGTCACAACATGTGACCATGGTCAGTGTGACAGACTGTGAAACACATCCATGTTGAGCACAGCATGCTGAAAATGTGATTTTTTGGAGCTACATTTCGCTGTAGGATTCCCTTAAATATTAGTTCTCTGATACTGAACAAAATTCATGATCAGCTTAGCTGTAGACTGGCTCTGATTAGGAGACCCCAAGCAGTTATCACCTCTCTTTTCTGTCATTGTCCTGTGAACAAAAAGAAAGTGGAACATCATTTTGTGATTTGCTGGGAGACTTCTGAAATCCAGGAAAGTAATTTTTTTCATTTAAAAAGGCAGAAAAGAATGAGAAAACACATGGGGCAGCTTTCAATCAGTAGTAGGTTGGAACTGCATTATGACTTAAACTAAAGCAAATACCAAAAAGGAGAAGAAGCTGTTAACATTCTGAGCTGACATTTTCACCTTTCCTGGCAGCAAAATTGAGTCCTGATTCATTAAAGAGAACATGATAAGACTTGCAAACTTTTAATAGGTCTCATGATATCATAGTTAAAATCCCTAAACCCATATTTTTTCATTAGAAGTATTGATTCTGCCTTGTAAACAGAAAATATAATCCGTGTAAAACATAACAAAGAATGAAATAAACTACAATAAGTGTATCAAATTTCTGTTTCAGTCAGAAATAAAGTACATACTATTTAGAAATAGTTTTAGAATACTAAAAATACTCAATAACTTACAGTGGCACAAGACTAGACATAAACTGGATCCATATTTTCTTTAGTGTATTTTGGTTTCATTATGTAATTAATTTTAATGGTTAATTTATTTTAGCGGTCTAAATGGTTGTAAAACCGGAACAAAAGTGATGTGAGTGCTATTAGGCTGTTTCATGGCTAAAGTGTTGTTAATTGTCAAGAGCTCTATAGTCACCTCTTGCATTGCACACCCTTTTCTGCATGAGTGTTATTCAAGTATGGAAAACAAATTATCTGTTCTGTCCTTAAGTCACAATCAGACAGATACTAAGTATGGGATAGCCTGGACTACAGCTTGTCTTTGGGTTTCTGGTGCTTCAGATGCTGGCCCTCCAAGCACTTAACGTACAAAGTTATTTTCTGTTTTATAAGTCTTTTACCTCTTTTAGATTGTGGATGAATTGATGCTGATCTCCGAAAGTGAGAGACCCTAAGAGTGTTGTATTTTTAGGACATATCGGGACCTTTAGCTGTTAACACTAGAACAGAAAATTACTATTCAAAATATTACTAAATTGCTAAACATTACTACATTGCTAAAATTACTAAAATTACTGTTACTTAGTATCACAGTTAGCTACTATTCCCATGCCTTTTTTTTTTGCAGATGCACACCCAAAGCATTGTTATATACAGAGAAAAAATAGCTCTTTTTAACCCTTACTGACCCTTCAGATGTAAAAACAAAGGGTGGTTTAAAAAAAAAGTAAGATAAGAGAATGGAAGATACTTTTGATCTCATAGTGATGAAAGAGTGACATTTGAACTCATCTCTTAAATGTTACCTTTATAAGGAACAGGGAAATTTGGTGGGAAAATCAAGAGATAATAATAGAAATTATGAATTTGAAAAAAAGTTTTATAATTAATAGATATATAATGTAAGATATACTTTTTAATGTGATAAAGATATTTAGAAAACAGTAGACTTTGTTCCAGTTTAAAATAAGGATCTAAATGATCTGAGTGATAGTGCCAGACCTAATGATAAATGAAGTGCTCAGGCAGAAAGAACCAGTTGAACAGGCTTTTAGTAAGTTAAATTTAGTAAAAGAAATTCCATGCAGTTCCTTGTATGCCAAAATAAATGTTTTCAGGGGACCTACATATGTAATTTCATTTAAACATAAAAATAAGCAAAATATAATGGCAGAAATTGAGGAATAAAAATATTTATTACCTTATTCTCCAGAGATGTTTAGTAACTGAATTATAAGGCACTTAAATCAAGGGCTTTTATCCCACTAGTCTGAATCAAGCTTTTATTACTTAAAGCGAATAAATGAAGGAATGAAAAATCCTTTTCCTGCATGTCACCTGCAGAGCAGAGGCTGAGAGAAGAAAACCTATTGAACAACAAGATTAAAACATTACGGTTAAGAAAAACGAACAGAACAAAACAAAACAAAAAAAACAAAATGAACTTTCCCAAAACATAAAAAAAATCCACAACCAACCAAAACAAAACACAAACATTAATAAAAACCCACAAACACCTGCCTGTCATTATGATTGCCTGCATCTGCTTCCATCTGTTGCAAAGCTCAAATCCTAAAAGTTTCCCTTTCAGGACATATTTCCTAGATATGTCTGTTAGTGTATGAAATAGACAACTATCTATTTGTTCTGAGAGGTTAATGAGAATATGCAAGTGAGGGTAGGACACTATGTATTACTCACACATATTTGAATAATTTGGATGGTCTACACATTCCGTCTCATGCCTTCTACTAAAGTAGGATTGTAAAAAGTGTGAAGGGTCATAAGATTAGTCAAAACATAGATTTAATGAAGGATACAACTGAAAGAACTAAACTTCTTCAAACAAGAAAACAGATTAGTGGCATCCATGGAGGTATGCATCCCAGAAAATTGATAGCAATTGTTCAATTTTTATTCCTGTACTGGAAATGAGGAAATAACAAGTATCAACATAAGGTAATTTTAAAACATGTGAATGAAAGCTACTTTTCATCCAGTATGTAGCTGAGCTGTGGGACCCTTGCTGTGAGAACCTGTGAACAGTAAACAGGCATAAATTTGAATAAGGACAGAAAAAAGTCATGGTCATTTATCTAGGTCAGGAAATTCTTGAGGTATAAATTACTAAAGGTTAAGAGAATACAGAGGGAAGCTACCTTGCTCGCTTTAAATTTTCCCTGAGCTTTTACTGTTAGCTGCTATTGAAGACAAGATATTCAGTGGATCATTGGTCCATTGAGAATTTCCCTTTCCTAGCTTAGTTAACTTCAATGTAGATTCACTCATAGTTTGGATAAACTTCAGGTCAGCTCCACAGCCTGTGAATAATAACTTTCTTAGTAATGATTAATTTTATATTAATGTGGACACATTAATATTGAATTCATTCTGCATAATTGGTAAATGTAAATTGCTTCCAACTTTGTTAATGTATTTAAGGTTATGCAGGATGTAATTGGCAGAAACAAGTAAGGATGCTATATGCTGTAAAATACACATTTTGCAGTAGTAGCATTTGAAAACTGACAATTTTGTACCAGTATACTGCAGTAAGCGGTTCTGGCAGATACAAGGAATGCTTTCATGCTGCTGATGTCCTCGTGAAGTATGCCAGACATCTGGTGTCAGTCTTTTGACCAGCTTTTCATGGTAAAAGATTCTGCTCTTTTTACATTTGTGAATTAAGGCCATTTAAATTTCCTTTAATGAGTAAATGTTCTAAAGGAAGTTATATTTAAATTCCAGGTACATTGACAAACATTTTTAAAATATGTCATGTTAGGGGTGGACTACGAACTAAGACTGTGGAGGAAGAGGAATGATCATAAAAACACAAAACTGACCACTTGATCTCAAATATTTTGAGGTACAGTGAAAGTTATATAAAATGTAATCTTTTTTTTATTGAAGGTAGATCAGGGCAGGATAACCTAAATAATTTTATTAGCCACTTTCCTACAAAGAATAAATATGTAAGATTTCAGAACTTATATGAACTACTGTGGGTTGACTTCAGCCAGCCACCCAGACAGCCACTCATTCAGTCATTCACTTTCACTTACTCACTCTCCTTGCTCCCTCAATGGGAAAGGGAAGGGGAAAAAAAGTGAAAAATCCCCTCATTATCTGAGATAAGACAGACTACCAAGTGAAGGAAAGTGGGGAAAAATATGGTGCAAAGGCAATCACTCAACATTTCTCACAAGAAGATCAGTGACCAGACAGTCTGAGCAATGGCTAACTTGGAAGACAGTCCTGCCTCCCCCTGTTGGTGAGCATGGCATTATATGGCAATACCCTTTGGCCAGCTCAGGTCAGCTGTCTTGGGTCAGCTGTCTTCTCTGTGTTGCCTCCCAACTTCTTACATACTCACTGTGGGAGAAGCAAATCTAGCAAAAGTTACTTCTGTCTGTAAATGAAATAGCAATGGAAGCGCAAAATCCCTTTGTCTGATTTCCCAGCCCTTAGCTATCTATGCTAAAAAAATTAAATTATCACTGGAACCTCTATATAAACTAATAATAGTCTGTCCATACACTGTATACCTATTGGGTTCTGGGACAGTCTTCAGAAGGATGATTATGAGACATACACACACACAAAAATCTACCTGCTTTTGAGAAGGGTTCTGTGAATTACAACAAAGGCTATACAATGTATTAGTTTCAACAGCTAGGGAATAATAAACAACTGGAAAGTTTCTTCCACAGCCCTATTCTCTGCTGTTACAAATAAATGTATGTTAGGTAACATGTGTTAACTAACATGTAAATTGCTGTATAAATCAAAATATCAAAAATTCCAGTGCCTACATCAATCTTTTCTGCTGAAAATGGGGTTTTTCTTAACAAAAAGAATGCTAAATAATTTTTCTTAAAAAAAACTGCATATTTTTTTGATTATCCAAGTTGTGACAGTGATTATTTCCTCCTGTCTAGCCTCTCACTGTACTAACATCACTAAAGTCTTCACTTTATAATGCAATTTATTATTTTTTTTTTCTGAAAACAGCAACCGGAGTGTTCACATTACTTAGTATAACAACCAATTTTTTTCTGGCTGCAAACACAAGTTCTGCCAATAGCACATATAATATTATAGTTATAAAGGAGGACCTTCACATTTTAATACCTTGCAATACCTTATTTAAGTCAGCTTGTTTTGCTCCATTTTTACCTGAGTTTGTGTTCCTTAGTTCAGAGAGATAGCTTTCATATTGCAGTGATGTAATAATACCATCACTACTAGATGTGATGAAATGGATCTATTCCCTTTAATTTAATTTACATTTAAAAAGTTATGAAGATGTGTTTCTGCTTAAAACATCCAACAAACCACTAAGTGTTAAGATACAAGAAAAAGTAATTAAAACTTCTGATTAAAACTCCTTCCATTCCACTGCAAAATATCCAAATTTATTTAAAATTAGTTCTGTCAGAAATGTTGTTACTATTTGTGATTGGTAAAAGTTCATTGATCCGGTTTAAATAAATGTTAAATGAAGCTGTTTCTTAACATAATCCAGAACCTCAGAAGATCTGCTCATTTGATGGTCCACTGTCTGTCAAAGTTGCAAAGGTATTAAGACTGAAGTAAACCATCTTCTGCTCTGTTAATTACAAAGCACTGTCAGTTACAATAAGCAGTAGCATGGAGATTTTGTTTGCTAAATGCAGATGTATTTTATCTGAACTAAATCTATTTGAATATTTCTGTTTGCTATTTTGTGACTTGTAACCGCTGCAATCACATATGCATATCAAAACTTCTAATTTTTCCTAAAAATAAATAAAAAAATAAAAAATTTGTACACCAATGCCTGACTTTATTTTTTATAATCTCATGCAAAATACAACAGTATTTCTACTATAAAAGATGCTACATCATTTCTTCATTCTAGACCAACAACTTGAAGTCTTCAGTGAAAAAAATGATGGCAAATCCTCACAATATGTCCAAAAATTGAATGCAATTATATGAAATCGTGTCCCTTTCTTATGCCAGAAAGCAATATTATGTGATCAGGTGGTATGCATCAGTTCACCTTGCTTGTAAATGTATCTCCAACGTGGAGCTAAGTTTGTTCTACTACTTTAATAAAATTGCTTTGGACCAGAAAGATTTGGAACAAAGTGTGCTTTAGCTTACTTCATCATGCAAATGCAATTTGAGATATCCTTTTTTTTTTGCTTAAATTTTGTTAAATCTTTTTAATAGAAAGTATGAAGGTCATTTGTAGGAAAAACTTATAGAACACAATTTCTTCCTTTCTAAATTTACATCCCACCATGCAAGGCCTTTCCTGACCTTGCTCCATCTTTAATTCCCTCCTCTTAATTTCTTGCAAAAGTAAGGCAGGGCAAGGTGGACAGAAAGGAGAGGGAATGTTTTAAGGCAGACAGGCAGGAAGGCAGGGAAAAAATACAGTATAGTGGTAGAATAACCAACCTGGAATTAAACCGAATCCTTATTACTGCTATGTCTAAGAAACAGAATTTATAGAAGACTTTGCTTATAAAAATAGCTGATTACAGATGTTGCACACAAAACAAACCTAAAGCACATAAAGTCCTGCAGACTTTATTAATGGCATTTTGCTTAACTGAACGGGAGAGATCACTTCAAAAAATAAAATTGAATGATGTATCTAAAATGATATTTCAAAATTATGTTTGGTTTGTTTGTTTTGGGTTCTTTGGGTTTTTTTGTCTTCTGTATTTTCTAATCCTCACATATTTCCTTAATATTGCAGGCAAAATCCTGTGATCCTACACAGTGTAGATAGGCATATTTACACCTTAACATGGACAAGAAGGATGTGTTTCTTTGATCACCATTTAAATCTAGCATGACCTGTAACCAGCTCTTCAGAGTAACAGGATGTTAGAGCATAATTTCATCCTTTGTCTAAATCTTATAATTACACTAAGCAAGACACAAAATGAAGGTAGGATTATATGGACTACTTTCAGTATTATATTATCAAATGTTATTTAATCATACAAAAAATAAATGAATGTATGTCTAGACAAACATGCATATACACATATGCATGCAAATATAATGTTTGTATGTATCTTGATCCTGTGTCTATCTTTTCCTTAATACCTGGTCTATGTTTTCTCCCCATGTTTATTCTTCAGTGATAAAGTTCTTCTGTCTGTGAATTAGGTTTGAGTTTTTTATTGTATCTCTTTATCTTTAAGTAGCTCATTAAAGAAATTCTGCAATTTCTCTGTAATTGCATATTGTAAAATAAGTAGGTTTGTATTCTCGTTAATTTGTAGTAAATATTATACAACCCTTTTTTGTATAAAATGTTTTTATGAAATTGTATTTTCTACCTTGACAAATTTTCTTAACACTACTCTCTTTTGCACTGTGTATGTTTTGACTTTTTCATATTCCTCAGCAAGAAACAATTACTTCTTTGCTGATGGCCAATGATATACATTGTGCATGGATTCAGAACAAGGTTTTTCACAGCTTTCTACAATTCACCTTTTTTTTACTTTTCTTTCAGGAATTTGAGTATGTCCCTGATCCAGATTAGAGGCAACAACCTGTTGCAGATGCTAAATCTAGATGCAGGGAGTATGTCTGTCTTTTCTAGCTCTGCAGTTACCTGGGCCAGTACTGAAGCTACACTTTAGAAACCCAGTACATAAAGCTTCTCCACAGAGTATTTTCTCTTCCATTTTTTTCACTGTGAGGACGCAAAATTCATTTGACATCTGCTTTTCTTTGGAGAACATCAGCACAGATATAAGAGTTAAGAGAATTATTTTAACAAATACTTTCTAACAGATTGTTTACCTCAAACCATTTAATGTCAAATACACTGTGGTGGTAAATTAGAACAGGACCCAGTAATCAAAATTTAAGATAAATTTTATTAACATGCAGGACCTCAGTTAAGGCCAGTGTGACATGCTGAATTTTAACTTTTAGTATAAAAGGTCTTAGAGCTTTTACATGTTTCAAATTTGGATCTATATCATAGCTGGATCTTCCTTACTAAAATCTTAAGAAGGGGAACTTTCAGGTATGTCCTATATAGGCTTCTCTTATATCTGAATCTGTTATGCAGCAACAAAAATGAGATTAACAACCCTTTCTGAGAGAACAGAAGATATTTTATTTTTTATCTAAATATCTTTATTGCTAAATAAAAGCTAAAACCTAAGAAAGGTTTATTTTAGACCATTTCACCAGGCCTAAGTGCACTTGCTTCTACTATCTTGTGTCCCTAAAGAGGAAAACTTTAGATTTGATTAAACATTAAACATCTCAATAAAAATTTTGATCAAGTAGCTAGTATGCCTATGAGGTTTTTCAAGTCACTAGACCATGTGGTTGTATTCATGAGATAACTGATGAAGGTTCTAAGTTAAGAAGAATATGTCAGGACTCAGAGGAAAAAACAGAACTTCATCACAAATAAAAAAGCAAGTGGAGTTACTTTACTAACATCAGGATTACAGCCTCTAAACAGAAATTGTAGGGATGTAGAAAGGGCTGCATGAAAACCAGGATAAAGCAATAGGGGTTGATTTCATATTCGCATTCTGCATAAATGTGGCCCTAACCCATCTTAACATGTCATTCCTTTTCCCAGTGTTACAAGCAAAAAAAAAAAAAAACAAACAAAGGAAATGAAAAAATCCTTTATAATAGTACAATTTTAACTTTCTGTCAGCACACTGTAAACCCAGAGATTAGGAAATAAGAAAAAAAAAATTTATTTTTCAGTGGTTTCTCAGGTTTTGTTCCAATATTGTTATGGTAGTAGTTATTGCACCATGTATTCTTTCCTTTTTTTATGTTATACTTTTCATAAGTCAAACAAATTATCAACAGTCAAAACTCTAGAGGCTTGAATATTACATTTATTAAAGGGGCATGGAATAGAGACTTTGCTGGAGCTTTCTATTTTTTTTTCACTTGCTGTTTTTAAGCTACAGTTGCACAAACATACTACATTTTGTGTTCCCTGGTCAAACAAACTAAAAGCATGACAGGTTGCCATGGAAACAACATCAGAGCAAGCCTGTGATGTTAAAATAAAGCAATAGTTACAAAATCAGCAGTTCTTGAATCATAGAAATAGATGAAATGCTGTAGAATCCCCTTTACTTGAGAAAGGGCACGTATTTAAAGATCAGTCAGTGAGGTGCTCATCATACTGTGATTCATGCTGTGGCAGACAGGTCCCTTCAGGCTCTCCTACAAAGCTTCCAAGCACAGGCCAAAATTTGTTTGTAAACTGTACAAAGGTTAGACTGAAAAGAAAGAAATGCATTTCAAGTTACTGAGTCTGTGTGGTGGAGCCAGTTAATCAACAAGGAACAGAAAGTTCACAACCCCCGAGTCATGACTGAAAACACAAAAGAGTTGGGCATAAAAAGAGAGAAAAGGAACAGTGAGACAAAATAGAACAGGAGAATAAAATTTAATACACCTATGGGAACTTCCCAGAAAAGAAAATGAAGCAAGACTACTGGTCATATATCTAATAGCATTACCTCTTTAGAAAATACTGGGTAGAAATGATGGGGATGTCTTCTCCATATAAGAAATGCCTAAGAACCATAAATAAGGAGTCTAGGGTAAACGAAGCCTAGCACAGAAAAGCAGCTGAAGAAAAATGGAAGGGGGAAGAGGAAGGGGAAAAAGGAAAAGTAAGAATTACTTTTTCTACAGTCTTTAAAAGGAAGTATCATCACAATTATTAATTAGTTCTCATCTCTTCTAAGTACAAGTTGATCCACTCTTGCCATAAACCATGCTGATACTAATTATGAAAGACAGAAAAAGGATCAGAACACTGCAGAAGACCTGAGACTGTGTTCAGTAAAGTATTACTAATTACTATGAAAATAAACTTTAGAAAATATTCATGTCTATTATATTTGACATAACACATAGGCATTTAGGTCTTGGATATACTGCTGACAGCTGCCTGTAAGTTTGTTTATAGCTCAGTATGTAACCACCAAAGTGTCTTCCATGCTTGAATATCTCTACATGATTTATTAAGTATTAACTTACTAATTTTAGTCTATTCCCCAACAAAAAATGTTCTGTGATATTAGGTGTGTGGCTGTGTCAGGCTCTCTATGCGCCAAGATGTGTGCACTCACTGTGGCAGGCTGACACGCCTATATTTCATTCTTTTTGGCTTTTATGTACCCAAAGTCCATATGTGAGTGGTTTCAGATGTTCCTTGGATGACATGCTGTGATTATTTTTGACATGAAAATGTTTTGTATATGTTATTTCTGAAAACAGATACTTTCACTTACAAAGGAAGTAATAAACTTCTGTAAGCTAAAATGAAGGTTTGCATTGACTAGATTACTATATTGATAACACCTCTTTGCTGTTTCCCCAGTTTTTGCTTTAAAATATGTAGTCAAAATCTTAATATGAATTTAATAGCATCATAAATTCTGTTTAGATGGTAAAAGACATGAAAGAAGAAATTTAGTCCCTATTTGGATAATGCCATTTATAATCCTCCCAAATATGAAAAAGAATCTATCTTAGCAATGAATTGTGAATTTATCTGATTTTTTTAAACTTTTGGAATATCTTTAAATACTTCTGACTACTGCAAAATATTTTATATCAATCAAGACTACTGCAGAAATTTAGATCCTACTGCATCAGATAAACAATAAAGGTGACAAGAAGCAGGATCTGTCACACTTTCCAAAATCAAAGGAATGCAAAGTAATTTCACTGCGCAACATTCTTTATGTTAGTCAAACAACTATCTCCTTTCAGTATTAAAACTGTGTAATAATATTTTAAATAGTTAAATTGTATTTCTCATTAGTTTTATATATTTAAGTTTTTATTTCAGCATTGACAAAAAAAAAACCTTCATGAATTTAAGATGCAGAAGAACTATAGATCTGGATTTTTTTTTTCTACTTTTAATGTCAGTAACTTTCTTTCTACAGTAGACCATGTAGGTCTTTGTTTCAGAAATGTCTAGGTCTACTGATTCTTTATCCAGTTTCAAAATTTTGGTGTAAATGAAATTAATAAGATACATGGCACATAATCTATAATACTTGGGATAAGGCAACATTCTTAGACATCTTAGAGAAGAGGAGCACAGACTGCTTCTTTCTGTTACTGAACTAGGTGTCAGCTTTCTTGGATCTAAATCAATGAGAAATGCCCTAGATGACTGGGACAGAAAAGAAAGTTTCCTGAAGAAAGCTGCTTCAGTCTGCACATCAGTCTGAAAAAGGAAATTTTGGAAGAAATGCAATGATTTTCTGCCTTGTGAATATACTCAAGCAAACCTTCCATCTTAAAGCTCCGGGTTTCAAGTAGAAGCTTCCATTCTTCTAGGGAAGGCAAAATACCTGTAGGCAAGACTGCCACACTGGTATTAGGCCTTATACCTGGATAATCATGCACTCCTTTGTAGTCCTATTCTTTTCAGTGGGATAACAGACAGAATGAAACTCTTCTCAGATAAAAATAAAACTACCAGCATTAAAGTTTACACAAGTTTGACACAGTATTTACAGAAGTTAGTAAGAATGAACATGATTTCAACTAACAACACTTTTGACACTTGCTACTATTTCACTACTCTCTGAGAAATAGAAATGGCCATGGTAAAAAAGTAAAAAATAAAATCTTACTGTAATTGACACACTAATACGGTATAAATAAATTTGTAGCTATATAATTCATTTTATAGGCATATATCTATATACCAGAATAAGTAATTTTGCATACAGGCATATAGTTTTATGTCAATATTAAAACTTCCAGGCCTAATTAATTTAATATCTTTAGGTTGCAAGCTTTTGAGATTTCTTAGTCAAAGATGTTTGAGATGCAACAAATTTACGCATGTTTTACAGTAACAGATGTAGTGTTCATATGACAGTAATAGTGAAGTGATACTACAAATATAGAAAACCTCTGAGGGGTTTCTTATATTCTGAGACTCTGAAAAGACAGTTTTTACCTTTGAGAAGGAAAAAAAAAAGAAAAAGAGTACATAAGATCTATATGGCCAGAAACACCTCTTCACTATGATTTTTTCTTCAAATAATAATTAATTGAAATGATTATTTGGCAAAGTCCCTAATTAGCCATATTTTTAAAGTTTGTGAAATAAAGTATTATCCAAAAAAAAAATCATTAAGGGAGAATGTATTAATTTATTATATTTTTAATATATAGTCTTAAATGAAAGCATTTGTTTCCACTTTAGTAAAAATTTTATTTTTAGAAACAATTTGTTAAACATAGGTAGAACTTTAAGCATCTCATCATCAAGAATTTGATTAGTCACCTTTAAAGCTTCAATAAGAAGAGAGGTACTTGTGATTCCTGTGGAGATCTCATATATTATTACAGTTTCTCATTAAAATACCTTCATTTAATATACAATTTTAAAAGTGTTCCTAAAAGCATCTATGTTGGTTTATTTATTTTTAAGTTTGCACTGTTATTTAATAATTCAGCTTGATAATATTAGCACAATTCCCTGACTATCTTGGTTGTGTTGCCTACCAAGATACCAGATTCTTAACTGTAAAGTGGAAGATTTCTTTTAAACATTGAATATTTTTATTATAGATATATATATTGGCTAAGGATCTAGTTATGCAATTTCATCAGTCTGGAAACTTTATGTCATCCACTGAGATTGAAACCATTAAAAGAAAACTTTTAAGTACTGGAAAACAGGTTATTGAAATGCATGCTTTCACACTATAGCTCAGATGTGGCACTGCAAAGTGGAATCATGTCTGTTGTAGGCTGTGATCAGTAGACAAGCAGATTTTATGATAGATTTTATAGCTGTAGATTACCTATTGTGGCATACAAATTATAAACAGATTTTAGATCAGTCTCAAGCAATAGTGGTAAGTCTCCCTTTAATGATAATATAGCAGTGCTTATGTACATAATATTGCAGTACAAAGTTTATAAGCAATCATATTTGCTCACCTATAAAATAATCTGCCAACTTCATTATGCAAAAATGGGAAACTGCATATCTTAGCTAGATTAGCTACTGTCTTTTATACCAAAATCTGAGGCAGCTCCATCTATGTTGTTAAGTTACCACAAACTTTGTGGCTATTCTGCATCATGAGAGACCCCTGCATAAAGTTATCTGGTCTTTCTACAGAAGACTCCTGTTTTCTTCAATTTGATATTACATCCATTCTGTTAACATGCCTATTCACTGATAACCTGTTCATGTTTGGATCACGTTTTTTCTAGTTAGCTTGTTTGTCTGTGAACTACTGAAATTATCAGTCCTTTAAGACATGTTGCAAGACATGGACTGATGTTTTTCCAAATATGGCTCAATACAGCCTTAATTTTTGGATACATTCTTACTTTACAGTCTTACTTTAACATTTCTGAATTTCTCAGGAGACTTTGAAACACATGTTATGTAACAATAGTAAAAAAAAAAAAAAAAGAAAAGAAACATACGGAGTTTTGTATGTATGTATAGTTACATCAAGTTTTGTATATGTATGTGTTTCAAATTACTTGTTATTAACACCTTTATATCTATCTACTTACAGCAATGTTGCTGGTACTTAACAAACTGGGTTTTTTCTGAACATATTTTATTCTCTTCAGCAATGCTCTTGAACATCATTTGAATAGTCTTTCAGGTTTAAACACATTAGAATCTAGTATTTGTTTTCACACCTACAATATTCTTATTAATCCACAAGTTATGGACCTCTATGCAATGTTAAGGAATTTAACACTGCACCCAAAGTGTATAGCAATGTGGCCTAACATAACTGCTGTCAGGCCTAAGAAGCTTTCAATCACTTTGTGCCAGACAAGTATTTCAATAACCTGATCTAATACCCAGTTAGGGCTTTGAAATGCCTTATTTCAGTAAATCAGTTTACAGAGTGACACCAGAAAGAGTTTCATTACAGCAACTACAGAGGTGACGTGCTGCTTGTGGAAAAGATGGAATGAATCTGAACCTTAACACAGTACAAGATTTTGACAATGAGGACAAAGGGACGTCAAGAGGCAACAATAATAATTTATTTACAAAATTTGCTTCCTCCCTTCTAGTACTGTATCTGCATACATGTTCCTCTGACTGCATCCTGGCCTGTCCATTGCATTTAGGTTGCTTTGTAGTTATAACAGCAAAAGTAGGACTTGGGAATAGATCTTAAAGTTTGACACATCCCAGAGAAATCTCACCTTTGAGAAAACCTGTGGAGCAAAAGGCACTTGGTCTCAGGATGACAAGAGACACAGAAAAGAGAATTTTAGGCACTGGCTAGAGGCAAAAATTTTGCACTTCTAATACCCACTGTTCCAAGAACTCTGTACATAAAGGAAACTACTATCTTTCTGTAATTAATATTCATACAGCTACTTTCAAAAATATTACTGTAAAATATTTTTAATACTTTTTTAAAAACATCTGATTTTGAATTACAATTCTCAAACTGAAAAAACATCTAGAACAAAATAAGGAATATCATAGAATTATAGAACAGTTAGGGTTGGAAAGGACCTTAAGATCATCTAGTTCCAACCCCCTTGCCATGGGCAGGCATGCCTCACCCTAGTCCATGTCACCCAATGCTATGTTCAGCCTGGCCTTGAACACTCCCAAGGACGGAGCATTTACCACTTCCTTGGGAAATCTGGTCCAATGCCTCACCATCCTCATGGTGAAGAACTTCTTCATTACATTAAACCTGAATTTTCCCTGTTTATGTTTAAACCCATTACACCTTGTACAGTCATCTTGACTACAGTCACTGATGAAGAATCACCCTTATTATCCTCATGGCCATCCTCTGGACTTGTTCCAGCAGCCCCATATCCTTCTTATATTGAGAACACCAGAACTGTGTGCAATACTCCAAGTGGGACATCATGAGAGCATAGTAGAGGGGCAGAATCACCTCCTTCAGCATGATTTTGATGCACCCCAGGATATGGCTGGCCTTCTGGACTGCAAGAGCACGGTGAAGCCAGCTCATGTTAAGTTTCTCATCAATCAAGACCCTCAAGTACTTCTCCACAGGGCTGCTCTGAATACCTTCGCTGCCCAAACTGTAGCCGTGCCTGGGATTGCCCTGACACATGTGTAGGACCTTGCACTTGGCTTGGTTTTACTCCATGAGGTTGGCATTGGCCCGACTCTCTAGTGTGTCAAGATCCCTCTGGATGGCATCCCTTCCCTCCAGCGTATCAACCAAACTACACAGCTTGGTGTCATTGGCAAACTTGCTGAGGTGCAATCAATCCCATTGTACATGTCACCAACAAAGATGTTGAACAAGACTGGTCCCAACACTGACACCTGAGGGATGTCACTTATTACCGGTCTCCAGCCGGACATTGAGCCATTGACCACAACTCTTTGTGTGCGGCCATCCTGCCAATTCTTTATCCACTGCGTGGTCCATCCATCAAATTGATGACTCTTCAATTTAGAGACGAGGATTTCGTGTGCGACAGTGTCAAACACTTTGCACAAGTCCAGGTAGACAATATCAACCATTTTACCCTTATCCATCAATTCCATAGCCCCATTATAGAAGGGCACCAAATTGGTCAGAGAGGATTTCCCTTTAGTGAAGCCATGTTGGCTGTTACCAACCGTCGTGTTGTTTTTCATGCCTTTGCATGATTTCCAGGAGAATCTGCTCCAAGATTTTGTTCAGCACAGAGGTGAGACTGACTGGTATGTAGTTCCATGGGTCTTCCATTTTCCCCATTTTGAGGATAGAGGTTATATTCCCTTTTACCAGTAGTCAACAGGAATTTCACTACTACTCACTGCACTAAATTTAGAAATCAGAATGAAGTCCGTAATACACACTACTTAAAAAAAAAGAAATCTATAATATTTGAATCATCAGTGGCCAGACTATTTTATTTAGTAACCTGGAAGATGAAAGTTCATTTTGCAAGTTACCTCCCTTGAGTTACAGATTTCCCAGAAGTGAGGCAGGTGTTTAAAATTTTGTGATTAATCCCATTACCTATATCAGAGCCCAGTCTGTGGAGACAGCTCTACAAAACACACCACAGGTGACCAGTGTAATTACAGCCAAGTCTGACTTTTTATTTTCAAGTCTCTAGCCTTTTACAAATTCCTTGAGGGTGTATAGCTTAGCTGTAAAGGTGTAAATCTTCTTTGTTTGGGAAACTCTACTGGAAAGCAACCAAAACAAATGCCTTAGAAAACTTTATAGACAAATGCTACTCTGTTTTATCCTTCTAATTTCAATAGATACTAAAGACATTCATTTCAAGCCTAAAACCTTTTTGGAGTCTCAGCAGTAAATCAGTCCACTCTTTCTGCAGCTGATATATTTCTTAAACCACATTACTTTCTTTTGTGCATTCTTTTTTTTTTTTTTTTATTCCTTTCATTTCTTTCCAGAATGAGTCCCTTCATTTGTTTCAGGGTTGTTATGTTCTGAGCCTAAAGCCTTTGCTGCTGTGTTTAACCTGCAATCACTGTGACATTTCTTCCTGGAGAAAGGAAATGGTTGTTGGATCTGCACTGCGTTTGGATCTAAACAAACACTAAGAAGCAGTTTAATGAAAGACTTAAGCTTTTATTTCAATAATCTGTGCATGGATAGCTTACAATGTTTACTACATCCATTCTATATTGACATTTTTGCTCCAAGCAAACTCCAGCAATAATAATTTGTGTTTGGATTGTATTGTAGGCTCTTTGAGTGCTGGATCACCTGAACTAAAACTTTGTTCCTTGGTTTTGCTTGAATACATAGTTGTTTCTGCTTTATAGCTGCATAAATATTTTGGTTTTTTGTTTGTGTTTTTGTTTTTTTTTTTTTTCTTGGACCCAGATTTCCTAGAAAAGGTTTATAAACACATCAAGTAAACCACAAATTTTATTCCAGGACATGTTTGCCTAAGTTCTTGTGTGTGCTCAAATCCTTACTTCTCTCAAAGACCAAATTTATCTTTCAACAAAAGTACAGAAATATCAGTGATGCTTAGTGATTAATATACACTGACTTCTGTATTCTGCTTTTATTAGCCATTCCACAGCATTCCTGAACCCCTGTTTTTACTCAGAGCATTATTCCTTTTTTCATTTTTGCTTTGTTCGCTTTTATTCTCCAATGAAATGCTGTAGCAGATAATACAGATTTAGTTTCTCATGTAGTGAAATTAAGTCTTTAATCTTTTAAAGGAATTGATTTGCCCAAAGACAAATATTTTAAATACATGGGATTACCAGGGAACTAAAGAGACTTACTCTTACCACTGCCTTCTGTGTTTCTGGTCCAACTTGGTTTTTTTTTGCCTTTACAGATGATGTGAGAATGGGATGATTTCTCTAGGATTTTGGGATTCTGCCTACCTCTGTTGAGACAGGAAATCCAGCTGTCTGCTTGCTGCTCAGAAAACCCAGATGAACAATCAGTACATAAGTGCAGTTCATGTTCTGAGTCTTTGAGCTACCCAGAACATACTCTGTACACACTGACCATCTGTTCCCTCATTCCATGGTCAGATTTGCAGTGGACATCAAGGGTAGGGTTAGGGTTTTATTATAAGACGAAAAGTGAGCCCTTTGCACTGGTCAAGTTCAATACATAATCTTCAGTAATTTTCAATTTCTGGAATACCTCTTCTGACTAAATAGTTTCCTGAATAAAAACTTCTGGTAACAAAATAATATAAACACAAAATCAAGTATTAGGAGCATAGTACAGAAATAAACTGCCTAAAATATAAATTCAGAGCTTATGACTGCAATAAGCACGGAATACTCACTCAGAATGTTGTAAAGATTTTCTAACATGCTTTTACTTTACCTACCACACTAAAACATTATAATGTTGGTATGTTGGGAAGGTGCTAGAACTCTGTAGCAGCCGCTTACCTCTTGATAGCTTAAATCACGAACTACAATAAGATAATATTGTACCATAAACAGATAATTCTGCTTAACAGAGCTTACACTATTTACTACAGTGTAGTAATCATTAAAAGTCCCAGTTCTAGCGATAGTATTGTAAATAGCATTGTAAAGGAGTGTAACACACACCTGTTATATTCTGGAAAGCATCTGGAACTTGAGAAAACTGAGCTCAAAACAACCAACCTACAAAACTGAAAGATCAGCCCCAAACCCTCCCTCTTCCTCAAAATCCACATAAAATCAAAGTTCACAATTACTATGAGCCTTATTTCTGCATGACTATTTCTTCATCTTCTTCTCAAATTCTCCATCTGTTTTGTCTAAATCACTGAAAAAGCACAAAATCTGCTGTAAGCATTCCCTGAACCATTTCTACTTAATATGTTGAAAACTGTTTGGAATTTGTTCAAGTTAAGTGCACCTGTAACTGTCTTTTTAACAGTTTTGCTTCTGTTCCTTTTGTAATAGTACCTGACAGTTGAAGAATACCATCAACGTGCTGTAATTCAACATTCTTCCCTATCACTTTACTATTTGATATTTTTTTAAAAGCAAATACTTAGCAACAGAGTTTTTTATCTTAAGATGAAAAGAATAAGTAGAACAGCACCACCATGACTTGTTACTGAATTTAACCAAAAGAAGTAAATGTACTGTAACAATGTACATACAGAGTAGGAAACTTTCTAAGACCTTTGTTCAAACATACTTAATAAGTGATCAAATTCTTAGGAGACAAAATTGCATTTTATACTCTTACGATGCTGACCATAAACATTACTTAGTTGCTAATACTAAACACCTTAAATAATATACAGTTAGCATAAATTGTCTGAGAAACATGATTTTCATTGAAGATGTATGATCTAGGAAATCACCACACCTTCCACCATTTATAAACTCAGATATAATTTTGCTTTGATCAAATCATAGAATCATAGAATAGTTAGGGCTGGAAAGGACCTTAAGATCATCTAGTTCCAAACCCCTTGCCATGGGCAGGGACACCTCACACTAAAGCACACCACACAAGGCTCTCCGAAGCATACATGATCTGAGCACCTGGTAGGCAACACACCTCTCTTGAGACCAGGTCAGGCCGACAGACGGGTGCCTCTGTGCCTTTCAAAGTAGAGTCCCCTACTACTATCACCCTCCACTTTTTCCTGGCAGCACCAGTATTTATCATCTTTAGCAGTGCATCAGCCGATTGTTCCTGGTGCAAGTTTGTTTCCTCGTTAGCCCCCTGCAGGACAGAAAAGCAGTTCTGTGTGGGGAAAACAGATTTAGGAGGAAGCCCCTTGCTTTTAATTGCCCTCTTCCTCTTTTTTTTTTTTTTCTGTAATTAATTAACTAATGTTAACAGCATCCTTCTTTCCTCCATGAGCTACAGGCTCCTGCAGTTTAGGCCTGGAGCAAGGATTCCTACTTCCTCTCACCTTCCCTGACAACTTGCAGCCTATTAACAGCATCCCACAGCTCAGCCCCTGCTGCAGGAGTACTTCCACCAGGGAGCTCCCAGTGCAGCCCTGCCAATTGTACACCCTCCCCTCACAAGACCAATGCAGGCACTCTCTATACTCCGAGCTCTGCCCTGCAGCCTCCCGTCTCGTCGGCTCTGTCTGCGTGCATACGCTGGCCACCGTCGAGGCAGCCAGGGCAGAGCTGCCAGACCGGACCCTGGCCATAAGGTGAGTGCTCGCCACCCCACTTACATGCCCGCACAAACTGGCTTGCTGCCCTCCCTGAGGCAGGTCTTCAACCAGTCAGGCCTGGTGCCGATTCTCCTGGCTCCGCCCCCTGTGAGTCAGCTGCTCGCATCAGCTGAGCTGCCGGCTCCTTGGCAAGTCCTGTCGGGGACTTGAGGTTCCGTTGGTGGGTGTTGCTGCTGTGGATGCTGAGCTTCCCCACTCTCAGGTGTTGAAGGCATCCTCTCTCGAGCTAGTCACCTCAGCAACTGAATTCAAATCTGAAGTAAAAAATTTAAAAACCCCACCAAACCAAACCAAAACACTTACTTTATCTAGTGGGTATTTAAATCTAAATTTTCTTAATCAGTTTTGTGCAGTCATAAGAAAACATAAGTTCATATTCTTGATGTATAAATTTCAATCCTTCTTGTATAATAGAGCTACCTAAATAGGGTAATATTTATAAAAAGTATTTTGTTTCCTTTCTTTATTTTTGTCTGTTAGTTACTTAGCCGATTTTATTTATTTTTTTTTCTGAATCATAGAATAGTTAGGGTTCGAAAGGACCTTAAGCTCATCTAGTTCCAAATCCCTTGCCATGGGCAGGGACACCTCCCACTACACCATGTCACCCAAGGCTCTGTCCAACCTGGCCTTCAGTACCACCGGGGTGGAGCACCCACAACTTCTTTGGGAAATCCATTCCAGTGCCTCACCATCCTCATAGTAAAGAACTTCTTCCTTATATCCAATCTAAAGTTCCCCTGTTTGAGTTTTAACCCATTACACCTTCTCCTATCATTACAGTCCCTGATGAACCATTGCTCCCCAGCATCCTTGTAGCCTCCCTGCAGATACTGGAAGGCTGCTATGAGGTCTCCACGCAGCCTTCTCTTCTCCAGGCTGAACAGACCCAACTTTCTCAGCCTATCCTCATGCAGGACATGCTCCAGGCCCCTGATCATCCTCGTAGCCCTCCTCTGGACTTGTTCCAACAGTTCCATGTCTTTTTAATGTTGAGGACACCAGAACTGCACACACTACTTCAGGTGAGGTCTCACGAGAGCAGAGTAGAGGGGCAGGATCACCTCCTTCAAACTGATGGTCACTCTTTTGATACAGCCCAGGATACAGTTGGCTTTCTGGGCTGTGAGTGCGCACTGCCAGCTCATGTTCATTTTCTCATCAACCAACACGCTCAAGTCCTTCTCCACAGGGCTGCTCTGAATCTCTTCTTCGCCCAACCTGTAACTGTGACCCAGGTGTAAGTCTTGTAAGAAAAGCAAAAAATCTTCAACAGGAGTCTGCTTCTTTTGCCTCTGGCAGACAGGTGTGCAAATCTGGTTTTTGTCCTGTATTATAACCATTCAACATGCCTTACTGAGACAAAATGTGTGGCAGATGCTCTTGATAGAATGTTAAGTACTTTGCTTGATTTTTTAAAGTTTATTTCAATACATAACTAATATGGTCGTAAAATATGTGTGTTCAATCTCGCACTTAATCATTTTGAGCACAATCAGTATTTTCTCTCTGAGTTTAATAGAAGCCAGTGTAAATAAGTAGGAAACCTCTAATAAAAAGCAGTAATCAACATTTTGCTCTAATCTTCATACATACCACCCTCAAGCTCACTGCACCATTCATGACCTCAGGGACATAATATATTCACCAAAACTAAAATTCCCACTCTCAGCATTAATCTGTGCCCACAATGCTAAATAACAGCTTCCCACACTAATGACTTCCATACCCCAAAAATTACTCTTTTTAGCTGCAAACTGTTACTTCTGTGGGTAGTGCATTTTTTACTTTATTGCCTTGATTTAACTGAGCTGGAAACTAAGCCCCACACAGCTGCTCACTCACTTCTCCCCCAAGATGGGATGGTGAAGAGAATTGAAAGAGTAAAAGTGAGAAAACTGGTGGGTTGGGATAAAGATATTTTAATAAGTAAAGCCTAAAAACAAGCAGATCAAATCAAGGAATTCATTCACTTCTTCCCAGAAGTAGCAGGCAGTTGCTCAGCCATCTCCAGGAAAACAGGGCTCCAGCACATGTAATGGTTACTTGAAAAGACAATCATCAACCCAAAAGTTCCCCCTTTTTCTTCCCCAGCTTCAAGTCCTAGTATGACACCATTTATTTTCGTGCAATGCATATGTATAAACACCTCTGCTTTATTTGCTGAAAAAGAAAACAGATGTTAGGGGAAAGGCACACAGAGTACCAGGATCCTTTAATTCTCAAAGCTGGAATGCATTTGGCTTTCTTTTTTTTTTTTTCCTGACTGCAAAGACAACACTATGGTAGTCCAAAAAGCCCTCGATATGTTATGTGAAAATATTTCTATTATCTTCCTCAAGACCTGACATGCCTTATTACTATCTTATAAATGTTATCGTGTCTAAATAACTTTTTTTTCTATTGTTATTTCTTATTTAGTCCATAGTAGCCTCTGTTTTGTAACAGTTAATCTCCCTCTCACCTCTGCTCTTCATAACAAGTTAGCTGTTAGTTCTGTGTTAACAATCGTAAGGATGGTAGTTTGTCAGTTTATAAATTCATTGTATATTCCTCTTCTTTAAGAATTATAGTTGCTATAGTTGTATGTTGTTTTGCAAACATTTGCTAACATATTCTAGAAGTTGTATCTATGATTCATAGACATCCCTAAGGCCAGAGCACTTACTGCCATCCCATTATAGCCTGTTCACATAAACGCTCCTCTCTTGTTCCAGTCTTCAGAGAAATCTCAGGAATAACTACACACATTGTCAAATAAATAGATAATTTGAGTGGAGAAAGAAATCTCTATAAATACAATAAGCATTTTATGGCAAGTGTTTAGTGTCATTTAAAGCTTATTTACATTTTAGTTACTTCAAATAATTAGTGATATTTAAACTTTAAGGACTTTATTTCTCTTGGAATTCCTTGCAAATTATACATTAATATTTTACTGGATAAATACAATTTTAACAGCAAGTGGTTTCCCTTTTCCTACATTCATGTGAACACAAGATATAGAAATAGCTTTATATTTCAGTACAGAATTGTCTAGTGTCAAACAGTAAAAATTGTGGGATCTGTTGTCATTCTTGTCTGTGGATGTATCTATGTATAACTGAGTCGGAGGAAAAATTAGTCTGGGAACTGACAACATCAAATTTTGTGCTTAAATTCCTTAGCTCTGGTCAATATCTTTATATGATCAGAGAAGATCCTCTCTTCCCCCTCTCCAGTCTAGGGAAATAAACCTTCACACAGCAGTGTTGGTGCTGCACAGGAAGTTTCCCTTAGCTCCTCTCTGCTTCATACATAGATAACACAGATAACTTCACAGATAACTGCTTTACACAGATAATGTTTGTAACAAAATCTTGGCATTACAGTGGCACAACACATGGCAATTATCAGTATATATGAGCTAGCTGGCATCAGATTACTCCTTAAATTGAGAACATACCATTTTCACATTATCTCTACTACAGTTCAATATTTACCCATCACTCTGATCAACCTTTTTATTTAGTGACAAATGCAAGACACCATGTGGTCTTGTAATACGATATTGCCATTGCTAGTAACAGGCTTTGTACTGAATGTGCAAAGTCTTAGGACTGAATTTTATCAGGTTTTCTCTCTTTGAACTTTATTTGACCTCCATGCAGCCTTGATTTGATTTTAAGAGCAATTTCTCCGTTTGACCAGGCTCGTTTGTTTTACTTTTTTTTATGTGGTACAGACATACAGATGGCAGTAATAAGCAGCTATTCTATTTGGAATGTGACATTTATGTTTCTGAACACACTGATGCAGTGTAGACAAAAACATGCCTGGTACGATAGCAAGGGTGTTGAAAAAAGCGGAGACAAAGAGTGAAGCACAGATGAGTACCTGCATGGCAGGATTAGAGATGGGGCACAGGCTTAGACCTGCAGACCATGAACTGTGATCAAATCAGTAACTGTCAGTTAAAGAAATGCAGACTCGGAGGTGGGCAAAACTCAGTTTCGGGTAGCAAGGGAAATGAAGGAATAGTATCTTATATACATAAAAGACACCTTATATAGTGCATTTGGATATAACAAGCAGATGCAGAGATGTGGAAAATGCATATAACTGTGTTAAAAAAAAAAGACATTAAAAGACTCTGAAAGTATTTCCGGTAGTGAGGAAAAGCTCACATAAACATCATACTCCTCCCAGTGAAGGACTCCAGACACCTGCATCTCTCTCTAACATGCTCCACATCCCACCCCACCACCAGAATGAAACATTAGAAGCCAGAGGAACATGGAAAGGATTAACATAAAACCAGGAAAAGGGACAGAAACTAAGTATTGTGTGTCTTATGCTTTTAATTATACTATTAATATTACTGAGACTTTTTCTGTATAGCAGTATTCTAACTTTGCTATTATTTCTTCTGTAAAAAATAGATTTATACTAGTAATGATGCTTGAACTAGACTGTTAAGGTTTCAGTTGTTTTAAAAATAAATGGCTTTATATACATATATATGTATATATGTATACATATATATATGTACATACATGCTATGTATGTAGATATGCATATACATGTGCATATAAGGTGTGCTTCCTCACTGCCTACAAAAATATTTTGAGTAAAACACAAATTCACAGAGAAATTGTACATACAAGATTTTCTCTTAGAAAAGGTATTTTGTGCAGCTTTTCTTTTGATGCACAGATTGCGGTACACATCACATCTTACATTTCTACCAGTATATCTAGGGAATAGGCTTGAAAAGAAAGACCTGCTATGTAATGTTCCTGCAGTAAAATGTCAGGTTCACAGCAATCTGATGTAGCACTTACATTTTGTCCAAGATACTCCATCTGTTTCGTATTTCCATAGGCTGATTGGCATTTGTGTGCTTATAGCATCTGTTCCATGAACATGCGTAGGTTAGCGTATTTACCTTTACCATGGGAGGTATTATCTGTGTGATACTCCTTTCTAGGATATTCTTCCTTAAGTGCTTTATGTTTGATTGATCAAATAGACTTTCTAGCATGAAATATTATGGCTGGAGCAAAATACTCAGTGCTCGATGACCAGCCTTCGTGGCTTCCAGGTTCTTGTATACTACCTATAGAAAAGCCAGTTTGCCACATTCTTTTCACACCATTAGGGGCATCAGTTCGTACATTTTCCTGGAAATACTTGAAGTGATACATAGTGGTATTGTATTTGTCTTTTTCACAGAGATAACACATTGTCTATTTACTTATTCATAACTAACAGATCCAAGTTTTTTACATAACTGACATTTTTCAGTTCTTCACTCTGTAGTTTACAGTGAAGTCTCAGAAAATCAGTTCATACATCTTATAAGCAATAGCTTAGTCTAATAAGTATGGGTTTATATACAACTGGATCTAGAGTGTTCATATAGAATCATAGAATAGTTAGGGTTGAAAAGGACCTTAAGATAATCTAGTTCCAACCCCCCTGCCATGGGCAGGGACACCTCACGCTAAACCGTGTCACCCAAGGCTCTGTCAAACCTAGACCTTGAGCACCGCCAGGGATGGAGCATTCACAACTTCCTTGGACAACCGATTCCAGTGCCTCACCACCCTAAAAAGTAAAGAATCTCTTCCTTATATACAATCTGAACTTCCCCTGTTTAAATTTAAACCCATTACCCCTTGTCCTGTCACTACAGTCCCTAATGAATATTCCATCCCCAGCATCCCTATAGCCCTCTTTCAGATACTGGAAGGCTGCTATGAGTCCACACAGACTTCTCCAGGTTGAACAGCCCCAACCTTCCCAGTTTATCTTCATACAGGAGGTGCTCCAGTCCCCTGATCATCCTCGTGGCTCTCCTCTGGACTTGTTCCAACAGTTCCATGTTCCTTTTGTGTTGAGGACACCAGAACTGTACACAATACTTCAATTGAGGTCTCAGGAGAGCAGAGTAGAGGGGCAGGATCATTTCCTTCATGCTCTGTCATGCTCCTTTTGATGCAGCTGTCCTGGGTTCAGCAGTAGGAGTCATGTTTCCTCCTTCTTGGTAGCTGGTGCAGTGCTGTGTTTTGACTTTCGGGCCAGGAACAGTGCTGATAGCAAGTATGTTTTGAGTTACTGCTCAAATGTTTACTCTGGCCAAGGACTTTCTGAGCCTCATGCTCTGCCAGGGAGGAGGGGAGGCCGGGAGGAAGCAGAGACAGGACACCTGACCCAGGCTAGCCAAAGAGGTATTCCATATCATAGCACGTCATACCCAGGATGTGCCTGGGAGAGACCCGGAAGGGCTAGTGCTCTGGGGGTTGATGGAGGTATCGGTCGGTGCTTGGTTGGGCAGGGTGGGGTGAGTTATGGGTCGGTGGCTGGTGAGGTGTTGTATTCTCTTCACTTGTTATTTCCTTTATTATTATTAGTAGTAGTAGTAGTATTACTGGTGGTAGCAGTAGTGATTTGTGTTATACCTTAGTTATTAAACTATTCTTATTTCAACCTGTGGGAGCTACATTTGGATTCTCCTTCCTAACTCTCTGGGAGTTGGGGGAGCAAGGGGGGGAGTGAGTGCACGAGCTGTGCGGTTTGGTTTAAACCACAACAGCAGCAGTTGGTTTCCTGAGCTTGCAAGAGCACGCTGAAGCCGGCTTATGTTAAGTTTCTCATTGACCAACACCCTGAAGTCCTTCACAGGGCTGCTTTGAATCTCTTCTCTGCCCAACCTGTAGCTGTGCCTGGGCTTGCCCCAAACCAGGTGTAGGACTTTGCACTTGTCATGGTTAAACTTCATGAGGTTGGCATCACCCCACCTCAGAAGCGTGTCAAGGTCCCTCTGGGTGGCATCCCTTCCCTCCAGCATTATCAACAGAACCACACAGCCTCGTGTCATCAGCAAACTTGCTGAGAGTGCACTCAATCCCACTGTACATGTCACTGACAAAGATGTTGAACAAGACCGGTCCCAACACTGAGCCCTGAGGGACACCACTCGTTACTGGTCTCCAGCCGGACATTGAGCCATTGACCACAACTCTTTGTGTACAGCCATCCAGCCAGTTCTTTATCCACTGAGTGGTCCACCTATCAAATTGATGTCTCTTCAATTTAGAGACAAGGATGTCATGCAGAACAATGTCAAATGCTTTGCACAAGTCCAGGTAGATGATGTCAACTGCTCTACCCCTGTCCATCAGTTCTGTAGCCCCATCATAGAAGGCCACCAAATTGGTCAGGCAGAATTTCCCCTTAGTGAAGCCATGCTGGCTGTCACCAAGCACCTTGTTGTTTTTCATGTGCCCTAGCATGCCTTCCAAGAGAATCTGCTCCCAGATTTTGCCAGGCACAGAGGTGAGACTGACTCGTCTGTAATTCCCTGTGTCATCCATTTTCTCCTTCTTGAAAATGGGGGTTATATTTCCCTTTTTCCAGTTGTCGGGGACTTCAGATGACTGACATGACTTTTCAAATATGATGGGCAGTGGCTTAGCAACTTCATCCACCAGCTCTTTCAGGAGCCGCGGATGGATTTCATCAGGTCCCATGGACTTGTGTGCATCCAGGTTCTTAAGATTGTCTCGAACCAGATCCTCATGTACAGTGGGCCCAAGGTCTAGGTTTTCACAGTCCCTGCGCCCGCCTTCCAAGACTTGGGTGGTGTGGTCAGAGCCTTTTCCAGTGAAGACCGAGGCAAAGAAGTCATTCAGAACCTCAGCCTTCTTCAAATCCAGGGTAGCCAGTTCTCCCGATAGCTTCCTGAGGGGGGTCTGCTTTGTCCCTAGTCAGTCTTTGATTCGCTACATACCATAGAATCCCTTCCTGTTATCCTTAACATCCCTTGCCAAGTTTAATTCTAACTGTGCCTTAGCTTTCCTAACCTGGTCCCTAGCTTCCCAGACAACATCCCTGTATTCTTCCCAGGCCACCTGTCCTTGCTTCCACCTTTATAAGCCTCTTTTTTTCCTTTGAATTTTTCTCAGCAGCTCCTTATCCATCCAAGTAGGTCTCCTGGCCCTCGTGCTGCACTTCCTTCTAGTTGGGATGCAACACTCCTTGAATATCAGGCAACAGTCTTGCCCCCCTCTGCCCTCTAGGGCTATATCCCATGGAACCTTGCTAAGCAGGTTCCTGAAGACTGTCCTCTTGAAGTCCAGGGCAGTGAGCTTGCTGCACTCTCTTCTCACTGCCCTGAGAACCTCAAACTCGATCATCTAATGATCGCTGCAACCAAGGCTGCCCTGGAGCATCACACTGGTGAGCACGAGGTCAGGCATGGCACCTCTCCCTGTCAGCTCCTCTATTACTGCAGAAGGAAATTGTCTTCCACACAGTCAAGAAACCTTCTCTATTGCTTCCCTGCTTTCCAGCTTCCCTGCTGGAAAGGAGTGAAGGGGAAAGGGACCTGGGGGTCCTGGTGGATAGGAGGATGACCATGAGCCAGCAATGTGCCCTTGTGGCCAAGAAGGCAAATGGCATCCTAGGGTGCATTAGAAAGGGTGTGGTTAGTAGGGCAAGAGAGGTTCTCCTCCCCCTCTACTCTGCCTTGGTGAGGCCACATCTGGAATACTGCATCCAGTTCTGGGCCCTCAGTTCAAGAAAGGCAGGGAATTGCTTGAAAGAGTCCAGAGCAGAGCCACAAAGATGATTAAGGGAGTGGAACACCTCCCTTGTGAGGAGAGGCTGAGGGAGCTGGGTCTCTTTAGCTTGGAGGAGACTGAGGGGTGACCTCATCAGTGTTTACAAATATGTAAAGGGTGGGTGTCAGGATGATGGAGCTAGGCTTTTTTCAGTGATATCCAGTGATAGGACAAGGGGCAATGGGTATAAACTGGAGCATAGGAGGTTCCATGTTAACATCAGGAAGAACTTCTTTACTGTAAGAGTGACAGAGCACTGGAACAGGTTGCCCAGGGAGGTTGTGGAGTCTCCTACATTGGAGATATTCAAGGCCAACCTGGACAAGTTCCTGTGTGATGTACTCTAGGTTACCCTGCTCTTGCAGGGGGGTTGGACTAGATGATCTTTTGAGGTCCCTTCCAACCCTCGGGATTCTGTGATTCTGTGATTCTGTGCTTGTACCGGGCTGTACTGTCGCTTCAACAGATATCAGGGTGGTTGCAGTCCCCCATGAGGACTGTTCCTATCTGTCTACAGAGTGCTTCATCCACAGATTCCTCTTGGTCATGCGGTCTGTAACAGATCCCCACAGTAATGTCTCCCCTAGCTGTTCTCCCTTTTACCCTGACACACAAACTCTCTGTTTATGTTTTGCATAAATAGCAACTCCCCCTCCCCACCTGCCAGGCCTGTCTTTTCTAAAGATCCTGTAACCTTCCATGCCAACACTCCAGCCATAGGAGCCATCCCACCATGTTTCTGTGATGCCTGTATCTCAACATACCAATAATCGTTTCTCTATTCACTAAAATTCTTCCTAATTTATTTTCTGAATACCATGATATACCTACAAAGGAAGTTTTAATTACTTTTGGCTAATAATTTGCAATCAACAGTAATGGCATTTGGAAATTTTGGGGGAAAAGGGTTATCCTTTTAGGAATGGTTTTATCCTATTTTAGTATTACTGTAGGGATATTGGATCTCACTGGAGTATTGCAACTTCACTGGAATGAAGGGGATTGAATTCATAACCAGCCTATTTTACTGTCCTCTCTAATACTGATTTATTTAATCTCAAGATTCATTTGATGTTTCCTTAATATTAATAAGAGCACATTTGAAAATATAATTAATGGAAAGTATCTTTTTTGCTTACATATACCTGCACTTAACTGGAAAACCCTATTCACTAAAATGGTACTAAATGTATAAAATTATATAACTATGTACTGTTGGTACACTAAACAAGCTACTAAATCTCCTTTCTTTAGCAAAATCACAGAACATAATGTAATATGTCACATCTTTGTCAATTATTCCACTGACCCACAGAGGACTAATTAATACAGAAGGAATTTACTTATAAGAAGTATTATATTTGCAAGTTATGGACTTTGAAAACACCTGTCTGCATGATCTATTAATAAAAGAAAGCAGGACTGTTGGAGGAATGCTTTTTGAAAATTACATGTAAGCAGCTTCCACTGGTATTAACTTACAGTTAATCTCAGAATGATTTTTTACTGTGAAAAGAAATGGATACAACCAAATCTGGTGGTATAAATATCATATGATAAGCATATATCATTCTTCATAAATACTGTTTAGAAAAATAAAGTCAAATATCTGCAGGATCATACTCTTCAGCGTATATAGTGTACATGCACATATACATGTACATATACCTATTTCCTGTGTAAAGGTTTCTAGGCACAAAACTCTGTGTCTTTAGTCTGAAAATGGGATTATGAACTGGCACCGAAACTTTACAAGATAATATATCAGTCGTAGGCTTATTCCAAGAATCTGTAATAGAAAACAGTAATTTCAACAGTGGATGCTGATTTTAATTTTCTATCAAGATTTTTTCAATTTCCTTTTCTTTTTTTCCTTTTTTTCTTTTTTAATTTTTCCTATATTTAAAAGAAAAATCAGTGATGGCCCATAGGCACTTATTCAGTATATTTATAGAACAAAAGCAGGACAGATGTAATAAAAGTGGAAATGAACACTGTAAAAACATGCGACTAACATACTGATTAAAAGTACCATATTACAGGCTGCTAAAATGTAAAAGAAAATTCTAAATATTACTTTTTGAAAAAAAACTGACTTCTGAAGTTGTCAGGGCTGAACTCTAAGCAAAGATGTTAAGGTGATAATAACACATGGGACTGGTGAACTCTGCTCCTCTTGATTTATAACACAGTATCCATTTATCATTAAATGACTGTGCATGCTGCCTTTGTTCCATTCATTCTTTCTGCTTTGTTAGCCAAATGCCAGGTTCATTTTAAAATCCTTCAGTGTCTTATAAAAGCTTGAATCTCATTTGCATAATTTCTCCAGGTGCTTTCTTCATCCTCAATCTCAATAATGGTAAATTTGATTGTGGTATGTGACATTACTTACCTGTAAAAGTTCGAGAATCCAAAAGCCTCAAAACACAGCTTCATATTCAAAAAGCTGTCATTTGGACAGCTGAAATATGTCACTTCTAGAACAAGTTTACTCTCATTTAACTTAAGACATATACCACAGCCTTTTGTTTATTTCAGAATGAAGATGTTCAAAAAGGCTACTACTGTGGAATAGCTAATGCATCATAATTTGTTATCCCAGGGTAACTTGCTTATGTCCATAACCCCACTTAGCTGTTCTACAAATCTAAGTCGCAGCTATCTACTTATCATTCTAATGTGAGTAAGATTCTATAGCCTTTGAGATATATTTAAGTACTTTTGTATAATACTTCATTCTCTGAACAAACTCATTGGTTTCACTTAAAAGGCTTTCAAAGACTTCAATGAGCTGTGAAATTAAGCTCTACCCTTGTACTCTTTCCAATCTGAATTTCATCATGGACATTTGTACAGCTGCTTTTTTTGTATGAATGTTAGTGCAAGAGCTTTTAATTCACCTGAATCCCTGATATTCACACATGAATAACCATATTCATAATCCCACCATATAAACATGAAATTACTAGAAGAGTTTGACAAAGCAAAGTTGAATAAAGGTTGTGCAGGATAGACAGCCTTTATGATTAAACTGAGCCTTAGGCCTCACTAAGGTCTCATTTTTCACCGTTTGTCTGTTGCTGGTGGTTTTTTTTAACTAGGATAGAATCTTCATGCCATATGTACAATTGAACGTCATGTCTTTGTCCTTACAAGTACCCAATACTGATAGTGGAAATATTACTGAGATCAGTAAAGCTGTATTAGTTTACAGCAGTTTAAGATTTTTTGCCTTTAGGCTGGGGAGAGGAATAATATTTGAACTTGTTTAACCTAAATACTGGAAAATCAACAAAGAAACAAATAAAAGATTTGGTTGTTGAATGCCTTATTTTAGGACAGTATTACGATTTTCAGGGACCCCAGCTCTGATTTTCAATGATTGTCAGTATCAATGCTGTTTGAAGGCCACGGACTGACACTGCGGCACTTTCTGGTTTCTAGGCAGTAGATATGCAGAGAAGAGCAAGAACAGCTTCTTTTAAGAAATACCAGAATCTAACTCAGTGACACTACGAATGGAAACACTTGGGAGAGAGAAAAGAGGAGTATGTTGTGTTAGTGACCCAACATTCCTTTGTATTCTCCAAAATCCATTATTCTATGCAAAGTTTGCATGTACTTTGTAGTCACTGAGGATGGTGAGTTACTGCTTACAGCCAGAGAGTCTTATAATTTGAATAAACAGCAATACGCATGAGGTGACCCAGTATGATAAGATAAAAATTCTTCTTAGTCTGTATATTAGAAAACCTTTGAGCAATTTCAGATAATGAGAAAATAATTACAGATCACAACTGATCTTCCATGAGGAAGATGAACAGGGAGAAAAAAGGGCCACCTTCTTTAATAATAAAGTAATAACTATAAACTTTGAAGAGATCTGGAATGGGTTGCCCAGGGGGGTTGTGGATTCTCCTATGTTGGAAATATTCAAGGCCCGCCTGAACAAGTTCCTATGTGATGTATTCTAGGTTACCCTGCTCTTGCAGGGGGGTTGGACTAGATGATCTTTCGAGGTCCCTTCCAACCCTTGGGATTCTGTGATTCTGTGATCAGAGACGGTGTTGCTTGTTGAGTGATGTGTCCTGCTTAAGATCAGAAGTTCTTCATGAGGATGAACAAACTAAAATCTAAGATACAAGCACTTGCATTTGAAAATCTCAGAAATAGCAAGTTTGTCCTGTTTCAGATCTATCTTACTCTTTATAACTTTTTAACACATTTGCCTGAACAGAGATTGGGTTAAGGGCTGAAGACTGGTAAAAAATGTATGTAAGTTTCTTTCTTTCAGTTTCTTTTTTTTTTTTTTTTTGCCCAGGGAGGTTGTGAGTGCTCCATCCCTGGCAGTGTTCAAGGCCAGGTTGCACAAAGCCTTGCATGACATGGTTTAGTGTGAGGTGTCCCTGCCTATGGAAAGGGGGTTGATCTTGAGGTCCTTTCCAACTCTAACTGTTCTGTGATTCTATGATTCAGATAATTTTTGACTCATTTGAGCCAAAGTCCTCTAACCACAAACTGTAAAAGTTTTTGGAACAAGGTTAGTAGAGATAATATTAATCCTGACAGAACTGGATAGTTCTTATAGCCATAGAACATTTTCTTATGGGAACGTGATGATCTAGCATCATCACAATCTTTAACAAAGTTAAATATGAACAGAACATACTTTTGCAGTATGTGAGCATTATGATACATTTTATTTGTATCTTACGCTAGCTGGACAGTACATATTTTTTTCTAATTTTTTTTTAGAAAAACAACATATTTGAAAAACATTACAGGCAAACAATGGATGAAACATTTAATATGGTATAAAATAGAACACTGGAAAGCTTTGTGCTGAACATTCGGTTTATTAGTATTATCAATAAATAATACTGGGTCATTAATATTTTTTCCCATTGCAGTGTTTAAAAAAGACTTTTTTATCACTTGAAACATCAATTTATTATAAACTAAAGAAACATGGTCTGAAATTATGAGAAAATTACTTATCTATTGCTCACACACCAGTTCCTGCAGTCTGAGGAGCCAAATTGTCATCACAATCCTTTGCTGCCTTTCATTCCTGAGCACAGATTTGAAGGGGTGATTTTCAAATGTCTGTCCATCTGCCTATTTATACATGAATGTTATAAGATATATGAAGTCATTTTTTTACAAACATTAATTGTAATTAAATGCTCTCAGAACACCAGGAAATAATACATGTATGTAATTTGTCCTGAAATACTGGCTGGCTTTTCATAGCAGAATGTGTGGCTACAGTAGGTATTAGCAACACTACCACACTGACACCTGCACAAAGCAGCAGACTCACTTTAATGTAATTTAATAAGATGTCTTTTGTTATTAAACCAAAAATTGTACATTGCCAGCTGAGGTGGAAAATAGGTCCCAGAGGTTGTTCTCCCTTATTCCATCTGCAGTTATTTTTAGAGGGCTTTAATATTTAAAAGTCTATTACTAATTTCAGTGTTGCTTGCAAAAACCTGCTTTGTAGTTCTATTGCCAAATTATCCCTTGAAGGCAAGTGCTGTAAATAATTTCTCATTTCTGTTCCTAGACACTTGCCAAGGTCATTATCTGGCTTTCCCACAATCCCTCTATTCTGACTTTGATTGTGAGTGGTAACTAAGAAACAATTATGATATGCAATCACAAGCTGTGGCAGTTTTACCAAAAGCTGAAGATGATCCCTGAGCACTCTGGTGAAGCCAGTGGCTCAGCTGTTCTTGCTTCCTTAATACTTCATTTGTCTTTTGATTTGGTCAGCCAACAGAGCAGCAAGAAGAGCAAACGTAAAACGGCCACTACAAAGCAGACATAACAGCTAGAGAGAAAGGAGGCTGTAGAAAAAGCTGGCTGGATCTGATTATAGAATTCCAGCATTTAACTTCTAACCAGCAATAATCTGTTCTTGTGTTCTTATACCATGTCCTTATCTCTCAAACTGTCAAGTCGGACATAATTCTTAAAAACATAAGTAATTATTCTATGACAAGTTTTTCTTTAATAAAGTTCGAGGATCAAAAGGATTGCAGTGTAAAGTTGTCCTTGGTTTATACAACCTTATGGTAAAAAGCCACACCAGACTGCAGTATCACAGATTACCCATTTGTGAAAGCCATGGTTCTAAATGCATAAAGGTAAGAAAAAAAAACCGCAAAGTATACATGCAAATGAATACACAGATTTTTAAAAAAGTAATCATCTTAAGTGTACATGTGCAGATCAAATCCTTAGGTTTAAGAACCACATAAACAGATAAGACTGCAGTTACTCAAGTTCATATGGTAAGGATATTGCTGCATCTCCAGCAGAATACAGCTTCCAGATCCACATCCTGGCATCCCTCAACCCCTCTGACTTTGAGTAATACTGTTTTTCTAACCTCTTTTGTCCTCTAAGGATTGACAAGCTGAAAAATAAAATGCTTTACAAACTCCTGGCATTTTAGGGTGAAAGCTGGTCCCATTATATAGAAAAGAATGTTTGCTCCATTTTAACTGTTCAAGTAGAAATGGGTAACAAATAGGGAAAAAAAAAAGGAAGGACAGAGAGAAGAAGAAAAGAAGGAAAAGAGATAGAATGAAAGAGGGAAGGAAAGAGATACCAGGCTTCTGACTTTGAAACAATTCTGACAAGAAATGCCTGAGATTCTTTTGCTTTCTTTAGTGAATAAATTCCATATGTAGTATTTTAGTCATGGTCTACTCTAAATTCCAAAGTTGGATCTCTAATATTAAATAGGCAATATTCCTAGGAACTGGAACTTGATTGCATTTACTGTTAAAATTTTAAGGTAGGGTCTCACATTGTTTTTTGCCTGGTCCAATCAGAATGCTTCTAAAAAGCTTCTGCACACAGTCAGGTATGCAACAAGGTACAGGGAGCTTTCCAATTCTGAGCAAGCATTCTGCATAAAACCATATTCTTTTAGGAGATGAGACAGAGTAATAATATAAAAGCAATTTCTCTGTCTCTTCATGTGAGTGTTAGAGAATAATCCTAGCATTTTTTAAATTTATTTGGATATACAAAATAACAACATATTATTTGAAAAAAAAAAAGCAGAATGAAACTTTATTTCTTAAATTAAGTATTCTATAGAGTGAGATTGCATTGAATCCTAATTTTTGTGATTTTGAGAATTTCATTCTGGAAAATCAACCCAAAAATCCTCCACCCCCCTTCTTTATTTTAATCCAGCAGAACAAAACCAGACATCATCAGCAAAATTTTTAATTTGCATTCGCTCATGATTCAAACTGGAGTATCACAGTAAACACTTCTGTGTTAAGAGCCATAATTTATACAAGGGAAGAAAAATATTTTGTACTTCTGTGCTTTTATTTTAGTGTTTTGACCTCAATTAAAATTGCTTTAGTAAAAGTATATGCAAACAGTTTCCTCCTACAATTGGAGAATTAGTTCTTTGTGAGTTTAAATTATCACATTTTCCACATGATATTTCTTATACATTATAAACATATATATTATGTTTATCTTTTGATATCTGTATAGGAAACATACACACATCAACATAGATCACGATCTGGGTTCATTTGTTTATTTTAATTTTTATTTTTATATGAGAACACAATGTTTAACTGAAAAATACAATTTTGAATTACTGGAACAGTAAACTAACTCAGCAAATACTTTTAAATGGAGTTACATGTACCTTAAAAAGGAGGGATGGAAACAGTCCACATACATATATACAAGGAAATCTTTTCTGTTTCAGTATAACACTGAACTCTTATCTCAACTTACATTCCATTGCAACTTCTTGTTCCACCCCTTCTTTACAAATTCATATGTTCCTTCACCATAAGAAGAAACCCCAAAAGCAAAAAAAAACTAACAAAACAAAACTAAAGGCCAAATCCCTGAAACGTAGTCAAACAAATAAACAAAAAAAGTCCCACACACCTCTAACAATTAATTCTACAGCCGCATTTAAAGAAAGCTGTGTCGTTGATTAAATCTGTGTATGCTGTATTTTAATTTGATTTGTCACTCAACATTTCATTGCCCTTTTAGCCCTTCTACTTAGCATGTAAGTACTGATGAAATTACATTACAAACGAAATGAGGATATTTTATTGATCAATTAGAAATCTCAAGGTTCAGAGTAGGTCTATCCTTCAAAGATTTGCCAGAGTGCTTGTAGCAGATAGAATTCTTAATAAACTAAAATTGTACTCCTAATTTAGAGCAGCTACTGCTTACAAGCTATACCAGGTCCAAGTCCGCAGCCTTGATGTAAGTTGTACTGACATAAACTCCTCTCCAGCCACATGCTCTACTATGTACTATGTACTCTTTGATGCACCGAGACCTGCCACCTCTCTTTGCTGAGAGAACCTCTCTCTAAAGAGGCTTAGCTGGCATAGCTAAATAGTGTCGAACACAAATACAATTTGGGATTCTTTCTCAGTTTCAAAAAAGGAGAGTTTAAGTCAGACACTTAACTTTTATACAGCAAAATTCAGATAAGTTTTGCCCTTTATTTTCTGTTAAGCTAAAAAAAAAAATACAGGATTTCATCAGTCTTTTTCTCTTCTGGCCTTGTCTTATTGCATTTCTTATCCTTCTCTCCTACTTCATAGATATCTTTTGCATTTTCTGCATAAGTTCTTTGCAACTTGTCAAAAATAATAGCCTTTTGGTAGAAAAAGGAAAAAAAAACAAAAAAGCTTTTGACGAAAATTCACTTCCTTATCACTGGTAACCCAAAATATGAATCTGACATTTCATATCTTACTTTTAGTAGAAAAGGAGTCAAACCAATGCTCTTAAAAACACTCTGCTTCCCCCAATACTTCTTTAAAGGTTTAGTATTCAAATTTAATATTTTTTGTGTTAATTTTATAGAAACTGTGTCTTTTATCTTTTTTTTTTTTTAAGGAAATCCAAAAGTCTTTATCTAGCCTTTCGCTGACCTTAATTGATGATTGACTGTGTTCTCAGTAAATTTAAAGCAATGTCTCTTGTTAACGAGAAGCTCAAATAATTTATGCTCAGGTAATCATAAGATTGTTTCACATGCTCATTTGATTCCCCAAAGAAGAAGTAGAATATAGTGCAACAGTCTTTCCTGTAGGCTGGAGGAAATACAATAATCTGTCAATCATTGCACACTCACTCACTAAATCGTGCCTTATGCCAAATAAGATTTTTAGACAACTAAAGAAACAACCTTCTGTGTGTGAGAGCACCTTGTCATATTTCAACTGAATCATTCTACCTTTTTCAGAGATAAACTTTTTTATATTTTTGTCAGCAGTGGCATGTGAGTTAATATATTCCCTTCCTCACAGAAACTATTGAAATGGTGCCTTCTCAACAAACAAGCTTTCCTCTATTTTTCCATTGCTAACAATTCAGCAAACTTTCAGGTGCCTCAGAGGTTTATCAGGATGAAAAAATCAGTGTTCCTTCAATTCTATTAACTCCATAGTGACATTACAACTTTTCTAAGCTGTGCCAGTGATTGTGTTGTGCCTGCATCTCAGCTACAATAGTTAGCCATTAATTTCTGGTGTCCATAATTAGTTTTGAAGTTTATACTTTGTCAACTTTTCCTTGTGCAAGAATAAGAGACCAAATGAGTAACAAAGACTGTGGTCTTTGAAATAAACTTGAGGAATTACCTTTTTCTAAGCCAAGAAAAAAAATTCTATTGACAGAGGTCAATACATTGTTCATGTTTTCGTTTACATAGAAACACTTCCTACTATTGTTGCCGAAATGCATATTCATATTTATTTTGGAAACAGCAGCCCCAGTCCCATCTGGATTTAAAATATAAATAATGCTCTAAAACTTTACAATACCAAATTATAGCAAATATTTCACTGCTGATGGAAGTTAAATTCAACTGGTATTACTATCATGGACATATTACTTTGGTCTATGAAATTTAAAGTGGTGTCATCTGCTATCCAAGCAATGTTCTTAAATGTTTTTGTTTCTTCCTTTCTCTTGTCTCCTGTGCCATATAGACATTGTGGCCTACTCATAAAACTTAGTAAGGAGTTGGTATTTTCAAAGGCACACCTAGTAATTTTATTAAATCTTTATTTTTTAGACAAGCTGCTAGCATATCCAGGCACTGCAGCAAGTAGTAAAACCAAGCTCTGACAAGTGACTAATCCAAAGTCTTGTCAGATTTGATCTAAAACAGGTACAATGGTTGGATTCAATGTTATTAAGGGTCTTTTCCAACCTAAGTGATTCAATGATTCAATGATAATAAGGAAGATATTTTCTTAAGTTCTCTTCAAATATTTATTGAACCATAAATAGAAAAATGTTTTTATTCACTACACCTCAGGGGCAGGTCAGTTGTCTATGCTATATCCCATTCTCCTTCTGCCGTGATCTGTGAAGCAGTCTGATGGCAAATTCTGGTAGTTCAAAAAAACCCTCCTTACTCGTTATCATGCAAATCATGTCATAACTGGCCTTCAGTGTCATGAAGATAAATTTAACCTGTTAATAACAATAACATGTTGTTCCACACTTACCAGTGATGGCATATAGAAGTTTATTAAAACATAAGAAAACTTTTATCAGAACATGCTGACTAAAAGACTGCTTTATTTTCTCTAAGCTTTTCTCTTTCAGGAAGTCATATGAGCCAAGGGAGTTTTGGGTTACTTCTTTATGTTTTGATTTTATTTTTGTGATATTCCCCAGCACTGTGAGATTTTTCACACAGCTGTACCTCTACTTCAGAGCATGGACCGCAGTGATTATAACTGTCTTGGTTTCTTAACAACTTTGGTTTACATTGATCCGTAACCAGCAGCTGGCATGACTATGCAGACTTGTAAAAGTCCGCAGCATGCCTGCATCCATTTTTACTTACTCAGCCCATCAATCTGAAAATAGATTCCCACATGGAAGGAGGCGAATCGTAGATAATACAATTTTGTTTTTCAAAATGTAAATATATCTAATCAAGAATTAAGTATTTTTTTTGGGTTTTTGTTTGTTTTTTTTTTTTTTTTTAGAATTTTATAGCATGGCCAGATTTGGAAATATATATTTTTTGTTTGTATAAAAGAAGATTTTAATAGATTTACATATGTATATATGTAAAGTAAAAATTTATATATATATATACATACACATGGTATCAATCTTATTCAAATAAATTATCTTATATTTTTTTCTAAAAATACAATTTTATAACTCAGTCAGTTTCTTAATTTGGTGTAGATTTTGCTGTCTTTAGTTCCCTGTGCAAGGCTGCTATAAACTAGACAGAAAGGGCTAGCTTCTGGAAATTGACTAAGAAAATAGTATATATTTATAAAGCTGTGATTTTTTTTCATCAGTGCACATCAGCCTTTCCAAATGTGAGTGAACACATTAACTACTTTTACATTGTAAGTCATGTACAAAAAACTTAATGTACCTAACAGGCACAAAAATGCCTCATGCAACTTGGAAAACTGAGGGTGTGAAGAGGTCTGAGAAAGATTTCTAGGTTCACTCTATGTCATCGTTTAAACCCAGCTGGCAACCCAGATCCATGCAGCCAGACGCTCACTCTCCCCCTTCCTCCCCCTGCTTCCAGAGGGATGGTGGGAGTATCAAAAGAATGTAACTCCCATGGGTTGAGATAAGAACAGTACAGTAACTAAGGTATAACACAAAACCACTACTGCTGCCATCAATAATAATAATGATAAGGGAAATAACAAGGGAAGAGAATACAACCACTCACCACCCACCAACCGATAGATACCCAGCCCTACCCAAGCAGTGATCTAACGCTTCTGGGTGAATTCCCCCAGTTTATATAGTGGGCATGATGTGCTGTGGTATGGAATACCTCTTTGGTTAGTTTGGGTCAGGTGTCCTGTCTCTGCTTCCTCCTGGCTTCCCCTCCTCCCTGGCAGAGCATGAGACTCAGAAAAGTCCTTGGTCAAAGTAAACATTACTTAGCAACAACTAAAAACATCGGTGTTATCAGCATTGTTCTCGGGCTGAAAGTCAAAAACACAGCACTGCACCAGCTACCAAGAAGGAGAAAAATGACTGCTACTGCTGAACCCAGGACAGTATAGTAGCCCTGGAAGAACATGAATGCTCTCACACTGTATGGTACTGAGCTGCTTGGCTGGATTGCATCTACAGATCCTGGAGCATAAAGAGGCACTGCCTGCTTCCCTTCCTCCCACAGCAAGGGATCTGAATGGACTAAAAGTCCCCATACCAGCCAAAAGGATGCAATTAAAAATCTTGTGAGCTGGATGTAGCTCAAGTGTCACAGTCTGGCCTCCTTTATGCAGCATGAAAGAGCACAGCAACTGTGTAAGTGTAATTGCTTTACGAGGCTTCCTGGTGAGATTTTTCCAAACTGTATAGAATAAGCAGATGTCTTAACAAATGCTCTCTATCATAATCTATGTTTTCAAACAGAAGAGCATCCAAAAGAGTCACACAGAGTAAAATATCTAGCTGTTGTTGAATCCTCTAAAGTGTTTACAATCCTGATGCAAAGTCTGTTTTGTGTAAGTTAGAATTTCCTTAATACACTGTATCAGACCTGGCAGACAGGAAGCTCAGGTATAAAGGCTTTTCTTTCTGCTGAAAATGTTGTGCATGTGCTAACTTTTTTGTGTTTAAATCATAAGCTTCCCTGTAATAGAGTTGACACGATGCGTTAAAATATTGCAGCCTAGGAAATATCTTTATGTGTGCCCTGCGTGCACCTTCATAATTTAAGGAACATAACTGCATTATCATTCTTTGTCATGTAATAAAATTATATAATTTTAACACACAATAATCCACTTCTTATCATACTTCATATGACACTGCTGTTAAAAGACAAGAACTTTTACTCTAGTGTCAACTAGAACAATATTCGGAAGGAGAAAATAGAGATTACCTGAAGAACCCCTAATTTCTTATGAATAATGAATGCATTTTAAGCTTCTGCTTTTATATAAACCCCAGTATTTACAGTGGTCTTTTAGGTTTGAAAAGACCTTTAAGATCACCAAGTCCAACTATTAACCTAACACTACCAAGTCCACCACTAAACCATGTTCATATGTGCCGCATCTACACATCTTTTAAATAACTCTGGGGATGGTGACTCCAGCACTTCCCTGGGCAGTGTGTTCCAATGCTTGACAACCCTTTCAGGAAAGAAATATTGTCTAATATGCAATCTAAACCTCCCCTGGTCCAACTTGAGGCCATATCTTCCTATCACTTGTTATCTGGGAAAAGTGACTGACACTGAACTTGCTACAATTTCCTTTCAAGTGCGTGTATCAGGTATCTCTCAGAGGAGTGACAAGGTCTCCCCTGAGCATCCTTTTCTCCAGGCTGAACAATCACAGTTCCCTCAGCCTCTTCTCACAGGATTTGTTCTCTAGAGGACTTGTTCTCTAGACTCTTCACTAGCTTCATTGCCCTTCTTTGGACTCATTCCGGCACTACAATATCTTTCTTGTAGTGAAGGGCCCAAAACTGAATAGTATTAAAAGTGCAGACTCACCAGTGTCTAGTACAGGGGGAAAATCACTTCCCTAGTCTTTCTGGTCACACTATTACTGATAAAAGCCAGGATGCTATTTGCCTTCTTGGCTACCTGGGCACATGCTGGCTCATATTCAGATAACTGTCATTCAGCACCCCCAGGTCCTTTTGCTTGAGGCAGCTTTCCAGTGAAACGAGGAGGACACAAAATCACAAAATGGAATATATAAACATTTAGAATTAGTTTTAAGCAATGTTAAGTTTGATGGCTTTGTAACAGTAGCAATGGAAAATTACTGAGGTGCATGATACACAGAAAAAAATTAGAGTACAGCTAGAGAACATACTGAGAATTCTTGTACAAGATAAATCGTTATAGTTGACATAGTTTTAAGAAAAGCAGTCTAGAAGAACAGGCCACAGGGATAAAGAGTATCTGGAAATGGCAGGTGTCCAGGATGGGCTACAGTTAAACTAACTGATAAGGAGGAGGATAGGAGGATTATTATGTCTCTGGTGCTAACAAACCAATTAAACTGGTATAAGCATCTACTGTGTGTGCTTCAAAGGCTGTCAGAAGTGATGAAGATTGTTGGAAGAAGTAAACAGCCCTCAGAGACCACCACCACATTTTTGTACGCATGCAGGGAACTTTCTGGAAAATAACATAATCCACACATAGCCTCATGAATATGTATGTATGCCCAGGGACTATATCAGGAAGGCTTGTGTAGCAACAGAGAGACACACATTAGGAGGAGCTATCCCCTATGTCTCCCAGCGCTGCAGTAAAGAATACCTGCTTGTCAGCTTGAAAACTTTGTTGGCAAGTTTGTTCCTGGAGTTTTCTCCGAATCACCAGTCACTCTTCCACCAGCCTGTAGCGTTGCATGGGGTTGTTGTGTTCCAAGTACCGGACCTGGCACCTGTTGAATTTCATACAATTGGCTTTGGCCTATTGATTCAGCCTGTCCAGATCCCTCTGTAGATACTCCATACTGTAAAGAAGACCAACAGTCCTGCCCAGCCTCAGGTAATTTATAAATTTATTTCTTTGTGTTTCAATCAATTCATGTTTTATGCGATTTCACAAAAGAAAGTAATTGAATCTCATACATTACAACTACATATGTCTGCATATTCAAGATATTTTGTAAGATCAATGGCTCTTTAATTGCTCTGCTTTATTTTATAGAAAATAATGCTATTTTATAAGACATTAATTGTTAATGAAATAGGTTTTAGAACTACTACAAAAAATAGTGGAGTATGGAATGCATGCTATTAAAGACATAATAGTAATCTTTGGAATTTCTATTTCATAGCCTTTGTTTCTCACTTTCTTTGTCCAAAAAAACCCACCAATATCTTTGCTTATGTTTCAGCAATAGATGGTTCACAGAGATAGAGAAAGCTGGACCCAGAAAATTTTCTACATTACTGTCACTGCTTAAGAAGTATTTTTGGGGAGAGTTATTTTTTTAAATACTCATATTGCTTCAAGTAGTAATAGCATCAGCTGTAGTAGCATTCATTTTGTTGTTGTTATATCAGTATTGATGTACAAAAAAGTCTGCATTTCAAGCTAATAACAACCTGCTTTTGGTTGGTAGTGAAATCTGGCTTCCTATGCCAACTATTGGAATATTGATATTTGCATCTCAAAATTATGTATTTAACTTTTTTAAGTAACTTTTTGACAGCATGATCCCAGTGTAATTTAGTTTATTTAATTTTTTTTTTTTTAAGAAAATCATTACTATTTAGAAATTATAATTATCTGTAGGCTTCCAAATTGATTTGCTAAGCTGAGGAACGGCTAGTTATAGCCATTCCTTATATAGATAGTATACATATTATATATATAAGCTATATTTTATTACCTGTTAAGATAATAAAATTCTGAAATTAACAGTGGAGTCCCATTACCAGGGCTGAATCATAGATAAATATATATGTGACTACATATATATATGCACATATATATATATACTTGTGTGTGTATATGTATGTATATATAAAAACATATATACATGTACAATGTTAAAAATAAAAAAAATAAAAAGAAATGCAAATATATATAAAAATAAAATATAAAGATATCTTTACATTAAGAATTTGACAGGTTTTTTCATCTTATCTATAATTTTATGTATTGTTTATTATGTATGCATATACAGTGGATAACCTATGTGAATTCTAAGGATATAAAGAATATAAAAATCTCTCCAGTTCTGTCATAGCTCATTTGCACTGAAAGTGAGGTAATCCCAGTAAGTGATGTGCAGATTTGTGCCGCTATTCTTATGAAAAGTTTCCCTCTAGCAGAGTTTTTGATGTTTTTTCCATTCTTTGCCTGAGAAAAATCTCTTAGAATTCATTGAGTTCAGTGTTATATATCCCATGTATAAGGAACACTTTTTTACCTTAGTAAGCTTGTTAGAAAAGATTACAAACTTTATTTTAATGTTTAACTTAAACATATTATTTATTATATGATTTTGTCCATTAATAAAAGTGATATATGAGTAGAAAATTCACTCTGCTTTGGCTACAAGATATCTACAGAAAAAAAAAGGAGTATCATCTTTGGAGAAATTACATACTCTAGCATTAATTCAGTATTCTAAAGGCAAAACACTGCTGCAAAAGCTGTTTTAAAAGTTTCTGATGGCAATTCATAAACTGGCTGTAAAAAAGGCTACGCAATGGTTACTAGAGATTTGGGATATCCATGGTATTTGGAAGATTAGAAGCATGAGTTGTTTTTTCCCATGACTGAAATGCATAACAGACTGTGTGTATACCAACAGAAAGTGAAGCTCTGCAATGGTTGTATCAAAATTAATATTCACTGAAAGGGACAGGAGCTATGGGCAAAAAATATTTCCTGATTGTGTATGCAATGACTGTATCAAGTTGTATTTGCACAGACAGATAGATTGAGAATGCTGTCATCCTTGATTCCTAAATTCCCAAGTTTTGAACTCTGACATTCTTTCAACATAATTTTTCAATATAACGTGCAATGTATAATGTATATATGCAGAAAAGGCAGTTCTGACAGTAACATGTTCTCACTTTATCTGCTTTTAGCTATTTGTTTTCTCAGAAAATTAATCAAACCCAAAAGTATTTCATAATTTGCAAATGAATTCAATTGACTTTCTTCTGAGTGATAATTCTTTCTTTTTATTACTTTTAAAACAGTTATCTGTGCCAGCTTATTTTACTTTGATTTACATTAATTTATTACCTTATTCTGATTATCAGAAAGGAACAGGAAATCAAATACATAAGGAGGTTCAATTAATCTCTCTCTATTCTGTTTTCCAAGATATGGTAAAAGGTGATGCTTTCAAAGGATCTTTTATGTTACGAAGGTGATCTGTAGTATCAGGATAAAATTGCATTAAAATAGTAACTAAAATCCAACCTCTTAGAAGTATAAGTCAGAATTAACATTAAATTTGTATTCCACCAGCACATTTTAACATGCCATTATATTTCAGCAAGCAGATGGTGCAGTGTTTAGTTCTCAGCTGTTGGAAATGTTGATGGACTCATCATCTTTGTCGCAGTTTATGTTGTACTTTTTAAAGAATAACACTTTACACTAATTGACAGAGTTTACACAACTCAACAATGTACCCAATGCTCAGCACAGAGTGCGGCATTATATGAGGATAATGTTTCACTAATTCCAGTTAGTAACTTCAGTTTTCTGATAGTCTGAGAAACTTCAGGTCATTAGTCATTTCATGGATTTAATTTACCTGAACTTTGACTGTTTATAACTAAATGTCTGAGATCAGTTTTATTTTTTGTGACAGTCAACTGTGTTTATTGTCCAGGCAGTTTGAGGAGTTTGCCTTACTTAAGGGAATTCTGGATGTTTGTATACATATGAGTATGAACATATTGTAGCTGCAGAAAAAAATGCTTTTCTGTATCTTTAATCAGTGTGATTTTAGAACCTATAAGCAAGTAAATTACAAAAGAACTGTTTAGTTGTTTAGTAACCCAACTTTTGAGACACTGAGTCCCATATTTTGTCTTCCTTTGCTAGACATGTCCATGACATCTCAGACTTGCATCTCTTATTATAAAAAGTAAGTTATTGTATTGCTGTAAGTACAGGATAAAACCACTTCCACTTGAAGATCCTTCTCAGTGACAAAATAGATCTTACTTTCTCTAAAATGCGTACTGTCTGATGAGAACATTTCAGTATAAAAGAGGTTTCAATCACTTGTTTAGTCATAGCTACAGCCTATTTTAAAAATTATTTGCTGATTTTGTGTACAAGATTTTTGGCAACAAGACAGCAGTGTTTAAACAGTGAACTATAAAATATAAAATTACACTAAACTAAATAAGAAGAATAGAGATAAAATAAGATTATATTACTGCTTCATAATGCCTTATTATCTACTGACTCCAAAAGAGATGATGTAGGTTACAAACAATATCTAAATCTTTCTAAATTAAGGGTAATTTTTGAAATGACTGACTATTAATTTATCAGAAATGCAACACTGAAGGTACTTATTCAGGCACTTCAATAGATGCTGTCTATATTTGCTCAGTATATGACAATTTATATAAGATTGGTTGTCTGGGATTTGTTTAGATACATTCACATAACTGTATAATAAATGAGGTTTACCACATAGAAAAATTGTCTTTACAGAATAGAAGAGGCTGAATATTAACCCTTCAGCATGTAACGTCTAGAACTGTATTAAGACAAGATCTGAAGCTCTTATATTATTCATCTTCTGTAACCTAAGAAATTTATTGTGTAGGATGACTGTGAGTTTTGAAAAACAAAACAACCCAAACAAACAAACAAAGCACAACCAAATCTCTACCCCTTCCCCTCCCCACAAAAAAAAAAATACAACTTTTTCAGGTGAAGGCATTGTATTTGTGAACACAGTGAAAATACCCACTGATAAACATAATTGTTCTCAGCTACTTGAATAATGTTTTTATTAAAAAGGTATTTGATGTGTTAAAACTAAATAGACTAGAAAAGGGAAGATCAGTGAGCAGAAATAGAGGAGAAGACATGTTGAGAAAGAAAACTGAAAAGAGCAGGTTAAAAAAAAAAACGACAGCTCTGAGAGGCAGGCTGACACAAAACTGTTTACATCAATTTTAAAAATGAAAGGAAAAAAATTTCTGTCTCAACAAGACTGCTAGAGAGAACTGTATTCTGAAAACTAGATCTTTTGCTGAAGTCACTGTGCAGGTTAAACTGCTATCAATTGCAAGAAAAGTACATACAATTTGAAAAACTGAATTAGAACTTCAAGATCAGTTACCTATTAATTGAGAAATACAATTTACTAAATAAAATTGATTATCATTTTGGATTTCCTTTTGCTTTTACCATTTTACTGCAAAACAAATTTCCATTGTACCTTTCTAGTTACCCCCCAAAAATCCTGACAATATCACTAAAAATGTCCCTAACTTCTTTACCATACCCTTTTAATTTGAGATTAGTGTTTTGAAAGATTTCACTGCATGTCTACAGAAAATGCACTGGAGTCTGAGATATCCAAACAATGTGTTCAGGTGTTAAAGGTGTCCAATAAAATAATATTACAAGTAGAGATAAAAGTAGTGAAAGAAATTAAATAGAAGTCTTTCATTGCTTTGTTTGTATTAGCAAGATTAATGTATGCATGTCTATAGGAAACAACAGGAAACCAATACAGTTTTAGAGTTGGTTGTTTTGTTTTTTTTTTTCTCATAGAATCATAGAAGCAGAGAGTAGTTAGGGTTAGAAAGGACCTCAGGATCATTATTTTCCAACCCCTCTGCCATGAGTAGGGATACCACACATTAAACCATGTCACTCAAGGCTCTGTTCAACCTGGCTTTGAACACAGTCAAGGATGGAGCATTCATAACTTCCTTGGGCAACCCATTCCAGTGCCTCACCACCCTCACAGTAAAGAACTTCTTCCTTATACTGAGTTTAAATTTCCCCTGTTGAAGTTTGAATCCCTTACCTCTTGTTCTATCACTACAGTTCCTAATGAAGAGGCCCTCCCCAGCATCCCTGTAGGCCCCCTTCAGATACTGGAAGGCACCTATGTTCTCATACTTTTTCAGAGCCTAGATTACCACTGTTTTGTTTTATTTTTTTCTGACTAAGGGCTCTCCAGTGTAATTCAACAAGGTGCTCAATGTCACCATGCTTTTAACTTAGAGGGAATCGATAGTATCTAGAAGACAATATACTAAACATGCTTCAAAGTAATTATTAGTAATGATTCATTTTTCACAGCATAAATCAGTTTCAGATGTGGAGCCCATTCTGTGTGATGATAAAATTAAAAAAGATGCTTTGGTTGGTAATTTAATGTGCAGAAGCTCTGCATGGACCCTTTGTACAGCTGATCTGTCACATATATTTTCAATCTTTTCTCTGATAAATAACCATATACCTTAAAACCTCACCAGCTGTCATGGTTTGAGCATGTTTTAAGGGTGTTTTTGTTCAAGGTTTTTTTTGCAGCCAGGTGGAGGAGGGGAGGCCGGGAGGAAGGAGAGATGGGACACCTGACCCGGGCTAGCCAATGAGGTATTCCATACCATAGCACGTGATGCCCAGGATGCATACCGGGAAAGGGAGAGCTGGAGGGGTGGAGCTGGAGAGGAAAATGGAGGAGGGAGCACGCAGTGCTCGGCCGGGCAGGGTGGAGTGAGTTATGGGTCGGTGGCTGGTGGGGTGTTGTATTCTTTTTACTTATTCTTTGCTGTATCATTATTATTTGTAGTAGTAAATAGCAGTAGGGGTTTTGTGTTATGCCTTAGCAATTAAACTGTTCTTATCTCAATCCGTGGGGGCTACATTCTTTGGATTCTCCTTCCTAACTCTCCGGGAGTTGGGGGACTTGGTTTAAACCACGACATTTTTGGCGCCCAACGTGGGACCCGAGGGTTTGAGATAAGAACAGATCTGAGTGGATTTATGGTCTCTTGTCACAAGGCTGATTTATTGGCTCTTAGAGGTTTTTCTCTGGATATCGTGGTTTTGGGATTTTGCCGGGTACTTTGTGTACCAACAAAAGTGGGAAAACAGTTAGATTTTAGTGATTTGCGAAGAGATAACTATGGGAAAATAGAGAAGTAAAGGGATAAGAACTGGTCACATGCAAATTGGTGCTTGCTTGATAAGCTTGCCTGGACTTGCCCTACACCTAGTATCACACTCTGTCCTATCTTTGTGTTAAATTCCCTTATAACTCTTTTCCCTGTTGGGGGACATCTATTCCATGGGTGCGAATGCATAGGGATCTAAATGTCAACAGCTGGAGTCAGACCATGGTGTGGAGAGCCTATGTGTCTGTGGTGCCAATGTCTGGAGTGAGTGAGAGTATGATCACTAGCAAAGCTGAAGCTGCACTAGTTCGTAAAGGTGACCTAGGAGCTGGCCATGTCTCTAAGGGTAAGACCACAGGGAAGTTGGCTACTGGTGATCAGGAGAGTCCTGGACAGCTTTGAGTGTGCAAGTGTGCTGGAGGGATCCACACTATACAAGTGTATATAAATATGTCACTTGGGTGGTTCTCCAGCCTTATCAACCATAGAGAGGAGCAAGTTGAGGCTGTGGGTGCTGCCTGTGTTCATGTGAGACCTCTCCGTGTTTGTGTTATTTGTGTAGTCAGTCATGTAGATATTTGGTATATATGTATGTTCTTCAGCTTCAATACTGTCTGGAACTGGGGCACGGAGCTAAACAGCCTTACCTTTTGCACATACCTCCATAAGTTTTAAGTTCATATCTTGTGAGTAGGTGAAACAAATCAAGATCTTCAATGTTGACAAAGAAAGTGCTTATTACTGACAAAAAAAAAAAGAAAAATCAGAAAAAAAACCTTGAAGGTGCGTGATCACTGAAAGTTAAAGGATAAGGAAAGAGAAGTGGGGGGGGATAAAAATAATTTTTAAAGCTCATGCCATAAATAAGATCTTATAAGAAGTCACAAGTGAATGGGGTTTCTTTGTTTGTTTTGTTAAAGTACAAATTATCTATTCCTATTTGTAACAATGAGCAGTTATTCAAATGAGTATCAATGACATCCATGAGTTTTGTCTTCTTAGATGCCAACTGGAACTACTCAGATTTGCCCAATTCAAGCTCGTAAATATAGCAAGAGGTAAAGCAGAACACTTTTCCTAGCATAAAGACAGAGCTTATCTCCTTTAATGCTGTTTGGAAGTTGAAATTGATTACATTTATGGAATTTTTCCCCATTTTATAAGTCATAATTTAGCCCCTAAAGTACATTACAGTTTTCATAGCTTCATATTCTTCTGGTTTGACATGTCAGGCCCTGACAGTACAACATTTTGGACATTCATCTATCTTATTTCAGTGATCTGCAATGTGTGTGTGAAACATAAATCTGCACATTCACAAACTTTTCCATGCAGTGTTGCTCAGCCCATTTCTATTTAATTATTGTTCAGAGTTTCATCAGGGAAACCATACTCTGAAGCACAAATAATCAATCAAACATGACATATTTCTTCCGTACATTTGGTGTACTGAAGACTGAATAATAATTATGAGAATTAGAGGTATAATTCAACTAGTAAATATTGGCATAATTATAATTGAGATGTATAATTTGACTAATACAGATATTCTAGTATAGCAAATATATTTTGAGTTTGGCTTTATTCAAAGCAAAGCACATAGGCAGGGGTAGGATGGGGTGAAGGATGAAAATGAAACTTTTTACATGGCTTGATGTAAAATTGGAGAAATGTTATCTTTTATTGGCATAAAATGAATTAAATTACATGATCTGAGGAAAAAAAGAAAGTCAAATCAAAAGGTCAAAATGAAATAAAAGTCTTTCAGTGTTAACTGAAGCATTTCCATTCATTAAAGCCAAAATCATCTTCAGTGTTTATGCATACTTCTTTTATTGTTTCTGCTGCAAGATAAATGTTTCTGAAATTACAGAGATGTAGAATGTAAAAAGAGAAATCACTTCACATTCAATTCTAATAATATTCTGTTAGGGTTTCCTTGAGTTTATGCTGGGGAAAGAGGACTAACTTAACATTGCCAAAATGGTACGTTGTGCAAACCAATGCTCCCAAGATGATTCCAACCATGCTATGATTCTCATAGATACAGGAGATTTTTGTCAACATACTTGCCTGGCTTCTCAGTACTCATTGGTATGTATTTAGCCACACTATTCCACTTTGTTGGTATTGTTCTACTTCTTCCTTGCATGAGTGGTAAGTAAAGAGAATTAACAATTTCAAACACTGCAGGGATCATCCATGCTGCTTTATCATTAGATCACTCCCTGGTTGGTTGAACTGTTTGTGTTAATTCTAATACTGGAGACATTTAAAACCAGGCTGGATGTGGTTCCGGGCAACTGATCTAGGTGAAGATGTCCCGCTCATTGCAGGCGGTTGGACTAGATGACCTTTGAAGGATTCTTCTAACTCAAACTATTCTATGATTCCATGAGGTTAGTGTAGATGTTAGCCAAGCTGATGTCACATCTCTTGGATCTAGAAATGGGACTTTGACATGAAGGACTTGTCTTTTATATTTCTATTTTATTTCAGGACTGCTAGTCCAGCCATGTTTCTTTGCAGGGCAGGGGGATGGTGGTGGTGATTCTTCATTAGTATAAATGCTTTTAGGAAAATCATTCTTTCAAAGCAATAGAAAGATGATTGTCAGTGCTCAGACTTTTCTAGATAATTAAGGCAATGAAGCTTTCATGTCAAATTTTGCAAGTGATCCATTAAAGATTCTGTGTAGAAACTACACTGTGTGATTTCAACAGCATATAAATATCCATTCTTATGAATTTGTGTGTGCATGTCATTGCTTGCCCAGAAGTCCAAATGTTTGTTTTGACTTTCTTCTCAATGAGAATGCAAACAGTAACCTATTCTCTTATGAAAACCACACTACTTTTAGGCTAAAACCCAGTAAAAGTTGGTCTCAGTCACTAAAGCTGCTCTGCCACTATGAAAGTGACCTCTTCTGTTGCTATATTAATAAGGTTATTTTTTGTAATCACTTGGAATGTCTTAGTGTAATCTTTGTCTTTGGGATTCCTCCCACATCAAAAATCAATTGTTATACAAGGACTTTTTTACTTCTTTTCCTTTCCTTTTTTGACAGCTAAATGAAGAAATTGATTACAAATTTTGTTTTAGGTATTCCAGGAGTATGTGAGTTGGTACTACTAGTACAGGTTAAGGTGATGCCTGTTATCCCCCTCCTAGTCAGAAAGCTGGATTTGAACAACAAGGACATGCAGACAAATAATTCCATCAGAGTAGTAATGAGGAAATTAATCCATTTGCTTCAGAATAGCTTCTGTTACAAATTGGCTACAACTTCAACCCTGACGAATTCAGAAATAAATTAGATAAATGCATCTAAAACAGTCATCACAACAAGCACATTCAGTTAAAAAAAGGGAAAAACACAAGAAAATATGCAGAACAATCCCTGTTCAGAATAGCTGAGAAGTTAGGTCACAAAGGTAATTCAGCCATGCAATTGCTTCTGAGAGCACAGCTGTAGTTAAAATGTGTTTAAAATTAAGGTATTAATAATGTTAACCTTCTACATGAGGTATAAAGAACACAGCTTACAGAGGAGCAACTATTTTGCTTGTTTATATTCAGCTTTATAACTCATATATATATGTTTATCTTAATATTGTCTAGCTCCACAATACCAGTGATCAGAAGTTAACAAGTTCTGCAGGTCGGGCCCTGTTTTGCAAACAGTTGAATAGCAACAACTGCTCTCTGCACAAAGATTTTGCTATTCATAAGCATATAGCAACAAACCTGCTCAGAAACAACCTATGCTTTTTGAGACATAAACCTGAGAGCAGTGGTGATGAAAAGATCAGACCTTTCTGAACTTGTATAATTTAGAAAAAATCGGTCTGTAGTGTATGATCTGTAGGGACTGTAAATGATTTCCCTTTACTTAGTGTCATTGTATGAATGCACAAATCCATAATGCTGATAATAGATATCATTAAAAAAAATCATCAGTTACAGATGTTCAGATAGAAGAAATTCAATTAATTAAGGTTGCCTCAGAAGTAAAGCAACTTATTAGTAGAACGGACTAATTTACAAACTATAAATTTTGGAAGCTTATAGCAGTTCATTTAAGATTTAGAAGCCCAAATTTAACCTCTATTTTTAAAATACTTTAAAGCCTGGATAAGCAAGCTGTGTCCTTTATCAAAACAGAAAAAAAACCCTGACTTTGAGTTCGGGTCTTAGGATGTAAAGCAAACCATCACAGAAATGTAATATTTATTTTTATTTTTAAGCATGTTAAATGAACAATATAGTTTTGTAGCATGGTATGAAATAGATAGAGAAAAAAAAAACCCACAAAAATAACTGATGGATTGGCTAACTAGTATTCCAAATTCGTTCCTTCATAGAAAGTCATATCATATTATCTACATAACATGTTATCAATATAATGTCTTATCCATGTATTCTCCTAGTCTGCCAGTTTAGGAAAATGCCAGGAGTTTTTTCTCTGTCTTTATGACCTTACGTTTTTATGGATTTGAAGAAGTACAAGACAACAACTGGGTTACAGTTATATTTAAATTGTCAGGAGAATAGATTAAGCTTATAGTATTTTCTGTTCTCATTGCAGACATTGTCATAAAAATCTAGAATTCAGTTTCTAATGCCTTATGTATTTTAGCAAACAAAATTGTAAAATGTACTTTTGAGACCTTCCCAATGTTTGTTTTCTGATTTATAGGTACCTGTTGTAGTTCTCTGCAGAGAGCTTTCATAATGTGTAAGAGAAATGTCAGAATGTTCAGCCTATGTACATGTAGTGCTATTTAAAAATGTATGTATTATAAGCAGTTATATCTGAGGTTATCTTCTAAGTAAGTGGGCTACCACATCACTTAACATGATGATAATTGTCATTTGAGGTTTTGACTCAATAGAGCTCTTAAGTAAAGATCCCTGATCTAAAACATCTCACATTGTACAGTAATGGCACAGATTCTCAATAATTAAAAGAATTAATCTTAAAATATTATTAGTGAATTTAGTACATTTCTTTATTAAAACAAAAGAAAAAAAAAAGCCCTACAGCTGTGTATAGTACTCCAGGTGGGGTTTCATGAGAGCAGAGTAGAGGGGGAGAATCCACCTGCTGGCCACTCTGCTTTCCCTGCAATGCAGCCTGGGATGCTGTTGGCTTTCTGGGCTGCAAGAGCATACTGCCAGGTCATGTTGAGCTTCTTGACAATCAGCACCCCCAAATCCTTCTCCTCAGGGCTGCTCCCAATCCAGTATTTGTGTATTTACATCATGTGAATCCCAGCTATACTTACTGGCCTGTCAACCTCCACTGAATTTTGTTACACAGGATATATGCAACGTAAGAGCTTGACTGGAATCGTAGAGAATTTTATCCCTCAAATTCTTTTCTTCCTTGCTTCTGATGTTAACATTAGAATAATACTTTATTTTTTCTTCTTCCTTGCACTCCTCTTTTTGTGTTACATATCAGATTTTATTTGCTTTGGAGTTATTTCTTCCTTAGGTTTGTTTTGGGAGTTTTTTGTTGTTTTGTTTGTTTGTTTTTCAATTATATCAGCACCATTTAAAGTGAAAGCTGTGCCTGGAAATAGAGGTTTTGTTCAAAACACTAAGCAGGTTTAAGAGGACTTACTTTTCTAGTTCAGTGTGAGCTGTCATCACAGTATAACTGTCAGTAGAAATTTTGCCTGTATTTCTCCCTATTAAAAACTAATAATAAAAATATTAATAATAGAGACAACTTTTAAATGCATTAGTAACATATAATTTTAAATACACTTGTAACATAATACCTGCAGCCAGACATTTTTATATGAAAATTCCCACAGTGTCTCAGTTTTAATTCTGTTCTTAGTCATGCTGTACTTCAGCATGTTTCCTAATCCTCAGGATGACAGCAAGGTTAAAGATTTTGATAGTTAAAATGTGACTAACATTTTGCTGTAGTTTCCAACTAGAATATTCTAGCTGCCAGCAACTATTATAGCATAAAAGGAAAAATTGGCTGAGGGTTTTTAGTTACCCTATGAACCATTTTCCTTTTTACAGTATTTAAATTATAATTTTTAGAAATAGAAAATAAGTTAGTTTTGAAATTCTATCATGTCAGCAAGATGAACTGTGTAGAATGCAATTTATGAATCAATGCAACCTCTCAATTTTAGAGAAACCATAATTTTTCTGCAGATTTTTAGCTGAAGTGTACTGTATTACAGATACTTCCTGGAGCTCGAACTTCTTTGTTTTTTAAGCATTAGATTTCCCAGGATGAAAAATAATGTATTTTTAGCCAACTTCATTAAGTGCAATGGCATAGTAATGCTACATGGCAAGCTAGGTTAATCAGCTGTATCTGTTCTCAGGGAGTGTCAGCAGGCAGAAAACTCAATCCCTTATTTAAGAATGGCAGTTTGTATTGAGACCACATAATGAACTTCCAGCTTCAGCATCTCTCCAGTTTTAGTAGTCTATCTGGAATAATATATGCAGAAGTGAAAAAAAGGACTCTGTGTTTGAAGTTCTAAAACATTGGAATTTCCCTATGTCGTGGTTTAAACCAAGTCCCCCAACTCCCGGAGAGTTAGGAAGGAGAATCCAAAGAATGTAGCCCCCACGGATTGAGATAAGAACGGTTTAATTGCTAAGGCATAACACAAAACCCCTACTGCCATTTACTACTACAAATAATAATGATACAGCAAACAGCAAGTGAAAAGAATACAACACCCCACCAGCCACCAACCCATAACTCACTCCACCCTGCCCGGCTGAGCACCGCGTGCTACCTCCTCCATTTTCCTCCACCGCTCCCCCCCTCCAGCCCTCTCTTTCCCAGTATGCATCCTGGGCATCACGTGCTATGGTATGGAATACCTCTTTGGCTAGCCTGGGTCAGGTGTCCTGTCTCTCCTTCCTCCCGGCCTCCCCTCCTCCACCTGGCTGGAAAAAACCTTGAACAAAAACACCCTCAAAACATGCTCAAACCATGACACCCTATATGTCAAATTTTCCTCTTCAAGAATATAACAAATTGATTGTTTTCCTGAGTGTGCTTCCTAGAAAACTTCAGGCATTTAACCAGATACTTTAACATCTACATTATGTACAATTGTCTGGACAAGTACCTTGGCATTATGATTATTTTGATAATTTCACTATTTATCTTTGGTGTAATGAATCATATGCACCTGTAAAAAAAACCAATATATTTTTACCGGTTTTTGATTGCTTTAGTTAAGCCTCGATTGATAGTGAGAAATTTTACTCATTATTACACTAACCTAAATGAAACTTCTGCAATGCAGAAATATATTTATCTTATCATGACCTTTGTGTCCATCCCTTCCATTTGATGTGATTGCACAGAGAGGAGTGTTAGATCCATGTTGTCAAGGGGAGATAAACAGGCAGGATCACTCTGCAGTGGTGTACTCATTTATAAAACAACTGTATAACCACATTAACACAGAACACACTGTGATAACTTTTGTTTCAGGATGGAAGGTAGCTTGTAAAATCTTGTCTAAGCTGCCATGTAGATCCCAAATGATCTCAAATAACAACATAGTTAGTATAGTCTATGAAGTCCAGAGCTCTATTAGATTTGTCTTTGAACTGACACCTACTTTTGGGTATCTTGCAAGACCTCTAATGAAACAAGGGGAACACAAAATCACAAAATGGAATTTATAAACCTTTAGAATTAGTTTTAAGCAATGTTGAGTTCAATGTCTTTGTAACAGTAGCAGTGGAATATTACTGAGGTGCATAATACATAGAAAAAATAGAGTACAGATAGAGAACATACTGGCACAAGATAAATCGTTATAGTTGATGTGGTCTTAAGAAAAACAGTCTAGAAAAACAGGACGCAGGGATAAGGAGTATCTGGGAATAGCAGGTGTCCGGGATAGGCTATGGGTAAACTAACTGATAAGTAGGAGGATTATTATGTCTCTGGTGCTAACAAACCAATTAAACTGGTATAAGCATCTACTGTGCGTGCTTCAAAGGCTGCCAGAAGTGATGAAGATTGTTGGAAGAAGTAAACAGCTCTCAAGAGACCACCACCACAATTCTGTACGCATGCGGAGAGCTTTCTGGAAAATAACATAATCCACACATAGCCTCATGAATATGTATGTGTGCCCAGGGACTATATAAGGATGGCTTGTGTAGCAATAGGGAGACACACTTTAGGAGGAGCTATCCCCCGTGTCTCCCGGTGCCGCAATAGAGAATACCTGCTTGTCAGCTTGAAAACTTTGTTGGCAAGTTTGTTCCTGGAGTTTTCTCCGAATCACTAAGCTCTAGAGTGTGATGTTGCTGCATGAATACAGGGATTTCACCACAAGAGTGGTAAATGAAGTGAGCATTAGCAGAGGTAACCCACAGAACATCCATGATTTTCTGTAGGAGCAGAAAGAGGCCAGACATGTGATTTCATTTAGGAAAGGGGATTCCACCCTACTGACAGAGGCAATTTCTCTGCTCGTTACAACAATGTCACCCACTTTACAAAGACACAAGTTCACATTTGCATGTCTAGATTCAGAGCTGAATTTCACCCTGTAATTTCCAACATTTATATTGTAGATGGTCAATTTCTTAGATCTAACAATTATTTCTTTGATTCAGACATTTTGTAATACCTTAGAATACAGTCCCAAAGTAACTTTTAATAGAAAAAGACATGACTTAAAATACTGTAAGTTTTTCAAGTCCTGTTCAAACTCCATAGTAAATGGTTCAGGAATGCCTGAGTCATATTTCAGTCAGACACTTATAATCACTTCTTGCTCTTGGGGGCTTGATTGAAAACCTCCTGAAATCAACTGATAGAGTCATTTGCTTCATCAGCTTTTGGATAAGGCTCTGACTGTCTTTGAAAAAATATCATAAATCATCTCATTTTATATTAAAAATTTAAAAAAATATTTTTCTTTTAAAATTGACTCTATAGCCTTCATTTGATTAATTATTAACCACTTCATGCTGGTTGGAAAAATGCATACTCAATGGATTTAATTATTTAATAATTAAAAAGGAATGGGGCAAGTAAATATTTTAAATTTTTAAAATTATTTAGCATTAAATCTCACATAAAACATCAGCATTATTTAAAGGTATTTATATTGTTTATTTGTAATTCTTTAATTGTGTCTATTCTTTCACAATGACATTCAAAATCCATTTTTATTGTATCTCAAAGTTGTTGAACATGAACAAAAAAGGCAGAATGTAAGATAGTATTATAGATATGATACAAGAGCAGTACTCTATATGTGATTTTTGTATAAAGCAGGTGCTTTTTCAGTTAAAAACATCTTTAAATCTTTAGAAGGCAAGTAATTTTATTATTTTGGAAGATATAAAAAGACTGGTTATTTCCAACTGGGAAGCAAAATAGTTTCCTTCTCCCTGTGCATGTTTGCTTTCCTGCCCCTCATCAAGGAAAACCATCGTAAAAGAAGTTTCATTAGAGGTGACAGGAGAAGCTGTGCTGGCCAGCACAGGAATGCCTGTACACAGGGACTCACCAGCCCCAACTCATACCCCAGCAACCCCTTCTGTCCCCGTACCACAGAGCATCTCAGCTGGTACATATGGGTGGGTCTGGCCAACCCTTGGGTCTCCTGGGGGACTCATGTGGCATCAGGGAGAGGGAGGCTCTGCTGCTTTGGGGTCTTCTGGGGCTCCCCCCACCACTGTCAGGATACATGGGGATCAGCCTTTTACTCCATAGCCCAATAGCTACTGTTTTTCTCCCTGTTATAAAGAAATTAGCAGAGGGTAATTTAATCAGACCAGCACTTATTGAACAATTTCTATAGTTTACTACAAGAAAAACCTTATTAAATTAAAGGATTTGAATTATTTATCAAGACAAGACAGCCATGAAAAAAATTCTTAACTGCACAGCTAGCTATAAGAGCCTTGATTTGTTACTTACAGGCGCAGCAAATAGGCAGAAAAGCAGACGAATATGATTTATTAAACAACTAGAGACAAACTAGGGAGTGTCTTTCCTAACTCCTTAGCAGAAACGACCTCATTCCTGTCTTTTCTAAGTCTGCTTAGATTTCTTACATCTGTCTGTTTTCTTCCACTTCCTCTTTTCTTCTTGCTTCTCTGCTACTTGAAAGGAAATTATTAATATAATTCTAATTGTGTGTAGAATTTTTTTCCAGTGTCTCCTCTATATAAACCAATAGGTATAAGGTATTTATGAATTGTTATATTGCTTTCTGAAGATTACAGTGACTTTGGTTCAAAAAAGCTGCTCTGTATTCTTCTGTTCAATGTCATTTTAGAGTTTACTAGTGCTGCAGGCAAATGACTAATCAATAAACTGGGCACTGACTTGGAGTTAAGGTTAACTAAATAAGGCAAGGAAAACTATTACAGAGAGCACCATTAGGAATAGGTTGCAGAAGCAGGTAGATGGGAAAATTTAATTGAAAAATGTTCAAAATTCTCAGATAACTGGAGAGGAGATCTGGGGAGCAGATCACTGCAAGTCAACATGCCTTAGTAACCTTGTCAGTAATAAAACATAAGGCTGAAATTCCCCAGATAATAACATCAGTTTTGGGTGTAAATGTAACAAAACTGGGACCAATGCAGAAAGTCATTGGGTAAGATGTTTATCTGGAAGGAGACAGAAGCAAGGACAGGAAGAAAATAGGATGGGAAAAGTAGGGTTGAGAAATGAAAAAAGAAAAAAAGCATAATGAGGTATATGAACCATGAGAGGTATATGGTGTTACCAAAGTCAGGTGTTGAGTGAGCCTGCATTTGGTAATGCTTTTTGTGGTCTGGAGGGTAGAAGGGAAGGGATGAAGTTGCTTTCCCCAGACACAAGGTGCTCCTAGACAGACAGAACATGCTGTTATCACTGCTCAGGTGATCATTCCTGACCAGATGTCAGTCTGCAAGCACTCACCCTTTGTAAAATAGCTCACATATCTTAAGTGTACAGATTGTTAAACATAGAACAAGTATATTCTTATTTTAGGAGAGGTCCTCCATTTTTTTTTCTAATATTCTTTCTTATATTAGGGTTGGCTGCTGCATTAGCACTTAAAGTAGCATACATCATATAGTAACTAGTATTTCTTTCAGTAGCAGTTTATAATTAATGAAAGATAAGTTATGTTAGCCAAATGCAAATGTTTGGACTGGAAAACACTGGAATTTTGATATGCCAAATTTTTCATGTGAGAAGGCAAATAAAATTTTGACAAAATAACAAATGGATAGCATCAACACCTCACAAAAAAACCTCAAAATATTCTCACTAGTTTTGCAGCTTCATTGATTAAGTCTGCCTCTGTGATAACTTCATACTATCAAGCATTTAAAAATACTAAAGAATAGAACATATTATGGAGACATTTCTTTTAAATAGTATATTCTGAAGCTTAAATTAAATTAGTCACAAAAAAAAGAAAAAAAAAGATGAGTCAAGCTGTTACTGATAGTGACTTTTCTGCAGTCTATCCTGTAACAAATCTTTAACCTTGACAAAGATCCATTTAGATTAACCTCTGGAGAAACTGGTATCATATGCAGCATCTTTAGCCTCAGGTTAATGGGATAAATAAATGAGGCAAGTATGCTGAATAATGAGGTGAATTTTAACATCTTATGTAATAATCAGATCTAACCAATTGTCAAGACTCTCAACAGGCTTTGTCTGTCTTAGGACTTGCTATTCTTAGCACAAAATGTAGTTGGGAATGCAAATTACTATAGTAAGATGACAGGATAGCTCAGAAATAGAACATAGCGTATATTTCATGTACTTACAGAAAATGCAAGCCTAAAATCTGCAACTACTCTTCATACACCTGTACCTACCAAAATGAATTGCACAACACCGTGGTCCAGCCTGCCACCTAACAGCTCCAATTAATTGACCTATGTAATTCTGGATCTTTAGTCTGTTTGCTGAAGGTAGAGAAGCATCATGGATCCAGAAAGAGAATAGATATACACAAGTGTGCTTTCATTTTTTGATTAATGTATTCACATACAAACAAGGACTTCTGAGTTGCAACCGCTGTTTCCAAATCTGTTTGTTAATTTTATTTCTTCTCTTTGTCTTTCATTTGTTTTTTACATACTGAAGACTGCATAAGATAATGATATGTCAGTCCTAGCAAGAAAGACTAGGTACATACTATAGCTAGCTCAGAACATTAACTTCTGATTGCTTTATTAACATTCCTTCCTCATTGTTTCATTCTGGCTCTTTCAGTCTTGAAATTCTTTCTCACAGAAATTACTTACAGGTAGTTCATATTCTTATACTCTTATTAAGACAGGGAAGATTCTGAACATGGGTAGTAATATCTACCCTCGGTTCACAGAATGAGTCCTCCTGAAACAGACCAGAAGTACAACTAGGAGGAATACTATCTGCCCAGGTGGCCAAGAAGGCCAATAGCATTCTGGCTTGCATCAGAAATAGTGTGTCCAGCAGCACTAGGGAAGTAGTTGTCCCCCTGTATACAACACTGTACCTCAAATACTATGATTGGTTCTGGGCCCCTTCCTACAAAAAAGACATTGAGGTGTGCAGAGAAAGGCAACAAAGCTGGTAAAGGCCATACAGAACAACTCCTGTGAGAAGCAGCTGAAGGAATTTGGGTTGTTCAACCTGGAGAAAGGATTCTCAGGGGACACCTTATTGTTCTATAGAGCCCCTTGAAAGGAAGTTGCAGTGAGGTGGGGATCAGTCTCTTCTCTCAAGTAACAAGTGAAAAGTGCTCAAGTTGCACTGTGGAGATTTATATTGGATATTAGGATTTTTTTTCCCCAAAAAGCCTTGTCAGGCATTGGAACAGGTTGCCCATAGAAGTGGCGTATTCACCTTCGCTGAAGGTATTTAGGAGCTGCAAATGTAGTGCACAGGGACATGATTTACTGATGGACTTGGCAGTGCTAGGCTAGTGGTTGGATTTGATGAACTTAAAGGTCTTTTCCTACTAAACTGATTTTACAATTCTATATCACAGCTGATGAAAGGCCCCGAAGCGTCATTAGTTGCATAGTTTCTCAGTGGAAAAGAAAGAGAAGTTTTTTTACCAGGTAATTGATTAAGTGTGAATGCAAGGCACCATTCTATCAAATACAGTAAATGTACCTCCAAAGTATGACAGTAACCTCTTATGCTTCTTCCTTATCACCTTGAGCATCTGAAAGAGTGTGATGTCTGGGATTAGAGCACAGAATCCCAGCCCTCAGCTCAGGCTCCACTCTGCTTACAGCATGTGAAATGAATGTATGCACAGGGATTTCAGCAACTGAAGCAAAGATTTCAGGGGTTTGAAAATGCCTGATCATGCCTGAAATTTCCATGTCTTTCTCCTCATGTCCTGCTTCTTTAGTGCCAAATTGAAACCATTGTCTAATATCCAGTATTCTTAAACTCATACTGATTAATATATGGCACCTTAAGACAAGATTTAAACAGAAAATCTAGTTTTCCTTCGTGTATGTGCACTGTTATACATTATATCCTCTTTATCTGTCTTCCTTGGGCAAGGAGAACAATTAGTCATAATTTATGAAATCATAGAATCATAGAACAGTTAGGGTTGGAAAGGACCTTAAGATCATCTAGTTCCAACCCCCCTGCCATGGGCAGGGACACCTCACACTAGACCATGGCACCTAAGGCTCTGTCCAACATGGCCTTCAACACTGCCAGGAATGGAGCATTCACAATGCCCTTGGGAAACCCATTCCAGTGCCTCACCACCCTTACAATACAGAACTTCCTCCTTATATGCAATCTAAACTTCCCCTCTTTAGGTTTTAATCCGTTACCCCTCCTCCTATCACTACAGTTAATAATGAAGAGTCCCTCACCAGCATCCCTATAGGCCCCTTCAGATACTGGAAGGCTGCTATGAGGTCTTCACACAGCCTTCTCTTCTCCAGGCTAAACAGACCCAACTTTCTCAGCCTGCCTTCATACAGGAGATGCTCCAGTCCCCTGATCATCCTCATGGCCCTCCTCTGGACTTGTTCCAACAGTTCCATGTCCTTTTTATGTGGCGGACACCAGAACTGCACACAATACGCCAAGTGAGGTCTCACGAGAGCAGAGTAGAGGGGCAGGATCACCTCCTTTGACCTGCTCGTCACGCTCCTTTTGATGCAGCCCAGGATACAATTGGCTTTCTGGGCTGTGAGTGCACACTGCCGGTTTATGTTAAGTTTCTCATTGACCAACACCCCCAAATCCTTCTCCACAGGGCTGCTTTGAATCTCTTCTCTGCCCAACCTGTAGCTGTGCCTGGGATTGCTCCGACCCAGGTGAAGGACCTTGCACTTGGTATGGTTAAACTTCATGAGGTTAGCATTGGCCCACCTTACAAGTGTGTCAAGGTCCCTCTGGATGGCATCCCTTCCCTCCATTGTTATCAACAGAACCACACAGCCTGGTGTCATTGGCAAACTTGCTGAGAGTGCACTCAATCCCACTGTACATGTCACTGACAAAGATGCTGAACAAGTCCGGTTCCAACACTGATCCCTGAGGGACACCGCATGTTACTGATCTCCAGCTGGACACTGAGCCATTGACCACAACTTTGCGTGTGGCCATCCAGCCAGTTCATTATCCACCAAGTGGTCAAATGCTTTGCACAAGTCCAGGCAGATTATGTCAACTGCTCTAGTAAAACTGGTCAGGCAGGATTTCCCCTTACTGAAGCCATGTTGGCTGTCACCAAGCACCTTGTTTTTTTTCATGTGCCATAACACACTTTCCAGGAGAATCTGCTCCAAGATTTTGCCAGGCACAGAGGTGAGACTGACTGGTCCGTGGTTCCCCGTGTCATCCATTTTCCCCTTCTTGAGAATGGGGGTTATATTTCCCTTTTTCCCATTGTTGGGAGCTTCATCTGACTGCCATGATTTTTCAAATATGATGGACAGTGGCTTAGCAACTTAATTTGCCAGATCTTTCAGAACCCACAGGTGGACTTCATCAGGTCCCATGGACTTGTGCACGTTCAGGTTCTTAAGATGGTCTTGAACCAGCTCCTATTTTTCCCTTTCTTTAAGTGTCTAAATGTAATTCCTTTCATCCTTCCTGTTAGGTCATGCTTTCTGTATCTCCTATCATTCTAGTATTTCTGCTCAGTTCTCCCTGGTGCACTTGTGTATATGCATGTGCATATCTGTGATTTTTCTTGTCTCTTATTTTCTGCACTGAACATTATACTGTATTAAATTACAAGTAAAATAGAACAATTTCTCCCATAAATTTTATATAATTCACCTAGTTGTTATATCCTAAGCAAATGTTTTTTGCAAGAGTATCCTGTTAATTCCTAATAATGTGTGATTCTAGATTTTATTTTCTGCAGCTGTTCTCTACTTGGGATAGCTCTGCAACTAATTTGCATTGTACAAGTAACCTTTGTTCCACTATAATAACTTTTACTTTTTATTGCTAAATATCATCATAGGAATTTTAAGATTTGCACTTGATTTACAAAAAAGTGGGTTTTTTTCAATAAATACAATTATTGCGTTATAAACTTTAATCTATTCAATGGTATAGCAGTTTCAGATTTCCTGAATTTTATGAGTTTTGTTTTGAGCTATAACAAATATATTTTTATTTTAATTCTTACACATGGAGAATATTCAGGAAAAGCTTCTCTATGAAATGAAAATCATGTATGTGTGATTCTATTTCTTTCTCATAATTTTGTCCTTTAAAGTATATTCTGAACCTGCCTGTTGGAGAGCCCCATGTTTTATACTTACTCTGAGGAAAAAAACATTAGACATAATGATTAAAAAAAGGTTTGTGAGAATTTCTCTGCCTAAAGATTTAAAATTTAGAATAACAATTTCGTTTATTTTTGAAAGAAATAATAGATATAGCAAACTACACAGAGTCAATTTCTGTTGGAATTGCACTGAAATCGAGTGTTTGCTACACTATGAGGTGTTAAAAAGTAGTTTTATATGTGCTTTAGTTGGATTTGGGGACTAGCCAAAACAAATCTTTCAGAATCTATGGTTGTTTAAAGTAATATTCTTACAATATGAGGAAACTGCTCATTCAAGGCTACATATAAGGTTCAAATCTCTTATTTAAGGTTCTGTTTACTAATTCAGAAGCTATATAGAAAGAGAACTGAGTCGCATTCTACTTTGTTGACCCCTCCTATTATCATTAGACTTGAAGATCCTTAGATTTAGAATTCACAAGTATTTATTTCACCTAAGTTTAATAATATCAGACAACAATCAAAATAATTGATTTATTTGTCATTCTTCTATAGATAATGCAAAGATATATGGAGTCTCGGAAGGCAGTTAATACAAATTCTTTGAGGTAGGTAGGCTACCAAATAAGCACTAATAAGCATCTAGTTCACTGAGGTGTCTTCAAGAATCTGGCCTGACCTCCAGATACTATGCAAGAAGGTGCCCAGAAGTTCTGTGTCACAGCCTGACGTTCACAGGTATCTCACACTCAGAAAGTCACTCTAGGTGTCTGCATATGGGCATCTGAATAAAACTCATATTTTAGGATGGGGTGATCATCTCTGCAATGACTAGAGGTGAATAACTTAAAGTTTATTTTTGAGTGACTAAATTTTGGGGCAATTAACTTTATCATAAGGAACTGTTAGCATGCTAAATATGCATAAATAAACATAAAGAACGATGGAATAATTTGTAGTATAAACCTTTTATTAACTCCAGAAATTGTATCATATAATATAATAATATAATCATAATTTTCATCAGAATTTACCATTCTGTCATTGATTTAAAAACTAAGGGGGGGGGGGAGGAGGGAGGTAAAATTTAAGTTTTAGTCTACTCCAGGCGAAGGTAAGTTTTAATGTACATAATTGATTTGCAGAATGGATATCTGTATGAATGTCCTGGTTTGAGCTGTAGCAGTCGTTTTTTCTCCTTCTTGTAGCTGGTGCAGTGCTGTGTTTTGACTTCTGGGCTGGGAACGGTTGCTGATAGCAAGTATGTTTTGAGTTACTGCTCAAATGTTTGGTTTGTCCAGGGCCTTTTCTGAGCCTCATGCTCTGCCAGGGAAGGAGGGGAAGCCGGGAGGAAGGAGAGACAGGACACCTGACCCAGGCTAGCCAAAGAGGTATTCCATACCATAGCATGTCATACCCAGGATGTGCCTGGGAGAGACCCAGAAGAGCATGAGCTCTGGGGGGAATGGAGGAGGTATCAGTCTGTGCTCGGTCGGGCAGGGTGGGGTGAGTTATGGGTCGGTGGCTGGTGAGGTGTTGTATTCTCTTCACTTGTTATTGGCTTTATCATTATTGTTAGTAGTAGGAGTAGCAGGAGTGATTTATGTTATACCTTAGCCATTAAACCATTCTTATCTCGACCCGTGGGGGCTACATTCTTTGGATTCTCCTTCCTAACTCTCTGGGAGTTGGGGAAGCAAGGGGGGGAGTGAATGAACAAGCTGTGTGGCTGGGTTTAAGCAACGACAATGAAGAATAAAAATTTTGCTATCGAAGTCCTGGCAAAGAGAAACTGAAATCACATTTCCAGCATTCTTTCATGTTAGCACCTGAAATATATATATATGCATTTATATATGTATACGTATGTATGTGTATGTGTATGTATATGTAGTGATTTCTCTTTGGAATATATAGATTTCTATGGTTTTGTTGGGGTTAGGTGAATTAACAGTTTCAAAACAATTTTGTGCTTTCATTCCCACCTCAAAACTCCAAGAGAAAAATCACCAGTTTTACTTAATTTCCTGTTAAGTACTTTTGGTATACCACAAAGAGAAAAACATTAGTCAATCCAGATATACTCTTAAAGACATCCTTATGTATTGAATTTGAGTTCACAATACTCAGAAGACTTGCAACCCAACCTCTTATCTCTTTTTTCCATGTCCTTTGTCACAAGCTGAAACAAAACCCATAATACAAAAGGTTAAGAAAGAAATCAAACAAGAAATGCAGTCATAAATATGACAGAATCAGCAAAGACTACCTTTTACTACTTTTCTAAAAAGCCTTTGGAGAAAATTGCTGAAAGCTTTCAGGAGATGACAGTAAAAATGAGGCTAGGATACCCCCTAAAGGAAGCTAACAGAAACTTTTTTTTCTTTTAATTTTCTTTTTCTTGATAGGGAAAGTCAGATTAATTTAGTACACATGACAAATAAAAGGAAAAATTGAAACATTTTTATATGAATAGTCAAAGAGAAAAATACTTTTAACTAGGATTTTAGAATACCCTGCTGATTATTTTAATGGGAGGACAACACAGGTGAACATCTGAACCTGTCTGAATTTGAAGAACATGGGGTGAGATTTAGCCAGTGATAAACTAAATCCTAATATCCTAATATTAGGATACCTTCAGTATCACTAGTCTGATTTCATTTGTAAAGCTAAAGAATTTAATCATTGTTTTAGAGAGATAGACTATTTGTATAGCAGGCATATTGAACTGTTGTTACCTTGCAATTTTACCTCCTGAGTCAGGAAACTTAATTCTGTTTTACTCCTGGCTTTCATGAGTAATCAAGGACTACAAAACAGTTGTTCATAGATGCAGCAGGAACTACAGAAAAGGGATATGCTGTATTACATACAGTCAAATTACATGTCTAGCTATCTCCACAACATGTCTATGGTTGCTTCATCCAGTTCTTTTTTTTCTTTTTCCAAATTATTCTGCATTTATAACTTATTTTGTGTGAGGCGTCCCTGCCCATGGCGGGGAGGTTGGAACTAGATGATCTTAAGGTCCTTTCCTACCTTAACTATTCAATGATTCTATGATTCTAACTTCAAGCCTAAACTGGAAATACATGATGTGAAAATAGGCAGGACATAAAGAATGCAAATTCATGAGGCAGGGGAGTTTTAATAAAGAAAAGGCAAGTATATTAATGTGCAATTTTTAATTTACTACTGCGGGAAAGGGTCTGCACCAATTAACTCTTCCACCGATAGTGGTGTACCCTAGGAATTTCAATAGTACCTACTGGACTTACCTATTTCAAACAATATTTTGTCATCTGCTTGTGTGTTGCACCACAGCCAGACTGTGACAGGTACTGAAAGACACAAGTGAATTTCACAAATGGACTAATAGCATTAGTTCTTCAGAAAAGTTTCTACTGAACTTAGAAAAAAAATAGTAAAACCACCAAGTTAAATTTCCTGCTGTCTCGTTTGTAGTTTGCTCTTTTATAAAGAATGGAATGGATTATATAAATCCAGTCCTTTATATAAGGGACAAAGTTTGTTTTATTTAGCAGCAGCTTAGATTTAAAGCAATACAAGAAGTGAAGTAAATTAAATTGATGTTTACATATAATTACATAATACATTGAAAAAAGTCAGTGCTATATGTAGCTATGACTTGAACTGATGAGTATAAAAAATGAAGTTCAATTACAAATGTAGCAATTAGACCAATCATAAGAAGTTGTTGACATGTGCATATTGTTAAGAATACTTCATTAGCTGGAAAAAAATGGTTTTTAAACAGCAGTAACCGAGTGAAACTGAACCCCCTCCAATGAATTAATGCACTGACAACCAGAAACGTATTCAGTACACAGCAGAAAATAATTTCCCTGGATAAACCTATGTATTCCTTTTATTTGCATAATAAGAGACTTTCATTTTCTGCATTGTTTTTTACCATTAAGGAAATATTTTGAGATGTGTGCCGTTTTCATCCAAAGACTAGTGTACAAAAAAAAAATGGATTGTGTGATTGTGTGAGTGGTTCAGTTTGCTGTTTTTTTGAGAGATTTATGTGGCTACTTAGAGAAGATACACATAATAGTAAATGAGAGACTATGAATCATGAACATCAACACGGCTCTTCCCTCTTCTCTCTTGTGTGAGTACTGAGCAAAAGAAAGAGCAAAAAAAAATGTTAACAAATTTAATATATACAAATTATTCTATAAAAGAGCTAAATGTTACTGTGTTTTTTCAAAGCTTTTATTTTCAGTTGTACTTTCAGAAAATAAGCAAAGAATATTATCTATAATCACTTTCTGAAATGAAAAGCAAAAACAACAAAAAGAATTAGCTTTATTCCTTCTGGGTTTATTGGAAAATAGAGCAATTTTTACACCAGGTTATCACAGTCATAGAATAGAACAGAATCCATAGAACAGTCATAGCTGTGCAGGTCCCAGTCTGTGCTGCACTCCCAGATCCTGTTTTCCCACGTGCAAGACCTTACATTTGTCTTTGTTGAACTTCATCAGATTTTTGTTAGCCTACCCTTACAGCCTATCTAGGTCTTTCTACAATGTCTTCTTTCTTCAGGGAGCTGTCTGTTGTTATCAGTATGCTTTAAAAATAAGGTTTTGTGCTGAAGAACAGTTTAATAGCCTGAAATGAGTATCAAGCTAAAGCAAACTGATGTGTCATGGGTTCAGCAGTAGCAGTTATTTTTTCTCCTTCTTGGTAGCTGGTGCGGTGCTGTGTTTTGACTTTCGGGCTGGGAGCAGTTGCTGGTGGCACGTACGCTTTGAGTTACTGCTCAAATGTTTGGTTTTGTCCAAGGCCTTTTCTGAGCTCATGCTCTGCCAGGGAGGAGGGGAGGCCGGGAGGAGGGAGAGATAGGGCGGCTGGCCTGGGCTAGTCAGGGAGGTATTCCATACCACAGTACATCATGCTTGGGGAGGTAACTGGAAGTTGGCTGGAAGGGGGGGGGGGGTTAGCTCTCTTCCGGGTGGGCTCGTTTTGGTGGGTGGTATTGTATTCTCTCTCCTTGTTTATTTCCTCTATCATTGATTTATTAGTGGTAGCAGTAGTGATTTGTGTTATACCATAATTGCTGGATTGGTTTTTATCTCAATCCGTGGGAGTTATATTCCTCTGGTTCTCCTCCCCATCCCTCCGGGAGTGGCGAGGTGGGAGGGGAAAAAGGGGTGTGTGGTACTGCGGGAGATTTAGGTGGGGTTTTAAACCACGACATGATGTCATACTGGAAATCAATTTATCATTCACTTTTTCTTTCTCGGAGGAATCCAGATCTTAGCCTACTCATGCTGAAAAAGATCTTCTATATATGGATTGTTTTAAGTGGAAGTTTAGTGCCCTGGAAGTTAGCAACTTTAAGTTTAATCAGTGTCTTTTATAAAAGGCTTCTTAAAAAACAAAGTACAATTAAGTTTAAAAAAAATAGAAAAGAAACAATCTGTAGGTGATACCAAAATCAGGAATTGCTGGAACAATTTTTGATGTTTTCTTTCTTTTTTTTCTTGCATCTAGATAGCAAATAGAAAAATACAGTAGTTGGAATTACATCAGTTAGTAGTTCATACTTGTATTGTCAGATACTGTCTCTGTTGAGTCAAGTTTTCGTCTCATGATATATAGTTAAGCAGCTAGATATCATGACTGTGAAAATCTAACTAACTCTGCTGCATACAGAAATTATTAAGCCTTAACCTTTAATAATTTAATAAGCTGAGTTTCAACACTTGCATTCTAAGGGAAAAAGTATATACTTTGCTGAAGAAAGAGGAATGCTTCATGGAGTATAAGTATTCTAGAGTTTTAAGAGGCAACTTCCAATCCAATGTGATCAAAATTATTCCCTCATTGCCCCTGTTGCTAAGTGGATGTGCTATGTCAGCCAGTTCTACTGTTTCTTACCTTCTCTTTAATTCTATGTCATTGGCTGTCCAACTCTTATATCTGAAAAAAATTGCAGTGATACTATTACTACATGGGATTTCTCAGGGAAAATCAAGATTGAAACTGTCATAGAATGGTAACTTACAAGGATGTCTTTCTTAATGTATCAGCAGGGGAAGTACAAGTAGTGTAACTGATACAGATTTCTCTACTTAATTGTCTCTAAAACAGCTGAACACTGAACACTAATTAATGGTAGGAAGAAAATAAGGTTTTTATATTGCTAATAGGAACAATGTTGAAAGAATGTGAATCTCATAAATTTGAACTATGTAATTTTAATTTGGTTTTCCACCTGACTAGGGAGGTAACTGCTTTAGTAACCACAGTTGTAGACCATGATAAATAACTCATTAGAAGAATGCCTGACTTCAGTAAGAAACACAATTGTTACAGATTAAATGTAGTGTAGAGAACTACTTCTAAGAAGAAAAGGAAAATTCACTTTAAGATAACAATCAGAGCTCCTTCTACAGAACTCAATATTGAATCCAAAAAACAAATAAAAGGTCAACCTAAATAAACAAGATCAGATAATTAATTTAATAGCACCACAAAAAAACCACATAGCATATTTTTTTTAGCTTTTATGTTCAGGAACAGTGCCGTTAGGTGTTGTAAATGCTCCTGAATTACATGAAGTTATGTCTGCCTTTAGTTAGTTACAGCAATCTATGATAACCATCACATGACATTACTATTTCATTGACTCTCTGATTGCATTTTTTTCTCATGTTTACCTAATAATCATAAAATAGATTTATTACATTTATCACCACTGTAGCACCCAGAAATTTTACACACCAATTGATATAGTAATTAATCATAATCCAATTTAGCTAATTGATACTGAAAAGTCTCAGTAGTAATGCTATTCAAATTGTTACACACAAATTCTCTAGATCTACCTTTTCCTCTGCTGTTAAGCTTCCAGTGCCCATCTGGGTAGCAAGTTGAGTGGGAACAGCTCTCCTTAGCAGCGCATGGGTTGACTGACTCTTTACCCCTGGTCCCTGGCATCCTGTGGTCTTAGGCCAAAAGGCCTATGAGGTTGATAGTGGGAGTTTCTTCCTCCTCAGTCTTAGGGTTGCATTGGTTATTTCCATACATTTTCCAGTGCTCTGCTCGGATATGCTCTCTCCACTAATTACAAATTTCATAATATATTGATATTTCTGCTCTGCTATCTTTAAACTCAGTTTTTCCTGACTCACAAGATTGCCTTCCTTTAATAAACAGTAATTGACCTTTCTGATTCATGGTCTACAGTTTGGATTTTCTGCTATCATCATGTGTCTGTACTTCTCTACACCACACCTATATACAGGGGTCATAGTGAACTCTGCACTGAATAACGGGTTTTTGTGATCTGTTACTTACAAAAGGTAACTACAACCATGAAATAGCACAAAGTTAAACAAAATTTAGATACTGTCACCTGAAAATTAGTGTCAGAGCTAAAACAACCTAAAAATCAGATTAGGCCAAGACCTGTTCAAACAAGTCCTGCTTTATTAGGATGATCCAAAGCCTGTGGCTTTTCAGTAGTAATGGCAAAAACCAAAAAGAGCAGAGAACCAACCTCCAAGTCACAGCAAAACATCTGTCATGTTTTCACATGAAAACAGAACCGCATTTTTTTAATGACAAATGGAACTGGTTTAGAAAAATTTTGTCGTGGTTATGTATGTAATCCGAGGCAGGTGCTTTCCCACTCCTTGTCTCCCATTCATCCAGAACAAGACAGAGTAGGCACAGTTTCCTGTCCCAGACTCTGCACTGTGGTTTGAAACAAAAAAAAAAACCCCACAACATTGCATGTTGAGGTGGTAAATACTGAAGTCTAATTTGGACAGGTTGCCAGGAGGTTAAGCAGCACAGTGAGTTGCTTTACCCCTCAGGTGCAGTTTAAGAGTACTCTCAGCCATGGTTTATTCACAAAGCTGGATAAACATCTCACAGAGAAGTATTATCTGACTATTGCAGAACAATAATACACTAACTTTATGTCTCTCTATACTGACAATCAAATGAGTCTTTCAAACTTACTTATATAAAATATTCATACCCACAGAAATAATAAGTAGCAGTGAATCAGTAACAATTTTAGTCCAACAAAAAGTTTTTGTAATATTTTTAAACAGGTTATACAATAATATCACTGTTTTACTCAAAATTCTTTGTTTCCCTTAAGAAGGAACAAAAACAAATGCAGAATGCAAATTGCTCAGCATACAATTTTTTTAGTTTATTTTCATAATCTCTTATAAAGGAAATTTTGGGTTAAATATTAAAAATTTCCCGAGGTTTGTTTTGGGTTTTTTTGGTTAGTTGGTTGTTTTGGCATTTTTGTTGGGGGGGGCTTGGGCAGGGTGGGGTGGTGGTAGGTTTTTTTGGTTGTTTATTAAAACAACCCAGTGGAACTTCAGACTTAATAGCATCGGGCCATTTTATTATGTAGTACTGTCCAATGTACTAGATGCCAAAAGAAATAACCTAATTGCTTCAGACTTCTCGTCTCCAATATATTTCCTTCCTTAATTGTTCTTTAAATAAATGACACCATGTTCTGTGTAACAGAAAGTATCCATAGAGCCTGTGTTGAAATAACAAAATATCTATGAAAATAAAGTGCAGTACTAATAGCTGATTTAAAAAACAGAACATGCATCTTTTCTTGCATTACTTATTACTGCAGCTGAAGGTGGCTAGTATTACCATGTAATCATAACACCACGGATACATGTTCTGAGGTACTAGAACAAATAACATTAAGGTACTTGTGGAACAGGTTAACAAGAAGAGATGACAGAAGAATTAACCAAAGATTAAAATTCTTTTGACTGTATACTTCAGATTGTCTGTGGTGTGTTAAACTGCCAGCAGAGTTTGTTTTTGTAGCTATGTAGATGACTGTACTCAAGAAACGAATTTGAACTTGATAATAAAATACTGCACAATGGCAGGGAGACTTTGCAGTCTAAATTTAAGCACCTGCTTTTATTATTAGGCTCATTCTCTGGACACATTTTTTTTTCTTCCCTCTTATCTAAATGAGGAACATTAGCTTCTAATTTTAGGAGCCCAGAATTGCTTTTAAATTAGATGTTGAAAGCAGCCAGTACTTATGAACAACTCACGTACTAAATTTTGCATCAGGATGTGCTTAACATTTGCTGTTATAGTTGTTGTGGTTTAAACCCAGATGGTAACAGTATCATACAGCTGCTCACTCACACCCCTTCTTTCCTCTCCACCCAGGCAAGATGTGGAGGAGAACTGGAAGAATGCAAAAACTGCAAGTTGCGAGAAGAACAGTTTAATACCTAAAACAAAGTACAATATAATACCACTGCTACTACTAATAAAGCGAATAGCAAGAAGAGAGAGTGTAAAAGTAAAGGGGGAAAGGGAAAAAAAAACTCAGCAAAACCAATAAACACAAGTGATACACAATAGAGTTGCTCACCACCTGCTGAACAATACCCAGCCCAACCCACACATCAATCTGTCCCTTCCAGGTAACTCACCCCATTTTCTATACTGGGCATGACATGCTGTGGTATGGAATACCCCTTTGGCTACCTTCGGTTAGGTGTCCTGTCTCTGTTTCCTCCTTGCTTCTTGTGTCCCTTCTCACTGGCAGACCATGAGAGACTGAAAAGTCCTTGATAAGGGTAAGTGCAACTGAGCAACAACTAAAACACTGTTGTGTTATCAGCATTTTTCTTAGAATAAAGCCAAAACAGCACTGCACCCGCTACTAGGAAGCAAAATAACTATCCAAGCTAAAACCAGAGTAACAGTGAGGCATCAAATTTGACTTATTTGCCCTTTCTCAGGATGGTGTTATTGTCCATGCTAGGAAGGACTCACAACAATTATGACTTTTCTTACAACATAGAAAAATGATTCAGTAGTGCTTTCTGGAAAATATTTTATTTCACTTAAAGTATTCCTTATCCTATTTTTGCAAAATCTTTTTATCTTTCCAAAGAAAAAACTGCACACAGTGATGTAGTATTCAATTAGTAATTTTATTCATCTTGGATGCAAATGTTAAAAACACTGGGCTGCAAGAATCTGGGACTAGGGACAGTGTAGGGACATATGCATCTGCCTTTGTCCTCAGATACGTTTATCCCTATTTGACAAAGTATTATAGTGGGTGACTGGAAAACACAGGAAAGAGATACATATTTATACTTTTCCAGCAGGTTTTTTAATTCATCTTTCAGAATTCCAGTCAGTAGATGGTGCTTTTTGTGCTAAACTGTTTTTGGTTTTCTGTTCACTTAAGAGGATTTCTGACACACTAGGTAAAAAAAGGAAAAACTGATCATATGAAGACCATACTTTTGTGTTACCACTTTTCATGTCTTACACTATATATTTAACTCAATATTTTAGCAGTTTGAGAATACTGATTGATGCATGTTCAAATTAAATTAATATTTTAAACAGATTCCACAAGTCAGTCTAATAAATGTAGTTGAAAATGGTAATTGAAGGGTCCTAAATCTGAAATTGGAGGAATAAAAGCAGTTGTATTATCAGCTTTAGCAGTGGAAAGCTCTTTCATATGCCAATAAGTACAGACATCTTAGTCAATATTAAATCTTGTGAATTAACCCAACTTGTTAAATGAGGAAGTACTTTAAATGGGAGGAGTGACTTGAATAAGGTCAATGACAGTTCTCATTAACTACTAGAAGAAAGATATTTAACACTGTATACTTGACACTCTAAGACTTTAATTTATTTCTTTTTCTGGTCTTTGATTCTTAGCTTCATTTGATTTCATCATTATGTCATTTATGTTGTATCTTAATACTGATGGAAATAATTATAAGAAAATATATTATTTTTTTTGTCAGTGCAACATTAGGAAATTATCTGTGTTAGTAAATCAATGAAAACAACGTAAGAATACATTAGAAATGGAAGACCTACTTGAAACACAAACCCTATGTTTATTCCATAATGCTTATTCATAATCAAATCACTTCATTGTTTGTATCTCAAGCAAATAAGAATGGCTGAAACCCACAGAGATTTTGAATGAATAACCATAGGTTTTTAAATTATTATTATTATTATTGAAATACGAACAAAAGAAAACTTTTAAAATATTTTACTATTTGCTCTTTGCTTGGAGGCCCTTGGACTTTTATTACTTCCATGTTACTGCTTGCAATACATTCCTTAGAATTCATTTTTACATATTGACTCCTAATATTCATTGGAAATAAGTTTCTGAAATTGCAGTCACAATGATCTATGATTCTGTAGGGTTAAATTTTATAGTAGAGATTTTAGGTTGGAATTTAAAGCAGCGTTAGGATGCAAAACAAAATTTAGATTAAACAGTAGGAAGAAATTCTTTACAATGAGGGAGGTTAGACACTGGCAAAGGTTGTCTAGAGAAGTTGTGGATGTCTCATCCCTACAAATGTTCAAGACTGCTCTGGACAGGGCTTTGAGCAACCTGGTCTAATGGAAGGTGTCCCTGTCCACGGCAGGGGGCTTGAGACAAGGTTAACTTTAAGGTCCCTTCCAATCCAAACTGTTCTATGATTCTATGATACTATGATAAACATTCTGGCAAGATCCACCATGGTAATGAGATTCTACTTTAAAATTTATAATCAATTTAAATCCTATGTAGGCAGTTCATTCCAACAACTTAAACAGAGTTTGATTAATTAATTTTCCTCAGACACATCAATGAAGGCATCATGAATAACATTTAATTCTCAATTAAACTAGGTGATTTGCTACAGTGTGCCGGTTACCTCTTGTAAAGGTATTCATGGGCTTGCCTAGGTTTATTAGTTTGAATATTCCCTGGCAAGCTTATAAGGAAATTTAAAAAAAAAAAACAAAAACAAAAACCCAAGACTTTTCTCTCTATGACAACAGGAAAATACTGAAAATAATATGTATCTTCAGACATACCAGAGAAGACGTATTAGTTTCTGAAACAATTTGAAAAATCCAAGAGCACAAAACAAAAATTTAAATTTATTCTATTGTTTCTTAAACGACTGAAATGTGCACAGAATTTATATACTTTAAACAGATAATTTAAGTAAAATTTAACTTTTTTAGGTTCAAATAAGTAAATTAATTAATTAATTATTTGGGCTTTGCAATGGAAGCACTAAGAGAAAATATAAAAGCCTGTGGAAGTGCACATATATCAGTTCAGGTAATTACAGAGCAAGAAGTGTCACAAAAAATAGCATACCTGAGCATAAATTACTGAATATCTTATTTCTGTACAAAATTACACTAGTTTCCAGTGTATTTCTATAGCTTTATATTTGTGTTACAGATCTAGTAATTAAGAACTTATTGATAAAAGACACTGTACCTAGGCTTAAGTAAGTCAGTGGACTTAAGAGCATTTATAATGTTGTACAAGAGTGTTACAAGACTGAAAATTCCCACTAAATTATGATTCATGTGCTTTTCAATGAGAAAAATTGGGATCAGGTAGGGTCTTTAGGAGAAAAAATCTAACAAAAATCAGTGTTTGCACAGAAAAATAGAGAAGTCCAAATAAAAAATTAGGCTTAATTTTTAGACATAAGGACTGGGAAATAAATTATTGTCAGAAATGGAAAACTTTTTTTCCTGATTTCATTGTAGTTAAGAAGGTTGTCTTTTATAAAGACACTAGCTGTAGCTACCTCCTGAATCTATACTGTATGGTCGATGAATACAGAGGCAAGCTGTCATGCATTAGAATAAGAATCTGAACATCAAGATGCTGCTATCATTACCTCCTGAGCCCCATTAAAGATAGGCAGGATTGGCAGGGCAGGTAACTTCAGAGGCTTGGTTCATTCTGGGAGTAGCTCTTGCACTTAAACTATAGCACAGTTGCAAAATACCTGTATTAAGGCCTGTCTTTTGCCACTATGCACACTAGCAGAACCTTTTGTCATCCTATTACCTGATAATTACTAACCTCACACAAATATCTGGTTATAGAAGCTGTGATATTCAAGACAAAGCAGTGATTGAAGCCTGATATCAAAGAATATACCAAGATGCTAAACAACAATCAAATGTATTGCTTATATATGGTTTAATCTGAAGCTCAGATTGAGCTTTTTTTTTAGCCAAAATTAAATCAAGGAGTTTTATTAAGAGATACAGTCCCTAAGTTCTTAAATACCTCACCAAAAGCCTAATTCTTCAAGTAATCTTGTGGAAGACACTGAGTGAAATGAGAGGGTTAGCTTGATTTAGTTCAAAAGGTGCACTGTACTGAACCTCCTGGTAAAAGCTAGAAAGCAAATGTTTGTAATGGAAATTGATTTAGTGTTTAAATGCCAAACATTCAATAAAAATGCTAGAACTATTATTGCTACTAGAAGATACACTGCTGAGGCAATTATATTGTAATACAGTGTATTTATAATGTAAATTAAACAGATTTTAATATATTCCTGTTACTTTCTCCAGCTGGGAGGATTTCCCATTAATATCTGCAAAGCCATACCATTGATATACTTGAAAACCACCTTGAAAGTCATTCTTCATCAAGAAAAGAGGATCTTCATCATAGCTACTGTCCTGAAGCTGAACGCACTGACTCACAGGCAGAACTCTTGTTATTGCCTTATGATTGTCTGATTCTCTGCTCTCCACATGTCTTTATCACCTTGCTCAACTTAATGTAGAGTTTACACTGTCTTTGTTAGTGTAGATTTTTCTTCAGCTTCTGTAGAACATCAACCACAGTGGGTTTAAGTATTTACTTTCTGGATTGCAAGGTTAATCAGCTAAAGCCAAGAGAAATGTGAAAGGTGTCCAAGAAAAATAAGTTTATTTTTGACTGACATAAAATTTGCTAGTCAAAGGTCTGCTTCCATAGATGAAATATTTTATGAGTTTGAAAATTGAAAAAGGTGAAAAACCACTGATCTAGCAAAATGGCATTCTATTCAATTACTTTGATTCATAGTCTTCTGCAAGACTGGGAAGCAGTATGGGAACAGACTTTGTGCAGGAAAGCTTTACACTATATGCAGCAGATTCCTTCTATATGGGATGCTCGACTACACTAAGACATAGTTAATATATGCTATGACATTTTCAAACTGGAAGCCCACTTCCTAGGAATCCTAACTCTGTCCCTTAATATTGTGCTGATAGGCACTAATATAATAGTGGAAATAGTCTTCATTAAAAGCATCTTTATATGATGAGGTAGGTATCAATACTTGCTGGAAATTCAAACTCTATTCACATGGAGATTGTGAGAATAAACAAAACATAAACATTACCTAAAATGTTGCTTTCTATGTCCTACATGGAAGTTTCAATGAAAGTTTGAATAGAGAAGCACAAATATCAAGCACAAGACCCTTTTATATATTTATTTATTTATTTTAACCTGGCCCCTGTTACCCTTTCAAATTGGGGAACCCTGGTTGTATTGTACCATTTTAAGGAGACTGAAAAAGAAATGCACTAGAAGGATTTTATTATTTTATAATCCCAGAAATTAGGCAATTGTGAATTATAGAATCATAAATAGAATGGTTTGGGTTGGAAAGGGCTGTAAGATCATCCACTCCCAATCCCCCTGCCTTGGGCACGGATACCTTACACTAAACCATGTCACCCAAGGCTCTGTCCAACCTGACCTCAAACACTGCCAGGGATGGAGCATTTACCACGCTCACAGTAAAGAATTCCTTCCTTATATCTAACCTAAACTTCCTCTGTTTAAGTTTGAATGCATTACTTCTTGTTTTATTGCCACAGCTCCTGATGAAGAGCTCATCTCTAACATGCTTGTAGGTTCCCTTCAGATACTGGAAGGCTGCTATGAGGTCTCCACTCAGCCTTCTCTTCTCCAGGCTGAACAGCTCCAACTTTCTCAGCCTGTCTTCATACGGGAGGTGCTCCAGCTGCTGATGGCCCTCCTCTGGACTTGTTCCAACAGTTCCATATCCTTTTTATGTTGAGGACACCAGATCTGTACACAATACTTCAGGTGAGGTCTCACGAGAGCAGAGTAGAGAGGCAGGATCACCTCCTTTGACCTGCTGGTTGCTCTCATCTTGATGCAGCCCAGGATACAGTTGGCTTTCTGGGCTGCAAGCATGCACTGCCGGATCATGTTAGTTTTCTCATCAGCAAACGCCCTCAATTCCTCCTCTACAGGGCTACTCTGAATCACTTCTGTGATTTTGCTTATTTTCCTTGCACTAATACTAATACCATTTGCAGAAAGCATTTTACTTTTTTTTTTTCTGATTCAGTTTTCTGAGCAATTTGCTTCTACAAATTGCTTCACTTGCTTGGTGTTACTTCTAGCACTATGAAGAATAGAAGACCAGGACAGTCTAGATTTAGGTTTGAACTGTGACAGAACAGGCAAAATGAATCTTTTTGATGTAAGTACTCACAAGTACTTCAGACCTTCTCTGTTATTCAAAACCACTGAGGAGTTACAGCCATTTACTTATTTTATTCTTGTATTTGAGTTTCTTAAGGTACAGTGCACACTTCAGACCTAGCAGCCATTTTTAACAGACCTAGCAGCCATTTCAGCGATTTCATTGCATTTGGCAACTTAAAAACCTCTTCTTTCCTCTGTTGTGTATTCAGGGTTACAGCATTTACTGTGCTTTCTTCACATCAAACAAAGCAGAAAGGTAGCTCCAGTCATTCTTCAGCTATGGCCATCTGGATAAAGAGTGACTGTGATCATTGTAACATACTTGATCTACTCTCCACCCTTGTGACACATGGGGCTATTTGACAATGATGCATGCCTGAGCTTATAGTACTGGGTTCACTGAAGGGTTAGTTGCTGTTGTCTTTAGTAAACAGTTGCCAGATCTGCCTAAAACAATCACAAATTATTGCAGCTTTGCTGCACAGTAACTGAATATGCCATATGGCAGTAGTGTGGAAATGATCCAGACATACTAAAGAGTTATTTCTTTTTTTTAGCTTCCTCCTTACCCTAATAAAACTTTTTTTTTTTCACTGATTTTTGTTGCTATATAAATATAGTGGAAAAAACTTAATATGTTTTATAAATTATATCTGCTGTAAAGCAAAGGTTCTATTAGTAACTGAAGCAGTACGAAAACTACTTTCCCTTGGAATTTCTGACTGCAATCCCTTATGGGCCTGAAATAACTCCAGCACTGCACTACAGCATAATTCTTATTCATCTTATCCCACTACATTTTTTTTTTAATTTATGTTTCTTTTTTTTTTTTTTGCCTTAAAATCATCAGCATATTTCTGCCTCAGTGTCTTAGAATCATGTGAGCTTAATGTGAAGACACTTCAGGAGGTGAAAAGTTTCTTTCTTTTGTCATTTAGCTCTGTTTAGCATGATATTAAGCCCAGTGGGTTTTTCTGCATTTGTTCTGTTCAATCAGATAGTCAGATAAGCTTTTTAAACATGCAAGTGATGCCTTTAGATGTTTGGCCACACACAGGAATGCTTTTGGAAGTTGTCTGGAAACTGCAATTTGGAATCGATGCAAACCCCCAGCTGCAGATACCAAATATCTTTTCTTAGGTTCTTTCTGCTGCTTTTATTCAAAGTGATTGTCATCAAATGTTAATTTCCACATTCAGTGACCTATTTTCATTTTATTTAAATGTACCTGGAATAGGTACAGGTTTTAAATAATAGTTTTCCCTTACAGAACAGAATGCTTCATTCATATAACTCAAATATTTTATGCAGTGTCTCACAAAATTTCTTTTACAGTAGCTAAACCCATGATTGCTTATATCAATTGAAAATTCACACTGATAATAAACTATAAATGGGTATTTAATGAAAAAAGCAGATTAGAACTCCATAACTGTTTTGAAGCTTGATAGGAGAAATTCATACCACCTTCATTTGATCTGCTGTGCTAGAAATCTAGCTGCCTTTGTTAAAGTTTAAAAAGAAATAGAAGTAAAATCAGGTCATTTAATCTAGGAAGTTATTTTTTTCCAGTAAGTGTTTTATATCATGTTTATTCAGCAAACATTTCTAAAATAATAGAAATTTTTGGTTTACAATATTTCTAAAAATCAGGAATTAAAATTCATTGCCTGGATTGCCCATCAGAAGAAAGATCTTGCAAGCTAAAAACATGTCAGAACTTTCTAGTTTGGGTTTTGGGGGGGGGGGGGGGGTTAGGTTTTGGGCTTTTTTTTATTTGATCACTCTGTTCACTGACCAACTGAAAAACCCCATGCTGGAGCAGTTCATGAACAACTGCAGCCCTTGGGAAGGACTAACACTGGAGAAGTTCATGGGGGACTTCCCAGGAAGTTCATGGAGGTCTCCTGTGAGAGGGACACTACACTGTCACAGGGGAAGAGTGTGAGGAGTCCTCCTCTGAGGAGGAAGAAGTGGCAGAGACATGTGATGAACTGCTCACACCCCCCATTCCTTTCACTTCTGAGCTGTTCAGGGGTATCAGGTAGAGAGTCCAGGAGTAAAGTTTAGCCCAGGAAGAAAAGGAAGGGCAGGGGCAAGTTTTTTTTTTTTTTAAATATTTGTTCTTATTTCTCATTATCCTACTCTGATTTGATTGGTAATAAATTAAACTAAGCTCCCCAAGTCAAGTCTGTTTTGCCCATGATGGTAATGGGTGAATGATCCCTCCTGTCCTTATTTTACTCCAAAAGCCTTTAGTTATATTTTCTCTCCCTTGTCCAGCTGAGGAGGGGAGTGATAGAGCAGCTTTGGTGGGCACCTGACATCCAGCCAGGGTCAATCCAACATGGTTGGATTTGATACTTTTTTAAGTAAAACAGATAGTGAACCAACTGTCTTTGTTCCTTTATGTGAAGCTTTGAGCTAGACTGCTATAACCCAGAGAAGGTTATTGTGATAATTCTGATCACAGTGATGCAGAAAAATGAGCTCTTGATACTTTGGGATCTAACAGAATTCTTTTTCTATTACCAATGGGTCCTACACTTTAGAAAAGTTAACTTATCACCATATGCTGAAATACAACAGTGCAAAATATTCCCTTCTTTTCTTTTTGAAATTGATTTTTCTCCATTAAAAAAGAAAAAAGTGGAGGTTTTTGTTTGCTTTTTTTTAGATTATGTTTTTAGCAACAGTACCAGCTTGATACATTCAGATTGAGCTGATATTTCAAATCTTCTTTTACGATAGACGTGTATCAAAACTTTCTTTTTTTCCTCTATTGAAGTCAGCTATATCTGGCTTTTAATTCAGAATCTAAAACCTGAAATAATTTGAAGGGAGCCAGGGTAGAACAAATCATGGAATATATTTTGAGAATAAATTTGGTAACATCGCCCAAAATAAAATGCATTCACATAAAAATGTTGGTTGCTCAGTATTATTCATTTTTACATAGGTGGCTTTACCCAAAATGCACTGAAGTGAGTAAAAGGCTTCTTACTGAACTTTCTGGGGTTTAGATCAAGCCATGAAGCTGTTTCACCTGCAGACTTTATAGTACCTGCCAAGGGAAGGCATTATTCATCATAACTTCTCTTAAAAATAATAAAAATAGGAACCTCATCCAGACTCACAAAGCTATTCATAGTATAATGAATAATTTAGAGTCTATTTCATACGGAAGTTTCTTGGATTTAGCTATGATTCTTATTGGAATTCTGTTTCATATTTGTAAAATAAGTGTATAGAGTCTAATCTGTCTTTACAACGACAATTTTATTTACACATTTTAATCAAAGAAAGTCAATTAAGAATGAGCTTTGTGTACAGTGTGGTCCTGTACCCATTCATACTGTTTAAATAATGTTGCTCTTATCAATTATTTAAAACAACTCATAGAAATATGCACTGAAGATTTATTATTACTTATTTTCCAACAATTTTTTTGTGTGTGCATGACCATACATCATCTATACTGGTTCCTCACAGCTTTAATTCTCAGATCTCATGCTTCCATTCAGCTGGACTCTTCTTACAGTAGTTATTGTAGGATTGTGAAGTCTTCTAAGCCCATGATTTAGAGGAAATAAAATTGGTATTTCAGGGTTGTTCTATTTTTTTTTCTGAAGACTGGGCAAATTTTGTATAGAATTATATAGTGACATGCAGATGGTTTTTCAAAGTTGTTTTCACCAGCACATGGGCCTCAGCACACCGTATGAGGACCATGGTTAGCTCTGTTGGACTGAAAATACATTTTTTGGTCTATTTACCCATTGATTCATAAAGGAAGTAGGCAAGTATCCCTACACTGAAGATAAATAGGTATTATGGCGTACTCCACATCTTCAAAGCCCAAAAATTTTATAATACTATGTCATCAAAGGCCCGACTTTATTACCAGTAAATGTCATAATACATGATGCTGATTCTGTTCTACGAGAGATAAGCAAAGCTATAAATACCTAAGATTTTATAAAATTTTTACGTATTTCTTCAAGGAATCCTGGGGCTCTGGTAGAGTTCCTTAGGTCTTGCTGCTATTATTTGATAAATCAGGCCAAGTCTTTATTTTCTCAAGTGATCTGCAAAAATATTTTTCTATTAGCTTATTACTTCCATTTTGAACAGTCAACTCTCATTTCACATCCTTTCCTATTTATGAGGAATTTCCAAAATTTCTTAATGGAGCTCTTATACTCTTATTTATGATCCAGATAAGTAACACAGTTTTTGTTGTAAGAGCTGTCATCCATCAGTTCAACATTTGTAATCTGCTACGGACATACAGTTTTTTTGGGGCCTCTACTGTTATGTAAATAATAATGCATCAAAATTACTTTGAAAAAATATTTAGGAAGTCACATAACAAATACAGATTCACATGGTTTTGAGTATATGTGCACAGAAGACTTGGACTTCAAATATTTGAGAGGGGCATATGTAGAACAGACATGTTTATCGTATTTTGCAGAAAGTTTATATAACTTTCTTCATGTTCTCTTTAATTTCAGGACAGATCAGTACACACTCCTGTACTGAAATTCTTTTTAATGTGGCCATCTTCTCTATCAGAAGATATAGATGTTTCATTTTAAGTTTTTGCTTTTCCTGCTTCATTGTAGCAGAACTGAATGAAAGCAGAGACACCATTTCTGCAGAATGTAATTTGCAAGTTTACCAAATTATATTTTTGTCTCTGTAGACAGTCTCAGAAAACGCTCACCATTCCCCAGCAGCAAAGCTCTATCTTTCGGGAGGTAGAAAAAGTTCCAAACTGAATGTAAAGATAAGCAGAAGTAAAGCCTGTGCAAACACATCAGCACTGTCACAGTGTGTAAGAACAAACCTCACATTTTGTAGCATACTGAAGGCTACCTCACCCTTCCTTTACAGAAAATATTAATCTGTCTCAGTATTTAATCTGAACTGCAGCACATCTCCAGATGCTAGCACTGCTTTAGAGAAAACTTGAGTGAGTGACTCCAAAAGGAAAGAATAATGTAATTTATTATGAACACTTCCTTTACTGAGTAGATGTAATTTTACAAGCTTTATTTTCTAGTTACGGAGTAGAACCACATGCTTAATTTATAAAATCAGTAATTACTATGTACTATGGCATGTGAAAATTCAATATTAGCTTCAATAAATGATAATCACTACATTAATATTCTACTCAAACAGAAAAATATCTTGAGAATTGGTAGTGTGGTTGGGAGCACTGCAGGAGATAAGGCACTCACGGAGCTGATGACATTGAACAGGCTATTTCTACTTTAATAGGGCTCATATTTAGGCCTTGAGAAGCCTGTATGCTATTAATATAGTATATAACATATCTTTGACAAAGGTAAACTGTATGTTAGTCAAAGGGTAGAAGGTAGCAATCCTGACCTAGAGACCATTGCATATCATCGAAGTGCAGCAATAAGTTCTTGTGAGAACATCCTTTATGAATATAGTTATTTTCTTGTGAGGGAATTAGATAATTCTTGAAGCTACAAAAGGAAAAGTTCCTCTCCATGGCCAGGATGTGCTCTGTACTCCACAGTGAGCTGGGAAAAATCCAAACAGACCCTGCCTGATGCTGCACAAACACAGGTGCCCATAGAGACATAAGGTCTACTTATTAACTGTACTCCTCCTCTTCTGTATTATTAAAGCAGTTATTTTATAGTAATTTATTGTTGGGACTTTTCTTACTGAGTTGCAGAAAAAGCCCTGCCCAACCTCACCTCACCTTACCCCCATATGCAGACCTGGGACCACAGATATGCGGCATGTTGCGCTTCATCCAACCTGGCCTTGAACACTGCCAGGGATGGAGCACTCACAACCTCCCTGGGCAACCCCTTCCAGTGCCTCACCACCCTAACAGTAAAGAATTTCTTCCTTAGATCCAATCTAAACCTCTGCTGTTTAAGTTTCAACCCGTTACCCCCACGATGGTCGGAGATGGGAAATGAACACAAGAAGCCTTGTTACCAGGGTGTGCCTACTTACTAGGACAGCCGCTTTTGCAAAACCCTTTAATAAAATGGCTGCTTCGCTGTTGTGTCTAAACTGAGCCTTTGCAAGAAGAGTTTTCAAGTTTCTGACACCCTGCAGCTGCAGAACACCTTCAAGGTCTGGCCTTGGCACCAGGGTCCCCTTGGGCAGTGACCTCTGGCTTAAGCCGTGCCCACCTGTAGCACCCCCCCCCTCCCCCCCTCAGTCCCTGCCTCTTGACTTCTTTAGGAGCCCCTTCTCCTGCCTTATCCTCGCCCGCTGTCTGTACTGCACAACCCTCTAGACGTAGCTGCCTTTCTGGAAAGGGGAGCCCCGCCCTCGTGCTCTGCCCCTGCAGCTTTACGGGCCATATCCCAGAGCCCCACCACAGGTACCCAGAGAGTCACTACGTCTTGATTGCTGCTTTTGTTGGGCGAAGTATCAGGAAGTTGGTGGTCAGTAATTGATTTGTTCAGCAGTTGCATTTTCTGCGATTTGTTTGTTTTGTTTTTTTTTTTTTCTTATTATTATCATTATTGTTATTGTTGGTATTCTTTCTGTTATCCCTATATTTTACTTTATTTTTATTATTAAAGTGTTTTTATCTGAACCCAGGGTTTTCACATTCATTTATTTCTTCTCCCCCTCCTGCCTGTGTTTTAATGTTTAGGTTGGAGGATAGTGAGCAAATACCCGCATGGTACAGTGTTACCAGCTGTGTTTAAACTATTACATATATATTTTCTTTATTTTAATGGCAAGTCTTATAGTTGCTTGTTCTACCTTTAGACTAAGTGATCTATTAGTATCTTGCTTATCTCTGTAGTTCCAAACAAATTCCTTGGTTGCTAACCCTAAAAGGTTCTTGTCTCACAGTCCTGGTATAGGACAATTATTCTAATAGGTATCATGGAAACTAAAATGTATATATTTCAGAGAATAATTCTTTCACTGGGAATGGATTTTATGAAGATTTCTTAACTTCAGGAGTTTCTGAAGGTTCTGTGATGGGAATTTATGACTTGTGATGATAATGTTGGCTTCTTGTATTTAAAGAGAATTGAAGACTGCCTCTAGTAGTAGAATATGCTGCCAGTTGCTGTGTTTGAAAATGATCAGTCTCAGAATAATTGTCATAAGAATTCAAATTTTATCTAAGACCTGAACATCTTAAAATATTCATATGGCAATAACATTGATTAAGCTTGCATAAATAAAACAAAAATTGTATTTATTGGGGCCAGTGTGAATAAGTGGAATTATAAATAAAAATCATCATCACGTGCTTTTTCATTAAAGGAAATGCCTGCTATAATAGTATTTTTAGTGCATTGATTGCATTTAAGTTTTGATATCTAATTCAGACCTATATGAAAACAGTGGAGAAGATCTTATCTAAAATAAGGATGTACTTTCATAAAATAGTAAGAAAAGATGTAAAAATTTTTGAGACTTTTAAGATGATAATAACTGCTTTGGATAATCATTAAACAACAGTTTTTGTAATGCAACATAGTATGGCATAGTCTGAGAAAATTATTTTGTACTAGAATATTCCACATAATGTGTGAATTTTAACTGAAAAAAAATACTTGTATCAACATATGTCAATAGGAAAATAAATAAAGAATATCAATTACTTTGTCTAAAGCAAAGAGATATAACTTCTAAATTCATGGTTAGTTTAAGAAACAGAAAAGAAAATACAAGACTTCTGCTTCAGTCAAAAGGGAGGCTCTTTTCAGCACTTTCATGAATCAAATGAGAGTTAATAAGCTCAGAAGAGTTAGACTTAGTCCAAGGGTGCAAACAAAGTCTACGTTACACAGCTGTGCAGCATGCTCTTCCAGCAGCCATGAGGCTGATGGACTATTCATTTAATTATCTTGTGCCATAAACTAAACTAAACAAAACTTTCTTAGCAGAATTCCTCTTTCTCATTTCAAAATGATGTTTTGACTTTTGAGGTTTTTTAAGGCTCTTTTTGCTACTTTATTTTCTGCTGTGCCTATTGATTTTTCTAGCTTTGACAGCAGCTTTACATGCCTTTTCTTTCTGCACAATTCTTCTTAATTACATTCAGACCACAAGACAAATTCTTATCTTCATTATAAAAAAATTCAGTAAGTCCACTAGAGTTAACAGAAATTGATTAGATTCACAGTCTGATTATGAATAAAAAGTAGACCTACTGGCTTTTTGTATCCCAGTTTTTAAGCGAGGGAAGAGCACAATGGCCTAAATTATTTTCCAATAGAACTACACTAACTTCTGCTGAGTTCTAATAGAAGAAAACAGCATTTTCTTTAAAATCTTTTATTGAAAAGAATTGGGGGTGGGGGTTGGGGTGTTGTAGGTTTGGTTTGGATTATTTTTCCTGAAACAGTTAAAATCAGTGGATACAGATTTTAAAGCCTAAGAATTTTGGAGGTATGTTGGTAATTACTGTCATAAATCTGCCAGTAACTCTTAAGACACTTTCCTAAGTGCCTTATGTGGGCATGTGCACAAAATTTAGTACCCCAAGCTTTGGTTCCCTATCAAACTAATTAGAGGGACCTACAGAATGTATCACATTGCCCTCCTTTACACCAGTTTTTTTTCCTATTGGAAACCAACTCATACAAGTCAAAGGTGTGAGGGTCCATTCTGAAACACAGCCAGGAGTCACTTAGGATAAGAATTTGCATCCAAAACCTGGACTTGACTGCCATGACTTTTCAAATATGGTAATGAAGTCAATGTATGCAATATTCCCAGAATTCTGTTACTTCCTAGCAATAAGAAAGATAATAAAGATTTTAGAGTAAATAATCAGTAGTTATAGTGAGACTATCATTGCTGTATTTCAAAATGATTGTATTGCATACACTTGATGATTACACAGAAAAAAAAAAGTCCCTTAAAAATTTAGATAATGTTTTTCTGTCTCACATTATTACTGATCTTAAAAACACTTATAAGTTATTATTTCCTAGAATTCCACTTTCAGCATGAAGGCAGTTCTCTGGGTTTAATAAATATGAAATAATTGAAACTATAGGATTTAGCTTTAGGGAACTTCAGTACAAAGAACTAATGAACCAATTGTTTCATTCAGTGTCAGCGGAACATCTGAATCAACATTTAGAAAACTATTGCAAGTTACAACCTATTTAGAACAATTGTCATTATTTTATTATAATTTAGTCTGGAGGTACTTTTCTATGGAAAAGATTTTCTCCTTGCTTTACAGCTGGTAGTCATCATAAGCTTTTACACCAGGTATATTCTTCTGCTCATGAGCATAAACACCCTTTTCCTTAGGAACACAGAATCATAGAATGGTCATGTTATGGTTAGAAGGAACCTTAAAGATCTTCTAGTTCCAAACCCTCTGCCACTGGCAGGGACACCTCCCACTAAACCAGGTTGCTCAAAGCCTCATCCAACTTCATCTTGAATGTTTCCAAGGATGGATCATTTGCAGTTTCTCAGTTCCAGCGCCTTGCCACCCTCACAGTAAAGAATATTAATATCCAATTTAAATCTACCCTTTTGCAATTTAAAGCCATTACCCCTTGTCCTATCACTACCTACTACTTCAGTCTTGCAAGATCACATTTGATTTATGAGAATAGAATCATATAATAGTTAGGGTTGGAAAGGACCCCAAGATCATCTAGTTCCAACCTCCCTGCCATGGGCAGGGACACCTCACACTAAACCAAGCCACGCAGGGCTTTGTCCAACCTGGCTTTGAACACTGCCAGGGATGGAACATTCATAACCTCCCTGGGCAACCCATTCCAGTACCTCACCATCCTAACAGTAAATAATTTCTTCCTTATATTCAACCTAAACCTCTGCTGTTTAAGTTTTAACCTGTTACCCCTTGTCCTGTCACTACAGTCCCTAATGAATAGTCCCTCCCCAGCATCCCTGTAGGCCCCCTTCAGATACTGGAAGGCTGCTATGAGGTCTCCATGCAGCCTTCTCTTCTCCAGGCTGAACAGTCCCAACTTTCTCAGCCTGTCTTCATACGGGAGGTGCTCCAGGCCCCTGATCACTTGCTGAGGTTAGTACCTCGAGAGAGGACGCCTTCACCACAGGAGCAGGGGGAGATCAGCACCTAGGAGTCTTAACTCAGACCGGGGAGAGCCACCGAGGGAGCCTCAAATCCTCGACAAGATTTGCCCAGAAGCCAGCAGCTCAGCTGACACGAGCAGCTGACCCACAGGGGGCGGAGCCAGGAGAATCGCCATTAGCCGTGAGTGGTTAAATAGTGAGTGGTTAAAAAGTGTCCCAGGGAGCGCGAGCGACCTGGAACGTGATAAACGGGCGGGTCGGAGCAGTTTGCGCAGCAGTTCAGTGATGATGTTGAGCAGCACTCACCTTATGGCCAGGGTCCAGTCTGGCAGCTCTGCCCTGGCTGCCCTGACGGTGGTCAGCGTAGGCACCCAGACAGAGCCGATGAGAGGGGAGGCTGCAGGGCAGAGCTTGGGGTGCAGAGAGAGCCTGAACAGGTCTGGTGAGGGGAGGGTGCAGAATGGGCAGGGCTTCACTCGGAGTTCCCTGGTAGAGGTGCTCCTGCACCAGGTGGCAGAGCTCAGGATGCTGTTTATAGGCTGCAAGATGTCAGGGAAGCTGAGAGTGTGAAGAAAATGACTTTTGATTCGTGTCAGTTATTTAGGTGTAAAAAAAATAATAATAATATCTGCGTACGCAAGATTGTAACCGCAGGCATGTGATATTCAAACAAGGACGGGTAGATATCTTGAAACTAGGCAAAGGTTCAAGGGGGGAAGGTAGCTTGCCAGAATGTGTCAAGTAGCTACCTTGAAACTAGGTAAAGGTTCAAGGGGAGAAGGTAGCTCGCCAGGATGTGTCAAGTAGATATGTCAAAACTAAAACCAAAGTCAGAAGGAAGATAGCTTATCTTCATCCCCATGACCACGGGGACAGCCTCCGGCAGCAAGCTCCACATGCGAAGATAAGAACAAGAAGGACACCTACATCGGAGGAAAAAGGATATAAAAGGACAGAACCTGCGGGAGGGGGTGTGCGCTGCTGGTGGAGTGGAGACTCCCCTGCGCACCCAGCGCTGCTTGCTTATTGTCTCTCTTAACTTCCTAATCAGTTGTGAATAAAATCAGTTTGGACAAAACCCGGTTTGTGGTAAATTTTTATAACAAGAGGAAGCAGGACTGCTTGCTCCAGGCCCAAACAGCGCAGGGGCCTCATGCTTCCCCTCTAACTCATGGAGGAAAGAAGGAGGCTGTTGACCAGGGAAGTTGGGAATTAGTAACAAAAAAAAAAACAAAAAAAAAACAACAAAAGGAGGAAGAGAGCAAATAAAAGCAAGGGGCTTCCTCCTAAATCTGCTGTACCCACCAAGAACCACTTTGCTGTCCTGCAGGGGGCTGATGAGGAAATGCACTTGCATCAGAAACAGTCGGCTGGTGCACTGGTACAGAAGATCTCTGCTGGTGCCGCCAGGAAAAAGCGGTAGGTTGTAGTAGTAGGGGACTCTGCCTTGAAAGGGACAGAAGCGCTCATCTGTTGGCCTGACCCGGTCTCAAGGGAGATGTGTTGCCTGCCTGGGGCACGGATCAGGGATATTGCGGAGAGGCTGCCTGCTCTAGTAAGTCCCATGGACTATTACCTGCTTCTAGTGATACAGGTGGGTGCTAGGGATATAGCTGGAGTGTTGGAATGGAAGGTTACAGGCTTTTTAGAAAAGATAGGCCCAGTAGGAGAGGAGGGGGAGTTGCCCTTTGTGTTAGGGATAGGCTGGAGAGTATGGAACTCTGTCTGGGGACAGGTGATCAGTTAACAGAAAGTTTGTGGGTCAGGGTTAAGGGGAAAACAGTGATGGGACACATTACTGTGGGGATCTGTTACAGACTGCCTGATCAAGAGGAACCTGTGGATGAAGAACTCTACAGACAAATAGGAAAAACCTCACACTCGCAGGCCCTTGATCTCATGGGGGACTTCAACCACTCTGATATCTGTTGGAGCGACAGTATGGCCTGGCACAAGCAATACAGGAGGTTTCTCGATTGTGTTCCTACAAGTTCCTACTGCAAGTAATAGAGGAGCCGACGAGGAGAGGTACCATGCTTGACCTCGTGCTCACCAACAGGGAAGGGCTCGTTGGAAATGTGACTCTCCAGGGAAGTCTTGGATGCAATGATCACGAGATGGTCAAATTCAAGGTCCTCGGGACAGCGAGAAGAGCGTGCAGTAAGCTCAATGCCCTGGACTTCAAGAGAGCAGACTGGGCTCTTCAAGAACCTGCTTAGTAAGGTTCCATGGGATTTAGCCTTAGAAGGCAGGGGGGCCTAAGACTCTTGGTTAATATTCAAGGATCACCTGCTACAAGCTCAGGAGTGTTGCATCCCAACTAGAAGGAAGTGCAGCAGGAGGACCAGGAACCCCCTTGGATGGATAAGGAGCTGCTGAGAAAAATTCACAGGAAAAAAGAGGCTTATAAAAGGTAGAAGCAAGGACAGGTGGCCTGGGATGAATACAGGGATGTTGTCCAGGTAGTTAGGGACCAGGTTAGGAAAGCTAAGGCCCAATTGGAGCTAAACTTGGCAAGGGATGTTAAAGACAACAGGAAGGGATTTTATAGGTATGTAGCGGCTAAAAAACAGACCAAGGACAATGTAGCCCCCCTCCGGAAGCTTTCGGGAGAACTGGCTACCCTGGATTTGGAGAAGCCTGAGGTTCTGAATGGCTTCTTTGCCACGGTCTTCACTGACAAAGTCTCTGACCATACCACCCAATGCTTGGAAGGCAGATGCAGTGACTGTGAGAATGATGACCCTAGGCCCACTGTACATGAGGATCTGGTTCGCGACCATCTTAAGAACCTGAATGTGTAAAAGTCCATGGGACCTGACGAAATCCATCCGCGGGTCCTGAAGGGGCTGTCAAATGAAGTGGCTAAGCCATTGGCCATCATATTTGAAAAATCATGGCACACAGGTGAAGTTTCCGACAACTGGAAAAAGTGAAATATAACCCCATTTTCAAGAAGGGGAAAATGGATCACACAGGGAATTACAGACGAGTCAGTTTCACCTCTGTGCCTGGCAAAATCTGGGAGCAGATTTTCCTGGAAGTCATGCTAAGGCACATGAAAAACAACAAGGTGCTTGGTGACAACCAGCATGGCTTCGCTAAGGGGAAATCCTGACTGACCAATTTGGTGGCCTTCTATGACGGGGCTACAGAACTGATGGACGGGGTAGAGCAGTTGACATCATCTACCTGGATTTGTGTAAAGCATTCGACACTGTCCCACATGACATCCTTGTCTCTAAATTAGAGAGACATCAGTTTGATAGGTGGACCACTTGGTGGATAAAGAACTGGATGGATGGTCGCAGTCAAATATTTGTGGTCAATGGTTCAATGTCCTGCTGGAGACCAGTAACGAGTGGTGTCCCTCAGGGATCGGTGTTGGGACCGGCCTTGTTCAACATCTTTGCTGGTGACATGGACAGTGGGATTGAGTGCACCCTTAGGAAGTTTGACGATGGCACCAGCTCTGTGGTTCGGTTGATACACTGGAGGGAAGGAATGCCATCCAGAGGGACCTTGACACGCTTGTGAGGTGGGCTGAGTTTAACCATGCCAAGTGCAAGGTCCTTCACCTGGGTCACAATCCCAGGCACAGCTACAGATTGGGCAAAAAGGAAATTCAAAGCAACCCTGTGGAGAAGGACTTGGGGGTGTTAGTCAATGAGAAAATGAACATGAGCCAGCAGTGTGCATTCACAGCCCAGAAAGCCAACTGTATCCTGGGCTGTATCAAAAGAAGTGTGACCAGCAGGTCAAAGGAGGTGATCCTGCCCCTCTACTCTGCTCTTGTGAAACCTCACTTGGAGTATTGTGTGCAGTTCTGGTGCCCTCAACATTAAAAGGACATGTAAGTGTTGGAACAAGTCCAGAGGGGGACCATGAGGATGATCAGGGGACTGGAGCACCTCACATATGAAGACAGGCTGAGAAAGTTGGGGTTGTTCAGGCTGGAGAAGAGAAGGCTGCGTGGAGACCTCATAGAAGCCTTGCAGTATCTGAAAGGGACTATAGGGATGCTGGTGAGGGACTATTCATTAGGGACTGTAGTGACAGGACAAGGGTTAACAGGTTAAAACTTAAACAGCAGAGGTTTAGATTGGATATAAGGAAGAAGTTCTTTACTGTTAGGGTGGTGACGTACTGGAATGGGTTGTAGGTGTAGGACCTTGCACTTGTCATGAGGTTGGCATCAGCCAATAACCTCTTGAGGGGGAAAAAAAAAGTTTGTGGGGATAATCTGTAAATTCTTGTATTATTTTCACATTATAATCTCTGAGATGGTTTAAGTCTCTGTGTTGGAACACCTGCATTGTAATATTTAATTCTTTTAATGTTGTATAAAAGTGACTTTTTTTTTTTTTGTAATCCAGATATGCAGTAGCATTACAGAGGATGTTTTTCTTAGGTTGCCTTTTATCAACCACCATAGTGGTTGATAAGTAACCTAAAGACATATGGATGGAACTGACCAAAAACTTGACTGAATTGGAGAGACAGCATTCCATCATTCTCCCAGGCTAAATAACACCGGAAGTTTCCACAGTATCAAGTCTTTAATGCTTCCTCAGTTTTGCACTTGAACATTTTTATTTAGATTGTTAAATATGCATTTCACTGCAGTTCCCTTTAAGTTAGTCATTAATAAGTGTCCTGGGTTCAGCAGTAGCAGTCTTTTTTTCCTCCTTCTTAGTAGCTGATGCGGTGCTGTATTTTTGGCTTAGACAGCCTGGGAACTGCCAGTTCTGGGTTGCCAGCTGGGCTTAAACCATGACAGCAAGTCATCGTTAAAATTTGGAAACAAAAAAAATTGATGACTTTTCACATAGCTCTAACAACTTAGGCCATACAAAAACCCCTGGGAAGTATACTAAGAACCAGGCAATTTTAATTCTTCATTGTTGTTTTTTTTTATCAAATTTCAAAGTGTTTCAGAAAGTATATGAAGGTTTCTGGTAAAATTGTCTTAGAAAATTATATAGCATGAGACAGTGACAAAAACCTGCTGTCTGCAGTATTTTGACAGAATGTTTCATAGGTGAACAGAGACAGGTAAAAGGAAATAGATTGCTTTCTGATGAAGAGAGGCTGATACTTAGTAAAGAACTTCAGATTGACAGTGCAATTTCTATAGAGATGTTTCTTAGTAAATCTCTGTAAAAAGTACTGTTCTGACAAAAGATTTTGAGATCTCTGCTTTTTTTCTAAATGGAAAAATATTTAGAATATCTTGTTCAGGGTTCTTCTTTCACATAACTGTGTATCACAAAAAGCTGATCATCTGTTATATTTAGTAGTGGGACTTTATATTTCCCAAAATCTAATTCAGTTTCCAGACCAAAAATTCACACTGAAAGGGAACAGTGAAACAATTGCTTCAGGCTAAATTAGATTTGTTAACTCTACTGAACAGAACAAGAATATAGATGATGTCTCATAATCGGTTGCAGAGTCCAGCAGATTCAGTAACGTCATTTAAAAATAAAATATTGCCAAATTCACTAACATTGGTTTACGTATAAAATGTTAATGTAGATTTCGATTTGAATACATAAAGTACCAAATTTTTGTTTTGGATTGTTGTTTGTCTGGGGTACTTTTTTGTAAGAGACGGAGAGACATTCCATTTTGAAATAAAAATGTTACTTTTGGTAACATCTCTATTGGATTTTCCAGCCTTTAGCCAGCACTGTTTCTTTTCAAATGTTCATCCTGTCATTTCAACATCTGTATGATAACTGCTTTTACAGCTATAGGGACAGCTTTTAAAGTGACTTGAATTCATGGATTATACAATTTAGGAGTGTACTTGTGGAGAAAAACTCCCTTAAACAGTCAACAGGGAACTGAATCAGCCACCAGAGTATACGCAGCCAATAGACCTCAGTATGAGCTGTTGCTGGTTAACTTGGCTTATCGCATGCTAAATTATCTCGTTAATACACAGTGTTTTGTTTCATACTCTCTGACATTTTGACCTGTGTTAATAAACTGAATTTGGGAGTAGGCTCATTGGAGTGTGGGAATGAGTTCCTTTATAGCAGAATGATGTGGTCTAAATTGACAGGCTGAAATAACTGTTCTGTACCTGGCAATCTTTTCTCTGATGTACTATTGACTGTCTATACTAATAAATCTATGAGTATACTTGTGTACCTCAACTGCAGTGATATCATCTTGACAACTTGCTCTATTCCCATTTATCATTATCAAGTGTCATGCTTTGTAATCACCTAAGGCAAATTCACATTGTTGAGCTCAATACGTGATTATTCAGCAGATGTGCCTTATATTTTGTATGGCTCATGCTGACGTTGTAGATTTTAGTGAATCACAGAGCTTAAAGGGAATCCAGGCTCATCTAGATAACACTCATTCTAATGCACAAGCATCTGTGAGGGTGAATGAAGGGGAAGGGGGCACATCACTGATCCAGCACACAGAAAAGAGGTTGAGTTATGTGAATGGTAGAAAAGGTAAAGTTAAGAACAGATATAAATTTACATAGACTGAAAGCCTGAACAGCATTTTTGGCAGGGATACAGCAGTTCTTTCAGATAATTAACTGGAAGTGTAGAAAACCCACAGTACCTTTCAAGAATAGGCATGTTTTAAACATTAATCTGTTATTCATATCAGAGTGATGTCTCTTGAAGTTGAGTGTAAAATATGAATTCACTCTTCTAAACAAGATAATATGGTTTCATTGAGGGACAAACTCAATAAAGCAAAAGAAAACAGCTCTGGGCTCATGACCATAGCCAGAGGCGTGAGTGATTAGTATTTGTTACAGGTTTATATACTTTCACTGTTGCATTAGTCACATGCATATTCATAATTCCTGCATATAGGCAGGGAACAGTATAACTAAATCCAGGAACTTATTATCATAAGTTTCCTCCTTTTGGCATCTGTGCACTGCTGTCCAGTGATTGTGGGCAGGGTTCTTGAGGATGAAGTAAGCAGTCTTCCTCATGTGAGTAGGGGTCTTCAAGATGAAGTAAGCAGTCTTCCTCACAGTGTACTTTTCACCTTTGGCACAGTTGGACACCCCAGTAATCACACAACTCGTTAAAACCAGACATATCTGTAATTATTCTGATAACTAGCAAAGATTTAAAACTGTGACCTTCCTGCAAAATTTATACCAGGATGGGCAGACAAGGAGTATCCCAAGCTAGCAGATGTTTGGGAGGCTTTGTCTCTAAACTAACTGATAAGTAGAAGGATGGTGTGTAATAACTCATTCATGTTTAGTGGGGTCACTAAATCTTGTTATCTCACCACAGACAACACAAACATTGTTCTTTAAAGCTAAAGATACTTTAGAAGACAAGTGTGAAACAATTAACTCTTGTTTAGTGGGGCCACTAAATTCCACAGACAAACAACATAAACATTGTTTTCTTTCTACAACCTAAGTTAAGCTAAAAAGTACTTTATATTTTCCAGGCACTAGCTTTTCTTATATCAAGCACACAACTCCCCCCTTTTCTTTACCTTTACAGATTCTTCTACTAAGTGACTCCCCTTGCTCAAGAGTTCTGATTTTAAACTTTTTTTAAACTTGTCTGATCTTGTGTCTTTATCAAGCTTTGTTTTTGTTACTGTAAAATTGTAGTTATATCCATATAACCACACCTATGATTTGTGGAAGCCAATACATTTATGTGTTTATCACATTGAGCAAAAGGTAAATTTAAAAAGCTGCTTTCTATTGTATTTGGTTTGCCTATATGAAAAGATATCATTTGATAGAAAACAAGATTGTTATGGATGGACACTAAATATTTTTCCTTATTTAATCTATGCTGTACAAACATATATATATGTATATACTGGATGAACAGCACATAGCACACAGAATCATAGAATGGTTAGAGTTGGAAGAGACCTTAAAGATCATGTAGCTCCAACACCCCTGCCTGGGCAGAAATGCCTTCCACTAGATGAGATTCCTCAAAGCCCCATCCAGCCTGGACTTGACAACTTCCAGGGATGGGGCCACTGCAACTTCTGTTACAGTATTTCATCACCCTCACAGTGAAGATTTTTTTCCTAATATCTAGTCTAAATCTACCCTTGTCCTTGTAAAATGTCGCTCCAGCTTTCTTGTAGGCCTCCTTTAAGGACTTGGAAGGCTAAAATAAGGTCTCCCTGAAGCTTTCTCTTCTCCAGGCTAAATAAGCCCAACTCTCCCAGCCCGTCTTCATAGGAGAGATACTCCAGCCCTCTGATCATATCTGTGGCCCTCCTCTGGACTTGTTCCAACAGGTCTACATCTGTGTGCTTTCAAAAAGAGTTCATGACAAAGACAAGTTATAAGGTCTTTAGAGAAGGCATTTTGTATTTCTTGCATTTTCATTTTACTCAAAATGCCAGTTTCTCAGGTGAATTCCTGTTTACATCAACTCTGCATATTTTTGACCCAAGAAAATCAGATTTCCATTGAATTCAGTTTTGAAAGGCAAGTGCAAAAATGAGGGAATAATTTTCCTGAAAAGGAACTTGAAATTGAGTATTTGAAGGTGCAATTTGTGAGAGAAAAACTGATTGCTATTTTCTAATTTTTGAACCTTAAAGCAAAAGATGTGTTTATCAACTGTTTAGCAGCTACATTCTAGTGCAAAAATATCTTTTGTCATTTTGTCAAATGAAAACATTTGGTGAGGACATATTTATTTTGAAAAAAAATCCCATGTAAATCTTGGAACTTTTTCAAGGTTTCTCTCACTTACCAGTGCAGTTCCCAGGCGCTGTAATGTTTTCAGACTGCTGAAGTATTTCTGAGTTTTCTTGAAATCTGTGCAGCTAAGAAGAGTGCCTGAAGGTGTTGGACACCAGGATTTCCCTAAGATACCAAGCTATGTAATAAGCTGTGAAATAAGAAGTAGAGGTCACTTGCCACAATGGTAAGGGCCCTACCAATTATTTTTTTAAAAGCCCAGAGGATTTTATTATATATATGTGAAAATTTGGAAAACTCTTTCCAAAGGAAATATGTTTTGTACTGATGATAACTTCCTTCCCCCGCCCAGCCTGCCCTGCCAATATATCTGAGGCATTCCTGATATGTCTGAGAGTCTTAAAAACCAAAACAAACAAAAACTCTCTAAGTTACTAACTTAAGGATTGAATAGCAGTAAGAGAAAGTGAAAATCAATATCTCTTATAAAAAATGAAGCAAATGTTTCATCTATAAAACATTATGCACGATGAAACATAAATGGATGGTTGGTGAATAATGACAATTAGTCTCTACTAAAAAATTTCCTAATATAGAGTTAATTTCACGTACATCTTTACAAGGCATCGCTAAAAATGTGTCCCTTTCACCATTTAAATAATATAATAAAAAAACCCCTTTTCGAGCTCTTGGTTGTTGGTTTCCATGCAAGACGAGAATCACATTTTCACACATTTTTTTTTTCATTTATATTTCATCTGGGGTGTCTGATGCTCACAAGACTCAATCTGGTATTTAATTATGCTCATATAACCTTTATTATACTGACTTGGTGAATCTCCTTTAATTGTAAAGGTGACAATGGAGCTTTTCACTCTCTTAAACTCTGAAGTACTCATTAAGGGCATAAGCTTTTTGAAGCAAACATTCTGCTCTTTATTACTGAACTTTATCTCAGAAACTTGTCAGGCTAAAGAGTAGTAAAAGAGAAGCAGGAAAATTTTAAATTTCATATAGAGTAATACATGCACAACTTTAAGGAAAATCAAGCTATGGAACAAGTTTCTAGAAAGTTTATAGTTACTCAGGGTAGACTAGCAATCTGTGGAAAGGACATTAAACTCATCAGTTTGTTCTGATCTTATTTAGTCTTTTTCTTATATGTCAATTATAAAATCCGAAAGACAGCTGACTAGTTAATTCAGCAATTATTAATACAACATGGATTTATTTCTTACTGAGAGAATGAAGACACAGAAGACTAAGAATATAGTTGATGGCAGACATTGAATGTAACAGCCTAGGTTCCTAAGTTACTTTTTGGTTACGTCATACCTCCCCTTCCCAAAAACTCCAGACAAGAAAAATAAACCAAAAAAAACCACCAAAAAACAAAAAATCCACCCAAACTCCAACCCCCCCCCCCCAAAAACAAACAAAAAACCAAAAAAACCACAAAACAAACAAAAAAACAACACCCCCAAAACCACAATTAAAAAACCAAAACTAAGCAAATAAACAAACGAAAATGCAAACAAAGCAAAACAAGAACAAAAAACAAACAAAAAAACCCCAGTACTTCGGGTAATTACCATACTAAGTGGTTCAGTCCCTGTCAGGGCTGCACGCTTTGCTGGTTGATATCTTTCCTTAACTTTTTATCCATCCTGTCCTCTGATTTTTTATGAGCTTTCACATCCATTCTTCACATAGTACCACTACTTCTTCTCTTTAGGGACTGGGCTGTTTTTTTTTTTCCAAAGATGGTGCATGTATTCAGTTTATCATCCTGAACTCACTTTTCTTTCTTGTGTTGATATTAATTGCTGAGAAACCTCATCCTGAACTGAGAAAATATCTAGAAGTTTCTCTAAGTTTTCTCTTTCTAACCACTTGCTAATTATCCAAACTTAAACTTTTTGAGCAAAATGGGGTACTAATTCTGTTTTTGCTTGTTTCTGTGTTTATCTTAATTCCTGCCAATTACTAACTTGTTTGCCATTCCTTCTAGTAACCATACCGATGAGTAAGAAGCGTTTGTCAATTCTTGCCTTTTTTTATTCAAAACTGAGCCCAGATCTCAGATGTTACTTTGTTTTCTCACATGTTGGTAGAGGAAAGTCATAGGCAGTGGGCAGTGAACAGTGTCCAACTCCTCTGTCTGCTATCCATACAGTATTTGTAGTAAAACCTTTCGTTTTCTACTGTAATTCCCTGATTTAATGTAAGGATCGACTGATCTTGCAAGCTAGGTGTCTGTCCTGAGTTTTTTCATTCACTGTTTACATCGGTGAAGAAGGTGTGATTGTACCACAGTTCTGCTCTACCAGTCACACAGTCTCAGTGTTCCCTGGCCAACACCAGGGCTGAACACCTTTACACATGGTGTGAAAGTTTGATCCAGACAAGTAAGTTTTTGATCCACAGACAATTACTTGTAGTGTTTCCATTTCCATTTATACCAGTTATACAAATAGTTCTGACCAGCCACAGAGTTTTCAGTCAACCCATGGGAAGAGTGCAATTAAATTACTTGGGTTTTACTGTTGCTACCACTATGAATAGACTATAGAACAACCTCATCTCATAGAGCTCAGATTCTGCAGGGTCCTTCCTCTCACTGTTTTCTCAGTATAATGCAGTACCTTTGCATGCTTGTCAAATTTTGTGAAAATCAAATTGAAGTGTTGAGGGGCTTGGGGACAAAGTGCTTACAGGAACCATAGTAAGGCCCTCTTATACTTCTAAAAATGTCTTTTTAAGGCAGCTGGAGATACTTGGGAAAGCATGTTGTGATACAGACTTCTTTATTGATTTTTTCCCACATTTTCAAAAGTCTAATAGCTAAATCTTATTTAGATTCTGTATCTACACCTTGAATTTTTGTACTTTACAAAATCCATTGTAAACCTAATTTTACAACTATTAAAATATTGCTATTAAAATTTTCATGCTAGTCTGTCAACCAGCATGCTAATTTTTATCTTAACACTATGTTCTTCGACTAACTGTGCTGCTTTGCTTTAAAATGTAGCATATCTCTGACAGAGAAAAAATAGGGTGCTATAAGATACTGCGCCACTTAATCAGAAGTGACAAAATCTGGATAATGTAATGACATTAAATCTAAACCACTCTTTTTTGGTGAAAAATAAATGGATATTTCTCCAAAGTTGTTTCTTTTTTAGATTGGGGAAGTGACCTACTGTGAAAAACATCCTTTGCTTCATTAGAGTTTCATGCTGTGGTGGATTAGCTTTGGCTGCTAGCAAAACTACCACTCAGAAACCAACACTTCCCCTCCTTGGTGGGCCAGAAGGACAAAATAGGAGAAATGAGAATGTGAATGTCTGTGGGTCTTGATAAATACAGGGAAATTACTTACCAGTTATTGTTGTGGGCAATCCAGTCATGACCTTGGGAAAATTAATTTTTTTTTGTTTATGTATAACCACTTAAATGAATACAAAATTGGTAGAGAAAAAAAAGCTGTAGATGTCTGGAAAGCCAACAAGACTTAAATTAGAAGCCACATAGAATCATAGAATAGTGAGGGTTGGAAAGGACCTTAAGATCATCTAGTTCCAACCCCCCTGCCATGGGCAGGGACACCTCACACTGATCCATATCACCCAAGGCTTCATCCAGCCTGGCTTTGAACACTGCCAGGGATGGAGCATTCACAACCTCCCTGGGCAGCACATTCCAATACCTCACCACCCTAACAGTAAAGACTGTCTTCCTTAGATCCAATCTAAACCTCTGCTGTTTAAGTTTTAACCCGTTACCCCTTGTCCTATCACTACAGTCTTTAATGAATAGTCCCTCACCAACATCCCTGTAGATGGCCCCCTTCAGGGGCCCCCTACTGGAAGGCTGCTATGAGGTCTCCATGTAGCCTCTTCTTCAGTCTAAACAGCCCCAGCTTTCTCAGCCTGTCTTCTGACAACTGTACAAGGAACTTAAGCACCTCAAGAAGGTAACACAGTGCACTAGCCTACATATAGTCTGCCTATTCCCTGAAAGTCCAGAGAAATGTAAATATTCTTTACTGATTTCAGATAGGTGTTTTATGAGGTATCTGGGACTAATGTCTTCATGGCACAGTGACCAGAGCACACAAAGGAAATGAAGCACATCAAGGGCTTTTAGCCACACTGTTTCCAGCACTCCCTGCTTTGAACTCTTGTTTTTCGATAACCTTCTTGTGCATACTAGCTGTAAATCCTGTCCTTATGAAGATGAATCTCTGGGTAAGAAGGAAAATAAGACATCAAAAGAAATTACATAAATATAGTGATTCAGGTCCTTCTTTGGATGGAAAATATGCATTTTAAATACATTTATATTACTGTATAAAATATTTCTACAAGCATAAAGGCTGGTAGAAAGAGCATCCTTCTTATAATAACAGGCTGAGCAGGCTGGGACTATTCAACCTGGAGAGAAAACTTGGGGAGAATCGTATCCATGTATATAAATACCTAATGAAGTGTAGAAAAGAAATGGTAGCCAGTCTCTTCAGTTTTGCCCATTGATAGAACAAGAGGCAGTGTGCATAAATTCAAATGCAGGAGGCTCCCTCCAAACACAAGAAAACACTTTACTAACCTCTTGCTATTGACATAGTTTAAAAAGCCCTTCTTATTATCTGGCACAACACTGGCCAGTTTCAGCTCTAAGTGAACTCATACTATTTTTGTGTCTTCTCTTTACATAAGCAATCCACAGCTCTGTAATCTTCCTGCCAAGCCTGACCTTGCTACCAGAGACCACACAATTTCTTTTTTCCCCTGAGCTTCACAAGGACTTTCCTGTCAGCCAAACTGGTTTTCTGTCCCACTTGCTTGACAATACAGTGGAATTGCCTGCTCCTATGCTTCTAAAAGATCATTCTTAAAGACTGGCCAGCACTTGTGGACTTCTAAGCCCTCTTAAGTGTGTTACCAGTATATTAAGTGTGCTTAAGTATTCTCACTGAATAGCTTAAAGTTTGCTCTCCTGAAGCCCAGGGTAGCAACTCTAATGTCCTTTTTTTTCTTTAAATTGAAAATTTTAAACTCAAGCATTTCATGATCACTGTGGCCAAGACAGCCACCTACCATCCCATTCCCACATATTCCTCTCTCTCTACAAATGGCAAGTCCAGGAGGGCATCTCTTTAGCTGGCTCACTGAGTACTTGTGACAAGAATTTATCTCCCACAAACTTCAAGAATTTCTAAAACTGCTTTTCACAGTGGTATGATATTCCCAGTTGATGTCTGGGAAGCCAAAATCTTCCACAAAGACAAGGGCTACTGATCCAGAAATTTCTCCTAATTACCTATAGAATAACTTATAAGTGCTTACATTGTGGCTGGGCAACTGGTAGTAGGCACCCACTACAACATCTCCTTTGTTTTATGTCCCCCTAATACACACCCACAGGCTCTCAACCTCATCATCACTAACTGTAAGTTCTGTGCAATGAAACTGCTTCCTTACGTATAGCATGGCACCTCCACCTTGCCTGCCCTACCTATCCCTTCTAAACGGCCTGTAGCCAGCACTCCAATCATGAGACTCATTCCATTAAGCCTCACTTCTACCAATGATATTGTAGCTCTGGAAGCTGACCAATATTTCGAGTTCATCCTGTTTGTTTCTCATACTGTGTGTGCTGGTATGCAAGCATTTGAGATACTCTCCTAAGCCTTCCATGTTCCCTGGTGCAGTGAAAATATTCTCACTGGCATTGTCACCCTCAGGCAATGCCATGACAATCCTTGATTTACCTGCTGCAATCCTGTTAGTGTTCCCATCTTCCATTGATTCGTACTTAAAGCCCAGATTCTAGTTTAGGTGAGAAAAGACACCTTGAAATCATCTAGTTCAACTTTGTTGTTCAAGCAGGGTCATCTTAAGCTGGGTCGTAAATAGTAGGTTACTGGGACTATGTCCAGTTGTGTTTTGAACACCTCCACAGATGGAAATTGCTGAGCCTCTCTGGGCAACCTGTTTCAATATCTGATCACCCTTAGAGATAGACTGGAGGAGCACTGAGCAATGATTAATGGGTTGAAGTCACCCACTATGAGCACATGTCTTTTATTTTAACTCAATCCAGTGTGTGACACTGGTAGTTTTTCCTTGCAGACCTTGCTTGTGCGTGTCTATAGCTGTTAAATCTTCCTGTCTTTTTTCAGTTGTAGTGCTTGGAGGGTGGAGACTGGAGTCCTGGTGGGTCCCTTGGTCACCAGGGTTCAAGATGCCTCGTTGTCTGTGGTGTCCAGACATGGTTCTGAAACGACTCATCTCTCTCCACCTCAGCTCCTCTAATACTGTTTCCTGCAACTCAGCCACTTAGCCATGGATCATCAACTTATGCACACCTTACGCAGGTACTTACCTTTTCTCTGGGAGAAGGGTGTGAGCACGCATTACAATCATCTATCTATATTAATACTCCTTCCTTACCAGTTCCATCTGGGTAGAAGCATCAGATATCTCAATGTTTCTCTGTAGAAACACTGGGTTTGACTCTAAGGTGAGTGTCCACCATTATGGCAGAGACCTAAAGCACTTCCCTAGGCTGTGGGCCTACGAGCAGTGTGGAGGGCCTTCCCTGCGCACCCTCCCATGTGAACTGCCATGCAACTGCCAGTGAACTGGATTTGTGCTGAAAACAGTGTTGATAATTTAGGGAAGTTTTCGTTATTACTGAGCAGTGCTTACACAGGATCAAGGCCTTTTCTGCTCCTTACCCTACCAGTGAGCAAGCAGGAAGCACACAACAAGATGGGAAGGGACACAGCCGGGACAGCTGAACCCAACTGGCCCAAGGGATATTCCATAACACATGGCATTATTTGAGACAAGAAGGCATAAAATCACAAAATGAAATATAAACCTTTGTAAATAAGTAGAATCAGTTCTAAGTGACATTAAGTTTGATGGCTTTGTAACAGTAACAATGGAAAATAAATGAGGTGCATGTTTCACAGAATAAAAAAAAAGTAAGAGTGCAGCTAGAGACCATACTGTGAATTCTTGTATAAGATAAACCGTTGTACAAAATAAGTGTAAGAAAAACAGGACAGAAAAACAGGACGTGGGGATGAGGAGTATCTGGGACTAGCAGGTGTTCAGGATGGGCTGCAGGTAAACTAACCGATAAGTAGGACAAGATGATTGCTATGTCTGCAGCATTACCAAACCAATTAAGCTGGCATAAACATCTACTGCAAGTGCTTCAAAGGCTGCCAGAAGTGATGAAGATTGTTGGAAGAAGTAAATGACCCTCAGAGACCACCACCACATTTTTGTACGTATGCAAAATATTTTCTGGAAAATTATGTAATTCATACGTAGCCTCATGAATATGCATGTATGTCCAGTGACTATATAAAGACGGATTGTGTAGCAATACCAGGACACACGCTAGGTAGAGCTATCCCCTGTGTCTCCCAGAGGAGCAATAAATATCTGTCTGTCAACTTAAATTTTGTTGGTGAGTTTGTTCCTAGAATTTTCTCCTAATCAGTGCTCAACATATAAAGCTGGAGGGAAGAAGAAGAAGAGGGTGGCAGGGGCATTTGGAGTTGTGGTATTTATCTTCCCAAATATCCATTAAGCATGATGCTTTTCTACGGAATGCTGAACACCCACCTGGCAATGGGAATCAGTGGATGAATTCCTTGTTTTGCTTTGCTTGTGTGTACAACTTTTGCTTTACCTGTTAAACTGTCTTTTTCTCAACCCACAGGCCTTCTCAATTTTAATCCTCTGATTCTCTCCCCATTCCACCATGGGGAAAGTGAGTGGTCGAGTGGTGCTTAATTGCTGGCTGGAGTTACACCACAACAATAACAAAAAAATTATTATATATAGATGATATGTAAACATACAGAAGTCCTGTACGAGCTAAATTTAATAGAGGTCTTATGGGTTTCTCTGAAGATTTTAAAACAGGCATTACATGCTTACAGATAAACATATAATTTCTAAAACTATTGCAGAAACTATTCTGAGACTCACCTTTGTAAAAGACTGTGAACCTGTTTAAATCTTTTGCATTTATATATAGGTTCAGTGGATGATTTGTGTACTGTGGTTAGTCCTAGAAATATAATTTTCTGCTGAAGTAAAGGACAATGATAGAGATGTTGCTGTTAAATTTAAATATACCAATTCTTTCTAAGGGATAATTGCAGCTTCTAACAAAGTACAAATCCAAAACACTGAATGCTGTGAATAAAATCATGAACAAAAGGAACACCTAGGGCAAATTATACTTTTTTTTTTTTTTGAAAAATCAGCATAGCAAATCTATTTCTTCTTTATCAATGATATTCTGGGGTGGCCCTCTCCAGTCTGACAGGGTAAAAGTCGAAGGGTAGATGGTCTAAAGATTAAAGGATATGTATGGAAAACATTTTGGACACACATACAGTATTTGGGAATTATGGAGATGTAGTTCATATTTTCCATCCTGCTTCTGATAATTGTCTCATATCTTGGTCTTAATGTAGTGATGGATAAAACTCCAGTTGTATGAAATGCCAAACTTTGAAATACAAACTGAAGCATGACAGCAGCATTCCTTCAATAGATGATAGTATTTTAAGTTAGGCACTCTGCAAGCAGCTGAAATAAAGGTGACAGCTGTGACCATTCACCTTGTTTCCTTCTTCTCAAAAGCCTCAAACATACATATTCTAAAAAAAGAAGCAGTTCTAGAAACCTGGACCAACCAGAAAGTCCTGGACTTTCTTACTAAATGCCTTGCTTTGATTTAAATTATAATTATAGTATTTATTCATCCTGTTGATCAACTATCATGATATTTCTGGCTACAAAATAACTTTAGTAGGAAGTTCTTCCCCAAAATACTCCAGCATGGAATCTAGGCAGGCTCTTGATGTATGGCTTCAAATGTCTTTACTAAGGACTTAGAGCTGTTGCCTATATGTAAGCCAAATCTTATTGCCAAATGGCTGTTCAGGCTATTTTACTACTATGGATGGAATTGCTTGTACTTCCAATTACAAGCAAGTATTAGGGTTTCCTGGGAAGGGGCTTCCAAGATGCTGACTTACTCCACTTACTCCACAGAGAAATTCAGATGTCTATCCACCCAAGCTGCCTTCCCAATGAAGTTCCAGACAGCAGACAGATATCCATTTTCCCAAAAGAGTTATTTATAATCAAGGAAGGTTATCCAATATTAAATGCATAGGAAAAACTGAAAGCTCTTTACCAAGTTAGTTACTTACAGAGTAAGGCTTTTCTGGAAAGGGATCAGCATACACCTGGACTTTAAATGTTTTGCTGATGCCTTCCCTGCCTCTTCTAGAAGCTACAAAGGCAAATTGAATTTATGATGCTGACTTAACAAAAGTTTAGGAGAGAATCTAACAGGCTTACAAAGCCACAGACCCTTTATTTTCAAGCAGACATTCTAAGAATAGTTATTGATTACCAGTTCCACCAGAAACAAAACAGAAAAGCCCTACCATAAAAATTAAAGCTTCTATGCTCACAAAAAAATTGTCAGTGGACATTATTTTTGTATTATGTACTGGGAATTCAGACACGTAAATGTTTTTGAAAAGACGACTTTTCTTAATAGACACATACGTTCTTTACGTAGCATTAATGAACTTAATAACCTTAAGACAATTAATCAGTAACAGAAATAAAAATCCACAAGAACTTAGCAAACAAAAGAAAAAATTCATTGCTTTGCCCTCGATGTGCTTAACTCCTGAAGTATGACTTAATCATCCTCACATAAACCTAAATATTGCAGTGGGCCAATGTGCAGTGACAGAATAAAAAGTTAAAGATTTAGAAACAAAAAATGAGAACTCATTTTTATTCACAAAAATATGTTTAAACATTTTCTGGTTTGACTGTGTGCAAATTTAAGATGGGTGTTGTGGAATTATAAATATATCTTTACTTACTCTCTAGATGATAAAAGTTTCAAACTATTCTAAGCCTAAAAACCTCCGTAGTATTTTCCTTTTTCATGTCAGCTTTTAAAAGAAATAGACAAACTGTTTAAAATTGCATGTTTCCTATTTATTTTCAAATTAAAATCTGTTCTTCATACGCTGTTCCATCTTGACTTTCATTTTTAAACAAAGATTACATTACAAAGCCAAGAGTATTTTTACAATTTTTCTTTAAAGTGCTTGTTTCAGTTTGATCTTAAATGCCATATAATTTCATTAAATGATTTATAAAGTAGCTATAAATAAAACAATTATTTAAATCTGAAAAGAGAGACTGCTCCTAAATTTGCATTTGCAATTACATTTGTTCACTTACAAAATGTAGACATGTGAAAGTATTTTGGCATCTAGAAAACCATGTGTTCTGGGTTCAGCTGTAACAGTTATTTTTCTCCTTTTTAGTACCTGGTGCAATGCTGTGTTTTCAACTTTAGTCTGAGAACAATGCTGATAACACACCAATGTTTTAGTTGTTACTAAGTAGTGCTTACCCTGATCAAAGACTTTACAGTTTCATGCTCTGCCTGTAAGGAGGAGCACAAGAAGCCTGGCAGGATTGGAGACAGGACACCCGACTCAAACTAGCCAAAGGTTTATTCCACACCACAGCAAGTCATGCCCAGTATATAAACTGGAGGGAGTTACCTGGAAGGCACAGATTGCTTCTTGGGATGGGCTGTGTATTGGTCAGGAGGTGGTGAGCAGTTGTATTGTGCATCAGTTTTGTTTATTGTTGGGTTTTTTTCCCTTCCTTTTTTTAGTTTTGTATTCTCTCCCCTTGTTATTTCCCATATCATCGTTTTTATTAGTGGTAGTAGTAGGAGTTTTACATTGTATTTCAGTTATTGGACTGCTTTTATCTCAATCCATGGGATTTACATTCTCTTTCCCATCCCTCTGGGAGCAGGGGGAGCAAACTGGGGTATAAGCAAGCAACTGCATAGTTCTGAGGTACTGGCTGGGTTTAAACCACAACACCATGCTAATCAAAGATGCATTAAATATTTATGTGCCTACTCTGTAGCAAGACATGTACTCAGAAAAGTAATCTTCACTGTCACATGAGAATGCAGGCATCACATCTTTCCAGTGTAAGACCTGTGGGGAAACTTTCTCTCAGAAATGTTCCTTAAAGAACCATCTCAACCTGCACAGTGGGGAGAAGCCTCATAAATGTGACTACTGTGACACAGGTTTTGAGCATAAACTCACTTTTGATGAAATACCTTAAACAGCTACATAACAAAAATAGGTTTTACAACACTAGTTCTATGATTTATTTACATAAATACTCCTCTCATATCCCCAAGAAAATAAAGAATAATGGAAGAAAGGAAATATCAATGGAAGTAATTAGAGAAATAAAATACATGAGAGATCTTGAATTAGTCTTTATTGAAATCAAAAGCAATGTTGGTAACTCATTTGGTAACTTTGTACCAAAGTGAATATTCCTTACACTAAATTCTGGCTTAACTACATAGGTGTTTGTGCGCCATAAAATGAGTCAGAAGCCAAGGAGTGACAGGAATTTCCCCTTGTATCAGTCTTGCAAACTTGAACATTAAAATAGATTGAACAAACAATTTAGAATACTGAATAAATTACACATTTTTACTAGAAACTGCATACTGTGCAACAGATACTTGTTCTAATGTTACTTGCTTGTTCTCTTCAGAGTATAACTGCAAGATTAATTCTATTCATTTGCTTCATAAATTAAGAAAGAGTAATCTTCCATTGTCTGGTCTGTGATACCTATGATTCCACTCTACAGTATAGAACAATTTGATTGTTTGAATCTTTGAAAGAGAAAAATATCTGCGTCTTTTATTCAGCAAATAGAAAATATTGAGAAAAATAATTGCTTCATCCAGGGAGGTAGTAGCTCTTTAATAGCACTATTCTAAATTCACAAGAGACCGAGTGAATATCAAAAACTTCACTTTATTGTCAAATTCAGTTTCTTCATCACTTCCTAAGATCCTAGCAAATGTCAAGTAAATCCAACACAATTAGAGGTATCTTTGACTGAAAGGCCATGCTATTCTCCCTGAAGAAGTTATTAAAAGAACATTTTGCAGGCAGTTTGTTCAGTACCTGTGGAGAATTGCTAGCTTGTACTTCACATGTTCTTAAACTAAAGAAAAAAAGAAGAAAGCAGAAAGAAAAAGAGACAATTACTCTTGGCAATGAGAACCTGGAGGCTGATGCCAGCAGCATGTAACATCATGTGGATTAAGCAGCACAAGCATGTTGCTTTCATCTCAAACTCATATTGAAGTAAATTATTTGTGGCTAGCACACTAAACCATCAATGACAAAGATTCCCCCAAATCAACTGCTTAAGTATGCTTTTAAAATGGAAAAAAAGAGGAATTATTTTTTTGTTCAATCTCTTTTTTAAAAAGGTACTAACACACTTTTTATATTTATACTTTTTAATTATTGTAATGCCAAAATACATATTAGATATGTTGCTAAATGGTTTATCTGAAGAATTTTGTTGTTTATGCTGAGATTTAGGCTGTGATATGCTTTGACATTGCAGCAAGAATTATTTTTCACCTGAGATTCAGGTGTCGTAAACTTTTAATTAATAATTCCTTTAAAAGGAGTTAGGCTTGTTAGCTGGTATCCAAAATACGTTATCGGTGATAACATTGTTCTCAAGAAATAAGGTATAATTTAAGATCTGATATTTCCAGGGAAAAATGGAGAAAACACAAGATAAATCAAACCAAATGAAGCCAAACCAATGCATAAATCCCATCAAAATCAGTTGCATTATGAGAGTATTTTATAGGCCAAAAGTAGCTCAGTAACATGTGAGCTACTTTTACTTCTTGGGAAAAGAGTTGCTAAATTTTTTTAACTAGCAATAAGATTTTTTTTTTTTAAAAATCTGTAACTAAAAACTGCTTCAATTCCATATAAACATATATAAACATATATACTGTTCTTGTGAACAGGCCTGTTTGACTCAGGTGGATTATATATACATATCATAAATAAAAGGAGTAAGAGCTACTTTGATCTGCATTTTATTAACTAGAAGAGATAAACTTTAACAATCCTATACTAGTAACGGAAGTCATATGATTTTAACATATGAGAAGTCTGTTATGAATATCTCTACATAAGAAACATTGCCTGCTTGTAACAAATAATACCTTATTACATAGAATAAAGACCATAGGCTGAATTATTAAATTATAATATAAAACTACACTGGGTAGAATTTTAAGTATTCTATAAAATACCTTATATCTTTTTTAATTTCTCAATTTTTTCTGGTTTCATTTCAGAACCAAAGAAAACCCCATAAAATAGACAACAAACTTACTGAGATTTTATTTAGATAAACTAATATATCTCAATGTAAATGACCATAGAATAAGTTGGAAGTGCTGTGCTAGCTGTTAATTTCTATAATATATGCCACATGAAAGGATGCCTAAACTTTCTTTTTCTCTAAACCTCTTTTTTTTTTCTTTCACAAAATCTTCCTAAACCATATCTAAGAAGAAAAACATCAGCTTTATCATAGCTCACAGGTCCTGCATTTCCCAAAATGTTTAGTCGTCTTTGAACACTATTCTGTGACCAAGTTATCTGACAAAAAGCTGAACACTGTCAGTTCCTCAACACAGAAAAGCAATGGTTAGCATCAGATGAGCAATTCAAGCTTTTCCTTGGAGTTTACACTCAAGGTTTAAACCTCTTCAAATCAAATGCAGGTACATGTACATGAGCACATGTGCACTCATATATTTTTGTTCCCATATAGTTAATTAAGGGGCTGATCACTGCTCAGGTTGGGCTGGATATAGGTCAGTGAGTGATGAGCACAATCGTATTGTGCATCACTTGTGTTTATTCTTTGTTCTTTCCTTTCCCCTTTTAGTTTTATATTCTATTCCTTTGTTACTTGCTTTATCATCATTCTTAATTATCATTAAATAATATTTACCAGCACTGGCAATCTTCAAAGAAGTCCACAATCTCGTAAGATCAAGATCTTCTCTACATGTATGATGATAATGATATTATTCCAGGAAAGATCAAAACAGGTGAATTGTTAGTTAACTTATTTAAGCCCTTTCACTTAAGAACGTATATCTAGAGCATGTTCTCTTTTCTTCCCAATGTCTAGACTTCTAATTATCCCCTTTTCTCTCTTCACCCTCTCTCTTTGTTATTGTAGTATTTTACATTTAAGAACTCTTTTTCTAACAAGTTGAATCACAGTGATAGACATGTCAGATCAATAGTTCACTGCTTAAACAATTTTTTGGTAGTTTAATTATGGCTATTTTCCATGGCTGTGGACAACCTAGCCCCACTTTTTTTTTTTTTTATTAGAAAGTTTTTATTTTGTACTTGTAACTGTTTTTTGTTTGTTTTTTTTTTTTTTTGTAAGCTTGTTGTTTTCCTAAAGTGAAAACTATGGTCACCTTCAGTCTTTTTTAAAGTAACAGAAATTGTATCTGAATGGTATGCTTATTGAAACTTTGATGAAGAGAACAAAGAAAATCTAATGTAGACTCCACATAGAACCAGACTGTAGTGATTATGAAGAAGCCTAAGTGACTTTGGAATAAGAATTTAAAGTTTTCATATAAGGTGTTGCACAGCTCTGGTTCCAGCATGACATATTTGTGCCTTTATATATTCTATTTTATTTGTGATGTTTACTTTATAGCATATGCTGCTATTTGTAGTGGATGATAGAGAATCATAGAATCATAGAATAGTTAGGGTTGGAAAGGACCTTAAGATCATCTAGTTCCAACCCCCCTGCCATGGGCAGGGACACCTCACACTAAACCATATCACCCAAGGCTTCATCCAACATGGCCTTGAACACTGCCAAGGATGGAGCATTCACAACCTCCCTGGGCAGCACATTCCAGTAACTCACCATCCTAACAGTAAACAATTTCTTCCTTATAGTGTAATAATAAAGGTGAAATTCACAGTCTATGTGTGAATTTAGATTTCTGTATTCTTATGCAAGTTCAGAAATCTACTGTGTGGATCAGCTCATGCTTTTATCCTTTTTATAGAAAGTATCTATTAAAAACATATAAACAAAACCTCCTACAACTCTTTACCTTAAAAAAGTGTACAGTCAATATATCATACAAAACAATTAGAATTTCATTAAGTAGAATTAATATTTAGAATCATTCATGTGGGTTTCAAAGGCTGTCATATAACTGTGAGTTAAATTTTACATTAAGTTGGTAAAAATCATATTAATTTGATAGTTGAATAATTATTTGAAAAATCTGAGAAAATGTGGTATTGACAAAATGTAGTATTGACATCTGCTATATCTGAAGCTGAACAGCACATATTTGGAAAATTTCTTAAATTGTTATACATTTTAATATTTTTTTTTAATTTTGCTCAAATGGAGCATTTTACAAGGGAGAGTGACATTAGTTTTGATTAACATATTGTCTGCCATCATGGTTTAAGCCCAGCCAGTAACTCAGAACCACACATCTGCTCTCTCACTCCCACATCCGCTTCCTCCCCCCACTCCCAGAGGAATGGGGAGGAGAAGCGAAATAATGTAATTCCCATGGGTTGAGATAAGAGCAGTCTGGTAACTAAGGTATAACACAAAACCACTACTGCTACCATCAATAATAATAACGATAAGGTAAATAACAAGGGGAGAGAATACAGCCGCTCACCACCTGCCAACCAATACCCAGCCCGACTGAGCAGTGATCTAGCCCTTCCCAGTAACTGCCCCTTTTATATACTGGGCATGATGTGCTGGGGTATGGAATACCTCTTTGGCTAGTTTGGGTCAGGTGTCCTGTCTCTGCTTCCTCCCGGCTTCCCCTCCTCCCTGGCAGAACATGAGACTCAGAAAGTCCTTGGTCAGAGTAAACGTTATTGAGCAGCAACTGAAAACATCGGTGTTATCAGTGCAGTTCCCAGGCTGAAAGTCAAAACACAGCACTGCACCAGCTACTAAGAAGGAGAAAAATGACTGCTACTGCTGAACCCAGGACAGTGCTTATTCCCTTATTTTACCTAAATTAAAGAATTGCAATTGTGATTTTATTTTAATGAATTATTAATGTTTGAAGTTTTAACACTTTGTTAAAATTGGGGAGAAAAATGCTAATTGATTTTAAATTGCACTTCAGCCTTTTTTTTTTTTTTTTTTTTGCTTTGGCATGGGCTTGCTCTCAATGAAAGACAGGCTTTTTAGTTCCATTGTTCAGTTGGAAGTTGTATGTCTATTGAACATAAATCTCTTACAGATTCTTGACAGCTTTTTATATTTTAAATTTATTCTCATAGTTAAAAAGCACATTTCTCTCTTTAATTCCCATCTGATACTGAACAAGTCTAATCCTGAAATGGACATCAGATCCCTACTGATGTAAGAAATCAAAGATTAAGATTCTTAGAAAGGAACTGAACACAAAATATTTTCATGGAGGCCATGTTTGGGATCAAGATTATGATCTAGAACTCTTTAACATACTGATGATAAGCAATCTGCTAGAAACTAAATTAATGTCAAGCAAAGGCAACAAATTCAAGGTAATTAAAAAGAAGGTTAAAAACTAATCTGAAAGTCAGAAAAAAGGTTTCCTTAGGTGGAATATTTTGTCATTTGTGTTGGTTTTATGTGATCTTGGAGTGGAGATACCTCTGCAGCAGCGATGGTTCACCTTCCTGCTGTGTGGGAGAAGTATGTCATGCCATCCATCAAAAGGCCATCCACAATTATGTCTGAAATTTTAGACTATTTTCTGAGCATGTGCTAGGAGCTAGCAATCGGCTAGTTTGTCTGATGGCAACTAAATTGGATCAAATCCTGTGGAAATATGTATACCATACTCAGTCATACTATAATGGAAATTACTGAGCTGTCCTTTAGATAGCAGCTCCATTAGGACAACGTTGTACATCACCATGTACAGATACTAATATAGGTTCCCAGGAACCAAATGACAGGCACAATTTTCCTCCAAATGCCTAAAAAGACATCTAACCACTTTTATTGATTTTTTTTTGTTTTTATTTTACACGTTTATTTATTTACATGTTTATTTTGGCACATAATAGCATTTAATTTAGATACTTTGTGCAGCTCTGATACTTTGGGTGCTGCTTCAAGCCTGGTAGGGGAAAACTTTAATCCAACAATGGTAATAGTGGTCTCATAATAACTTAAAACTTACAGTGGAATTGGTGTCAAATTATTGCTGTAATTGTTGTGTTACCCATCATGTGGATATTGAAGGTTCACAACTAAAGCTGTATACATATTCCTTTAATGACCATAGACTGGGAAAAGTAATCCTTCATTCATAAAATATACATCAGACTTGACCATTTCTCTAATGGTAACTCATTTACATACTTGAGAAGATCTTGAGTTTAAATTTTAAACTATAAGAAATTAAAATTACAGGCAATTCTATTAGAGAAACTGTGACCTAATTTATGTGAAATTGAGCCCAGGATTATCTGTGGAATGGACTCAAAGTAATGCAATAGGTGCTAAAACCCTCACTATCTCATTGTGCCAGTTTTAGAAGAAACCTCTGACATTCTGTCTTCATTTTAGCTGTGATAGAGTTAATTTTCTTCCTAGCAGCTGGTACAGTGCTGTGTTTTGGCTTTAGTCTGAGAACAATGCAGATAACACACAGGATGTTTTAGTTGTTGTGAAGTAGCACTTACCTGATCAGGGAAGTTTTAGTCTCTCATGCTCTGCCAGTAAGCAGGGGCAAGGGAAGCTGGGAAGAATCAGAGACAGGACACCTGACCCTTAAATTGTGGGTTTAAACTAACCATAGTGTGTGTGTCTTTAACATAGTGGAACAGAACAAACTCTTCTAACTTATGTTACACATAGAGAGAAAGGAGTGTTTGGCTGATGGGGGAAGGAACATCACAGGACTGATAACAACTAAGGAGACAGTAAATAAGACCAAGAGTGCCTTCAAGATAGCAGAGTGGCATCCAAAGTGGGGCAAGACTGGAAAGGCACAGAAGCAAGGATATGCCAACTACTAACTCAGCATTAGGACCTTGTAAGTATGCGCAGGCACTGAGGTCATTCAGTAAACACAGTGAAGACTATCAGTGACCATCAAAGACCCTGGTTCAGCAAGAAAGTGCATGCATAATTAGAATTCAAATATTATAATTAGTTCATGGGAAAGTTATGAATATGCAGGAGTATGCTAAATATATAGCTGCTGTCAGCAATTTACAGGTGTGCTTACCTTTGTGAAACTCTATGTGTGTATGCCCAGCATTGCAATAAAGAATGCTTGTTTTCTAAAACTCCAAATTGAGTCTTTGAGAATTTCCCCAACCAACTTTTATGGTAACAACCCTAACTAGCTAAAGGGGTATTCCATACCAGAACATGTCATGTGCAGTGTATAAAGTGGGGGGAGTTACCCAAAAGGGACAGATTGCTGCTCAGGTTGGGCTGGGTATTGGTCAGTGAGTGGTGAACAATTGTATTGTGCATCATTTGTGTTTATTGTTTGTTTTTTCCTTTTTTTAGCTTTATATTCTCTCCTCTTGTTATTTCCCTTATTATCAATATCATCATTATTATTACCACTAGTAGTATTATACTGTACTTTAGTTATTAAACTGTTCTTATATCAACCCATGGGATTTAAATTCTTTTGATTCATTTCCCCATCCTACAAAGGGAAGGGAAAAAGGGGAGGGGGTGACCTAGTGGCTGTGTGGTACTGAGTTTACACCTGGGCTTAAACCATGACACATTCAATGTTCTGAAAAGGATGACTCCAACTTGAAACAAAGCTGCGATATTTTATGGCTGCAGGGGACAAGGGGATGTTGGAGTTTTGTTTTAAAAGACAGCTATTTAATTAAATAACCATAAAATATTTAGGTCTTGGTCTAAGACCTCTTCATACTGGTCAGATAGCAATAAGCTGACAAAATGATCCTGATATGCTTAAAAGACCTGTGTTGACCTTACCCAGTCCAGTACTCCTTTTCTGTATCTCTAGGTATAATGCACTTATAGCTTTTCTATCTACAGTTTAAAAATTAAAAAAATAGAACAAAACAAATCAACAAACCAAAACCCACATATCATTTCTTTTTTTTTACTACTTATCCAGTTATTAAGCAACTGGACTTCAGTTTGTACTTTGAAATGAAGCACTGGAAACTTGCTTGATCTTTCTTCTGTGTTTCGGTCATCATAGGGAAGAAATTTTCATCAGAAACAGATCATGTAACTGTAATTTCATGCATGTGAAATGTCATATGTCTACGAAAACAATAGCCAACAACAGATCTTCAAAATATATCCAATGTAATAACAGAACTTGTGACTAAATGCACTCTATCTTGTACCTAAATTCAGCAGGATACTTACTGTTGATTATCACAACCTACATAAACTAAAAACTACTGTGGATGTAGTTAAAAAAACCCAAGTTGTGCAAACAAATACAGTTTCCATCTCACTTGGTATCCATGGAAATTATACATGTTTTTAGCAGATTGACCACACTGTATTCTAGTGCTGTGTTCTCTTTTTGAGGGTGATGTTTGTTTTTCATTTAATGTTGTTTTGTTCAGGTTTGTTTGGGGTTTTTTTTGTATGTTAAGCCTAATAAAGGAAGCTAGGGGATGTCTTAAAAGTGGACACTTAATAAGGTCTTGAATACCAATTTAAACTGGAATGTAGATATTTTCTAGATATTTCAAAAGAAAGAAATTCAAAAAGGCATTTTTAATATGGCAATGAAGTTGATTTAGGAGGTATATCTAAGACTAACTGCCAATTTGAGCTTTTATAAGGATAACAAAATATTAAGACAAAAGGAAGGAGCTTCATGAAATGAGGCTCAGATATCTTCAATACTTATTTGCCAGTTCCTTTTCTTCTGATGTGGCTAACCCTCACTCAAATTAAATACAGAGGTGTAAGACTCAAACCGAAATATGAGAGTGCTGTAACAGGTGGGCTGTTAAAAAAGGCAAAAAGACCATGGCCTTCAATTTCTGTGGAGGACAGAACTGACTTAGACACCTTCATATTGGACAGTACGTACCAATGCTAACACAACAATAATACAGCATAGTATCTCAGTGTGTTTCCTAGGTAATTTGAAAGTTAGACATTGCAAAACTGACTTTCCTGCCTTTTGTGACTACAATAGTCTTTGTAGATGTTAGCTACCTTACACTGCTCCTAAATCTGTTGAATTCATTTGCTAAGTTTCAAAATATATGACATAAATTTGTATAAAGCTATCACCTGATAGAATTAACAAAATCTACAAATTGACATTGACTATATCGTGCACAACAAGCTTGCCACTTGCTTGCCATTTGAAGTACTCTTTATTTCAATTGCCTTTAGCTCACTTCTCAGCATAAAAAGGTGCAGTGATGATGGTGGAAATAAGTAGTGCTGTACAATGTATCTGGTGTCATTATTAGGTTGCTGTACAGTGTTTAGGTGATGGCATCTGCTTGCTGAAGAGATTATGTGTTTATCAGATTGTTGAAGCATACACCTAACTTCAGGGAAGGGTCCTCTTTTCCTGTTGACTGTAGTCAGTGAGGCTATTTTCTTTTTGTCAGAATGAAAAATCAATGGGGCCATGAAGCACTACAAATCAATTTCCTCCGTTTATATTACAGTGCTTTTACATGCTCAACTGTGTGTAAACAGATTTCTCACTCTTCAGAATATCTTCCAATGTACCTAGAAATAGAAAGACAAATGTCCATGGGTGGAAATGGGGGTGGGTGTTGCTTGTTTGCTTAAATTTTTAAATCTGCTGTGTACATTTTTTAAAAGATAAAACTGCTGAAGACAGAATATTTCCTTCTGAGGTTTCAGAATTTTAAAATGATGCTTAAGTATGAATCAGGATTAAAGGTATGAGAACTTAAAGAAGAGAAAAGGGTTATTGCCAAACAAAAATACTTCAAAATTACTTATTTTAACTTTACATTATATTTTTTCTAAGCTGCATCGGAACCAACTATTTCGACATGTCTTAGAAAATGTTGATTGAATGACTACATTCCCATGGAATATTTTAAAATTATTGAATTAGTATATTTCTATCAAAGATACAAAAAATTTTCAAACAGCTTAACATATGTTATGATGAATTACTACATATATGTGATATAATATCACTAAACATATTTAATAAAGATAAAATATGTGAGATTGTCAGACAGAGCTGAGTGACAGAATTATGAACTGTGGGCTAACCAGGTATCAGGAGTGAGTGACAAGCAGCTGGATGTGCTATTCACTGATGAGGAACAACTGTTTGGGCATGATCTACGATTCTATAATTCTATGTGGTAATCAGCAGCAGCCTTGTCTGTAGTCACCATGAGATGGTGGGCTGTGAGATTCTGAGTGGAATGAGAAGGGAGAGTATCAGAGGACAGAATCTGAACATCAGGAGAACAGACTTCAACTTATTCAGCACTCAAAATTGTCAAGATTTGTGATTTTAATTTCAAGTCGGTTTAGTACATTGTTAGTTCATTAACTGGATAGCTCTCAAGACATGAGGAATTCCAGAGAGGAATGAATAAATGAATTCAGTAGTAAATGTTCCTTTACTAGTAGTAAATTAATTCAGCCTGAAAGAATACTTAATAAATGTTTTTCTCCTTAATCCCAGTTATGATAAGGAGATTCATTGCTGAAATAAAAAAAAATCTGCACCTGACACACTTAAGAGTCAGTACACTATTCTCTAAGGACATCCCATAAACTGGAACAAAGTCAGCTTTTCCTTAGCAAGGGTAACCAGGGCAAGTCTCACTTTTGTTACGGGAAGTCAGTCTCTATCAGATATTTACAAAATGGAGGCAATATGTAACAACTTATGCAACTTGTTACAATATATACTAGCTTCTCATAAATTTTTGTTCTGATGCTGACATGCATTACAGAGGTCTTATGTGCTTGTATGTCTATTCAATAGTCCTTATGGTGGATTCCATTGAGTAAAGAAAGCATATGGCAACTTAGGCTTAAGGTTAAAACAGGTATGAAGGGACACATGTATGCAAGCATGCAGGGACTCTGATGGAAAGATTCTAGTCTTTGTCTTAGGCAGTATTCTGAGACTACTTTTTTTCAGTTACTCTATCTGAAGACAATTTGCCCTGCTACAAAAGTAGTTAAATTTTCTTTGGAATAAAGCTAAATTCTGAATCTTTCTGTGGAATGTCCTACTTACTATGTCTTACATAGTCCAATTAAGAGCAGAACTAAATGTCAAAATGCTAAAATCCCCAGGAGAGGAAGGAAAATATTCTTCTTGAATTTTATTTTTATTTTCTGTTGATAGTCATGGTCCAAAAATAATGATGCTTTTGTTTTGTTTTCTACTATTTGATCAGTGTGAGTGTGTTGAGGTAATGCATTTTTTTAATAAGCGCATAAGAAATTGTCACTTAACAGAATAAAGTATAGAAAACAGAATCAGATGCAAATCACTATGTTGTACAAAACTGTAAATCCAGATTCCATTGACTGTATTTGAAAAGTATGAAGTGTAGTTGTAAACCCTCAGTTTTCTATGGAAAAGAAACCACAGTAAAAATCAATCCAAAATGTAATGTCATTACTACAATTGGTTTTGTATTGTGACACATTCCATTATAAAATTGCAAAACCCCAGCACAGTCCCCTAAGCCTTGAAAGAGGAGCCAAAATTGCTTTATTTTTCCCCCTTCTGTCATTGTACTGCCTTAGTTTAAAAACCAGGATTATAAAAGGTCAGAGGATGTTTAATCCAGAGGGCCTCATACCACCAAAACATACAATATATTTTCTAGTCACTACCACAAACTGAACTATAACTCGTGCACAGGAGGGAGCAACACATAAACCACTGCTATTATCCCATTTCACTGATATAGGACTTTAAAGTCTTTCATATATCATATGATATATATGCTTCATAAATACTAGAGAAGCATACCTCCACTGTTGGAATTGTTTTATTTATGTAGCTTCCAGAAATTGTTCCTCTCTGTTACACAGAAGAAAGAACTAGCCTTGTAATACAAGAATAAAACATGTCTTGCATAATAGCGTTACATATCTGTGCTGCGTGGTCTCCTGCATCCTCCTGGGGCTCGGTGGGCGACTTCTGGGGGATGCTCTCGGCCATAGCGGGGCTGGGCTCGGCTGCTGGGCTCAGCTCCTCTGCCACCTCCTCTCGCTGCTCAGCTGCCGCTTCTTTCCTCTCCTCCACTGCCCTGAACTCCTCCACTGGCAACCGCTCTCTCCCGGCCTCCGGCCATGCTCCTGCTGCCTCTTGGTCCCCGGGGCTGCTCTCCCTGGCCTCTTCGGCTGCCAGCGGCTCCCAGGGCTGTGCATCCTTGGCTCCCCACAGCCTCACGAAGACGGAGGCAAGGACAAGGGCAAGGACAGTGAAGAGCAGTGGGACGGCCAGGTACAAGTCCACGGCCACGTCCATCCCACCCTGCTGCTGGAGCCCCCCTATATTACAAGTCATTGCCATAAAGTACAGTAAAACAAGGACCTTAGCCCAAGCCCCATGATTGATAAACATGAACACAGCTAATACATGCCCTAAGTAAGTTACAACATTCTGAAATTGTGAGATAAAGAGAAACAACTTTGAGAGCAAATAAATCAGCATTGTGATTAGTGACTATAAATCCGTTCAGATCTGTCATTATCTCAACCCCTTGTGCCCCACGTTGGGCGCCAAAAAGTACTGTCATGGTCTAAACCCAGCCACGCAGCCTGTCCACTGACTCCCCCCCTCTCCCCCCCCCCCCCCCCCCCCTCCAACTCCCGGAGAGCTGGGGAGGAGAATCAAAAGAATACAGCTCCCACGGGTTGAGACAAGAACAACCCAATAACCAAGGTATAACACAAATCACCACTGCTACCACCAATAATAATAATGATAAAGGAAATAACAAGTTAAGAGAATATGACACCTCACTACCCACTGACTGATCACTCTCCCACCCCACCTGACCAAGCACCGACTTATACCTCCTCCAACCCCTCCCAGAGCACTAACCCTTCTGGGTAACTCTTGGTTACATCCTGGGCATGACATGCTGTGGTATGGAATACCTCTTTGGTTAGCCTGGGTCAGGCATCCTGTCTCTGCTTCCTTCTGGCCTCCCCTTCTCCCTGCAGAGCATGAGGCTCAGAAAGTCCTTGGCCAGAGTAAACATTTGAGCAGTAACTAAAAACATAGGTGCTATCAGCACCATTCCCAGCCCGAAAGTCAAAACACAGCACTGCACCAGCTACCAAGAAGGAGAAAAAATGACTGCCACTGCTGAACCCAGGACAAAGCATTATGCAAAACTATTATTCATATTTGATTGCTCTACAGTTTCTCAAATAAATACCAGTATTTAAATAAGAAACCTTTTTCCCTATACTTTTATTAGATATTTTCTGTAAGAAGTTCCCAATAATTTCTTGTAAAAGAATAGTCAAAGACTCACACAAAGAATGTTCAGAAGAACGTGGCTTTTCATTTTATATTGTGTTATAAAACGTTGGTTTAAATTGATTTTCAACAATATGAGATGTTCCAACATTATTTTAATTGCTTCTTTCCCCATAATGTGAGGTCCACAGAAATCTGGAATATGCTGGGAACAAATGCCTAGTAGAATTACTCCAAGTTAATTAACTTATAATTAAATCTGAAAATGCCAAAAGACAAAGATGTCAAGTCATTTTCAACTAACTTATCCTAGCATAATTAGAAAGCTAATAATAATAGCACAATTTTTTTTTTCAGGTGGAGATTAAGGTTCCAACAAATAAAATTATCCCTCACACACTCTCCTCATGTTTGTTTGGCACATTGCTCTATTTTTGTTTCTTTTACTATTCTTTCTGCCCTTTTCTTCTCGAAGGTAGAGCTATATCAAAGTAATTACAAAAGCTTTAAATCTGATAAAACTGATTATCTTATTATTTATTTTGTTTTTGAACAAAAATAGCTTCAGTTAAAGTAAGTGAGAATAAAAGATAATTTGAATTGAGACAGAGGGAGAACAAGACAATTTTAAAATATTATGATATTGAGGCTATTTCTTACCGTGCACAAATCAATTTGATTTCATCTTCATTTTTATTTTCTCAGCTTGGAGCCAGACATCAGCAACATTAGCTGATTAGCTGAATTTCTCTCTAGAGCAATGTGAAAAGTCAAAAAATAATACTGCCATTAAAAATATGGGTTTGGAAAATGTTAGTGCATCGTTACTTGTTTGCTGTGTGCTTGCCATAAAAGAATGATATGCTTTATGGGTGGTACGTAATATTGGAGATACAAGTAAGAGCTTCTGTTGTATCATCAATTCCTATGTAAACTTATCACTTAAACCAGGGAGATGTTCTGAGTAAAAACTGCTTGCATATGAGTGACTTCAGGGACATCTGGTACTCAACAAATCATCACCCTGACATAAATTTTTAGCAAGAACAAATGATCGCTTATCAAATACAAGATGCTGGGGCAGGAAAAAAATATTCGTTTTAATTCACAAGATAAAGCATCATCTGTATGGAAGCACAGTAACCTGTATCAAGTATATGAAATCAAATATAATCTTTAATCTGTAACGTCACTGAAAAGTTTTTTCAGTTTTAGCAGTTAACCACTGCATTTTTGTCAAGCCTTTAAAAACAAAAAATCTATTTTTTAAACCACCTCTGGCTTTAAACAACAAATACTCAAATAATATACCAGATATTATTACCAATAAAAATATATTTTTCTTTGAAAGACTCAATTTAAAGCTATCATTTAATCCATAAACTAGTGGCTTTACCACTACAAATCCGTTCTCTCTCTCTATATGCTACCTCTATATCTAACACTTCACCAACACAGAATATTCGATGAATAATTTTAAAGATTTTTTTTCATGTTTTTTTTTTTGTTGGTTGGTTTTGGGTTTTTTTGGTTTTTGTTGTGTTTGGTTTTTTTGGAGGGAGCGGGGAAAGGTTGGTTTTGCTTTTGCTTTTGTTACTAATTCTTTTAAAACCATTGACCGAACCTTTAATGAGTGTACTATCTACAAAAGCACAGACATTTTTTCTTGTTTTGAAGAGCATAGAATCTCATTGCTTGTCACATTTGGGAAGCACTGGCCTTGAAACAAGTCAGAAATATGCTTTATCCTAATTTCTGTTGTGCAAGTACTGTTGAAGTATTACATACCCTTGGCAATTAATGGGAAAGAAAAATTTCTATTTCGCTGTCGTTAAACCCACTCAAGGTATTAAAAACCTTCAGCTGGACACAGTGGATTTTAGATCATGAATACAGGAATTCAACAGGTTGTAAAAAACAATAACTATGACGGTCTTTTTAATTTGTAAGCTCTTTTAACAGGCCATGTTCATTGCTCCTGAGCATGCCCCTTTGTTTTTTTTCTTCTTCCTCTCCAGCTTCATTTTCCTTTTCATACTTAATAATTCATGTACTCCTTTGAAGTTTTCTGTTGACTCATATGTACTTACTATAGACTTCATCTTTCAAGGTGTCATTTTGAATATTTTCCCAGTTCTTTTGATCTGTTTTAGTGCATTGCACTTTGCGTATTGACTTTCTTAATTCACTTAATTTCCTGAAACTGAATATGCCAGTATTGTATTACATTGTATTATATAGTTCTTTGCATTGGTCTTCACTGGCAAAGGCTCTGACCACACCACCCAAGGCTTGGAAGGCAGACACAGGGACTGTGAGAATGAAGATCCTAGGCCCACTGTAGGAGAGGATCTGGCTCAAGACCATCTTAAGAACCTGAACGTACACAAGTCCATAGGACCTGATGAAATCAATCCACAGGTCCTGAAGGAGCTGGCAAATGAAGTTGCTAAGCCACTGGCCATCATATTTGAAAAATCATGCCAGTTAGGTGGAGTTCCCGATGACTGGAAAAAGGGAAATATAACCCCCATTTTCAAGAAGGGGAAAATGGATGACCCGATGAATTACAGACCAGTCAGTCTAACATCCATGCCTGGAAAAATCTTGGAGCAGATTTTCCTGGAAGTCATGCTAAGGCACATGAAAAACAGCAAGGTGTTTGGGTGACAGCCAGCATGGCTTCATTAAGAGGAAATCCTGACTGACCAGTTTGGTGGCCTTCTGTGATGGGGCTACGGAACTGATGGAGAGGGGTACAGCAGTCGATGTTATTTACCTGGACTTATGCAACGCATAATGTCCCACATGACATCCTTGTCTCTAAACTGGAGAGACATCAATTTGATAGGTGGACCACTTGGTGGATAAAGAACTGGCTGGATGGACGCACACACAAAGTTGTGGTCAATGGTTCAATGTCCTGCTGGAGACCAGTAACGAGTGGTGTCCCTCGGGATCGTTGTTGGGACTGGTCTTGTTCAACATCTTTGCTGGTGACATGGACAGTGGGACGGAGTGTGCCCTCAGCAAGTTTGCTGATGACACTGAGCTGTGTGATTCGGTTGATACGCTGGAGAGAAGGAATGCCATCCAGAGGGACCTTGACATGTTTGTGAGGTGGGCTGATGCCAACCTCATGAAGTTAGACCTTGCCAAGTGCAAGGTCCTACACCTGGGTCACAATCCCAGGCACAGCTACAGGTTGGGTGGAGAAGAGGTTCAGAGCAACCTTGCAGAGAAGGACTTGGGAGTGTTGGTTGATAAGAAAATGAACATGAGCTGGCAGTGTGCGCTCGCAGCCCTGAAGGCCAACCGTATCCTGGGCTGCATCAAAAGGAGTGTGACCAGCAGGTCAAAGGAGGAGATCCTGCCCCTCTACTCTACTCTTGTGAGACCTCACTTGGAGTATTGTGTGCAGTTCTAGTGCCCTCAACATAAAAAGGACATGTAAGTGTTGGAATAAGTCCAGAGGAGGGCCACAAGGATGATCAGGGACGTGGAGCACCTCCTGTATGAAGACAGGCTGAGAAAGTTGGGGTTGTTCAGCCTGGAGAAGAGAAGGCTGTGTGGAGACCTCCTAGCATCCTTCCAGTATCTGAAGGAGGACTACAAGGATGCTGGGGAGGGACTCTCCATTAGGCACTTTAGTGATAGGACAAGGGGTAATGGGTTAAAACTTGAACAGGAGAAGTTTAGATTAGATATAAGGAAGAAGTTCTTTACTGTAAGGGTGGTGAGGCACTGGAATGGGTTTCCCAAGGAGTTTGTGAATGCTCCATCCCTGGTGGTGTTCAAGGCCAGGTTGGACGAAGCCTTGTGTGACATGGTTTAGTGGGAGGTGTTCCTGCCCATGGCAGGGGATTGGAACTAGATGATCTTAAGGTCCTTTCCAACCTTAACTGTTCTATGATTCTATGATTCATGTCCTTGAACTACTCTGAGGGAGAATATAGAGAAATTGGAGAAAATTGAGCCCAGGAAGAAAGGAGTGGGATGAAGGTGTTTTTAAGATTTGGGTTTATTTCTCATTATCCCACTCTGACTTGATTGGTAATAAAGTTTTTTGCCCAAATTGAGTCTGCTTTGCCAATGATGTTAATTGGTGAGTGATCTCTCCCTGTCTTCTGTTATTTTTTCCTCTCCCATACGTCTGACAAAAGGAGTGATAGAGTGGCTTTGACGGGCACCTGGCATCCAACCAGAGTCAACTCACCACAGGAATAAATTGCTTTCTGGAACAACCGATTTTTTCCTATGAAATCTACTGTGAAATCTTAATAGAAATTTTCTTCAATTCCTGTCTATTTTGTGGTCTCAGAATCCATGTATATCCCATCTGAATACTCCTGAGCTCTAGTGAAGAGTGGCCTTTCTTGTCTCCTCAAATAGCTCCAATAAAAACCCATCAAACCAATCTAAGTTTCAGCAGCTGTTGCCATCTATTACCAAAGCCACCTGTTAGCTCTGATCCTATGGAGTAGAGAAACTGCTTTAGATTTTTTTTGCTATCTTGGCCTGAAAAATGCCACAGTCAAGAACAAAATGAAATTATTAACGAAAGTAAATGTTCCTAATTCACAGCCATTCTTCTATCCACACTACAATTTACTTACCTTCCCTCATATGTTTCCTGGATTATCAACTAAATTGGTTAGATTCTGATCCATCATTTTAATCATTCAAAATGCTAGTCTTTGCAAGCTTAAGTGAGTAATTTTCAGTTCCATTATATATATTTTTTTAATGAATTTATACAAAATCACCATATTCTAGCTACTTTAAACTGAGAGAGATAAAATTTAATCTGTGTAATCCATTCACTAATATCTGCTATAGTCATCCTTGGGTAACTATAAAATGTGAATTAAAATTATTATAGCATTCTGTCACATCTTTAAATTTTATGAAAGGAAGCTCTTAATTATAAATAAGCCTGAAGTGAATTGAGTAGCAAGTATGAATTGAGTATCTTCCAAATATCTGTTAATTTGAACTTCATTATAATTTTTTTTCTGATTTGGAAATAAACCAAGTCTGTTTATGACTTATCTAAAAAGCCAATTGCACATTGCATTAGAAATTAGCTTAATAATGTCTTTCAAAAGAACTACTCTGAGATTGACCTTTCTTGACATTTTAAGCAAAGTTTTTGATTTTTCTTAGTCTAATTTTTCACAGTTTTCTTTGTTGAAGGATTAGATACTGTGTTTTCTGTTCCAGCTTTTTCTTTGCCATACAAATCTAAAAGAACTAAGCTGTTTTCTTTTCCAGCACTTAAAAAAAAAAACAACCAGGAACTAGCCTTCACCATGCATTGTAAATAGTAAAATTCTTAACCCAGTGCTGCTCTTGTAGATCAGCATGCTTCTGGCTGTGTCCCCAGGGAGAGTAGAACAGTGGATGAAACCAGAAAACCTTCAACATGTGTTAGGAAAATAAAAGCACTTGTATGTCTTTATTAACATCAAATAAGGGTGCATTTGCCTTCAGAAGCTAAGATTTTAATACCCCAAAGAGAATGCTGTTCCTAAAAATAAATGTAACTTTGTATTAACACAATGCAAGTTACTCAACTTGAATGTTTAGCCCAGGGTTTGCAGAGGATAAAAGTCTCATGCAAGCACAATTCTCTGTGGTTTGAAAATAAAATTCTGTCATTGTTTTAGATGTGTGCATTGTTGATCTTTCTCAAAATTCAGACTGCTAATTTCCCACTTTAATATATATAAGGCAGAAAGTATTTCTGCTGCAGAAATTTTAAATCTCTCTAATGATCTTTGTTTAAAAGGCAAATAAATTTCATACCTGCTACATAAAATGTTACTTTAAATTTTTCAGGAAAATAAACCCCCATAAACACAACAGTTCTCAAGTACAGTAAACAAGAGAGGAAAAGAGGAAAAAGGAATGTGTGCAACCCTTGTATAAGTAGGGGATGTCATGGTATTTGTAAGGAGCTACAGTCCTCTTTTTTTGTCAGTCCACAGGAGCCATTTTTCTGGGTGAAAGGGTTTATCATCTTACAATTTATCACTTCATTTGGATCAGCTGTAGATCTCATGTGCATCATCTCTGCAATTTTCCCTAGCAGCTTTAATAAACGTAGCAGTTGCCAGAATATGCCATAGGATGATCCTTTCAGCCTCCAAGGAGTTTTATGAGGTAGCTTATTTAGCTCAGCTGATTTTCTTCACAAATATGACAAGGAATCTCAGCTGTGACCTAAACATTGTCTCAAAATTTAAATTATGTGTTTATACAGAAAGTCCAAATAACGAGTTTTGATAAAACATCTACATTTTAGATGACAAAAGTTAGACATCAATCCTACCCAAACTGTTTAACTGCTGTACTCCAAGCTAAGCATTCTCCAAGTTTGAGTTGTCCCTCATCTATCACACATACAGGTGGAGATTATGTGTACTAGGTCTAGGTCTAGCCAACACAAAGCCTTAGGGTATCAGTGTATCTTGGTTTGGGATAGACTTCATAATAATTCGGCTGTATAATTTATAACTGGTTCAGAAAACTGGCTAAGTGATCTTTTAAATGTATGTAATTAGATGCTTATGTTTAGCATACATCCTCCTTAAAAATTAGTAATTTTTGTGTTTTACTATTTAAACCAAAGTGATAAAATGGACTGTTCATGGAGCAAATAAAATTTTAGAGAAAAAAGAATAAATTAATTGAAAAACTAGTCCAATTAGAGCAGAATCTTAACATGCCCTCCCCTCACAAAAAAAAGAAAAAAAAATCAACAGAAAAAACCAACCCCAATCCTCCACCAACCAAAAAAATTCCTGCAGCAATTCTTGTTAGGGCTTTTTCTTGCCAAGTTTCATTTTACTATTTTTCAGCATTTTGTTATTAAACTTGAAAACTGTAGTGGTTCCTCTTAAAACCTGTAGCTAAGTGATTTTTTTAACACTTTAAACAAATATATCCATTTGTTGGAGAACAGAAACTGAGTTTCGCTGGTGGTAACAGCTACAGTAATACTGCATTTCCTGAATTTACTGATTTAGGGAGCTGACCTAAGTCCTTTTATTGTATTAACAAAGTTACATGAATAACCAGATACTTAACATTTTTTTTCTGTATGTGCCATATCATGAACAATAAATATCTATTCAGTTGTATTCTTTCTAATACAACTTCAAGACAGAACAGCTAAAGCTATGATTTCATCACATCTCAAACTATGCATCATTAAGCCTGCTCTGCACATTGATTCAAGACCTTTAGGAAAAACTCATTAAATGCAGAGCATGCTACTAATGGCTCTGTGAGATGTGATATTCCCACTCAGAAAAGTGGAGATATTTTATGGAGATACCAAAAGAACTCTCTCTCAAAGAATATGAATGACTCCGGACCTAGGTTTTGATGGATTATTAACATTTGTGTCTTAATCAGATTCTGGGTAGTTATTTGTGCTGTTTATTCTTGCTTCATTTTTAAGGATTTCAATGTGTATAAGTATTCTGCTACATAATTACACTACACAGTTGCTCCATAATTAAGTCTCAGAGGGACTACATGTATGAAAGTAGATCTGCTTGAGTTACTCCCACTCGAAGATACTAGGCTGTTTCCAAACATGTATAAAAATGGAATTGCCCTGTTACATTTCAAATATAAAATAAGGTTAAAAACAGACGATGAATCAGGCAATATGCAAAAATTGGGAAAGCTTTCCTTATTAACAACTCTTCTCACTTTTCATCTATTAGATTCCATCCAATGTGTTTATTATTTTCTCTTTTGTATACTTTAAAATTCCTACATAGTATTAAGCATTTGCTTTTGTTTCTATTTGCAGAATATTTTTCTCATTCAGTTGTTTCCTAGTTTTTATTTTTATATTTTAGGCTGTATACTTTCTGATGTCTGCTTTATTATGACCAGTTTGATTCTTCTATCTTTTATCCATATGTTCCTGTATTTTGTTTTATATGATAACAATATGATCTTAAGTATTTACTCATGTTATTATGGACAAACTATTTTCTCACAAATGTCGACAAAGCTCCTTTTGCCAAGAAGCAAAATCTTTTCCTCCATAGCAATTGTATGAGTATCAGGATATCTTTCTCTTCGTTATACTATGCATATACATTATAGTCTATGCATGCCTGTCTTTAATTTATAAAATAGGCAGTAAATAAAAGCAATACATTCATCCAAATCTTATTTTTTTTTTAATACGTATTGAAGTTAGTAGGAACCATGCAAATAAATTTGATCAATTGCCCATAAGAAATACAGTAGCTTTTGCATGCATTAGTACTAGCCCAATAGCCTGGACTCTTTTGGGATACAGAGCTCATATATGTATGTATGTATAAAACCAGAAATTAAAATGAGAAATACTTGTCTCAGAGTAACTTTTTCCATGGCTTTACTACTGTAGTACAATGAAAAAAAAAATCTTGACCAAAGGCTGTAGCTTACAGCCGCATGGCTATTCTGCAGACAGAATAAAAAATTACTACTAAATGTCCAGTCTAATGGTCAGTTTCTTAACTGCTGCATAACCACACTTATTTCCATGTCTAGAAGTAATTTGTGCTACCTCTTAAAGAAAAACAGTTATTTCATACAAAGGGTTAAAGAGGTATAGTATTTCAGTATAAGAGGAAAACCAAGCAGCAATAGAAAACGTTTGAACTTCATGATGTGTGAAAGGAAGTTAACATTGAATTAACAAGTAATTAACCTAGGAAATTAAAATACCTGAAACACCACTTGTAAATTAATGTCATTTATTTAATAGACTGTCTTAAGCACCAGAAAAATAATTTCTCTTCGGTAATGCCAAAGGTAAACCAAAATCAATGCAAGCATATATAATTTGAGAAATATATCTGTATTTCTGAGGACATAGTGCTCTGTCAGTGATACACAATATTTTACCCTGTTTATCATCCAGAGTAAAATAGATCAGCTTCTTTTTCCTTCCATCATTCATCTTTTCTAACAGGTAACATTGTGAGCAAGTGTGCCAGTCAAAGAGTGCGGTGTATGAGCCTTGCCACTTTACCAGAACAATAAATAATACAATGTTTGCAAGTAAGAAAGGTAATTGTCAATATCAATATTTGGATACACGTAATGTAAACTGAATGTAAATGAGGGGTGCAGACAGTCAGGAACAGCACTGAAGAGAACCACTTGTGTTGCCCACATCCATAAACAAGCTTTCTAAGTATTGTAGGTAGGGTAAATTAAAAACTGTTTGATAATTGAAGTAATAAACCACTGTAGTTTTCTGTTTCTTTGCTTGTTGGGTATTTTTCATTAGATGTCAAGGAAAAAAATCCATTAAGTTTCTGAACTATCCTGGTAAAGAAGGTTTCTTAAGTACAGGAATCACAAGTTGTGTACTGCTTCACACTAGACAAGTGTGTTTAGACAATATCATTATATATATAGAGAGAGAATCTTTATTAAAATACACTACTGAGAAATATCAGATAGGGTGCAGTTTAGGTAGACTGATCTGATATTATATGGTTGCTCATATATGCGTACATACACACAGAATGACTAGGACAAATAATTCTGTGACATGCTATATTTTCTTATTCTTAGATTCAAGAATCTGTACCAATTCAAGAAATAACTAATAACAAAATCTAAAAAATAGCAGTAGCTATTATAGTAATAAATAACAATTTTCATAACATGTTGTTATGATCTTATGATTAGCTGTACTCTTACTCATAAATGACAATTACTAATGTTAGGTTTTTTTGCTGATTAAAGCCATGTAATTTGAAACTACCTATACCAGATCCAGAAAACAGAAATACAATGTAAACTGGAAAAAGACACACTGATTATCACCAAAGGCACCGAGGGAGACTTTTCTAACTGGTTGTAGATTTCCACCATTAGAATCAGTGGAAAGATGTAAGCTCTTTTAGAAACAGAGTCCATCTAAATACTTCAGGTGTTGTTATAATGAGTACTAAAAGTATGGAATACTAGGTCAAATTACAGCAATGCCTCAAGGGCAGCTTATCAGATAAAAAGCAATCAATAAAAAAAAATTCTTTTTAATAACAATACAGTAATACATATATATCAGTGCAGCAATGATGTCTGGGTTGTCACTTCTGTGTACCTGATTCTTAGTATGGAACAAGTGCAGTCCTATGGAATTGTATACACCATCTGGAGGCTGTGGTAAGCTTTGATACATTGACATGCGATTAAGATTTAGGATGCCTGTATTGGGTAGACTGTTTTTTCCTCTAGAAAGTTCTTTTTTAATTTGATAAAATATCCATTTTACAGCCTGCCAATGTATGTTTTCTCATCAGTGTATCTCTTTTCAGCTGTGAACTGCATATTTTCAAGAATAACATATATATCCACTGATCTTCCATCAAAGCACACTTTTCTTCAGATCCATATTATCATCCTTTTAAGACATACCATCTAATGTTTTATGTGTCAGATGTTTTGAAACTGTGTTCCAGGATAGCTTTAATGCATTCTTGGTCATGTATGGATTTTTACTTTAGAGTTCAAATGTTTCTTGTGTCTTTGGATATTCAAGATACAAAGTGATATTAAAACCTAAGTACTTGTTATTAGTATTGATACAAGAATGGTAAGATTGTTGATGGTTTGAGTTTGGTGTCTTTTTGTTTTATTTTCCATTTGATACATTTTCAGTTTATAGCAAAATATCAGCATCTGCAGTAAAGTGAGATGAATGTCATCTGGAGAAACTGAAAAAATGTAGGAATGAGAATACACCAATAGAAGGAACATGCATTATGTGAAAAAATACTGATGTAAGAGACTCTAGCTAAATTAATGTAGAGAAAGAAATGGTACCTACAAAAATTGCTACTATTCTAGTATAACCATTTAGAAAGAATTTTTTTTTGTGGCATCTTCTCTGTATTGTCACTTTTATTCAGCTGTCCAATTTTAAAGAAAGAAATAAAGAATTTTATAAATATAACTTTTTAAATCCGTTTTTGACTGTTACCCAGACTGATTGCATTTATTATATACATATTATAAAGCAACACTTTTTAAATCTATCATCTATAAAAATCACTTTTCAGATATTTTTGAATAATTTCAATGAAATCCAAATTCCTTACCACACAGTAACAAAGTTCATCCTTCATTCTTGTTTGTCATGTTTGCAATATCTTGGTTTTCAAGTATATGTAAATAACAGTTATGGCCTTATCTGTACTTTTATTCTTAAAATCCTTTTCACTGTTATTGTTTCTTGACAACGTTTTTATACTTTCTGAGAAAGCCTGAATACTAATGTAAATAGCAAACAATATTTATAAATCAATTATTATGGCTACCAATGAGCTCAAAAATACATTATTCATATGCAGGATTTAAAATTTAAGAAATCAGAGAATTTGAGCATTAAAAAATATTTGTGGTTTCAAATGCACCTTTAAACATTGTTTATTTCAAAATGATGTTGAAAGTATCTCAGGGTCTCCAGCAGATTAAGAAAATATTATTCCTCTGGTTTGTTAAAAGAAAATTAAAAATCTAAGTAGCTGATCATGTTGAAAAGAATAATTACAATGGCAGTACAGTAACAATCTGAAGATTCTCTTTTTTTCCTGCAGATTTTGTTATACTCTGTCATTAAGACATTTTGAATCAATAGCTAGAAGCAGAATTATTCTCTCATTTTAGATTCTCTCTCATCATGGTGCAAATTGCCAGTGATTCATTATTCAACTGGAGTACTCCTTCAAGGAGAAACTATACATATCCAGAGCCTCAAGTGCTAAGAACGTATTTCAGGAGTATAAAATGAAATTATAGTGTTTGGTAGATTAAAAAGAAAACAAACAAACAAACGAACGAACAAAAAAACACAACCAAGAAACCTTCTACAAAAATAACACGGCAATCAAAGATCAGAATTGCGTATGTTAAGTCAATTTGAAAAGTGCTGAAATTCCACAACTCAGGGCATATTGATAGCACTTTTTGTGGGAAAGTGTGGCAAAACACATAACTTTAGATTTTCTAGATTCAGTGAATATCTTCCACTCTGATTGCCACTTAGAAAAGAATGCAAAATCCCTGTAACTCAGTGACTGGCTCTCAGGATCCAGAGTCAGAATATCTAAGATTCACGGATTCAGGGACATTTCAAGAAGGTTCAAATATTTTCTGCATCTGATAAATGTAGATTATTTGCAGTACTATATTAGGAAGGAAGATGCACAAAATGTGCAGCTCTACGAACCTTTTAGATGCCCTGATAAATTTCAGGTTTGTTACCTGGTCTTTCCATTAAAATGTCATTTTACATTTGCTCAGTCAGGGCCCAATTGTAAACAAAAATAACCAAATTATAATGACATATGGACTACAATCGCCAGTACTAGCTCTCTACTTCACAAAATCGTGTGTGGATTCAGGCAGAACATAAAAAATCTGTCCTGAGAACTGCAATATACTTCAGAATAGTTCTATTACATATTTCGCTATACACCTTCTTTTAAAACTTTCCAGTATCATTTTCATTTATATAAAATCAATCAAATATAATCTTCCTGGAGACCTTGTTCCTTATTAAGATTAAAATTAGAATTCCTTGCATTTTCACACCTGCATTTCCAGTACCACATTTATCTGCTTAAGGCCAGCATTAAATATTAATTTCAAATGTCTGTTTAAAAGAAATTCTATAAAAATTCCATGATGAGATGAAAGTTTGAACACAAAGATAAGGATAATTATGTTCTTCAAAAGCAGTACTTAGTGGGAAGTGACTTTATTTGAGCAAACAGTATTCCCAAGTATTATTAGGGGTTGCAGTCAGTTCATAATGCTTCATTTCTGCTGCTCCTTCCTCCTCACACTCTTCCCCTACTCCAGCATGTGGTGTCTCCCAAAGAACAGAGTCCTTCATTAATTGTTTATACTCAGGAAATTTTGGCCAAAATTGGTGTTAATTTGTGAGACTGTGCAACAAAAAATGATGAAGTTGCCACCACTTTATTGAGCCCATGGCGAGTTATTTCTGAAACATTAAAACCTCATGCCGGCTCACAAGCACAGGGGGTAGAAGCAGCACCTTTGGGTCAATCATGATTTGGAGAAAGCTCCAGGAACAAACTCATCAACACTGTTTCAAGATGACAAGCAGGTATTCTTTATTGCGGTGCCGGGAGACATGAGGGATAACTCCTCCTAACGTATGTCCTTGTATTGCTACTCAGGCCATCCTTATATAGTCACTGGGCATACATATATATTCAGGAGGCTACACATGAATTACATCATTTTCCAGCAAGTTTACGGCATGCATACAAAAATGTGATGGTGGTCTTTGAGGGTCATTTACTTCTCTCAACAATCTTCATAACTTCTGTCAGTCTTTGAAGCACCAGCTTAATTAATATTACAGATATAGCAATCATCCTGTCCTTCTACTTATCAGTTAGTTTAACTGCTCCCATCCTGGACATCTGCTCATCCCCAGTACTCCCCAGTAGATGTTTACACCAACTTAATGGGTTCATTAACACCACAAACATAGCAATCATCCTGTCCTTCTACTTATCTGTTAATTTAACTGGCTCATCCTGGACATCTGATACTCTCCATCCCCAGGTCCTGTTTCTCTATTCTGCTTTTCTTACACTTTTTGTACTAAGGTCCTAAGGACCTAAAACAATGTCAACTACCTTCAATCACTGCAGTTATTTTCCATTACAAAGCCGTCAAACTTAACCTTACTTAGAACTGATTACATTGTGCTTTTGTGCCTCCTTGTCTCACTCACCACTGCCCTCTTTGCCGACTCTGATGAGAGTTTGGGAGCAACTGAAAAGTAACAACTTGAATATGTGTGCTTGTAAAGTAGCTATTATAAGAGGATGTGATTTTGTGTATAAACCAACTGTATTTACTAACCAGTTGCTAATAAGAAACTGTACTTTTTATTGTGTGAATTTGTCACTTGTAAAAGAGATGTTAGAGCATGCAAATTTGCAGCAGCTGCCAGAAAATGCTAAGGCAAAAGCTAGAAAGATTCTAATATGATGGTAGTGTTATAAAGCAGGTATTGATAGTAAATATATGAATTAAAAAAGGGGGAGTTCAGGGTTAACCCCACAGGAATGTATAGCGAAAGTTTGTTATGTTTTGAATTTTTAAATTGCTGGATGAAGGATGGACCTCCTATACAGTGCCATTTTGGGGGTTCTAAGAATCCTGAACAGGGGAAAGCTCATGCTAAAGTATGCAATCTTGAATCTCATGAATGGGAAGGCCTGTTCCCTTTAATAACTTGGAGACGAGGGCATGCCTGTGTTTCCACAGATAAAGGACCTTGTTGGGTTCCTGTATGATGCGTTCATCCTGCCTTCTGTCTCTTCATCACAAGAGGACTGATCCTACCGTGGCTTCTCACCCAGACAAAAGAGAACATGTGTGGAACATTAGCCAACGGGACAGGACAAAACACCCTGTGCCTGTTGGTTGCTACACATAGAGTCCTTTCAGATTGCAGTTGGAAGCAAAGGCAGCCTGGAAACCTGTGGACATGTGGGATGGCTGGAGGATATAACAACACAGCCAAATGAAATTAATCAAGCCCTTAAGCAGGTGTTGATGGTGAATATACAAAACAAAGAAGGGGGAGATGTGGGGAGTGAAGGTGTTAATATTTGCATGAAAAAGAATTTGGGAATGATCTCTGAGGCCTTGGTGCTTGACAAGCCCTGAGGCAAGAAGCTGGAACTTTGAAGGACAGGGAAGGTAAACAAGCAAGCCTTGGAAGGATGGGCCAGGAAGTAGCTGTGGCAAGAATCTCAGTTGCAGGCCAGAGGATGTGGGGGTTATGAGAGGGTCTGCAACAATGTGATTGGACCATTTACCTGGAGAGATTTACAGGGGCCAATGAGATTGAACTTTTTATGTATGTGCAGGTTGGGAAAGTCTGGCTGAAGGGACAGTTTTATCAGGAGCACATAGTTCTGTGTTGTTGCTAACTTGTGCATTTTCCTTCCTCCACCTGTATGATGTGCTGCTTCTTTTCTGTACACACAGATACAGTGATGGGAGACACTACTGTAGGGATCTGTTACAGACTGCCTGATCAAGAGGAATCTGCGGATGAAGCACTCTACAGACAGATAGGAAAAGCCTCATGCTCACAGGGCCTTGTTCTCATGGGGGACTTCAACCACCCTGATATCTGTTGGAGCGACGGTATGGCCCGGAACAAGCAATCCAGGAGGTTCCCTGACTGTGTGGAAGAAAACTTCCTTCTGCAAGTAATAGAGGAGCCGACAAGAAGAGATGCCGTGCTTGACCTCATGCTCACCAACAGGGAAGGGCTCGTTGGAAATGTGACTTTCCAGGGCAACCTTGGATGTAGCGATCACAAGATGGTCAAATTTGAAATCCTCAGGGCAAGGATAGGCAGCCTGGGAAGAATAGAGCAATGTTGTCCGGGAAGCTAGGGACCAGGTTAGGAAAGCTAAGGCCCAGTTAGAATTAAACTTGGCTAGGGATGTTAAGGATAACAGGAAGGGATTCTATAGGTACATTGCAAATAAAAGACAGACTAGGGACAATGTGAGCCCCCACTGGAAGCTATTGGGAGAACTGGCTACCCTGGATTTGGAGAAGGCTGAGGTTCTTAATTACTTCTTTGCCTCAGTCTTCACTGGCAAATGTTGTGACCACATCACCCAAGTCTTGGAAGGCAGACACAGGGACTATGAGAATGATGACCCTAGGCCCACTGTAGGAGAGGATCTGGCTCAAGACCATCTTAAAAACCTGAACATACGTAAGTCCATGGGACCTGAGGAAATCCATCTGCGGGTCCTGAAGGAGCCGGCAAATGAAATTACTAAGCCACTGTTCATCATATTTGAAAAATCATGTCAGTCAGGTGAAGTTCCTGATGACTGGAAAAAGGGAAATATAAACCCCAATTTCAAGAAGGGGAAAATGGATGACCTGGGGCACTACAGACCAGTCAGTTTTTCCTGGAAGGCATGCTAAGGCATATGAAAAACAGCAAGGTGTTTGGGTGACAGCCAGCATGCCTTCACTAAGGGGAAATCCTGCCTGAGCAATTTGGTGGCCTTCTATGATGGGGTTACAGAACTGATGAACAGGGGTAGAGCAGTTGATGTCATCTACCTGGACTTGTGCAAAGCGTTTGACACTGTCCCACATGACATCCTTGTCTCTAAATTGGGGAGATATCAATTTGATAGATGGACCACTTGGTGGATAAAGAACTGGCTGGATGGACGCATACAAAGAATTGTAGTCAATGGCTCAGTGTGAAGCTGGAGACCAGTAACGAGTGGTGTCCCTCAGGGATCGATGCTGGGATCAGTGTTGTTCAACATCTTTGCTGATGACATGGACAGTGGGATTGAGTGTGCCCTCAGCAAGTTTGCCAATGATAGCAAGATGTGTGGTTCTGTTGATATGCTAGAGGGAAGGAATGCCACTCAGAGAGACCTTGACACACTTGTGAGGTGGGCTGATGCAAACCTCATGGAGTTTAACCATGCCAAGAGCAAGGTCCGACACCTGGGTCAGAGCAATCCCAGGCACAACTACAGCTTGGGCGGAGAAGAGATTCAGAGCAGTCCTGTGGAGAAGGACTTTGGTGTGTTGGTCAATGTGAAAATGAACATGAGCCAGCTTCAGTCTGCACTCGCAGCCCAGAAAGCCAACCGTATCCTGGGCTGCATCAAAAGGAGCGTGACGAGCAGGTCAAAGGAGGTGATCCTGCCCCTCTACTCTGCTCTCGTGAGACCTCACTTGGTGTATTGTGTTCAGTTCTGGTGTCCTCCACATAAAAAGGACATGTAAGTGTTGGAACAAGTCCAGAGGGGGACCATGAGGATGATCAGGGGACTGGAGCACCTCCCATGTAAAGACAGGCTGAGAAAGTTGGGGTTGTTCAGCCTGGAGAAGAGAAGGCTGTTTGAAGACCTCATAGCAGCCTTGCAGTATCTGAAGGGGACTATAGGGATGCTGGTGAGGGACTATTCATTAGGGACTGTAGTAATAGGACGAGGGTTAACAGGTTAAAACTTAAACAGGGGAATTTTAGATTGGATATAAGGATGAAGCTCTTTACCGTTAGGGTGGTGAGGTACTGGAATGGGTTGCCCAGGGAGGTAGTGAATGCTCCATCCCTGGCAGTGTTTAAGTCCAGTTTGGATGAAGCCTTGGGTGGCATAGTTTAGTGTGAGGTGTTCCTGCCCATGGCAGGGGGGCTGAAACTGGAACTAGATGATCTTAAGGTTCTTTCCAACCCTAAGTATTCTATAATTCTATAAAGGTGGCTATCAGTGTAACTCCGCATATTACATGTCTATAATTTCAGAACTATTCCAAGTTAAGACAAAATCATTATAGCAGCATGTATTCTTCAGCCAAAAGAGCTGAGATGAAGTAGAAATTAGTCATCTGTATTAAATCTTATAAATCTATACCAGATTATAATATTTGAAAAGCTTGATCTGAAACCCCTCCAGTATTGCACCATGAAATTCTTTGTGTAACCAAGTTTCTGATCTGCTCTGTAGAGTTCTCAATCTAAAACACAAAACTGAAATAATGCTGTCATTGGTTTTACACAGAAGGAGTAAATTTTTCATTTGGTAATGTAATCTGACAGTCAGACAAAAAACATTGGAAAAGGAATGATTTGTATTCGGCTCTTGAGACAGTCCGAACCAGTGAAAAAGCAGGTACTTTGGAAACTGTTCTAAATGGCAGACCCATTTACAAGTAACATACTACAGGATTGTGTCTTTTGTAGTCACTGTAATGTACTTCCTATAGAACCACATCAAGCCCAAACACATAACTATAGATCACCTTATGCTATATGTATAGCTGCATAAAGAATAAGGCTGAGAACATCAGACATGTTTTCAGGTGTGGCAAAAAAGACTCACCTCTTGCTTCCTAAAGGAAAACTAGTGCATTAATCCACTCCTACAACTGCCCTTCATCTGTCACCAGGGGTTCTTTTCAGATTTATCTCAATCTTATACACAGGACTTCTTTAAGGAAATATCACTCACTGTATAGGTTTTTATTTAGGTACAAGACAGTCAACTACATAATCTCATTGGAAAAGTGACTATGAAGAGTTAAGGACAATTAGTTCACTTTATGTTCACTATCAGTCCTATATTATTAAAAAATAATGAATAAATTAGACTTCAATGGCCAATTTCAGTTGTTCTAATGGAAATTTAGTGAGGCCTTTACCCTATAAAACAGAAAAAAATGCTGACACAGCCTGATAAGAGTATAGCTACCATCTTTTTAGTTTCCCTGTATCTTTGAACAGTTTTTCCTTGAAAGAAATGTTGTACAGTACTATCTTATTAACTCCTGTGAGGTTAGGGCAAACAATGCAAGAATGTAAATTTTATATGTATTAGAGCTAAAGACAGATAGTTCAATCAGTTTCACTGCCTTAAATGTAGTAAGGTGATACCTTTGGACTTTTTATATCATTTTGTTACCATAAAAGTTGGTCAGAGTAACTCTAAGACTCAGTTTGGAGTTTTAGAAATCAGGTATTCTTTATTGCAGCACTGGGTGCACACCTGGTTCAATTCACAAAGGTAAGCGTACCTGATACCTGCTGACAGTGGCTATATATTTAGCATACTCATGCATATTCATAACTTTTCCTAGGAAGTAATTATAAGAATTGCATCCTAATTATACATGTGCTTTCTTGCTTCCTGGGGGTCTTTTGTGGTCATTGATAGTCTTCCTCACTGTGTTTACTGAATTACCTCAGTGCTTGTTCACTCTTGCAAGGGCCTAATGACAAGTTAGCAGCTGGTATGTCCTTGCTTCTTTTCTGTTCCAGTCACTATGCTAGGCACCTGCTATCTTGAAGGCTAGCATCCTTGGTCTTATTTACTGTCTCCTTAGTTGTTACCAGTCCCATGATGTTCCTTCCCCCAAACATTCCTTTCTCTGTGTGTTAGTAAGTTTGGCCTATTCCACTATGTTAAAGGCACACAAACTATAGTTAGTTTAAGATTTAAGGTAAGAGCAGTTGAAATACAGGTAGACTGCATACTAAATCAACCATCTGCCACTGTGGCTTTCAGCCAATTGTACTTTCTTCCTAATATCTGTTCTATCTGAATATATGAACCAAATTTTAAAAAGAAAGATTGCTATGTCTTATCAGCCCAGTTCAAGTTGTAGCTTGACAACCTGTTGTTCTTAGGGAAGAAACAGAACATAGTTTTGATACTGGTTTAAAGAGTTAATGTCATAACATCTTTTCTAATTTTGATCTCATAGGCAGGAAGCTTGATTATCTTTTAAAAGACTTCTGACAAGTAACATTTAATGTGCAAAACTTCTGTATCCACAAGAAATCTGATTTTTTTTTCTCCACTTTAAAATTTGTTCTGTGCTAATTAAAACTTCCTCTCTCATTCTCATTTTAACTTACTTGCTGAAAAGCAGAACAGGAAATTATACAATACTTTTCAAAGTTCTAAGCTCTTAGGTGTTTTTTTTCCCAGCCTTGCTATCTTCCATATCTCCATCTCTACGTGTTTAAAATTGAAGTACTTATACTTCCTCTTTTGTAAAGCACCTTGAGAATTACTGGTGTGCATGGTACATATCTTTTTTTTTCTGTGCTTTTACTAAATATATATGTAATACACCTTAAAGTCAGTGTTTTATTTAGTTGTTTCTCCTCACTATGCTGTTGGAAGCACTTCTTTTTCCCACAACTTTATTTTTCTTGCATTTTATGTCTGAGTTCTCAAACAAAAATTTACATCAACTATGAAACCAAGTTGATCTGATCTTTTTCTATTTGATTTGTGTATTAAATATGCAAGTCTGTAATTGATTTTTTTTCTTCACACAGGTATAAATGTAGATTTTGTTGCTGCAATACTTTTTACATATGTCAAAATAACAGATTTACATAGTGATCTTTTAAATAGCATTATATGTATTTTCTAGTTTCATCTTTCATTAAAATTTGCTTAAGATGTACTTTGATCTAGAAATAAAATGATCTGGAAAGAAGAGGTATACTGAGTTAGACCACTTTAGTGGTCAAACTAGAATTTATGAGTTAGACAACTCTAAAGAGTTAGCAGTAATTTATAAAAAAGAACAAGCAACACAATAAAAATAAAAACTGAAAGTTCCTATTTTACCTTGGAGAAACTTCTTAAATGGGAAGCTTCTGGACAAAAATAATTTAAACATTGGAATTACTTTATCTTCCTAAAAAAAAAGGAAAAGGAATAAATCAAGAAAAGAAAAGATAAAAAATCAGAGTATAGAATATACCGAAAACCTAAACGCACAATCTCAGTGAAAGAAAAGAAGAGACAATACAACTAAAAAAAAATGTCAGGGGAATTTGCACACAAGGTTCAAAGGTTAACAAAAAGTATTTACTCAGATACAAAACTACTCCAAGGCCTAATACTTTTAAAAGACTATTTGCAAAAAAAAAAAAAATTCTTTCTTCTTTTCTTTTTATGAATATTTATTTCAGCAGATCCTTTTTCTCTCAGCTTTTTGGAAAAAAAATTGTTTTTGCTGAATGACTTTCACAGGATTGGGGTTTGGTCTGGTTTTTGTGTGTTTTGGGATTTTATTTCTCTTTTTATGATGAAATACTGTATTTTTCTGATATTAGTATAATTTCATGTATTGTGCGATTTTTTTCTTATTTATTTTTTTTTAGGAAGAAATGGAATGAAGAAGGCCAAGATCTTTTCTGGGACAGAAGAGAGTAGGAACTGAACATGTTGGCTTAATCACACAGAGAAATTTCAGGCTATAATTTGCACTAAGTTTCCTACTCAGAGTCTCTCAGAAGTATTGTGTGTTTCCGACACTCTTTTAGAAAGGAAGAGGATGAGAGGATGTAAAATGAGTAACTTATTGCAGTCTTTCTTCAAGTTTCATGGGGAAAGAGACTACAAAAAATCAGCCAGCACTGGGCAGCTATTGTGGGACATCATGTTCTGACTTTGCCAGTTGCATATATTCTCTGTCACAAGCACTGGCTTCCTTCTAAACAGTGTATGAATTTTGCTGGATTTTAAAGCCCTGAGAGATCATTTTCTACTCAGGAAAGGGCAGTGTTACAAAATTTGGAAGAGAATTTATATATAAAAAGTATTTTTATTGAATATATACAGATTCAGAGTATATATAAGAAAAGGATTTTTGCAAGTGAGTAAAAGCAAGTAGACTTAAAAATCAAATTTAATATAAAGCCCTGTAAGTTCTCTATTGCAAAGTATAGTAGCAGCATATAAATTGTGTGAGCAGCATGTGAAGTTTAGGTGTTATTTAAGACAGTGTTTTTCAACTATAGAACATTTCATAGCTTTTCTGAATCACAATTGTTATCCTTTACTATACTGCCATTTCTTAAACAGTAAAAAATATTTGATTCATGGACAACTGAACCTGGGCTATGTTAGAGTTGGAGAACAGTAGTGTCAGTCTTCATAGAATCATAGAATCATAGAATAGTTAGGATTGGAAAGGACCTCAAGATCATCTAGTTCCAACCCCCCTGCCATGGGCAGGGACACCTCACACTACACCATGCCACCCAAGGCTTCATCCAACCTGGTCTTGAACACTGCCAGGGATGGAGCATTCACAACCTCCCTGGGCAACCCATTCCAGTACCTCACCACCCTAACAGTAAAGAATTTCTTCCTTATATCCAGTCTAAACCTCTGCTGTTTAAGTTTCATCCTGTTACCTCTTGTCCTATCACTACAGTCCCTAATGAATAGTCCCTCCCCAGCATCCCTGTAGGCCCCCTTCAGGTACTGGAAGGCTGCTATGAGGTCTCCACGCAGCCTTCTCTTCTCCAGGCTGAACAGCCCCAACTTTCTCAGCCTATCTAAGGGCTGCTAGTGACTCCACTCTTCAACTACTCTTCAGAAGCATCGTTTGCTGAGTTGTTCCCTCATCATAATCCTGTTATATCTATAGATTTAGACACAAGTATATGTTTCTAAAAGTGTTTCTGTGTGTTACTGGAATATAGAAGTTCAACGTTTCAGTGTGACACCTGGTGATGCTCACCTTGCTCCCATGTAGAAAAGTACACAATCAGGACATAGTATCATCTTTTGGGTGACTCCCTTTATCAGTGCGCCTGGAATATTTAGATTAATCATTGAAAAGTTTTCTAGAAAATGCAGTTTCAGACAGTTTGAAGCTATATATGAGAAGCAGCAAGAAAATGTTAATAAAATACTATGCTCTGTTGAATTTAAGAAAAAAAAAAGAAAAAAATTTTTTAACAGTCAGCCACTTGGCAGCTCACTACAACATTTTCTAGCAGACCTATGTGCTCCTTAATTTAAAACAAAAGATAAGAGAAGGTAGAGAAGATTATGCATTAGTTAATCACAGGACATGCATTAGTTAATCACAGGGCAACTATGGGCCATAAATAAGATTTAGGTTATTCCTGGCATTGATTAAGGGATGAGAATCTAAAAGAGACACAAAAAAAGTATTTAAACTAAAAGAAAATGTTGGTACATCAGTAAATTTCTAACTAACAAAAAATACTAAACTAAAATAGAATAGTTGGGAATAAACAGAGAAACATATCATCTGATGTTTCAGTATTGGGTATTTATGAATTTCAATGAGTTTGAAATATAGATGCATAATTATGTAAGATGATCATATGACAAAACAGAATGTCTTTATTGTTTTCCTGAAAAGATCCTTATTGTATATAACCATCTGAAACAGATGGTTTATATACATTTTATATGTTTTATAATTAAGTATTTTAATTTTTATTCCATGTTGCTCAGAGGGGATTTACTGAACAGCACTGTCTGTTCCCTCTTTAAGAAGCCAGTAAGGGAAAAAAGTTGAGTGAGTTGGTAGAGTCTGATTTACTTCAAAATGGTGTGTCTTTGTCAGAAGCATACTAACTCTCTCTAACATTTATAGGATGCTGGAGCACTGTTTAGATATATCTATTAATTCATAAATCTGTTATAGAGGTAACTGTCAGAATAAATAGCAGGAGATCAAATATCATCTTATCTTAAAAAAACTCATTTAACAACAACAAAAACAAAAGTAAAAGAAAAAAATGTTTCCCATAAGTAAATAGTAAATACTTTTCAAAGCAGAAGTCCTGTGCAGAAATTTGAATAAGATTTCTGCCCCATGATAAAAAATAATGTGAAAGCAATAAAATAATAATAAAAGAAGTATATCAGTCATTTTATCATTAAGCAAAAGCTATATTCTTTTCAAGAGTCTGTAAAACTAATTTTAATTTGGGTAAAACACCAAAGAATAGAAAATAGAGAAAATAATTTACATTAAACATTGTTTATATGAATGTAAACACTCTCTGATTATACATATAAATGAGAGATGAAAACTGAGAAAAAATATATTTGTTTAACAAGATATTGATTCTTTTATATAAACCATATCAAGGACAGAACAGTTCACCCCTCATCATAACATGTTTGTTGTTTTTTTGCAGCCTTCCAGGTCAACATGTTTTCATCTTTGACATTTCTGGGATTAACAGCAAATGTTTTTCAAAGCACAAAGGTGGTTCAGTTCTCACAATGCAACTCTTATAGGTCCAGGAATTACATCAAAATATTACCAAAAGTAAATCTGCAAAATCGAGAACAAGACGACTGTGCAACATCAACTATTTCTACCAAGATAAAGAAAGCTTTCATGTTAGATCAGGGCATAGGTGTCAAGGGAAAACAAAGGTGATGAAATCATAGAATCATAGAAAGATGCAGCTGAAATGTAATTATTTCTTCATAATTTGTCATGATGCTTTGTTTAACCACCCTGGAATCATACTAAGTTGTGATTATGGTTGTCTTTTTCTGGAAGAAATATATAATTATTAATAATGTCAGTGTTCTGTTTTATACATAATAAAATGAAAAATTTAATAGATATGTTAAATAAAGTTAAGGCAATAAATCTGATGGCCACCTCAGAGGAAATTTCTGCTCTCAGGGGGAGGGAAAAAAAAAAGTGAAGATTGTGAATATTAAAGAGATTGAGTAAAACTATGACAGCTTTTTGCAACATGCAAGTCAGAATACTGCACTCAGTCCTTTCTGGAATGAATAACAAACTCAAAACTGAATCAAACCATTATTAGCTTTATGCAGTCTTATTTTGTGGGATTTCGAAAATGAGACTAGGTAAAGTTCAAACCAATCAAAAGAGTGAAATAGCTACACAAAAAGAAAATCAGCCAATCAGTGAACTGGATTTAATGCTTTATTATTTATGTAATGGAGAATCAGGTGATTCTCCTTAGAATCTCCTTAAGAAAACAGAGATATGAAGGCATCCCAGAAAAAATTGTACACATTGTGACTTTCAGTTTTGTAACCATTAACATTCTAGTTTAGAACTGCAGTTTCTTTTCCCTACTGATTATACTGAATAAAATAAGGCTTCGCATCAATCAGCTTGTTAAAATGAAAGAAAAAAAAAAAAGCCCAGTTTCTAAAATTTTATTTTCACTATGACTTAGGTAACCTAGGCTTCCCTTGCTGCTGGTCTTTGCCAAAGAGTAAGGTCTCATTATAGTGCAATGGAACAGGTGTGCATGTATAAGTCACAAGTGAAGATGTGAATTTTTTTTTTTTTTACAGTATTCAGTTAAACTGTGGTGGCTTAAGCCCTCCTAAGTAGGACTCAACAAAAATTATTTTCTGATGCTCCATCATCCTATGTGTTTTTCAACTACTTATGAAGTAAATTTTATTTAAGGATGTACTACAACAGACCAGGATCTTTCACACTGTCACTTAAAAAGTCTGAGATGGCAGGATGTAATTAAGAGATTAATGCAAGTAAGAAATTACTTCTTAAAATTGCCCTGCTGAAACAGTTTACTAAAGGATAATGTGATCAAAGGTGGAAAGTTCTGGTACAAGACTAAACACTGATAAATATTTCCCAGGCTAACAGAAACAAATTATTAACATGAGTCACAGATATGACTGTGATAACAGTAAGATCACTGGTGTCAGGCCTGAAACTGGGGTCAGGGAAAAGAGGGAAGCCCCCAGTGTTATAAATAAGGTGCTCTTGAAGCCTGATTCCCAGCAAAAAGCTTCTCTTAAACAGCAACATAATGTAATAAAATTTTGATTCTTATAATGCTATATATATGATGCTATAATAATAATAATTATCATAGGCTTTAATAATAATAGTACCCATATCTAAAAGCAGATGAAGACTTTGAAAAAATTAATTCTGACATTTGTTTGCAAATTACCTGAACTCACATGAACCCACTAGCAGGGTGACTCTGAGAAAAATGGTACTCTGATTGAGATATATTTCATGGTAGGTGAACTGTTGTCCTGGGTTTAGCAGTAGCAGTCAATTTTTCTCCTTAGTAGCTGGTGCAGTGCTGTGTTTTGACTTTCCGCCTGGGAACAGTGCTGATAACACCAATTTTTTTAGTTGTTGCTAAGTGATGTTTACTCTGACCAAAGACTTTGTGAGTCTCATGCTCTTCCAGGGAGGAGGGGAGGCTGGGAGGAAGCAGAGACAGGACACCTGACCTAGATTAGCCAAAGAGGTATTCCATACCACAGCATGTCATGCCCGGGAAGCAAACTGGGAGTTAACCGGAAGGGCACGCTCCCTTCTGGATTGGGCTTGTTTCGACGGATGGTAACATATTCTCTTTCCTTGTTATTTTCTCTTATCATTATTATTATGGGTGGTAGCAGTAGTGATTTGTGTTATACCTTAGTTACTGGACTGTTCTTACCTCAACCCGTGGGAGTTACATTCTTTCGATTCTCCTCCCCATCTCTCCGGGGAGGGGAGGGAGGTGTAAGGAAAGAAAGGGGGGCGGTGTGAAAGAAAGTGGCTGTATTTAAACCACCACAACTGTGCATGGTAAGCTTCCTAGTGGGAGTGATTAAAAAAGAAAAAAGGGTTATTTTTATGTGCATATAGACTCTGAGCTACAAACCAGACAAGAGAAAACAGGCAAAATAAGTCCAGCTGATTTATTCAATACCTTTTTTTTGCCGCTGGAATATGTGATTTTCACCTTTGTTTGAAAATACCTGCTAGAAGCATTCAGGCCCTGTAATATCTAGGGATTTCTGAACACAGATGGTTTACCTGGGACTTGCATCCCAGATATTCATTTTGCATTTGCAGAGTAAGCCCCCTGCATGAGACTGACAATCCCAAAGAAATTCTGTGCTTGCTTTTGGTCTAGGTTCTGTTGTTGTTGTTGTTTGATTACTTTGGGGTTTTTTTTTTTTTGTTGTTGCTTCTGGTTGATTTAGTTTGTTTTATTTTCTCACTACAATGATGAAACAAACATCAATGTATAATTAAAAAAAAAAAAAAAAAGAACCAAAAGCTTTAACTGAATGTCACATTTTCCACAAATTACTTGAGTCTCACAAGAAGGTAATCTGGTCTCACAGTTTAACATGTGAGAAAGGGGCGACAAATGTACGTAAGATATATGTCTCAAAGGAAACAATTGGATAAATCAGTGTTCTTCTAATTCTATAAGGGAAAATATGTGTCCTTATCTGAGCCCATGTTGACTGCCAATGACTTTAACACAGAGGTTCCTACAGCAGAAAAACAAATTTGCCATTTCTCAGTATCTTGCTCAAATAATAAATTTTACTGACTTGTTTTTTTATTTTTTGAATGAATGAATGTGTCGTGGTTTAAACCAAGTCCCCCAACTCCCAGAGAGTTAGGAAGGAAAATCCAAAGAATGTAGCCCCCACGGATTGAGATAAGAACGGTTTAATAGCTAAGGCATAACATAATAATAATGATACAGCCAATAACAAGCTAAAAGAATACAACACCCCACCAACCACCGACCCATAACTCACTCCACCCTGCCCGGCCGAGCACCGCGTGCTCCCTCCTCCATTTTCCTCTAGAGCTCTACCCCTCCAGCCCTCTCTTTCCCAGTATGCATCCTGGGCATCACGTGCTATGGTATGGAATACCTCATTGGCTAGCCTGGGTCAGGTGTCCTGTCTCTCCTTCCTCCCGGCCTCCCCTCCTCCACCTGGCTGGAAAAAAAACCTTGAACAAAAACACCCTCAAAACATGCTCAAACCATGACAGAATGATATTTAAATATTTAGTTGGCTCTATATTACTTTTTCAAAGGTCAATGATGTGAATGAAATGAAAAAGAACATTTAAAAACTCAGTAAAAAGAGTATTTAAGGGAAATGTTGTTGATACAGCGCAAAAAGGAAATTAAAAGAAGATATTTTTCTACAACTTGTAACTCTGGAATTAATCCCAAATATACTCTCAGCATTGTGAGTTCTTTTTAGGTACTCCTAAAAAAGGAGGTCTCCTGTATCATGGAAACAGAAGAATTAATAAATATAGCTACTTAATGCATATTACAAAATAAAAATAAAATCACTAAACCTTGCTTTTTGTAATAACCAAAGGACAGAATTACAAACAAGAAAAGGAAAAGACAGTTATCCCCATTTTAGGCTCCTATCTTTATACATATTCAAAAAAAAAAAAAGGGGGGGGGAGATCAAGAAAAAGCAAGCCGTAATAAGCATACATCTTCTCTTCCATAACTATCACATTTATGTAAACTATAAACAATCATAGACTGCAACCCATATGGCAGGAATAATTCCATGAAAATTTTGGAGAGTTTCCATGAAGCCAGGATTCATAGGTTCATTGATAGAAAAAGACCTCTGGAGGTCACTGAGTTCAGCATTTTGCCTGAAGTGGGACTTCCAAATCAGTTTTATTCCAGTGTGCCAGAGCTATAAAGTGTCAGAAAAAAATATGCATGAATTCATTAATATGTATGGGCATAAAGACATACACATACTATATGCAAAATGTCAGCATAATACTGGTAGTAATTATGAGGTTGTCATCCAAAACCTTTTGACCCATTCGACAGTAATGTGTCAGATTTTTGGTAAGTTTCTTATATTACCATCTTTTGGAATAAAAACCTGAAAATTAAGTGAACAATTTCAATGAATGATTGCTACTGGCAAGCAAATATTTGGAGGTAGTTTTTCAAATGAATTTAAACATTTATCAACATTGAAAGTATGTTAGAATTCCAAAATTTCTAAACCAAGCAAATGCATTAAAAAAAAAAAAAAGAATGGAAAATTATTACATAAAAATGTCATTGAAAAACATGAAAAAATAACTAATGAGATATATAATTATGTTTGTGATCTAAGTTTGGTTCAAAGTTTTAGCTTTTATCCATGACCTGATGTTGGAAATCAGGAGAATCTAGGAATCCCTATTCTTGTCTATTTTTTTTCTTTCATCGTGTGCATTTGTTTGCATAATATAGAAGAGCAGCAGGGCAGAGTAATTATGGCAATCAATCTCTGAACACATTAATCTCTTCTAAACTGCAGGGAGTAAATGATGCAGAAAGAAATCCAGCAGAGAAATATTTCTTTTGTTTGTGGCAAATCTCATAACAAGTTTAAATCATGCAAGGGCAACTTGTAATTTACTTCATGGTTGCCTAGCTATCAGCAATTAAAATACCTGGTAAAAATATTTACTTTGAAGAGGCTTATAAAACATTTAGTTTATGTTACCTAATGAACATGCTATTGTATACAATAACAAAGAATCCTCTTTGTTCATTGATATGGAGAATAATTATTGTTAATCACTATACTCTTCCAGTAGACTGTAATTAAAGGTTTACAATAAAAAGTAAGATTTTTATTTCTCCTTCATTCCTTTCGTTCTTGTTCTTATGATTCATACTCTCATTTCTTCTAGATACTCTCCATAAAAGTATTATGTGACCAAGAACAAAATAAAACTCATTTGGGAAGAAAAGTAATTAAAACTAACCTACAGAGAGATGAAATAATGTACCATTTTCAGGTTCAGATGATGAAATTTCACAGAATTTTCAGTAAAAAAAATGAGTAAGTGTGGGGTTTTTTTCAATTAATTTTCTTCTTTTAAAATACTGTCTTTATTTGTATTGATTTTTCATTAAATCTGAAAAAATACACCACAGAAGGAAGAAAAATATTTAATATCAGAGTTGAAGACATAGAAAGTTCCATGAAACTTTTTATTTCATGTCAAACCAAATGACTTTTCAATCTCCCTAGTTCTCTCATTCAGTAAAATAGTAACATTTTGTGCAATGTTAACACTCTGCTCCTAAAATATTTTCCCTGTCTTTGGATTTGTCGTGAAAATGTTGTCCCATTACTGTGAGGGATTTCATATGTTCATTTTTTCTAGAAAAAAAAAGGGATAGCATATTGTCTTTAGCTATTCAAGTGATAATCCAACAGAACACTGGGTAGACAATTTTGGTGAGGCGGTGAGAGAAGGACTCAGTGCTGATATTCTGAGAATGGATGCAAATAGGGCATAACGTGTGCCTTACTTGGCAGAGCGTAACATCCTCTTGCCCTCCATTCAAGCCAGACAATCATGCTTTTAAGGAATTAGTAGACAACTGAATGAAACAATAAAATATAGTAAGAATAACATTTATGCTAATATTGCTTTATCAACCTTTGAATGTGCCCTGTGTTTTCTAGCTATTTCAGATATCTGAAAATGCTCGCATTAAGCCACTTACATGTATGTATCATGAGTAGTTCTAATAGCAAGTTCTAATAACTTCTAATCCATTGTTTATACATAAAGGGGGTTGAGTGCTGTGTGTTCTCTCCTAACAAATGTGAATTTTCATGCTTACTTTAATTCATGATTTATTGGAGTTTTGTTTTGAGCCTTAAAGACTTACACAAAGTATTTTCATATTTACCATTGTTTTGGATTATTTTATTTCAGTCTCCTTACATAAACCGAAACAAACAGAATAGGCCAAATCTTCTAACAACAGAAGACTGTGTAAAGTTAAACTTATATGTCATTGATAAAAGAGCTGATTTGTCAAACAAAGGAACACCAGCAGTACTATCTAGACTTTAGTAAACTGTTTGCTTCATTACTGTATGTTGGACTAGAAAGCTTTAGGGTTTGCATAAGAACTACAATGTATAAAATGTATGAAAAATTTTAATAGGAAAAGGTAAGGCTGGAGAGAGGTTGCTAATAGAGTTTCTAAACCAAATACAAGCCTTGGGAAGAATCTTGTAACCAATTCTCAACAACCACAACACTAAAAAGTAACATTATATTACTACATTTGCTGCTGTCACAATTTAAAGGAACAGTTGTCACTTCAGAATGATACCAGAAAAGAAAGAAATGGAAAATGGTATGATAATACTGAGGACTGATCATATACTTGAGAATACATGTAACATCAGAAAAAGCAAAACTACAAGAGAAAATGTCGCTCAACCCAGGAATTCTTAATTTAGATACGACAGAAATCTGCAAGCATATTAGTTGATTTTATATATATTATTTTAAATTAAGGTGATCCATCTGCAAACAAATAATGAATAGATGAAATATCAGGCATGGTACTTTCAGTAGTGAGTGCAAGGCGATAGTAATATGTCATCTGTAATACTTTCCACAGTTCTGTTACTCTTAACTAATAAAAATAAAGAAAGTGAATTACAAATCTACAGGAAAGACTACAAATCTAAAAGACCTGCTTTCTCAGCTGTCGTGGTTTAAAACCAAGTCCACACAACTAGTTCACTCACTCCCCCCCCTGCTCTCCCGACTCCTGGAGTGTTAGGAAGGAGAATCCAAAGAATGTAGCTCCCACAGGTTGAGATAAGCACAGTTTAATAGCTAAGGTATAACACAAATCACTACTGCTACTACTACCACAAATAATAATGATAAAGCCAATAACAAGTGAAGAGAATGCAACACCCCACCAGCCACCGACCCATAACTCACTCCACCCTGCCTGACCGAGCACCGACCAATACCTCCTCCATTCCCCCAGAGCTCCAGCCCTTCCGGGTCTCTCCCAGGCACATCCTGGGTATGACATGCTACGGTATGGAATACCTCTTTGGCTAGCCTGGGTCAGGTGTCCTGTCTCTCCTTCCTCCCAGCTTCCCCTCCTCACTGTCAGAGCATGAGCTCAGAAAAGTCTTTGGCCAGAGTAAACATTTGAGCAGTAACTCAAAACATACTTGCTATTGGCAACCATTCTCAGCCCGAAAGTCAAAACACAGCACTGCACCAGCTACCAAGAAGGAGAAAAATGACTGCTACTGCTCAAACCAAGACATCAGCAGAAAAGGGACTGCGAAGGAATATGAATATGATTGCTGTATACACATTCATATATCCAGTGGGATGAATGTGAGGGAAAGTTATCTGAACACACAAAATATATTTGTGTTAGAACTTAGAGAAAAAAACTTTTCTAACTGGAAAAACTGAGTTTTAAAAAAGACTGGTAAAAAACTGTCAAGAATTATTTTGGATACCTGATCTTGTCTTTGGGCAGGGAAGTAAGGAAGATGACATGTCTAGGTCTCTGATTCTCTGAAAAACTTGCTTTGAACAGAGTATCATTTTTTCTAACTCTTCAGGTCAACTAACTGATAAAAAAAATAAGTTGCAGCTTGTTGTAACTTAAGTTCATTCACTGTTTATTGCAGTGCTCCTCAAAAAACAAGTTTTATTTCATCAAAACCTCCAACAGTAACACACCTAGGTAACATCTTGGTTTGTGATCTGCATCTTTTAATATTGTGCCCTTACTTATATCACCATGCTATGATACAAGAAGATGAGTCTAATACCACCTAAACCTTTCACATCCTAATGGACAAACTGTGTACATTATCAGGATGTATTTTTTTATCAGGATCATGCTTCATCTAGTCTCTTTGGTTAATCTAAATTCTGCTGTGAGGGTGCTGACAAGAACAGTTGGAATAACTGCCTGGAGTTTCTGCAGTCCCAAAAGTATACCTTGTTGTCACAGGTCCTATTAAATATGAGTTATGACTGAAAGAAGTGTTTATTCCACTGACGACTAAATAGAGGAGTCTTACAAATAATCAGATATAGCCTATGTGTTTTGCTATTTGAATAGTCTTGGCATATAAATAACTTAATAATAATGTTATGAATGTAATTCTGAATTTTTAATTCTAGGCACCTATGCAATAGTCAGTTACACCCCCCCCCCCCCCGTCGTTACAGCCAAATAATCATGTTTTTGATGAAAGAGTAAACTGCTGAATTAAATTAAAAGAAACACAAAATTTCTCATCTAAATAAAACTCTATAGAAACAATAAGGTGGCTCTATAAAGGACAAAATGGTGGGATGAGGAAAGTTCCTTAAGGCTTTGATGAAGAAACTCAAACATATTCATAAATATGTTGCTATTGACTATATAAATAGATCAGGTTGGATGGGGCTTTGAGCAACCTGGTCTAGTGGAAGGTGTCCCTGCCAGTGGCAGGGAGGTTATAACCAAATGATCTTTAAGGTCCCTTCCAACCCAAACCATTCTCTGATTTTATGATTCTAACACCAGAAACTGGTTACAATTAAAAGCATTGTTAAAAGACGGTCTCAGATGCAAAACACTGCAGACTTCCCTGATGCAAACTCTTACATACAATTGCCTATGTAACCAACACTTTGCTATACCATCATGTGTCGCAGAGGCTGACAGTTCAGTCAGCTGGCTGAACGTCATTGGCTCAGCTCTGTGAACAATACAGGTTACAGACCACTCATCAGAACTTGCTTGTCAGAGCTCTTGGTAAAGCAGTGAGCAGAGAGCAAGCATCAGACTTGTATCTCAGGTGTAAGACAGAACTCACACTGATGAACTGAAGGGTAAATATCACAGGAGATGCCACAGAAAATGTTCAAAGAAAGTCTTCAGCTCTGTCAAGAGCTACATTCAGGGGCAGTTTGATAAAATGGTTGTTTTATCAAATTGTTGTTAATGTAAGCATTATCCAAAGGCCAGCAACTGTAACTGTTTAACTTACAATTAAACAAGAAAGCTTAAACAGACAATGCTGTAAGAAAGAGGCATTGGGCAGAAAAAGTGGAAGTTTTAAACAAAAGTGGAATCTTCAGTGAGCTGTATAAAAATGTTTATATCTTAGCCTGCAACAGTCTATGACCTAAAAATCAGGAATGTTACATCATTTTATCCTAAAAGCAGTAATGGGCTGTTAACTGAACAAAAATAATTGGATCTCAAGTACAAACATTTCAAGAGTGCTTTAAACCATCTGTTTGCCATCTCTGAGGAAGTATTAAATAAAATTCTGTGTCACTATATCAGCCAGATATACTAGAGTATTTTACATCTCCTGTGTGGATGTTTTGGGAAATGTCATCATAAGCTTAAAACATACACTTAGAATATTGAGAGATGGCATGCTGTGAAAACTGACCTTTTACAGTTTACCTAAGGGGTACATTAATATTGTCAGTAATGATATAGTGGCATAGAATGTCTATAGATACCTATAGATATTTTTCCATAGAATTAAAGTAGTAAAAATAAAATAAAGAAAATTGACTCATATTTTATTTGTATAATACATTTGTATAATGGAAGTTTTGCACTTCAGTGCTATGTGCTGAAAATCAGTCTTCAGATTTCTGAATGTGCAGAACTGTGTAAAGTTTAAAACTAGGATATATGCTAGCAGTAGTATGCAGAAGTATGTGTCTCGTTTTGGGAAGCATTTTCATTACAAGTTTTTCATATCTTGTAGCAAAGTCTTGTTATTTTCATCCCTTTTGGATTCTACTTTCTAGTGGGAGAAGAGATTTGATGGATTCCCCCTCCACCCCTGCCCCTGAAGAAACAGTAAATGCAGACCTGTGTAAAGCTGCAAAACGCCATTGCAGCTGGAAAAGAAATGTCAAAAACAATTAGCAATTGAAGAAAATGAACACAGCTCTGACTCAGAGGAAAAAGCAAAAAAGGTCATGTTAGGGAAGAGTGGCCTTTGCAATCTTTGAGAACAAGGGAAATGAAAGCTGAGTTCTGAAGATCTTGTATTTGCTGGTTAAATGGTGAGCTTTAAACTGCACTTTAGAGGCATAAGTTTTGACGTACTGCACTTACAGCTGTCCTTTGAATAAGATATTCCCATCCACATTTCAAGGAATGGGAATGTAGTCTCTCATAGGTCAAACGAAATTCAGCTTGCAATATGGATGCCCACTGGAAAGCCCATGGACTGACTAGGGCAGAATTACAATTGCCAACTTAGTTCTGGAAAGAACAGATAGCTTGAAGGATATACTGCTGTGGATAGATTGTTATGTTTGAAAGCACAAAACAGTAGAAACCTTTTATTATTTAGACTGCAGCTGAAATACTTTTTACTAAGATATGGAGGGTCTTTTTTTCTGATAATTAAAATCACACTTAAGGACAAAATTTCTTATGATTTCCAAACACCTTTTAAAAGAAAAATTTCTAATGTTTACAGTAACCATGACAGAGCATGCTAAACTACAAAAGCAAAATAAAAACACCAAATGAACAAACCTAAAAAGAAGAGACATTTTCTATTTAGAGTCATGATTTTTTGCATAGCTGGAAGAAAACATGGTGTCTTTTTATCCATAGTTGTGCTTAGCAAAACTAGTTTTTTGAGGCTGAAAACAATTATTTGTCTATGCATGATGAATCTGGAATCATGTTTAGAAGAATAGAACCTGAATAAAATATTTCACAAAGAGGAAAAACAACTATAAGCCCAGTTTCAGACTAGGTATCTGCTGTGCATTTAATTTTCCCACCATTCAAAAGTTTGGAGCTTGGGATATAAAGCTAGAAGACTTTTTTAGGCATAGTTATGCTTCCTCTGTGAAAAAAAAAAAATATTGTGGCAGTTTAACCTGGGAGTAAATCCAAGACTTGGAGGAACAGTTCAGTTGAAACAAGAACTGCTAACTCCTAAAACGAGAGGGGTAGTGCAACCACAAGCTCTATCAACCATCACCTAAGCAGCATCAGGGTGACAAAGAAAAAAAAAAGAGAAAAAAGAGTGGGTAATGATACAGCAAACCCCTTTGACTGTTAAAAATGTGCAGTTAACTTCTGCAGCTGCTTCACATTCCTTTTGCATCAGAATGCTTCTGCTTTAAGGAATCACTTTAACCTATTTCTCAAGAACTGGTAACCTGGGGGAGGGGGTATATTTGTGTCCTCCTACCTACAGGCCCATGGCAGCTGCCTGCAAAGTTTGTCAAGCCTTGCCATGAGCTGGACAGACAAGTGGAAGAACCCGATGCCTCAGCTACAGGAGCTGACCGTAAATACCCCAAACGAAATGAGATAGAGGAAGAGAAAAACTAATGTTTGCAAAACATCACTTGGGGGCAACTGAAAAGTAACAACTTGAATATTTGTGCTTGTAAATTATTAGAGGCTGTGATTTCGTGTATAAAACCACCTATATTTACTAGCCAGTTGCTAATAACAAACTATACCTTGTATTGTATGGATTTATCACTTGTAAAAGAGATGTTAGGGCATGCAAATTTGCAGCAGCTGCTGCTAAGGCAAAAGCTAGAAAGATCCTAAGATGATGGTAGTGTTATAAAGTAGTAGGTAATGGAACAAATTAAGAGGGTGGGAGAACTCCACTGTAAGAAATTTCTTTGGTTAGTCACTCACTGCCATCAGCATCTTCAACATGCTGCTGCACTCTGTAATAGTTACTCTGCTAATGTAAATGTGTGTGTGCTTTGCTGTAGTAGTGACTTGTTACTAGATGAAGCAGGTGAATCTCTGCATTGACAACAAGGTTCAAGGACTGATGTTGACCAAATGCCTGCTACCACAGTCAAGGGCAAGACTGGGTTGGCCTCTGTGTTTGCCACCAAGAACCTTTAGCTCCGCTGTTGGCTGCAACCCAGAAGGTGTGGAGTGGTGGGGGCACATGCCATGCCAGACCTTGATGTGAGGGATGGCCTCCCCTGTTATCAGAGAGCCATCCAGGAGAAAAAGGGCAGGCCCAGCAGCCTGTGGTTGGCATATGTAGGAGATATGATCTAGTCCAAATCCTCTGCTCAAACAGGGTCATCTAAAGTAGATACTGAAAGTAGATTTAAAAAAAAAAGGGAGGGAATGCCAGTATTTTCTCCATGGATACTTAGCAAAAGCGCAATTTGTACTAAATTCTTTAAATTTGTCTAGTTTTGATTCTCTTTCTGCAATACAGCAATTATGACATCTGATGGACAATTCCTTGCCCAAACCACTGGTTATATGTAGAGATCTACATGATAACGAGTGGAAAGGACCAGTGCCATTGCTGACATGAGGTTGTGAAATATGAATCCACTTCTATAAACAAGATAACAATGTTTTATTAAGGGACAAAGTCAATAAAGCAAAAGCAAACAGCGCTGGGTGCGTGACCGTAGCCAGAGGTGCAAGTGATTAGTATTTGTTACAGGTTTATATACTTTCACAGTTCCATTAGTCACATACATATTCATAATCCCTGCATATAGACAGGGAACATTATAATTAAGTCCAGTAATTTATTATCATAAGTCTCCTCCTCTTGGCATCTGCGCACTGCTCTTCAATAATTGTGGGTGGGGGTCTTGAGGATGAAGTAATCAGTCTTCTTCATGTGAGTAGGGGTCTTCAAGGTGAAGTAAGCAGTCTTCCTCACAGTGTGCTTTTCACCTTTGGCCCAGCTGGACGCCCCAGTAATTACACAACTCACTAAAACCAGCTATATCTGTAATTATTCTAATAACTAAGATTTGAAATAGTGTGACCTTCCTGCAAAATTTATAGCAGGATAGGAGTATCCTAAGCTAGCAGATGGTTGGGAGGCTCTGTCTTTGAACTAACTGATAAGTACAAAGATGGTGTGAAATAACTCCTTCATGCCTAGTGGAGTCATTAAATCTTGTTATCTCACCACAGACTTACAACACAAACATTGTTCTTTAAAACTAAAGATTAGAGGACTAGTGTGAAACAGTTAACTCACATTTAGTGGGGCCACTAAATTCCACAGGCTAACAACATAAACATTGTTCTCTTTCTACAACCTAAGTTAAGCTAAAAAGTATTTTAACTCTATATTTTACAGGCACTAGTTTTACTTCTATCAAGCATGCAAATCTCCCCCCCCTTTTTCTTCTTTTTAACTTTACAGATTCTTCTACTATATGACTCCAGTTTGCTCATCTTATGTCTTTATTGAGCTTTGGTTTTGTTACTATAAACTTGAATAGTTATATCCACATAATCACATCTATGATTTGCGAAAGCCAATCCATTTATGTGTTTATCACAAGGTCAAGGATACGGCTGTGTACAGCTATCAACAGGACCATACTGGCTGCCAGAGAAACATATAAAGCCCCAGAACTCAACAACATAAAGAAACAACAATGTCAGAAATCTTTGTAATATCTGTTCTATTATGTGTGACCATGGGTAATGAACAAGTATACTGAACACATTTGTTAAATCCCCATTATTCCATCCTGTTACATGGTGTGTAGGATTCACAGGTATACCACATGTTATAAAGGTTCAAGTGACTTCAAATCAGACTAGTCTTACTGAAATAATGCTGCCTGGAGTAGTGGGGGGTTATGTTACACAAGTCAAGCAGTGATAGAGCAGACACACCAAATTGTAAAAAACTTCTAGTAAAACTAAAAAGGGGGAGATGTGGAGACAGTGTTCTCACAGAGAATGGATATTTGGTACATTAACTCTGAATAACTCTGGAAGATACAGCAAGGCCATGAGAGCCCCAAGGAAGCTTAAGCAAGCAAGATAAGAAGAAGCTGGAATTCACTGAGTTATGAGAACTGTGGGCTGTTGGCAAGCTTTCAAGGTCAAGTTCTCACACCTGTGCTTAACCAATTCTATGTTAGTCACTAAGGGTCTTCAAGACAAGTATCCAATCATGATATGCCAGATTGCTGTAGGTGTGTGCAAGCAATAGTATAAGAGGAGTTAATACTTTGCAATAAATGGCTTTTGGTCTAATCATATTGATCTCTGACTGAGTCCATTCTGTGGCAACCAATCTTGCTCAACATCTTTGTCAGTGACACGGACAGCGGGATTGAGTGTGTAGTTAGCAAGTTTGCCAATGACACCAAGTTGTGTGGTTTGATACGCTGGAGGGAAGGAATGCCATCCAGAGGGACCTGGACACGCTTGTGAGGTGGGCTGATGCCAACCTCATGAAGTTTAACCATGACAAGTACAAGAACCTACACCTGGGTCAGAGCAATCCCAGCCACAGCTACAGGTTGGGTAGAGAAGTGATTCAGAGCACCCCTGAGGAGAAGGACTTGGGGGTGTTGGTCAATGAGAAAATGGACATGAGTTGGTAGTGTGCAGCACAGAGAGCCAACTGTATCCTGGGCTGCATCAAAAGAAGCGTGAGCAGCAGGTCAAAGGAGGTGATCCTGCCCATCTGCTCTGTTCTGCTCTCATGAGACCTCACTTGGAGTGCTGTGTGCAGTTCTGGTGTCCTCAACATAAAAAGGACATGGAGCTGTTGGAGCAGGTCTAGAGGAGGGCCATGAGGATGATCAGGGGACTGGAGCACATCCCGTATGAAGACAGGCTGAGAAAGTTGGGGCTGTTGAGCCTGGAGAAGGCTGCATGGAGACCTCATAGCAGCCTTCCAGTATCTGAAGGGGGTGTACAAGGATGCCAGAGAGGGACTCTTTATCAGGGACTATAGTGATAGGAGAAAAGGTAATGGGTTTAAACTTAAACAAGTGAAGTTCAGGTTAGATATAAGGAAGGAATTATTTACTGTAAAGGTGGTGAGGCATGGAAACAGGTTGCCCAATTAAGTGGTAAATGTTCCATCCTTGGCAGTGTTCAAGGCCAGGTTGGATAGAGCCTTGGACAACGTGGTCTAATGTGAAGTGCCCTTGCTCATGGCAGGGCAGTTGGAACAAGATGAAGTCAAAATGCTTTCCAACTCAACCCATTCTATGATTCTATGATTCAATGTTTCAGCTTTGTTAAGTACGTGTGTCTGAAAGAGTATTTTAAAAAGAAATTCACATGGTGCTGTTAATGGATTTTAGGAACTCTGTTTTTTTCCCTCTAATTGCCTTCAGATCAGGACAAATGGAAGTCTTACTCTGGCCACCAGGCTACACTGACCTGTAGAACAGAGAAGGTTCTCTTCCTGCTGTACAGGAAGAAAAGTCAGTGTGGCTGCTTCCGAAGAAAGATATTTTGTATGTGGAGTGATGGAAAACTAGCAACAGCAAACCTGTCTTTCCAGGGGTCTTCTTCTGATAATCACTTTTATTATTTACACTGCTGAGAAACTTGAATCAGCTCTGAAAGTCTTGAATATTACCTGCCAAACTAGAGCCTAAAAAATATGTTTTGAATGTCACGTCATTTTTCTGACACACTTTTTTTTAAAATTCACATGGTGTCTAGTGTTATTAAATTCAGAATATTTTACTTCTTTATGGCCACCATAATAACCAGTCAGTAGTCTCATGTAAATTCACATAGAAGTCGAAAATAAAGTAAAATCTGATTTGATAGCTGGCAATCAAACTCAATGAATTGTTTAATCTTAGAAATAAAATTTATTAGATTTACTGAACAGATCCTATTTTTGGCTAGGAACCACAAAGGCTCAGTGCCAGTTCACTATTCCTATCATTCAATCATAAAAACTGGTATCTGCTATTAATATGCTTTTCACTGATACTGAATATCAGAAATAACCCTGGTGTTAAATCAGACTTTTTGCATTATTCATTATGTCCTTGTCATGGGTTCAACCATGGCAATCATTTTTCTCCTTCTTGTAGCTGGTGCAGTGCTGTGTTTTGAATTCTGGGCTGGGAATAGTTGCTTGATAGTGAGCATGTTTTGAGGGTGTTTTTGTTCAGGGCCTTTTCTGAGCACATGCTCCAGCCAGGTGGAGGAGGGGAGGCCGGGAGGAAGCAGAGGTAGGACACCTGACCCAGGCTAGCCAATGAGGTATTCCATACCATAGCACGTGATGCCCAGGATGCATACTGGGAGAGAGAGAGGGAGGGGTGGAGCGCTGGAGGAAAATGGAGGAAGGAGCACATGGTGCTCGGTCGGGCGGGGTGGAGTGAGTTATGGGTTGGTGGCTGGTGGGGTGTTGTATTCTTTTTGCTTGTTATTGGCTTTATCATTATTATTTGTAGTAATAAGGGCAGTGGTGATTTGTGTTGTGCCTTAGCAATTAAACCGTTCTTATCTCAACCCGTGGAGGCTACATTCTTTGGAATTTCCTTCCTAACTCTCCGGGTGTTGGGGGACTTGGTTTAAACCATGACAGTCCTCTATGATATTATTTTTGCGACTCAGAGAGAAACAAGCAGTATTAGTACTTTGGGAAATGTCATATGTGACAGTATTTGCATTTTAGGGCCATCTGATGAAATTTCTAAGCTTTGATATAATTAAAGGTAAAGATCTATATTAATGCAATGTTGAGGCTAAAGTTCATGTTGAGAAGCTAACTAAAAATTTCCAGAAAAGTACAACAAAATCGCTCCTCAGGATCTCTGCTTTAAGGCCCCCACTTCCTAAAGCAAGGTTAACCAATTTGTGTCATGAAACAAATATATTTTGCAAAATATATCTTTAAAACCACAGATTTTAAGCAATTGAAATGCATTTTGACTTGGAGTTAGTCACTTGGCTAGCGTGATTGAAAATCTGCAGTCAACAACAGAGAAGGGAGCAACATAACTAGCATGAAATCTGATCCTTGATTCTTCAGTCAAAATGATCTTGTATCACTCCACTGACCACTAGTAATTCCTACCTAAATCTACAGTGTCATTATTGCTTTCCCCTGCATAACACAACAACACTGTCTGTTGAGATGTCCCAGAACTTGAGTTTTGTTGTATGCAAGACCCTATTTCTAAGAGGCAAGTGTGAAAACTCATTAGTTTTCTCATGTAGTATTTAAGACCTGTATTATCAATAGTAGTAGTAATATCTTTTTTACCAGTAAAATTTTTTTTTATCATTGTGGTTATATGGTTTACCTTAACTGGTGCACTCAAAATCAATTCACATATATCACTCTCTGCATATGCATATGAAAGCTTTGTTTAACTCTAATTATATGTATTAATTTAATTAATAAATATTTTTATATATAAATATATATTTATATATATATTTAAGGAAATATATATTATGTAAATATATATTTATATATTTAAGGAAAATTCATCTTGTAAAGTCTTTTTATTTGTTCCTCTTTTCCTCCAGAAAGTCTGTATTCATTAAGCAGAAAGAAATAATAACTGAAAGGTTTTGGTGCAGAAAAGTGAAAAAAGATCTTCTTGAAAGTAGCTTTCATGCTCTGAACAAGCTGTCCCAATTTTTTTCCTTCCCTCACCTCATTTTCAAATCATTGGAAGGATAAGGTTATTTGTGGTGTTATCAAATGCCTCCTGCTATACTGACTGTGATGTATTTTCTAACCTTTCCTCTGGCTTTGAGTGGGTGATCCCAGCCGATGCATCAAGGTAATGGCTCTTCTGTAGCAAAATTAAATTCCTTCATACCTAGTTGTTTGGTTCCACATTGTGATAAACTAATCAGAAAGTTTATGCATGTTTAATAGAAGTCAGGAAACAGTAAAATTCATGGAAACAGAGGAAATTTATAATATAAAATGAACACTTATTATTTGCCAGTATGTTGTTTTTTCTCTCTTCATAGCTGTTCACTCATTCCAACACATTTGTAGCCATAACCTTTGGAAGCATAGATTCTAATGTATTCCTCTAATTTCTTTTGTGACACTAACTGTGCAATGTCATCAGAAAAAAAGTATTTCTGGGTATTTAAAAACTGAATAGGCCAAAGTTAAAAAAAGATAAGATAAAGATGGTGAGATGCTTACTGCGTAAGTTTCATGTGACTGGAGTAGGATCATTTGACAGTGCCTCATCTAGCTGCAAATGAACTACACTAGGCATGCAAACCTATAATTGGCACTGAAAGAAAAAGGGAATGGAAAAGGAAAAAGAATATAATATCATAACTACATTAAATAAACACTCCTACTAAACATATTTGGACTGTATTTCTAGATTTTGTTATTCATAACATCTTCAAAATCAGGAAAAGACTAAAGCAGAATGCTTCAGGATTTAGGCTGAAATGCAAAAGATACTAAAAAAAAAAAAAAAAGAAAAAAAAAGAAAAAAAAAAAAAAGAGAGAGAGGTTAATAACTTAATGTAGGAGATTCCCCACCTGACTTTCAAAGCACAAGCGTCTCACCAAACTTCTTTTTTGTACCAGTACATTTAGCAATTAGGTATTCCTGAAAACTGTATTCCAATTTACTTTCAGACACAATGAAGTCAAGAATCATCTAGAAAACAGTGAAAAGTCTTTTATTTCATTGTCATTTGTGTTTTGTAAGATTTGTAACAGGCAAATGTATTGTTGTTTACACATAAGCTTTGCAAAAATTAAATTTGAAGAAGCAGTTGTAAGGTAGAGTTACTGCCAATTGCTGATATGTTCATGCTAAAAATCACTTTACTCAGTGCCTGATATGAGTGTGACCATGTTTGTTACTGCCTGTACTGCTTGCCATAGCAGAGCACAAATGCTTACTGAAGTCAAGACCACCACATTTTCATCCTGTGAAGGACTTGAAGTCAGATATTTGTTAACACAATGTTCCAGCAGCCTCACGCCTGCTAGCGCTTTCCAGCAAAATACTCCCACTTGCCTTCTCCACCCCCAGCAGGCAATGCGTAGTGGTCATGCTACTCCTATACTGAACTCCAGTAATTGGTCTGAATTTATCCAGAGACACATTTGAGAAAACTTGTGATCAGGAAGATGTATATCTCAGGATCATCTATATTTTCTGTAAGAAAAATAAGAACTTGGCATTGGTGCCAGGGGTACCTCATACCTCATTCACTCTCAGGTAAGTGAGTGAAAGGTTATCAAGAAATAACACTTTGTATGTGGATTATAGGGAAGTTATTTGGATGCTTCTAAGATGATTTGCAATTATGGTCAAAATTTCCATATACTTACTATCTAAATGGAACCCTGTCACTGCATAATATTAACATGTTTACACTGTTCCCCTTTGTGTTGGCCTGCAATTGGCACACACTGCATAAGGAAACTTCAACAAAAATCTGTAGAGGCCATTTAGATAAGATGTTGGAATGCCTTTCCTGCCACATTAGCACCTAGTTTGCCTCCCTGTGCTTGAGGATTAGGGGAGGCTAGACCTGGATTTCTTGTTGAGGGTCTCAGTCTTAAAAGTTCTGGGAGGCAATATTTCAAAGATGCTACCAACCAGAGGCACTGGTGGTTTCTTACAAAGATCCCATGTAGACTTTCGTAATGGAGAAATATTTTTTAAATCTGTGTTATGCACTTGAAGCAGAAAAAAAAAACCCAAACCAGCAACACACAACACAACAAACCACCCCATTTAGCCTTTTAAAAATCAAAAGTATTGGCCCATGTGAAGCTGAAGTCAGTCTGGAATATCTCCTTCCTGATGGCAGCATACTTCTGAAGAAAACAATCAATCAATGTGAAGCCATGTCTGAGACTTGCAAATGCTCACAAGATATGAAAGTAATCTGCATTTTGAGACACTGGGAAATGAGTTCTCTGAACCAAAGATATTTTTCTCAGTTTCCCAAATACTACCTTTTACAGTAGGATGCTACAGAAGCTAAATTTCAGCATTGAAAGGTGTCATGATGTCTTGGAGAAGTGCATAAAGAGTCAGGGAGTCTGCAAACAGGTATGAGCCAAGCCATCAGGAATCACAGATGGAACAGGCACCTCCATTTGGTTATGCTAAAATATTAGGACATGCAGCTCATCCACTTCCATCACTGAGCACTGTCAATGAAAATTGGATTTCCAACCATTTGCACCAACATGCAAACAGTGCAACAAACTAATTAAATTAACAGTGCAACAAACTAATTAAATCAAAAACACATGTAAAATCAGGAGAGCAACAGCATGATATGGATAAAGGTAGTGTCAGTTCTGTCAAAGGAAGCTGTTTGTGGACAGGGGATTGCTCCTTCCAGGCTGTCCTAGGTTCAGCAGTAGCAGTCATTTTTCTCCTTCTTAGTAGCTGGTGCAGTGCTGTGGTTTTGACTTTTGGCCTGGAAACAGCACTGATAACACCGATGTTTTTAGGTGCTGCTCAGTAATGTTTACTCTGACCAAGGACTTTCTGGGTTTCATGCTCTGCGAGGGAGGAGGAGAAGCCAGGAAGAAGCAGAGACAGGATACCTCACCCAAACTAACCAAAGAGGTATTCCATATCACAGCACATCATGCCCAGTATATAAACTGGGGGCAGTTACCCGGAAGGGTTAGATCACTGCTTGGTTTGGGCTGGGTATTGGTCAGTGAGTGGTGAGTGGTTTTATTCTTTTCCCTTGTTATTTCCCTTGTCATTATTATTATTGGTGGCAGCAGTAGTGATTCTGTGTTATACCTTAGTTACTGTACTGTTCTTATCTCAACCCATGGGAGTTACATTCTCTCCATTCTCCTCACCATCCCTCCAGGAGCAAGGGGGAGTAAGGGGACAGGGGTAGGGGGAGCGAGCAAGAGGCTACATGGCTGAGCTGCCGACTGGGTTTAAACCACAATACAGGCCCACTGGATTTGCCCATTGCTCAAGCCAAGGGCATTTCTCCTGCTCTGGTCCCATATAGCCGGGCTGCTGCAATTTCCTCTCCCTAGGTCATATCAGCAGCGAATCTGATTATGTATTACCAGTAAACATATACACACTGAAAATACAGCCAAGGCTGGCTGTGCAGGCCAGAAAAGAGAGCACTGTCTTTACTAGCACTTTAAACAGAGCTGGAGACCAATATTCCTCAAAATGGCTGGGGCAGAGACTGACTCACAGCTCCATGACAGGTTGAAACAGAGTCATGGACCCTGGTCAGCTGGTGTGGAAGCCCCACTGTGGCGTTCAGCAGTAACATTTATCATCTTACTAGAGAGGTAGATATTATCAGGATTAATTATTTCTCTCAGCTAAATATGGTAACAATTAATGCTCAAAATAAGACCTACAGTATAAGTCACCTTTTAAAATGTATGTACATCACTTAGTTTTATGCTCAACAGATATCATTTAAATAGCACCCATATAAAGAGAACAATTATATTACAGCATCCATCTTCAGGAAATAAGATGACTATTCTTGAGTCTGCTACAAAAAGTGAGACTGTAATGGCACTCATTTGACATTAAATGTAATCCACTCTTGGGCTAATAAAGGCATTTTCAGTATTAATGGAACTAATCTAACACTACAGATTCCTGCCTCCTCATTTCAATAATTTATTCATAAAATGTTCAGTTTTTCCTGTGAGACCCTGATGAAGAGTTGTACCAGTAGAGACATTTCTAGGAGCACTTCCAAACTTGTCTCTAGCTTCATTTTGTCTCTCTCTCTTGCTGTCCCTGTTAAATTTCTTAGAGAAGCCAAAATCTGCAAACTTTTTCTAAAATGCATCCGTGATCTCTAAGGATACAAACCTTTAATTCTTCACATTTACGTTGTCAGTTTATTGTTTCCCTGGGTGTCATACATTTTGCAAGACAGGCTGACATAGAATAAATAACAAAACAGGAATGAAAAGCAATAAAGCCAGGGCTTATTAGTAATTTGAAAATATTTGCTACAACTCTTCACCCCTTCTGGCTGGAAATACCATCCAGAAAAGAATTTGGGCAGCTATTTTCAAATAACCAGTTACAAGAAAAGAAAACCAAACAATCCTAGAATCTAGTGCTTTTACATATGATAACCATGACCAGCAAGACAGTAGGTATGATTGTGAAATCTAAACAGAAACACGATGTTTCAATAACTCAGTTCACCTAACATGAATATTTTTAGATCAGCTTCTCTTTGTTTCTCATTCCCATACCTAACTAGTCATGGGGCAAGAGCTCCATCTCCCAGTACTTCACTAGAAAAATAATAGTGGCATTGCTGCTCAGTAGTGTACATCTAACAGGGATGACAGTCTGGGGTCCTTACTCCAGATTTTCAAGCAGACTGGTTTTGACACCCTACTGATCAGGAATCATGCTGCTGTGAGTCTTTTTTCTTTGCATCCAACACTGTTACTTGCTGATACATTGAGAACCCAGCTACATATATGCATGTATATGTGTATGCATATATGCATGTGCTCATGATCTGTGCTCTCAAATCCAGGTGATTAACCATTTAGAGTGACAATCCTAAGTGTCAGTACATGTTAAACTAATTTTTTGTTCCAAAAGTACAAGTGTCATAACTGCTTTGAAACAGTGCTAAACTGTGTTTTGCTCTTTTAATCTCTCTCGTATGCTTTCTCTCATACTTCACTCTTGATAGAACTTATTTAATAGTTTCTTATTCTTTTTCTTAAGATTATACTAAAATTGTCATTGTGGAATGCAGTTTAGACAATTTTTCCAGTGTTCCACATTATTGTAGAGCTCTGGACATAAAATAATTTGATTTATTTAATATCCTGGGCTGCATCAAAAGGGGCATGACCAGCAGGTTGAAGGAGACAATCCTGCCCCTCTACTCTGCTCTCATGAGACCTCACTTGGAGTATTGTGCACTGTTCTGGTGTCCTCAACATAAAAAGGCCATGGCACTGTTGGAACAAGTCCAGAGGAGTGCCACGAGGATGATCAAGGGACTGAAGCATCTCCTGTATGAAGGCAGGCTGAGAAAGTTGGGGCTTGTTCAGCTGGAAAACAGAAGGCTGCATGTTCAAGGCCAGGTTGGACAGAGCCTTGGGTGACATGGCTTAATGTGAGGTATTCCTGCCCATGGCAGGGCGGTTAGAACTAAATAATGTTAAGGTCCTTTCCAACCCTAACTATTCTATGAGTCTATGAATTCTTTCTTTACACTGTAAGAACTCAAAGAAAAACAATGTGTCAAATCTAGATTCATGAGCTCAGAATTCTCATTACATATTTTAAATTTACACCTAAGCCCCAAGAATAAATGTCCTTTCTAAAATGAATAGTCAACCTCTCTTGGGTCTGTTAATATTAACCTTGAATTTTAGTAATTGATATGAGAATTATATTGATGAAATTAATCTTCCGTTGTAATGGGGTGCAGTATCCCCTAAAGATCCCAGAAAGGAGACTTTACATGAAAAGATATATACGTAAGCTTCCTATACATATATTCAGAAGAACTCACTTGGCATTCTTAACCTCAGAACTAATAACCATACTCTTACAAAAATCTCTACAATTAAGGAATTTGTCAGTTAGTTGTTAGTTTTGACTAACACTTCTATACTCAGTGAAGTCTTTCAGACTATTCTAAGAACTTGACACTATTCTACTTTTTTTTTTCTTCTAGAAGTGTATCCAGTTTTAGATCTCTCAACATTAAATCAGTCTTTGCTATTACCCTTCATTTCCTACCAGTATCCAGTCTCCCTCACCCAACCTTGAGAATACCCAAGGTATCCCTGGACCCCTGGAGAATGTCCAAGGTAATCTGTTTTCCTTCCATGAATACAGGAGGAATTACTGCTGTATAGATTTAAAATAAATATTAGAAATTTCCAATTAATCTGCTCATCACCTTTGACATTTAAAAGTGAATGTAAATTTATTTTAATTCACCTGCATCTGTTATCTGTGTACTTGCTACAAAATTAAATTTATGTGTCTGAAGGTCTCACCTAAAGTCCACTGTTGATATTTCAGTCGAGTATGTCAAATTAAGTGGAATAGACTACATCCTAGCACTTGGCTTTCACTGGTGGTGTTCACAATTCTGACAAACATTAATCAACCAAATTTAAAAAAAAAATGTCTTTCCATTCTGAGGTTTCTCAGAACAGGGTGAGCAGGTGGTAAAATTGTACTACCTATAAAGTGGTTTTAGTTATGATGATTATGATGTAAGAGCTTCCTTAAACAGAAGAGGACAGTCTTGTTATATTGCTTACAGTTTGGTGAAAGGCACTTTGAGAGTCTGCAAATGAAGGTAAGAACTTGATGAATTAGAATACTATGTCAGTAATCAGGATAGATTATCTGCTTCTCAGAAACTGACAAATAAGAGGCCTTTTATAAACAGACAGAAAAAGTAATGAGATAAAACACTGGGTGCCATACCATAAAAACATTTAAAAAGTGGGATTGAAGAAGAAAGTAATGCTAACATTCCAGAGCATAGTCTAAAAAATGTAGTAGTATTGCTGCCAAAAGAAAGGATTAAATTAAGTGAAAGAAGTTTTTGGCTTGTTCATCCCAAATTTTCAACATCATGGAATGCTACAACTTCAGATGAGGAGCAACATGCATCAAAGTAAAAGCACTGCAAACTAAAGTCCAGGGGGTATATCTTATTATTCAATTCTTTGAGTCATTTTTAACTAGGAAATAACTTACATTCTCTTCAGAGGTTTTGGCTTCTGGTTATGTTTGATTTTTCTTTCTGTGAATATTACTGCTAAGTGTTTGGACTTGAAAACTCTATTCAGCAGTGCAGTGCTTCTATGCCATCATTCATTCCAAATTGTAGTCACCTGTTTTATTTATGAAGTTGTGCACTATACCTTTTGCATTTTAAAAAGTGTTCATTATTAAACAGTGCATGACTTATTGAAGATTTGCAGTCAATATTTCCCAGAGTAGACAACCATAAAATACATGCATCATTTGCAGTCTTTTGGGATGTAAAACATTTTGCTGTGTTTGTATATAAAATGTTCAAAACAGCAAAGGTGCACCTTCAGCAATTGTATTTTAAATATATTCTTGGATGCCTGTCACTGATGCCCATTTTAATAAAATGTATGAATTGATTAGCTCCCATGGTAATAGAACATATAAATTGATTTAAACAGTGATGAGTGGCAGACTAGATTTTTCTTAAATTGTCTCCAATAGTTATTTGAACAGATCCTGTTGCTAGAAAGTAAATGGCAGATGTTTAATTTTAAATATAACAAGGAAAGTCTCACCACTCTGTGCAGTACCTGTTAAACTCAAAGCTTAAACAGTATAAATAAATGTCTGAGACAAAATAATTATAATGAATGTAGGGGGTGGAACAGAATAGGTTTTTGCTAGACCATGAACTTATCCTATTGCACTGAATTTCTGGGCAATAGTGAGGATAATGGATGCGATATAAGAGAAAAGGAGCTTTTTTCAAAGTTGAAGATGAGTGAAGTCATGGATCAAGGGGAGAGCCATTAGGTGCCTTTTCACAAGAATTAAGCTGAGCAATCCTTGTTATTTCTGTGCCACTACACAGACACCTCCTCAAATGTTGGCTTTATGTAACAGAAAAGATTTACTGCTTTCCTCAAGACGGAAACAGTCCAGACAACTGTTGGTTTGGTACAGTTAAAACTCAGATGTTTGGAATGCAGAACCACACTGGGGCACCTTATTTGACTTACCAACTTGGGCTGGTCTCTGATGCTGTGATATAGAAAAGAATGAGAGCTGCTCAGGTCCTGAGAAAATTTCATGACTAGTTGTATTTACATTCAAGAATTTTCACTTAAATCAACAAACCTAAATCATTGCTTATTCTATCTGAACTTTTATCATCATTAGAACTGCAAATGTCTAATTTTTTTTTTCCATAGATACTTTTAGGGTACACTTTGAAGGGTTCAGAAGGTACTGCCAATGAAAAGCTAATAGGAAAATAATCTCTTACAGAAATATATGTTCTAACACATTTAGCTACATACAAGACAACATATCTGTCAAACAGGGAACGTGGTCACTGTTCTCACATAGGCACATAAGATCACATAATTATATGCCACAGAGCTGCATAGAATCACGATACTTAGAAAATATCTCTCTTTAGCATGTTAGTATGTCGTGGTTTAAACCCTGTCAGCAAGTCAGCCATGCAGTCTACTCCTCCCCTTCCCCCCCTGCCCCATTCCTCCCTTCCCCCTGCTCCCAGAGGGATGGGGAGGAGAACCAAAAGAATGTAACTCCCACTGGTTGAGATAAGAACAGTCCAGTAACTAAGGTATAACACAAATCACTATTGCTACCACCGATAATAATAATAACGATGAAGGAAATGAGAAGAGAAAACAACACCTCACCACCCACTGACCCATAACTCCCCCTACCCCACCTGACTGAGCATTGACCAATACCTGCCATGAACTAGCCCTTCCAGATAACTCTCAGTTACATCCTGGGCATGATGTGCTGTGGTATGGAATATTTCTTTGGTCAGTTTGGGTCAGCTGTCCTACCTCTGCTTCCTCCTGGCTTCGTCTACTCCCTGGCAGAGCAGGATGCTCAGAAAGTCCTTGGTCAGAGTAAACATTTGAGCAGTAACTAAAAACATTGGTGTTATCAGTGCTATTCCCAGGCTGAAAGTCAAAAACACAGTGCTGCACCAGGAGAAAAAAATGACTGCTACTGCTGAACCCAGGACATAGGACAACATTTTTTCTACCAATCTGAATAATAACAATGCCATTCCAGCAGATTTATCAGCATGTGCTGGCTGGGTTTTTTTTTGCTTACCATCTGTAGCATGTACAAACACATTGCAAGAAAAACACAGATCGCCCACTGAGGTAATTTTGATTTGTGTCTTCTGCTGGCTTAGTGGTACCTAACCTATCAGTAGGTAGCATAATAAGGAGCTTATAGTTCTGTTGTAAGTTGCCTTTTATTTTGGGCAACTGGCATCAAATCAAAGAGCTGGATTAGGAACTAATTATTAGGTAGATCAGTGAAGACTCCAATACTGCAAATATGCTAATTGCTTAATAGCCAAGATACATGCAACACAACAGACAAAATTTAGTGACATTTTCTTCCTGGAGAGAGATTACAATAATTTGATTTTTTTTTTACTCTGTTCTTTGCCTGATGAATACTGGTGTATTTTTGCACAAAGTGATACCATGTTTCAGCATAAGTGGCAAGTTTTACATTCATAACAAATTCAACAAGTCAATAAAATTCATCTTTTGAGTATAAAGGTTATGACTAAATTGTGGAGCTTGTCACTTTATGATCCATCCTTTTGTTCTTCATGGGTGTAGAAATCTCTAAGAGCAGCCTATGGATTTTTGCATGCTTACTACAGGAATATTAGAATGAACCTAAAAGGTACTGTAAACTTTCTTGGTAGTTATTACTGTAAATCAATCACCATTTAAGTGTTGAGTGGTAAAGTTAATCCAGTGTTTAGGTGTTGAATGTGTTTAGCATGTTTGTATTTCATGTGTGTAAGTTCAGAATATCTTTAACACTGAACCTGTATAGGTGCTGAAAGTCATCTGTAATGCTTACTTTTGTAGGCAGAACTCCTCTAGTGAACGCAGGAGGGATCTTGACAGTTAATATCCTTTCAGTCTATCTTCTCAGTATCATCTCATCCTTCACAGTATGTGGCAGATACTATCCTACCCTTACAGTGACCTGACATTTTCTCTTTGTTAGACTCTTCTTTCTTTAAATTTGCTGTTCTCTGAGAGACAGATATTTTTCCTTTGTTTTCTTGCTATCCTCTGGAGTGGTAGAACTGGCAAGCCTAAGGTGGAAGAGTTCCTGAAACAAGGCTGATCATTCTATTACTGTGCATGTTCCTCATAGCAGTAATTGAAATGAAGAGGCCACTTACTCATTCTTGATATTTCTTTTACTACATCACTCACTATTTCAACTTGCATTTTAAAACAAGGAAGGCCACAAATATAAAATGGCTGTAGTAGTAATAACATTCCCTGCAGTTGCCAGGAACAGGTTGTACCAAAGAAACACTGGGCATATGTTGACTTGACAACCATTGGCAGGGCTTGGTTGCATATGTTACACTGTCAAAGCACCTTTTAAACCACCTCAGAGGGATTATGCTATTTTATTTCTCATTTCAAAATAAAATTTGCAAAACAACTGATTTCCTGAAAAGTATTGAACAGGTATTCTTATCCAGGTACCACAGTGAATTTTGTTTTCTTTCCAATTTTTAGTATACTATTCCTCTGTGAGACCTGACTTACTTTCTTTCATGGCATCATATATGATTTATATCATATTATATATATCATATATTATGATTTACACCATATTATATAATATGATAATTATATAATAATTTTGTCACAAATATAAATTGATAGCCCAGATATTTACAGTGGCTATGATTGAGAGTTCTATAAATATAATTACTTTTCATTCTTTAGAGATGAACAGAAAAGCAGAATTATTTCACTCATATGATAAAGATTTAGACAAATCATATGCACGTATGCACTTGAGGTTTTGTTTGTACTGCTGTTTCCTGCTATGTAGCACTTTCATAGCCCACCAACTAAATGTCTTCAGGTCACCAGTGGCTGGCCCTGACTGCCCTCCTACCATCATTCCAAAAAAGAATGAACTTTGACAAAACCAGATTAGTTGTGTCAGCAGTGACCAGACGAGTTCAGCAGGCAACAATCCAACACTGCACACAGCCTCTCCTGCTCTGGAAGACTGTTAGAAGAGATGGAGCCTGACATCATGGACTGGATGAACTCAACAGCTTTATAGGGATTGGTCATGCACTAAGGAATGATATCTTGCTCTTTGTGTGTGTGTATATGTCTATATATATATATATGAGACAAGAGTGATGGTATATTGAAAAATGTGGGATCTGAGCATGACGTGAATGGTATGGAATAAGGAGTGGATACTGTCCTGGGTTCAGCAGTAGCAGTCATGTTTTTTCCTTCTTAGTAGTTAGTGCAGTGCTGTGTTTTTTGACTTTCAGCCTGGGAACAACGTTGATAACACCAGTGTTTTCAGTTATTGCTATGTAATGTTTACTCTGACCAATGAGTACTTTCTAAGTCTCATACTCTGTAAGGGAGGACGGGGAAAGTTGGGAGGAAGCAGAGACAGGACACCTGACCCAAACTAACCAAAGAGATATTCCATACCACAGCACAGTGAGTGAGCGGCTGCGTGGTTTGGGTTACTGGCTGGGCTTAAACCACAACAGCTCTTTGTATATGTGTAAACATATGCACACACAAACTCATTGAATGTTTTTAACTATCACCTTTACAAATACTAATGAAAATGAAAATAAACTCACTAGATTTAACCTGCAAGAACTTTTCTTATTCATCATTGAAGTAAAAAAATAATAAAACAAAACATAAAATCATATACAGACCAAGTCTTGAAAACACTTTATTTTTTCAAAACTTTTGGAAAAGAAATGAGTTTAGCAATTTACCCAAATTACAAGGGGGTTTATCCAAACCTGTTAGGGAGTTTCTTTCCATTAACTAAAATTGGTTTTGGATGAGGCCCATGGCACACATGTTTTTAGACATTTGTACTAAGAATTTAAAACAAATCACAGCAACACTTTAAAATGACATACTGAAAATATGTTTTTGTGTTATAATAAACATAGCTGCTAGATTATGTTTAAAAACAGAGCTCATCAAGGTTGTTGAATAACCAGAGTAATAGCTGTCCAGATACCATAATGAGATTTATGTAAAATATTGCATGGGCAGAAATTATAATTGCTTTTTTTTGTTGTTGTCACAGAAGAGAAGTTTTCATTTTTCAATTTGCAGCCTTGTGAAGTTCAGTTAACAGGCAGAGTTTGCAGTTTAACTCCACGATATCACTATTTATGTGGCAAAAGCATATACAAAAAATGTGTGCACATCTGGTAGCAAAATTTCCAAGACATAGTCTATTAACAGACGATACGAATATTTCTGTAATATTTAGTGTGAAACTCTGGGGTTATGAGCACTAAATGCTTTTTTGTGTTTTAAGCTATATTTCAGATAAATGATACTCTCTCAATATTAATTAAAAAGTCACCTGAAAGATAATACTTCAACTAAAATGAATGTTCTTGGCAGCTGTTTGAAAAGAATTACCAAACTATGACGAACTAATAGTGAGATAATTCGAAGTATTAAAAAAAAGACAAAAAAACACAGACAGTGTATTATACCAACTGTGTATCTCCTCAAAGAAACTGAAGAGTTCTCATGGAGAAGATGTTGTGCTTTAAGCTCATCCATAAATCATGCAGTGGCACTCTCACTTCCCCCTTTCTTTCCTCTGCTCTCAGAGGGATGGGGAGGAAAATTGAAAGGATGTAACTTACACGGGTTCAGATAAGAACAGTTTAGTAACTAAGGTATAACACAAACCACTACTGCTACCACCAATAATAATAATGATAAGGGAAATAACAAGGGAAGAGAATACAACCACTCACCACCTGCTGACCAATAATACCTAGCCCGATCCCTAGAGTGAACTAGCCCTTCCAGGTAACTGCCCCCAGTTCTACCTCCTGGTCATGATGTGTTGTGGTATGGAATACTTCTTTGGCTAGTTTGGGTCAGGTGTTGTGTCTCTGTTTCTCCTGGCTTCCCTTCCTCCCTGGCAGAGCATGAGACTCAGAAAGTCCTTGGTCAGACTAAACATTTGAGCAGTAACTAAAAACATAGGTGTTATCAGTGCTGCTCCCAGGCCGAAAGTTAAAACCACAGCACTGCACCAGCTACTAAGAAGGAGAAAAATGACTGCTACTGCTGAACCCAGGACAAGAAGACTTGCATGCAAAATATGTCTAGGCACGTCTCACATCAGTTTCTCTAGTATCTGCTCAAATAACACCTGCTTATTAGGGTGATTCCTTGGTTTCATTTTAGCCTTATTACAATCTCAATCATTTACATTTGGAAATTGCAAATTGCATAGCTCAGACGGCTGGAGCACCTCACTTAGGAAGACAGGCTGAGAGTTATGGTTTAGCCCAGAGATTTAGCCCAAAGAAGAGAAGGTTCCAGGGAGACTTGTTGCAGCCTTTCAGTATTTAAAAGAGAGCTTGTAAGAAAGACAAAGAGACGTGTAGTGACAGAAAAAAGGACCAACAGTTTTAAACTGAAGGAGAGTAGGTTTAGACTAGACATAAAGAAGACATTTTTTATGATGAGGATGATGAGACACTGGAACAGGTTGCCAAGAGAGTTTGTGGGTGTCCCATTGCTGGAAGTGTTCAAGGCCAGGCTGAAAGTGATTTTGAGCAACCTGACCTAGTGAAAGATGTTTCTGCTCATGTCAGGGGGTTGACTACATGATCTTTGAAGGTCCTTTCCAAATCAAAGCATTCTATGATTCTATGACAGTTAAAAATAATGTCTTAGCCTTGTTTGTCTAACCTACTCTTTAGATTTTTAAGTTGTACAATTTTTTTTCTTCACTTCCAATACATTACCAAGTGTTGGGATAAAAAAGTTGTTAAAATGTCATCTAGTGTGACAGCATCTCTTGAGCACAGGCAGCCCAGCAGGAACAAGCACCTCTGGTTGTAATCCACAGGTGAATCAGAAAAAAGTAAGAAGGTTAGAACTTCTCAAGGCACAGAATACTGTGGTAGGACTGGGGTATACATTTATAACTTCTTATTGCCAATGCACATATGTAAGTACATGCCACTGCTCTCTACACAATTCATTTTATATTTAGCAGTGAAGAGTGTTGAATTCCATGTGTTGGAATAAGTAATTGGACTTTATTTTGTCCTACAATATTAATAGAATTAGAAACCATTTTCCATGCATGCTCCAAGCTCTGTACTGATTACTGTTGTTATAAATCCAATGTGGACCCTCTCTCTCTCTCTCTGTATATATATACATATATATATATACATACACATATGTACATATACACATACATACATAGATATATATATACATAGATATATATATGTAAAGCTACTTACTATATCAAAGATTTTGCCCGTTACTATTTGAGCCACATAAACCTTTTTCACTTGAGAAAGACAGAGTGAAAAAGGGAAAAAGAATCTGTATCTGCAAGGCTTGTGTATGGCAGCAATCTTTCACAAACCAAATTATGTTGCTGCCTTTTCAAGGATGTTGAATATTAAATGACGTTTCTTGCTTTAATTTCTTCATTGGGTGTTTTAGCCTATTTATAGTGCTACCATATCTGAGTACATACAAGCTCTTTCTTAAGTCCAAATAATACATATAGGATACAAAGAAAATAAATATTATTCCAAGAATTTATATCAATTATTAATAAAATGTGATTTATGAAAATATTTTCAGATCATATTAAGTTGTTCAGAAGGTCTGCCCAAAGTCAAACTGATAAATCTCTCTTTTCTAAGATTAGAACCTTAAAAATTCTTTTTGTCAATCCTTGCAATGCAACACCCATTTGTTAGGGATAAATATCTACATTAGGGGATAATGCAGAAAAGATTGTTCTGACAAAAAAACATTCAGTTTATGGCATGAAATTCTACATGCAGTATTTTAATAAAGTATGTCTACTTTCTTATTTTAATTTGCTGAAGAAGTAGATTCCAGGACACCGTGAAGATTGCAGTTCTCATAAATGTGCTTCAAAAGTTAACCAGTGGGGAACCCCTAAATTGGATCTGATAAACAGTATTTGAAATTACATTTTCAGACTCTTCAGCAACAAATTCTTTGTAATTGTTTATGTTGACCTTGCTTTTCCTTTAAAAAATCCTCTTACAATATGTAATGTTTCCCTGAATAGAAAAGACCTAATTAGGCTTAATTTGCACAATCAGGAATCATAAACAGATTATAATTTTCATTGCAAAACTCTGGAGTATCATTAAGGTTACATTTGGTACAGTAATTATAAGAAATTCTATTGAATAAATATCTGCAGCCTAAGGTCAAATAGGATAATAAAAATATAAATCCTTCTCTGAAAACATTATTTTTTTTATTTTTTTCCCAAATATTACTATCCACTGTAGAAAGACTTAATAGATGTAGCTAGTTCCATGTACATATATATTATGTTTATTTTAATCTGTTATTCACAGAATAATTTAATGGTTTGGGGAGATACCTAGTTCCAACCAAGTAGCATTGGGCAGGGGCACCTACCACTGGCCAGGTGGCTCAAAGTCCCATCCAGCCTGGCCTTGAACATTGCCAGGGGTGTGGCATCCACAGGATCTTGGGGAAGATTATTACATATTCATTTTTTGAAGTGCCATATTGCCGCAGAATGAACTCAGAGATCAATATGATCAGACCAAAAGCCATTTATTGCAAAGCGTTAACTCCTTATATACTATTGCTTACACACACCTAGAGCAATTTGGCATATCATGATTGGATACTTGTCTTGAAGATCCTTAGTGACTAACATATAATTGGTTAAGCACAGGTGTGAGAACTTGACCTCGAAAGCTTGCCAACAGCCCACAGTTCTCATAACTCGGTGAATTCCAGCTTCTCCTTATCTTGCTTGCTTAAGCTTCCATCGGGCCTCTCATGGCCCTGCTGTATATTTCAGTTATTCAGAGTTCATGTACCAAATATCCATTCTCCTGTAAGAATACTGTCTCTGCACCATATGAACAAAAACTTTCCCTGTCTTATTAGCCAGATTTAGTAAAAGTCTCCTCAATTCGTCATTTTGGTGGTAACAAGGCTTAAGGAAGAAAAGAAAATAATCCATCACTCATTGGTCAAAGCTAAAATGAAATCCATTTCTCCTTTGGTAGCTGTCACTATTTTCTTTTACTTTGTTTACTATTGTCAGATAAAAATCTTTTAAACTGCCTGAAATATTTTTTTTTATAAACAGAATTACAAAAAAATATTTTTCTAATTACATAACATATTATTAAAGTACTCCTCCTAACTATTTGATAATTGCAAAAAGAGTTCATAGACAAGCCATTTTGTTATTGTATTTCTTTGTTAATCAACTTTTAAAATCTGGCAAGGGAAAAGGCAAAATATGTAACAATATCAAACACTTCTTCAAACATGAATGCTGTACTGTCAAAAATGATTGATAAGTGACTCAGCATCTTGGCCCGAAAAACTACTTATATTTCTCTCATCTTCAAATAAAAAGTATAGAAAATGATTTAACGGTACACAGAATGATGATCATCAGTAGAGGAATCAAGAAAGTGTACTAACAGAAGCGCTGATTCATGAAGGCAGCTACAGAAAGTTACATTAACTCCTCATGTCCTTGTGTTAACTTTGAATGAGCTGGTTTGAGATCAATCACTGAAAAAAATAATAATAAAAAAAAAATCTACATTTCCGTTGGATATTCATTCTGGTGATAAAGAGTGTGAATGGAAATAATAGGGATCTCTCTTCATACTTTCTGGATCTGTCCCAAAACAAACATTTTTCCCACTACTGGCTGACATGCACAGTCAGTAAGGAAGAGAAAGAGATTGTAATGGGATTTTGAGGGGTTGGTCTCTGAAAACTCTTACTCTTCACCTGTCAGTCCTAAGAATTGGAGACTACAGGAAAGTAAAATTGCTTGAGTTGTGAGAACTAGTATTTCCATCACTGCTGAAAGTATTTTCATTCCACTTTGAAGTGGATCTAAATTTTACTCACCAAAATGTTATTTAATATGTAGAGGATTACATATTCATAGAAGCTGAAAAATAAATGACAAATCTTGGTTGCAGTTACGCCATGCTGATTTAATGGAGAGTGTGATAGCTTCAGATATGTTGTTTTCAATAGTATGCATTCAATTCCACAGAAGTATATTATTTATTCGTAGGAGAGTAGCAGATGGTGCATTGTATTAGCATGAATGGATATATGTTGTGTAGAAATATGAATTCGATGGGCAAGTATTTCTGACTGGAAAAAGCTGGAGTTGACAAATAAATGTATTGGTGTAAATGAAAGGTATTGATTTTGACAAAAAGTTACTGTGTTTTTAAATATATGTTTTGAAAGAAAACCTCTTTATATAAAAATATAGTTCTATCAGTTGGAAAGTGCTGTTACTGATTTCAGAAGCAATTGACAATGTATTAGATGCAGCAAAATGATATTGATTTCAGTGTGTACTGTATGTATTTCCCTGAATTGTACTGTGTTGAAAAACAAAACAAACACAAATTCAATTCAAATGTTTCCATCCTCAAAAGCTTTGTGCAGATGAACCCTGTCAGTGTTTATTAAATTTTTATTAAATTGTGAGGATTAGTTTTGGATTCTTTAATTTTTGGTTGTCTTTTTTTACATTTCTGAGACTTCCATTTGAGTAAAAGATGAGCTGCCCCTCATTTACAGCTATTTGATTTCTAATTGTTGCACATTATTCACAGTTACATGTTTTAGAGACTTATTCTCTCATTCAAATATGAGTTGAAAAATTGACCTTTTTTTCCTCATTTTTGTTCTTTATTGTCATCTGGGATCCAGGGGATGTAATTCCTTTCATGTGGCTTGTCCTTTTTCTTGCTTCACTAGAATCTGAATAAATTTCCTCTTGTTTGGATATTAGCAGAATTCATATAGAAGTATTGCTGTCTTCTCTTTCAAACTTAGTTTCTAAGACTTCTTTAAATTTTGTCTTTTACTATGGAATTAGGCAATAGGAAAATATGACAATAATGAAAAAAAACAATACCTTACTTTTTCCTAAGACAATGATGTTTATGATTCCACGGGGTTTCTATGACTTCTAAATGCAAAAAAAAAAAAAAAAATCACATTGGATGCGATTTTATCTTAAATAACAATTTTCAGGAAAATGTTTACATTTGATAAAATTTAAAATATTTTGTTAAAATATTTTTATTTTATTTTTCAAATGCTATCATAATTTTGTCAACCTCAGGTCCCATTACAAAACCAGTTTCTGTGGTCTCCAATTTCCTAGACTGCTAACTTTTATCTCCCAAAATACACCAGTTGATATCTTACCTCCTGATTCATATATGTACTCAATTGTTAACAAATTATTTGATTGATCTCTATTATGTCTCTATTTTCTTTCTGTTTCTTTGCCTTTCTGCAGGCATCCTATTTAGCTACTTCAAGAGCATTCTTAAAGCTAGAGGCAGTACCCTCCCCTTGCAATGAACTGACTCAGTTCTTGGTAAAGAGTCTAGAGAAAAATAAGTTGGAGCAATTAGGTACACTATAACTTAATCCTCTATGGTTAGAAATTCTTGCCAGTAAGTAAAATTCTCAAATATGATAAAGTAGATTATTACTATGTTGAACTTTGGTAGTGGATTGCATATAATTACCCTAAGAAACAGGTGGATTTTATATACTTACCCTAAGGAGCAGCAGAAGTGCTTAAAAGCACCCAAAGCACTGCACAGTATAAAGAGAAATGGAATAGCAGAAAGTTACATTAGTAGCATTTACTTATATGATCCTGGAGCTAAGATAATCATATCAGCTGAGTCCTGTTTCTGTCAGATGGGAATCCTCAACTGACTGACTGGTGTCAAGATATTTAAAAAGCAAAGTGAGCCTGTACAATGAAGAAGAAAATAAAGATTGAGATGAAACTATTGGTATTTCAGATCATACACGCGTAATGAAAATGTGATGTATTAAAGAATTTTGAAGAAAGCTAAGGCAAATTTGTATCTTATTACTGTTGCTGAATTGCTTAGACTGCCTTGAAGCACAAATCTCAAGAATGGAGTATAGTGGTAATCTCAGAGACTGGGATTAACACTCTAGTGGAAATTGAAAACTGGTGAAAGTGGAGTTGTCAAAACCATTCATTCTCTATATTAGCCACTGTGTTTCAAATTACAGGGAAAAAAAAAAAAGAGAAGAAAAAAGCAGTATTCTTTGGATAGCATATTAACTTGACTGAGCTAATTTTTTTGGCATATTTTCATGAAGATAAATTTAAAGGAAATATAATGAAAACCAACAGAATTTCAAAAAAGGAATACAAAAGAGTAGTACTTGAATCAGCAGTCAACTTCACCTGAGAAATCCCTTCTGCACATTTTGTTAAAGTACAAATGGCATGCTGAGTTCTTTTTGATAGCTTAATGAAAATAAGAGCATTTATGAAGACAGAGGAAAACAAATTATTGAAGACCAGGGACCATTTTCAATTGTGTGTAGCTAAAAATAATTGAAATGGAAATGAAAGTTTTATTAAAATAATGATAGCAATGATGAAAAAAGTAATATGAAATATATCATTATATGCACACAAGTACCCCTATAAAGTAGCTGATCAAAACATTAGCTAGTTGTTGACTTTTTGTTGACTTAACTGTAAATATTTTAACAAGGAAAAGAAGACGATACTGGCAAGAGTGCAAGAGATGAAGATGGGAAATTCATGGACTCGTAGCATGTTTTGTGTTGGAAGGGACCTTAAAGATCATTAGTTCCAACCCCCTGCCACTGCCAAGGACACCTTCCAGTAGAGCAGGTTGCTTAAAGCCCTATCCAACCTGGCCTTGAACACTTCCAGGGAGGGGGCATCCACAGCTTGTCAAGGCAAATTATTACATACTCAGCTTCTCCAGGCAACCTGTTACGGTCCCTCTCCACCCTCATAATGAAGAATTTCTTCTTAATGTCTAATGTAAATCTACCCTCTTTCAGTTTAAAGTCATTACCCATTATCTTATCCCCACATGTCCTTGTTAAAAGTCCCTCTCCAGATTTCTTTTAGGCACCCTTTAGGTACTGTAAGGTTGTTCTAAGGTCTCCCTTGATCCTTCTCTTGTCCTTGCTGAACAATCCCAGCTCCCCCAGCCTGTCTTCATAGGAAAGGTGTGCCAGCCCCCTGGCCATCCTTGTGGCTCCTTTGGACTCACTCCAACAGGTCCACATCCAGCATTTGCCAGGGGTCCAGAGCTGAATGCAGTACTGCAGATGGGGTCTCACAAGAGCAGAGTAGAATGGGAGAACCACCTCCCTCAGCCTGCTGGTAACACTTAATGCAGTCCAGTATACAGTTCACTTTTTGGCCTGTAAGCATACATTTCTGGGTCATGTTGAGGTTCTCATCAACCAACATCCCCAAGTCCTTCTCCTCAGAGCTGCTCTTAATCCTCAGTTCTCAACCAGCCTGCATTTGTGCTTGGGATTGCCTCGAACCTAATGCAAGACCCTGTATTTGGCCCTGTTTCACACAGGCTCACCTCTCAGGCCTGTCAACATTCCTCTGGATGACATCCCTTCTCAGATAGGATGACAGAGTCAAGTTCTTCTGATTGTGATGAGGGACTTCATAGTGAAACTATGAAAGCCACATTTTTTTCCCTTCTAAAAATTATTTATACGAAGTAGAGCAGTTCCAACGAAAAGGACTGAAAGTTCATCCCTTCCTCCTCAAAAAAGAAAGAGGTCTCCCTACAAGCAGGAAGTTCACATGGTGTTTCTGACTAAAGTAGGTATTCAAATCTCCATTTGACCTGAATTTATTATCTTCTGAGCTACTGCTTTTTCTGAAAAATTTCTGGAACTGAGATGCTTTCACCAATTAAAATTATGTTTGAAGTAGCAGGTTCCCACAGAGTGTTTTGGGCAAGCTGTCATTTTATATCAGTATGTATAAACAGAATAATTTCAGAAAACTCTGATGAAGATAATAAAAATTCTGTAAAAATATCTTCTAGTTAATTCATATGGAATTAATTTTATAAGTGTGTCTTCACTTACTGCTCATCCTACCAGATTGTATTTTTTGCCTTCATTAAGGTTCTCATTCTGTGGATTCTTAAAAATGCAATAACCTGGAATTAATTTTTTTCATGTTTTTTAGGAGGGATTGTGAAATGTATGGCACAATGTTTGGAAAACCAGACAGACTACTTCAACAAAATGAGATAAGTTTTGAAGAAAGAAAGCTCATATCAAAACATACTCTTTGGATGGCATATATGGATTTATAACATCTATTTTAGGATTTTCATCTGGTTTTATTTTTTACTTGATCCAAAAAGAAACCTGAAAAAAAAAGCTTAACCTCAAAATGAGAACAACTGCTTACAGAGACCTATAGAAGTTGATTTCAGAAAGGAGATGTAAAGTCCAGGTGAGGAAAATATGTAGACCATAAAAATAAATAGCATACGAGTTATATTGTTTATTTTCCTGTTCTAAAAGCATATTCTTTGATAGGTCCATTCTGTATTCTGGAAGACATATAACAAAACAATGTTTATCACTGGCTTCTCATAAATCTTTAAGAACATTTTATTTTCTTTTTTTGTGTTAGAATAAAACACAATGAAGATAACTCTAGTAACACAACTTTGTTAGTTTCTCAAAGAGAATCTCTTCTTAGACTTTTGGAGAAAATGCAATACATTTTATTTTATAAAAACCAAATGAGGCTCTATAAAGATTCATAAGTAATAACAGTAAAAGTTAATGAATGCAAATGAAATAATAGCAAAAGACGCAAAAGGAAACAGTGATACAACAGCAGTTGAGTATTGAAGTAGAAAGTCACAGCATTCCATTTTCCTGAAGTCAAGAGAAATGTGAAATTTGCTACAGTCTCATAATGAACCCTGGAGTCATACCTGATGAATATTCAAAATTGCCCTCCTGGGAGAAATAAGCCAGTGACAGTTATATGTTCAAAGTCATCCCTATGCCTTAAAAGATATACAAAAAAACAGGTGACTGAGCATGATCTGAGGGTCTGCTAGCATGGATTTTTTTTGTCATTGTATAGCCATTCTGTGTGCTAATTATTTTTGCTGCTAAGAAGCTTTGCTCATTCTGAGTCACAGATGATGTGTGGCGCATTTTATTCACTGTAAGTAGATATGTGGTCCAGCAACCGCTGAGCAATCTGTGGAATGTAAATAAGCATAGCATATCACTTAGGGGGATGTTTCCATTTGTTATGTAGGAGTTTTGCAAAGGGTAACTGTAAAGGAATCAGCAAATCTAGAGATTTAAATTCACTCTCCTAAATTTATGTTTCAGGAGATAAATGAATTGTGGTAAAGAAGTGTAATGAAGTATAGAAATGTTTTTTTAATTAAAAGACCAGGGAGTTCCGAAGTAATTGTATGTATTCCTAAATAGTATTGCTTTGATTTCATGAGTTCTTGCTCTTTTCGCAGTGCACATTGCCAGTAATACACATTTCTACATAAAAAGGGATTATACTATTCTGAGCTAAAATATCTTTATACAGTTAAAACAACATTCACATAAATGTACAGTACTTTAAGAAACTAGTCTTAAAAGTAATCTCAGATTTTCAAAGTAGTTTCTATATAAGAACTGATGACAACCATAACAACAAAAACAAATAAAAATGAAATGTCTGTAGAAAACGTCACAGGACAAGAAAAATAGGCAGGCAGTGAAGTGCTTTTTCTTTTTTCTTAAAAAAACCCACCAAACAACATAAAACAAACCCACAGAACAAAAAAGAATCAAATTCAAAATAAGCATAATCCCTGGGTTTTTTTTAAGTGGAGGGGGAGTGGGGGGTGGGGGGAGAGCTATCTATCTGCTATATATTATTTTAATAGCCATGTTTTATTACATTTTGTTTTGGATTGAATAGGTAGTGATCTGTATTTTGACTTTTTAATCTCTTTCTTTAAATGTTCCTTATTCCCTCTCTGCACCACTTCCCATTACAAAATTGGAAATTCAGATACTTATATTTTTATAGAAACTCATACATACATGCATACTTATATACATGTATATAAAAATCTAAAACCTCAGCATTTTCTGTAACCTAATAGTGAGACTGAAATGTTCATAATGCAGCTGGGCTGGAAGCTTGTTCCTGCTGCAGCTCTTTGCCTGGAAGACACCTGTTCAGCAATTGCGTGGCCAGCAATAAATTAGCAACATTGCCTGCTGGATTGCAGGTGTTTGAATCTCTAAGGAGGTCATTACACTACTAGTTCCATCTGGCCCTAAGAAAGCAAAGTGTATACGGGCCACTGAGACTGATCACTTCAGAGGATGTCTCTCTCTCCATTTATCATCAAATGACACATACTACATTTCTTACATTTCTAAGACATCAGCCATTATGAATTTCTATTTGTGAAGCTTATTAAAAATAGTACTGGTCCAGGTAAATAGATTTATCCCTGAGCGCTGAACGCCAATAAAACTGCTTCCAAATTTCCATGCAAGTATTTAATTTCTTTGCCTGTTTTTACTGGAACTTAATAAAAATTGTTCCCTGGAGAAAGGAGGTTTGGACCTGGAGGTTTACATTGGCTGCTGATGTCAGTCCACAGTAGAAAGTTTGGTAGCAAATATTTCAGTGTAGACAGCCACAGGGCACATTAGACAGATATTCCTAGACGTTGTCCTACTAAATGTGAATGGGCAGGGGTATTTCTTAGTTTCTTAATTGTTGAACTTGCTTGTTTGTGATATATATTGATTAGGAGGGTAGAAACAGAGGAGGCATGTTTCAACTTTGCCAAAAAACATTTGTGCAGTGCTGCTCCTATAAATTCATTGAGAGGTAAGCATTAAGGAGGAAGAAAAACTACTTAAGCCACAGCTTTCTTACTGGAAATGTGCTGGCAGCTTGTCACTGGGCAATCCACCAATGAGTCTGAATGTTTTTTATTATGACCACAACTGTCCAGGTATCTTCCACTCTTTCTGTGCAAATCCAGATATGCAGCTAAGCAGACTGTTATTGCTACTCCTTGTGTATACAGAATGGAAAAAATTTCCCATGAGGAGAAGCTGAACAGCCCAAATTTACCAATGAATGAACTATCTTGGCTGAAAATCAGATTAGTATTTTTGACCCTTTAGATAGAAAGATATTTGAGCAACTTGTAAACATAGGATGGCTTATATTAAGAATCAAAGTATTTAAGGATATCACAGTATGATGTATGTAGCTATAGCAGACATGCACTCAAACCCAATGATCCAGAGCATCCTTTGCAGTCCTACCTTCTTACAGAACCAATAAACAAAAGAGAATAATTCTGCTCTGCTGTTGATCTGAATTTGGTCTCCAGATCCTAGTTTCCTGTTCTCAATGATTTCAGAATTGTTGAGGTTGCAATGGACCTATGAAGACCACTGTGTCAAACAGGCACATATAGGGCAGAATTCCTGGGTCCATTTCCAGGTGGTTTTAGAATACATCTGAAGATGGAGACTTCACAGCCTTTCTTGGCAACCTGTCAGTATCACAGTAAAAAAGTGGTTCTTTGATCAAACAGAACTTCTCATGTTTCTTTTTGTGTTCATTGCCTCTTGTACTGCCAAGGATGATAGTAACTATTGAAACACCAAAAATTTGTAACTCAAATGAATCAGGGGAATCTTTATGCAAAATATTTATGCTGCATAAATCTCTGCAAAAGATTTCTCCTCTTCCTTTCTTTATATCTATGGAAATTTTCTTAAAAACAGATGCATGAAACTAAAATTTGTTTTTTTTTTATATACATATAAGTATTAAACTAGAGCTTTAGATATGGAAAAAAGTTTTGCAGTTGACATACATCATTGTTTAAGTCCAGTTGGCAATTAAGCAACATCCAGCTGCTTGCTCACTCCTCGCCCCTGGTGAGATGGGGGGGGGGGGGGAGAATTAGAAGGGTAAAAGTGAGAATACTCATGAATTGAGATAGATGGTTTAATAAGTAAAGCAAAAGCTGCACATGTAAGCAAAGTAAAATAAGTAACTAATTCAGTGCTTCCTTTTGGCAAACAGGTGTTCAGCTATCTCCAAAATAGCAGGGATCCACCACACTTGATGGTCAGCTGCCCCAGCTGTGTCACTGCTCAACTTCTGATTAGCCCAGCAGCCTCAGCCTAAGAAGCAGAAAACGCCCTAACTGTGTGCAAGATCCGCTCAGCAATAATTAAATCGTCCTTATATTATCAACACTGGTTGGACAATGCCCTTAATCACATTCTTCAACTTTTGGTCAGCACTGAATTGGTCAGGTGGTTTGACAAGATGATCATTGTAGCTCTCTTCCAGCTGAAATAGTCCAGTCTAGTCCAGTCTATTCAATAAAAAAGGCTTAAAATTTTCCCCTTTTGCCTTTCTTCTTTATTTTTTCTTTTTTCCTTTTTCCTTTTTTTTCTTTTTTTCTTTATTTTTATTTTTTAATTTTCTGGTTTGTTTTTTTTCTTGCCATGTAGCACTGTATCCCTGAAAGCACTTCATTAAGGTGTTTTGTAGACCAACAGAGATTTTTCAAAATAAGTTGTGCTGAATAAAATATAAGATCATTATCACAAGATATGTAACAATGGAATACTGTCCTTTTGAAGTCTGAGGAAGTAAAACACTCAGTTCTTAAAGTAAGGAGGAATGAAGCCGGATATCCCGCAGTTCTGATATAAATGTGATAATTTTTAAGGACATAGTTAAGAACATATGTTCTTCTAATCTTCTATAGGTTATGTGAAAGAGGTGACTCGTTACGTTGGATTTTATTTTGTATTTTAAACTAAATATTTTTCTCTAAAATAATCCATAATCATAATATATATATTAATAATGTTGCAAACATTTGTAGAAGATAAAAATTTAACTCCAGGAGGAGCCACTTTATAACAAATTATTTTGAAAAATTGATGGGGGGACAGAACAAAATGCAAGTTCAGCTCTTCATCTGCTGAAGTTCTTATTTTCAGTCAGTGAAATAAGAACACTCTCTTCAGAACAAATCCTAACAACATAATGTAACTCAGTAATTAACAGAAATGCTATATTGTCATTATGTTGTGACCAAATTTTTCCTAATGTACTTTTTTCCTGCCTATGTGTATTGGGTTCACATTGACCTGTCTTTACTGTTAGGCACTGGTTATACTATGGCAAGATGCAGGTAGGAGTGAAGGAGAATGTAACTTATTCAGAGAAAAAAAGAAATATAAGGAAGAAATAAGAGAACTGTAAATGGAAAACAGAAGAGGTCCTATTTGTAAGTGCAATGATTGCAGAAAATTTCAGTAAATATAGAATATATGGGAAATTTGAAGTAGCTGGAATGAGGCATAAAGAAACACATTTCATAGCAAGAAGATCAGAAGACTATAGTTTACTCAAAAAAAAGGATTTTTTAAAGATATCAATGAAAAGTAACTAAAGTAGAATCAATTTACATATTTTACTTAAGTTTTGAATGTTTCGAACATGTTCCATGTAGGATGTAACTAACACAGACAAAGGGTCAAAAAGCAAAGTATTTTCATAGGGTAAGAATGGTCAGAAAACCAAAAAGGAATAAAGCATCGATTTAAATAACATAAAAAACAGACAAAAAAAATATGTCTCAAGAAAAGCACTTTAGAAATATTTATTTTATTAACTCCTTGCCAGGTATAGGTCATGAATCAATTTTAACTAATAAATCCCTTCATCCAGAACTTTTGGGTCAAGGCAGGAGAGAAAGGCGGAACATTTCATATTCAACTGCAAAATTTGATAAAACAATTATTTTGTATGTTACATGTTTTATGGGTGCCTGGCAATCTTCTAATGTTCACAACATAGCCAAAGTGCTGCAGGAATGAAAACATGCCATCTGTGTGTTATAGCTTTATTTTCCTTTTATGAATTGTGTGTTGGATTGTAGGCTGTGAAATCTGTGTATATGGGGTTTCCATACAAAGAGGCTTCCAGTTTTAGTACACTTTTGTCAACTTGCGGGTTCTACCTGTTCAGATGGAAGAAGCAATTCAGGATGAGAATACTCAGAGTTAAATGTACATTTTACTTTCTACTGCAGCCTCATTTGCTCACCTGAACAGCTCTGGCAGGCAGAAGTCAAGGCATGAAGGTGGCAGAGCTGGAGTTGGGAGAGATGTTAAGACAGAAGCACTGTTGGGATCTGGTTTTGTCTCTAAGAGGTTGGCTGGTCAGAGAGGTCTTCAGAGGGCTTAAAACAGAGAAAGGAATATATTTCAGTCATCTTGAAATTAGAAGCTCTAAGCTTTTTTTAACAAATAATTCAAAGACATGATTGTGCTTAGTACGGTAAATTGTGAGCTGTGATACACCAATATTTGTAATGCCTTCACTTCTAAAATTATAAATCCCCACAAATTCCTCAGCCTCTATCTGTAATCCCAAATACCTACTTCTTTTGATAACCCTGCCTTATTTAATGCAGACAGTGACTGAAACAGCAAATATTTTCATGCAATTTTGTTCACCTGTCTGTGCATTAGATTCCATGTATGCTGTCAAATACTAACTTACATCCAAACCACCCTTGTGATCAATTACTTTAATCTTGCAGTCTTAAGTGCTGTATTTGTTGGAACTAAATCTTCAAACCTTTATCTAATTTTGAAATTTTATTTTTTTTTTTTTCTTCACAGAAAGCAATCTCATGCAAACACATTCTGGCATTAGCTGTTTTGCACAAAAATGTACTCTGGCACTAATATCTTCTTAATTTTAATATAGGTTTTTCCTCTCAATTACAAGTATATCAAAAGTATAACACTAGTGCTTTAGCAATGAGGTCCATTCCTTTTACCAAAAGAGGAAATCCAACAATGTACAGATGCAAATATATCTATGTTCTCTATTTTCACTTCTTTGTGCGTTTATTGTAACATTAAAGGAAAAGGATGGGATTTTTTTTTTTTAATTGCTTGTCATTTCTCTCTAGGTTGTGTTCAAGTAACAACACTCTATGCTGTTTATCTCTTCAAACATCTTACCTTTTTATCAACAAAAAGTTAAGTCCAGTCCTCCATACTCTTTTAATACTTGATCCAGCTACAGATCATTAAAAATATCCCTTTTATATTGCCAAGAATTTTGGCCCTTCAGTGGGCTTTCTTCCGACCATAATAAAATCTAAACATCTTAATAGCAGTGTGTATTCAACTCTCTATCTTTCCTTTTGATCCTATAAATATATTCCTGCTTATTCTCACAGTCTTACATGCATCCAGGTACTAACTGGACATTTCCCAAAATCTTATCAAACAGTATTTTCTAAAGCTGCTGTCTTGACTTGTGATGAATTCTGTCTTAGGAGATCTTCACCCCAAATTTGCTGTGTAAAGCTCTTTGGGGCACAAAAGCAATATAAATTAATGTTGTCTGTAGGTTTTAGTGGCTCTGTTAAGACATAACCAGTTTAGCTTATTGCTTAATGTTAGACATTCATTTAGAAGACAGAAACTGGAAGTCTGAACCTTGTGAGACTGAAAAAAAACCTGGAGCCACCTGTATCTTAAATTAGAGCTATGAATGTAAGCTATTAAAGAAAATGAGAAAAATAACACCCTTTCCTTGCCTTTAATAAAAAGGGTACAATTAGATTTTATAAAATGTAGCCCATCTTGTTACAGCCAGATCCTGTCACAAGGCAACTTCAAACATTTCATCCACTGAGGTAAATCTCTGGTGATTTTCTGGGATCCCAGAGTGGATCAAGGTCAATTCTTAGCAGCTGATTATCGAAAAAGATCTTAGATTTGCAGGTATTTTGGATGGGGAAACATTTTATTTGGTGTTCAGTGTGGCATGAACCAGGATCCTTCAGTAGCAATAGTAAATAGATGTTATAACAGTAACTTACAGTTATTTATCATACAATCATAGAATAGTTAGGGTTGGAAAGATTATCTAGCTTCAGCCCCCCTGCCATAGGCAGGGACAACTTTCAATTGCTCAAAATTAAAACAGTAAAATATATATATATATATATATTTACAAACATTTTTTTCAGGAAATACACCTTTAATAGATAATGTTTGTGTAAGCCAAAATTTCAGAAATTGTGTTCATTAGTTATCTCACATAAATAGAATACTATCTAATCTTTCAGGAATGGCATAGTATATTCAGAACATTATGTATTTTACACAAGCTATTCAACAATTATTCCTCCTTTTGAGGAAAATAATTTAATAACTGAATTTAATGGCTGAATTTAATGACTTTCATAACATAAATACAATTACACTTTTCTGTAGGTATTACATCTGAAGCAAAGGTAAATAATATACTATTTATCCTTTTTTTATTTATTCTAATAAATTATATTTTCATAATAAATAATAAAAACATTAACTGAAAATATCAGGTGAGAAAAGGATAGTAAAGCTGTGAATAATAATGTCTGCACTTAATATTATGTCAGTGTCTTGTACAGTCTGGCCAAAACTATGCAAAACAAATTAATTTTTTGGTTCACTGTTCAACTCAGAAAAAATGTTAAGGTCAAATCTGAAGAAATTTTTAATTAAACAGTATAGTTCATTTGACACCTACTCCCTTCAGTCCTCATTTCAATTTCCTAGGCTCATCTACCACATTAAAGAAAGAAATCACAGTATTTTAAGTAAAATATATTAGACTTTTGGTGTACTTCATCTGAATACATTCAAAGTAGATTCACTGTGGCTGGAACAATTCACCACTCACCTGTGAGTGATTCAGGTGGCTAAGATACAGATTTTTCTGAGTGAAAGATTCAGCATCAGAAGTTTTAGACTTAGTCTTGAACTGATGCAGGCGGAATTAACTCTGACCCTCCTGGCACAGTTTTAAGTGAAAGAGGTTGTATTACTCGTATTATGAATAATATCAGTATATTAATATGGAGTTTTATTTAATAGCTTCCTTTTAATAGCCTGCTTTCACTACCATTATCTTGTTTGTCACCTTTCTGGTTTCTGGCAAAGTAGAATTTAGGCATTCCAAGGATAGATACATTTCCTAAACAAGTCAGATGCCTAAATCCAACTAGGGAATTGTCGTGGTTTAAAACCAAGTCTGTACAGCTCGTTCACTCCCTCCCCACCTTGCTCCCCCGACCCCTGGAGGGTTAGGAAGGAGAATCCAAAGAATGTAGCCCCCACAGGTTGAGATAAGCACAGTTTAATAGCTAAGGTATAACACAAATCATTACTGCTACTACTACTACAAATAATAACGATAAAGCCAATAACAATTGAAGAGAATACAACATCTCACCAGCCACCAACCCATAACTCACCCCACCCTGCCCGACCGAGCACTGACCGATACGTCCTCCATCCCCCCAGAGCTCCAGCCCTTCCGGGTCTCTCCCGGTTACATCCTGGGTATGACATGCTATGGTATGGAATACCTCTTTGGCTAGCCTGGGTCAGGTGTCCTGTCTCTCCCTCCTCCTGGCCTCCCCTCCTCCCTGGCAGAGCATGAGCTCAGAAAAGGCCTTGGACAAACCAAACATTTGAGCAGTAACTCAAAACATACTTGCTATCAGCAACCATTCTCAGCCCGAAAGTCAAAACACAACACTGCACCATCTACCAAGAAGGAGAAAAATGACTGCTACTGCTCAAACCAGGACAGGAATCCTTCTGTCCTGAGGGTTCTATGCCACATCGGGAGCAAAAAGCAGGTTTTCAGGTGAAAGAAGGAAGATTTTGTGCCATTAAGCATCTGCAGGGCTGTGATGCTAAGTGTGTTTGAATAAAGCTGTATCTCTTCAGAAGAGCTGAGATGCCAAGATTTTGAGACCAGAGCAGGAGAGGAGACTAGAAGGAGGAATAAAGGCTCATAAAGCCACCCAGTGCATCTGATGCTTTAATGTATTTTGATTTGTGACATGACAGGTGTGTGTACCTCATGTGAGAGTGGTCTGTGAAGCCTTCACATCACTTACTTGGCAGTGTGGAGGTCTCACCTGATTTCAGTCACTTTTCTCCTTCAGAAAATTAATTAGATTAAAGGGGCTGTTTAAACATATAACTAAAGAAAAGGTCATTTATCAGCAAGTCATCTATCTGTAAGCTTCACTGAGAGTGCTATGCCTTCCTCTCTTCCTGAACTTGTAAAGTCTCTAGATGCCTGAATCACCTGCTTCCTTCATAGCCTCAAAAATGTTGAGGTAGTCATTACAGAGCTGAGTACACCAAATTGTGAGGTGTGTGAGGTAACATCCACTGGTTTATTCACTTCAGCTCTCTCTGATATTTGTTAACAAGTGAATTAAGGGTGAACTCAACCTATCCTGAGTGTATCCTCGTATCTGTGGAAAAGTACTATGAGAACTACATTGATCAGTTTAGCATTCATTCTAGCTAAATAGAGAAACCATTTACCAATACCTCTGAAAATAGCAGCCAGAGTGTAAAGCACCAGAAATGTGCTAGACAATATTTCACATATTCATCAGCATGTTGGTGAAAGTATCCAAGTAAAAGCATAAATTACACAGAAGCTTGTCCACTTGGTCCTGTTCAAAGTAATTTTGGATATAGGGCAGAACAGCTAGCAGGGCAGTTATTAAATCTCTGATATCTGCTTCCAAAGACCTTAAATATAAATAATAAAATTTTAACATGCAAGGATATCTTGTCCTCAGCTCTGCTCATCAGATAGCTACTTAGGATCTTAGTTTCCAAATGGATTATTAAAGTTGTCCACAACTTTCCCTTTATTTGCTAAGGAAATGAGCTTGTTTTGGACTTTTTCCACATTTAAGAAAGTGACTTTAGTATAAGTAATGGGAATGTATTAATACAGTGAGAATATTTCATACCTGGACATTTTTTCCTTCTAGAAATGGAAAAGAATAGCACAGCAATTCTCATTACAACAATATTTGGATTGTTGTAATGAGAAGTTAGAGACATTGGTATAATATTATCTCATATTGTCAGTACTGATTCAGTATACAATTCTGTAAATGAACTACAAGGTTGGAAAATTGATCAATTTAAAACTGCTGAAGGAATTAATAAGTTCCATATTAAAGATCTTCATATTTATAATCAGTCTCTTTGCAGCTGATTATAGGATTTCATAAATGTAAGTTATGAATGCAATGGGTAAGTACAGAACCCCTGGATTTCCCAGCCAGAGAATGCTGTTGAGCTTTCATTACCTCTGTTCCTGAAAAGAATCACAAGTGTCTCAAAACAAAAGACCTGTCTGTGCAAAATAAATCCAACTTTCCTTTAGCTAAAATGAATTTGTGCCCTCAATCAAATAGTGATACCACTATGCAGGTAAGCAATCACAGATAAATTACACTTGCAAATAGTACTGCTGCAAAAAGGACAGGCAGTCATCTGAAAATTTACTGGGATCATTTTATCTAGCTATTACAGCCTTCTCAGTTCTTCATGGACATTTGTTGCATGAAATGTTATAGTCCTGTATGTATGACAGCTTCTATATTAAAGTTTCCTGACCCTTACTAATATAAAGAAACATCAAGCAGCTTTATTGTTGTTTTTCTTCTCAGTGAGTCTTGACATCATATATGACACCAGGACTTCAAACTGGATTTTTTTGAGAAGAAAATTACTTCTATTTTGTGAAAATCCATCTAAATTTCATAGAGTTACAAACTGTCAGAAACTATGACTTTGTGTGGGTGGTTTGTGTAATACAACTGGTTGGGGTTTAGTTTTGGCAGTGAACCAAAACACTTGCAGCTTCTGGGCTATGCCTGTTGCATCTCACATCAACATTTAAATGTGTCAGACTCTGGACAAAAATGTGTTCTCATCAAAGAGCAGGAGAAGAGATGTGACCTATGGATAATGCTCTGGTCTGAGGTCCTTAAACATTTACAGACAAATATTGCTTTCTTACTCCATATGGTTTAAATTAATAATTTTTAATCTCAGAACATACGGTCCTCCAGCTTTAATGGAAAGTCACTAATATTATTATCATGTTCTGTGTTTTATGATCACTTTCCATCATTTAATGTCAATTATTATTATTAAAAGATCTCCTGGATACACAGGAAGTGGCCTACATGAGGAACCAAGCAACTTTTTCTGCAAATAAGTAATTCAAATACTCATATTCCAACTGCAAAATTCTGCAAGACAGGGATCAAAAAATGAGTCTCAATAAAGAAAACTATTGTCTCTGACTGATTTCTCAGAGACACCTATTCTATCTTCATCTTTGTCAACTTTGGCTGCACAGAGATGTTCCTCGGGTTTAATGTAAGCGTTAGTTTAGCGTGTAGTGCAAACCTTTTGAAGGATAGATTAAATAAACACTAAAAGCCTGCTTCAGAAGCTTTTAATACAAATAATAATTATATAATCTACTTTATAAAACCTCAGAAATATGTTTTAGCAATATGTATATGGCAGGAACCATTTTAAAATCCTTTCCCTCTGCCAAATTCCAGCTTCCATTTCCCATTGGAGTCAGAAGGAGATTGTGGTGCCTCCTAAGAGCCCATGCTTTCCCTGCCTCCTGCCTTCACTCACTGCTTGACTCCCACTCTCCTCCCTCAGGTGATCAACAAGCAAGGTGTCACAGTTGAAGAACAGCAGCTCCTACACAAAAGCAGGTGAACTGCGGCTCCCAGTCTGCACAATTCAACACCACACATTCTCTAAGCTTTCCTGCTGCTCCAGGTAAACCTGCAAAGCAGCTGCAGAAACACCTCCCTATCCAGCTCCACACTCAGCTCCTCCCCGCATTGAAATCATGTCCCAGTTCTGGTTTGCATCAAGAACGCCTCACTATTCTGAAAAGAATCTTGGAGCAAGTGTCAGTGCTGGTTAAGAGGGGACAGAAAAAAAAGTTATCTTTCACCCGTGATGGCACCTTTCTTGTACACCATGCTGCAAGGACACATTCTAGTTTTCCAGACAAGCATTCTCATGTGCTGGCTGTCAGCATGTCAACAGAGCAGAATAGAAATTGGTGTGAAACTTCTATTAAAAAAATATATATTTATTTAAAACTCTATTGCAGGTGGTTGGGACAGGCTCCTTGTAGCACACAACAGGGTAGACTGTAAGTCCATTGAAGTTCATGGAAATCAAAACTGCCTACCACAGCCTTTGCATGTCCATTGAAGAGTGAAAGAGGAAGTCCTGACTGTGCTTCTGCAGCACTTTCCATCTCTTACCCACAGCCCCTGCTAGTAAGAGGATAGCATCTGTAACTTTCATGTTTGAAATACTGGCTATTTCTGGATATCTTCATTACGTCACAGCGCAGATCAAACATCACAACCAATAAATCTGGACTCGAACGATACATGTGGCTGAGCACAGGTTCTGTAATGGGCTCACAGAAAGATGAAAGCTCTTCAGAAGAGTTGGCTAGGGATCGCTGACTTCTGAATTTTGACCACATCATATTGCTCCTCTCTCCCTGAGTCCCAGAGTGAGGTATTAGGGTATTCCATTCCATTTTGCATCAAGAAGGTCTCTCTATGGTACTGAAGGGATCTTGGAGCAAGTGTCAGTGATGGTTAGGAAGGGACAGAGGAAAGTTCTGTTTCACCTGTGAAGGCGCTTTTTCCTTTGTGCCTTGTTGCAGGGACACATTCCAGTTTTCCAGGCAAGTATTCCCATGCACGGGCTGTCAGCATGTCCATATGGCTTTCACAGAGCCTCCCCATCTCTGTAACTTTTCTTCTGGAGGCAATGGAAATACTGCAAGCACACCAGCCCTAATACCTCATTGTGGGATTCAGGGACATAGGGAACAACATGGTGGTGTCACAATGCAACATCCCTGATAGAAGACCTTTGGGATTCAATGAACTGCACTTATGTCCATTAAATGGGTTAGGGAATTGTAAACAGTCACCTCCTGGCTTTTCCTCTGAGCTCTACCACACCTTAGGAAACATGTGCTGTCCAAAAGAAGAGTTGGTCAAATTTGGTTCCTGTTGGGAAGACTAAACCACTAAAGCACTTTTACACGACTTTAGAGAGCCTTAGTTAATGTTTTTGTGCCCCCTCACTTGAAAGCAGAAATACACAGAAGCTGGTCGAAGTGGTGGTAACCTGTCTTCGTGTGTCAGGGAGCACCAGGGACTATAAAGTTGCACTGTATGGGTGTCCTGGTTTGAGCAGTACCAGTCATTTTTTCTCCTTCTTGGTAGCTGGTGCAGTGCTGTGTTTTGATTTTCGAGCTGGGAACGGTTGCTGATAGCAAGTATGTTTTGAGTTACTGTTCAAATGTTTGGTTTGTCCAAGGCCTTTTCTGAGCTCATGCTCTGCCAGGGAAGAAGGGAGGCCGGGAGGAAGGAGAGACAGGACACCTGACCCAGGCTAGACAAAGAGGTATTCCATACCATAGCACGTCATACCCAGGATGTAACCGGGAGAGACCCAGAAGGGCTGGAGCTCTGGGGGGATGGAGGACGTATCGGTCAGTGCTCGGTCGGGCAGGGTGGGGTGAGTTATGGGTTGGTGGCTGGTGAGATGTTGTATTCTCTTCAACTGTTATTGGCTTTATTGTTATTATTTGTAGTAGTAGTAGTAGCTGTAATGATTTGTGTTGTACCTTAGCTATTAAACTGTGCTTATCTCAACCTGTGGGGGCTACATTCTTTGGATTCTCCTTCCTAACTCTCCGGGAGTCGGGGGAGCAAAGTGGGGGGAGGGAGTGAACGAGCTGTGCAGACTTGGTTTAAACCACGACAGGGGGAAATTCAGTTTGAGCAGGAATTACATGGGTAGAACAACACCAGGGAGATTGGACACCAGCCAAAGTATTAGAAAAACTAGCGAACACAAACCACAAACATTGTATGACCTGCAGCACTCAAAAAAGCTCTCCAAAGCAGAATTTATTAAAGCCATAAACTCTTGGATATGAATAAAAGGCACAATTATTTTGAAGGATTTTCAGTATATTTAGCATTTTACAGAGTATCGGTCTGAACAAGTTTGCCTGTATACATCCTGATGGAGGCTCTTCACTCTCTGCAGTATCACTGAGTGGTTTTGCAGAAACAACAACTCAACACAGCAGAGGTTCCAAAAAATTTGGCAGTAAGGTCTGGATAAGGAGGAGAAATTATAAGTAGGAAAGGATGCTCTGGTGCTACACTTACTTGTCTTTACTTAAGCACCTGATTCTGAGATGACATGTTTTCTCTGGTGCTATGTGGCACTTGCATGAATTGAGTGCTTCACAATGTAAACCTCCTGCACTGCTGCCTTTACAGACAAGTATCACTTTCCTGCCCTGAGTGAATAGTGGTAAAGCAGCCCTCTGCCGTGGCTGCTGCTCCTCACTGCTCCTCTTGATGAGAACTAGGCTATTTTCATTTCCTTTTATCTTGTTGCATGTCCGCTTGCCTTGGAGAGCTCTCCCTGCACCACAACAACCCCATGGAATGGTAGAGGCTTGGGGAAAAGTGGTTGTAAAGTTGCTTCATGACAAAGGACCTGGTAGTGTTGGTCAACAGCTGGCTAAATATGAGCCAGCTTGTGCTCAGGTGGCCAAGAAGGCCAAGAGCATCCTGGTCTGTATGAGAAATAGCGGAGCCAGCAGGGAAAGGGCAGTGGTCATCATCCCCCTGTACTGGACACTGGTGAAGCTACACCTCAAATCCTGTGTTAAGTTCTGGGGCATTCACTGCAAGACAGCTATTGAGGTGCTGGAGCAGTTCCAGAGAAGAGCAATGGAGCTGGTAAAGAGTCTGGAGCACAGCTGTGATGGGGAACAGCTGAGAGAACTGGGGTTGTTTAGCCTGGAGAACAGAAAGCTCACAAGGGACCTCACAAGGGACCTTAATGCTCTCTACAACTGCCTGAAAAGATGAAGCTAGGAGGTGGCTGGTCTCTTTTCCCAAGTAACAAGTGACAGGACAAGTGGAAATGGCCACAAGTTACACCAGGGGAGTTTAGACTAGATATTGGAAAAAAGTCTTCCCCAAGAGGGTGGTCAGGAATTGGAACCAGCTTCCCAGGACAGTGGTGGAATCACCGCCCCTGGAGGTGTTCAAAAACTGTGTAGATTAAGCTCTCAGTGACATGGTTTAGTTGAGGCAATGCTGGGGAACAGTTGGACTTGATGATCTTAGAGGTCTTTTCCAGCCTGAATGATTCTATGATTTTATTTCCTGGTATAGTGCAATGACTGGATGGCACACTGATGTTGCTGAATACACAGAAACATGTAGAAATCCTTAATAGTGCAATATAATTACTGGCATGCACTGAGTAGTTTACAGTATCACAATCCAAACCTTTTAATTATGTCATGAAATAAATATTGTTATACCATGTTATTAAACAAATTACTAAAATCTGTCCACTCACTAAGTAAATCAGGCAGTATAATTGAACATAAAGAGCTCCAGGTACCAACTAATCTGTTTAAATAACAAAAATGTTATTTTCATTTTTCTTTCTAAGTCAAGAGCTCTGTCAAGTCAGAAAATGGTTCAGCGTTTTCTTTCTTTTCTTTGAAAACTAATACCATATCGCTCATTTATCTGAACAGGGAAAAGATCATAGATGATGTCCTTTAATAAACAACTGGTTAGTTTAAAATTATTTCTTAGAACAGCTTGACAAGCTATGAGATGCTTTCAATAAAATTCAACTTCTAATTATTTATATATGCATTGAAGGTCAAAAATTATATTTTGATTCCCAAAAAATTATCAGAAAAAAGTTTTTTATTCTTCATAAAAACTTAATGTAAAGTTGTCTCAGAGTCCATCTTGTAATTGTTTTTTTTTTTTTTTTAATATGCAACTAAAGTAAATGTGCTGTATTTCTACACAGAAATAAGGGTTACAAAAGAGGCAGAAATAACATTCGGTTTTTTGTTCTTCTGGGAAGAGATACAAAGGAAGATTGAATTAAATATTTTGCATGGTTCTGATACTGAAGAAATGTATAAAGATTTAGTATCCGTGTAGCACTACAATAGTTTCCTAAACATTCTCAATTAATATGTAATAGAAACCGTTATTTCTATTTCCAGTTCTGAACTCACATATTGTATTGGAAATTGCTGTGATTACTCTGAGCACTGTGTAAAATAATGTAGAACAGAATCAGGCATAGGGAGCTCAGAAGTAACAGCTGGCAAACATGGAAGGGTAAAAGAAGTAAATTTTTAAAGTCTTTATTCAATCTAGTGATCAGTCGTTTCAGTTATCTTTCTTCATCTGTGTCTTCTTACAATTATGGTGATATATGACTGTTAAACATAGCTGCTATAATGCAATGGGCTGAGAAAGTCTTCGATGCATGAGATTTAACTTCTTGTTTTCTTCAATTTCTCTGAATTTAAGATAGTGCTTAAAATACCAGTGCAATTTGAAACAGTAAAATTTCCATAACTGCAGATGGCTGAAACTTCTCCAAACATTGAAATGACATTCCTGTGCAAAATCTTTGTGTTTCCTTACTTTTTCAGGTCTACCATACTAGTTTAAGACTTTTTTTTTTTAACTTTTTATGTTTCTGTATGCATAGAAGGGTTCTACACAGGCTCTCAGACAGCCTGATGAAACCTTTTAAAACGGAAGAAATATGTAACCTAACATAGAAGGGGTTTAGTGTTTTCACTGTAGCATGGGTAAAAGAGTTTTTCATCCTTTCTTAGCAAATTCATACTAGTACACTTAAGGAAATCCTACTGAATTGTCCCTCTTTGGTGTCTGTTTTAAGATCTCTTGAACCAGGAACTTTACCAAGACTTTGAATGACAGAAACACATCTAGCACTATGCTGGCTGAAGAACACCAACAATTCTCAGTCTGAAACAGGGCTGAAAAGTGAAAAAAACAAAACCAAAACCAAAATCAACAAACCAAACAAAAAACCCTCCCAAACCAAACCAACCAACCAACCAAAAAAACAAACCTGAAAAAGTCTCTTTCAAATATGTGACAGTTCTTGTGTATACCTTTCTGTGTAAGGCTGAAGTAGATTGTGTCTAAAGTTCCAGTTGCCTTGATAATTTGGTCTACTTTTTATTATTTTTAATCTCTACAAGATACTGGGTTGCAGAGGTCAGAAGCTGTTGGTCCAGCCATTATTTTTGTTTCTTCCTGAAGTCCATAGATCTGGAAGAGGGGACATTAAGGACAGAGATTCATGCAGATCAGCTCCTTTTAATGTTGTGTGCCATTGTTATGGTTCTCTCATTTATGGATAATGCAGTAAGAGACCTGAGTGGGTGCAAGTTGAAGCATTTTGAAAGCTCTGCATACAGATTAGGTAATTTCATTACAGACAACATTTTTGTGAGGTGCTTACAGTTTTTGAGCAAAGGAGATAAATTTTAGGTAATAAATTAATAAAGAGGAAACTAGTGATGAGCTGGTTTTCACATTATGAATCAAATGTCATTTTCTCAGTAAGAGCTAGTATTTTATCTTTCTGTTTACCTTCATATTTTCTTAGTAATAGATGGGTTTTCTTATAGTAATTAACTCATAAAGAAACACCCAGGCATTTAAAATGTTTTTTAAAAAATGTGTTCCATTTTTGTGTGGATTACCAGTTCTCCCTAGACACTGTCACCTACTGCCAGTATCTTAGTATAACTGCAGTCCTACCGTAAGACCGCTACAAGTCAGCAACATTCTTTGCTTTGTTAATCATGTCACTTTTTGACAGCTGTACTCTTTGTTCCATCATATTTCTTTTCCTCAACTATCTGCTTGATACAAACAGAAAAATTGCCCCATCATTTTGTACAAGAAAGACACGGACATATTGATGTGAAACCAATGAAGAGCCACAAAGATGAATAAAGGACTGGAGTATCTGACGTATGAGGAGAAGCTGACAGAGCTGGGACATTTCAGCCTGGAGAAGTGAATGCTCAGGAGGATCTCATCTATACGCGTATGTCGTGGTTTAAACTAAATCTGCACAGTTCCCCCTTTGTTTCCCCTGCCCCCCCACCTCACCTTCCCACTCCCGGAGGGATGGGAAGGAGAGCCGGAGGAATACAACTCCCATGGATTGAGGTAAAATCAGTCCAGCAATCAAAGTATAACAGAAATAACTACCGGTACCAATAACAAATCAATGTTAGAGGAGACAAACAGGGAGAGAGAATACGATACCACCCGCCGCCATGAGGCCAGCCTGGAAGAGAGAGAGAGCTTCCCCCCTCCCCTCCTAGCCAGCTTCCAGTTGCCTCCCCAAGCCCAGCCCGGCGTGGTAACCCCTTCCCTCCCGGCCAGCCCGAGCAGGACGTGCTGTGGTATGGAATACCTCCCCGACTAGCCCAGACCAGGCGCCCTATCTCTCCCTCCTCCCTGGCAGAGCATGAGCTACTGCTGAACCCATGACAGCGTAAATACCTGATGGGGAAAATAAAGAAGACTGAACAGAGCCCTGAGCAACCTGCCTTAGCTGCACCTGCTCTGAGCAGGAGATTGAACTGGATGTTCTCCAGAAGTACCTTCCAGCCTCAACCATTCTCTGATCCTGTGATTCTCTGTGATTGTCTAATAAAACTAATAACAAAAAGGTTATTGACATTACATATGATCACAATAAAAATGATAGCAATTTAAAGACTATTGCGGAGGAAAAGATGTTATAATATTCACAATGAGAAAGGTAAACTTTCATTTCATGAAAAAGTTGTGGTAAACAGCTCAATGTCCAGCTGGAGACCAGTAATGAGTGGTGTTCCTCAGGGATCACTGTTGGGACCGGTCTTGTTTAACATCTTTGTCAGTGACATGGACAGTGGGATTGAGTGCGCCTTCAGCAAGTTTGACACCAAGCTGTGTGGTTTGGTTGATATGCTGGAGGGAAGGAATGCCATCCAGAGGGACCTTGGCAAACTTGTGTGGTGGGCTGATGCCAACCTCATGAAGTTTAACCATGCCAACTGCAAGGTCTAACACCTGGGTGGGAGCAATCCCAGACACAGTTACAGGCCGGGGATAGAAGAGATTCAGAGCAGCCCTGCAGAGAACGACTTTGGGTGTTGATTGATGGGAAAATGAACATGAGCCGGCAGTCTGAACTCTCAGCCCACAAAGCCAACCGTATCCTGGGCTGCATCCAAAGGAGCGTGAGCAGCAGGTCAAAGGAAGTGGTCCTGCCCCTCTACTCTGCTCTCGTCAGACCTCACTTGGTGTATTGTGTTCAGTTCTGGTGTCCTCAACATAAAAAAGAACTGTTGGAACAAGTCCAGAGGAGGGCCACAAAGATGATCAGGGGACTGGAGCACCTCCCGCATGAAGACAGGCTGAGAAAGTTGGGACTGTTTAACCTGGAGAAGAGAAGGCTGCATGGAGACCTCATAGCAGCCTTGCAGTATCTGAAGGGGACTATAGGGATGCTGGTGAGGGACTATTCATTAGGGACTGTCATAACAGGACAAGGGTTAACAGGTTAAAACTTAAACAGGGGAATTTTAGATTGGGTATAAGGATAAAGCTCTTTACCGTTAGGGTGGTGAGACACTGGAATGGGTTGCCCAGGGAGGTAGTGAATGCTTCATCCCTGGCAGTGTTCAAGGCCAAGTTGGACGAAGCCTTGGATGGCCTTTGCCAGTGAAGACCAAGGCAAAGAAGTAATTCAGAACCTCAGCCTTCTCCAAATCCTGTGTAGCCAGTTCTCCAAAAAGCTTCCAGAGGGGGCCTACATTGTCCCTAGTCTCTTTTTTAGCCACTACATACCTATAAAATCCTTTCTTGTTATCTTTAATATCCCTAGCCAAATTTAGCTCTAACTGGGAATTAGCTTTCCTAACCTGGTCCCTAGCTTCCCAAACAACATTCTATTCTACTCTACTCTACTCTATTCAAGTCTATTATATTTTATTTTATATTTATATTATATTTTATGTTTATATATATATAAATATATATTTAAAATTCTACAGTTCTAAATTGTAAGATATTTTGGTATTTATATTAAAATAATATAGGCTGAATGTGTCTATTTCTGTGGAAAAATACCACTAACTATTCTGAGAAATACCTTTATAGAGTATAAAATGTGCACTCTTATGAAGTTTCTTTCAAATGTGCACCATGGAGAATTTCTTCTTCACAAACAGGAATTGTTCATCTTCCATTGTCTGTGCCTAGGACAATTCCCTATACGTGATATTACATCTCCTCTTCCTAAAGTAAATATTATTTTTCTGTTTAGAATTGTTGCCCTATGGTTTTCAAATAAACACAGACAGAGACAAGCACCTTCTTACTTTCTATTAAGCCCTTCTATTCTACCCTTTCAAATACCTTCCTTCTAGGGTTACTGCTGTCTTAGTTCAGCGAAATTACTTTTACTCCATGAACAATGATTCCTGCTGTGCCAACTTCCATTTAATTGTGGGCAAATTGTATTCGTCAAACTTTTCAATGTGCCAATTAACTATGTAAGTCCTACCACCATTCCCCACCACTACGCAACTTCCCTTCTCTAGGGAGTTTGAAATTACATTATACCCAGTGGCTAAGAAATAGAGACAATGTGCTTTCTCAGATCTGTGTGTAAACTGGTAAGGCTAAATAGTTGTTAGTTGCCACTCAGAGCAACAGGTACTAAGGTAACTGTTAGTCTTAGTAATGATGGAATCCTTGAATTCAGCTAGAAATCTGTTAATATATAGCAATATCTTGCATAGCATAGCTAGCAAAAGCACTTTCCTTTCTGACAGCATGTTTTATTAGCAATTTATAAATGATTAGTGACATCTAAAATGTTGTCACTTCAAACAACAAATGAAACTTCTGATGCAGCATGTCTGTGGACCATAATTTAATTGGTCAATGTGCAGTTTTTCTGCTCTTGTCCCACAGTTTTTTCTGTTTGTCCTACACTCTGAAACCTTATGAAAAAAGGCCTTGTACTATTAGGAGAAAAGAATAAATTTGGTGCAAAATCACCTTGATTAGACTACCATCTTGTCACCAATTCTGATTTAATGTTTAAGAAGAAATGTCTTCAGAAAATTGCCTTATAAAGAAGACAAGCATTTCATATTTATCTCATCAGGACTAATGTCATGCTGAATAATTACGTTGCATACCTGTGCAACTGTATCAGTCTTCTCTTACAAATTTTTACCAGATTAACACAAATATTCACATTAAAGACTAACCTGATGTTCTAGAGTTCACTGGGAAATTTATTATGTTATTTCTTTGCTTTGAAATTACTTAGGTGCCTCTTTGTTCACATTTATAATTTAACATTTATTAAGAAGAAGCAAAGCACCTTTCAACATCTCGAATGATTAATGATGTTAATATATAAGATGACCCAAGCACAGTAAAAGCTGAGATAATTGCTCAAAAGAAAAAAATCAAATGTGGGAATAAAGAGCAAAAGTTTGCTTTATAATAAGTGATTCACATACAACAACTAATTAACAGTCATAAAATCAGACACACAGCCAATGAACTCTGCAGTTTGTTATAGACCGAGCTTAATATTGTGATCCTGTACTGTGACCCAGAAAATCTGCAAACTTTACTAACAGCCACAGAAAGAATAACTAAAATGAGTTTTTCAGTAAGGATGAGAAAATGTGATCTTTCTCACAATGCATTACTAATTGATATTTGCTGCATTTGAGTTGTGAAAAGATGTGCATGATTAACTTAATATTTGCTCATATGCAGTAAAAATTTTTAAGGGTATTTGAGTTTTCATTTGAATTTTTGATAGGTCTTATCTCACTATTTAGAAGATGAAAAGTGTAAATTCCAAGTTGACTAACATAACTCGACAGTGTAGTCATTAATCCTTCCTTTCATATAAAATTTGCAGTACACTCTAAAATGTCATAAAACCAAAGGCACCAAGAACAAATGAGCAGAAGGGTAAACCAGAAGAGAGCAAAAACCTGTGCAGCTCTCACTGTTCCTGCATTGCTGGACCTGTGCTAGTTCAGTGTTAAGGACTTGTGAATGTGTTACATTCCAAAGAACGGGGCATTATGTATTTTACCTGCTTGTGCAAAAGTTCCTGGAGGATTAATCTGAACATATACATACATACATATTTGCATATGTGGATGTCTGTGTCTACCTGTCTAGATTTCATTTACAGTAGGAGAAGAGAAACAGAAAATTCTAGACATGATTTATTCTTATATGTCACGAATCAGGCTCTTAAGATACCTGTTTCTGTGTATTGACTATAAACATCAATATTAGTGTGACTAGTACTTACCCATATTTAAAAATATGTATTCAGAACCTAATTTTTCTCCTTGCTTAGGTAGAACTTATTCCTTTTCAATGAGTTTAAAAAATGTTAGTAGAACAAAACACTAGAAAAATATTTACAAACCTTTTTGCTGCTGTTGTTGGGTTTTTTTCCCAGATGGTGTATTTATCATTGGATTATGTTTGTTTTGGTGGGTTTTTTTTTATTGTTTGTTTAGGGTTTTGGAAGATGGGGGGGTGTTATTTGTTTTTAAATGGATAGGAAACTCTTTAAACTTACTTTGAGTGAAAGTAAATTCTCATAAGTCTTGCTCAAATGATCTTGGAATCAGAAAGCCATTATTTAGAGACTTGAGCCAACTGAAATCAGTTGGTATGAAAATAATGTTATTCTGTAATCCAGTTACCAAATGACCTGGAATATAATAGGCTCCCAATAGAATCTAAGCATTCCATAGAAAATGTGAAAATAGAAAGAACAGATAAAGTTATTTTAGAGGCTTTCTTTCTACTATGTATCTTTCTATATATTTTGTTTGGTTTTTAAAAAGTCATTGCAATATCACTGTATATAATAAATTAATTTTAACTAAAAAATAGTAAAATAACCATTGAAAAATCACTGATCTTTAAAAGGAACTTCACAAATTTTAATGACTGTTTCATGACTTGTAGTATAACAGAATGTGTAGCCAGACAAACACATTCCTACCAAGTCCTGCGAGCAGCCAAAACAGTTCTCAATTACTTCTAAGCAGAACAAGCCTGAGGATAAACAAAACAATTGCCCAAGTACCCAGGTAATAGAGCTTACAGGGAGTGGACACTGACATAATTCAGGTAATACTACAAGCCAAGCAATTTTCAGAAGAGAAACGTTTCTTATTCTTAGTCCTAGTACCTCATCTGAATGAAAAGCAGTTTAATTTATCTTCTGAATTGTAGTTTTCTATAAATTTTTTAAAGGTTGTAAAATTATAACTTTAATTTGGGTAGTGTGTGATAAATGTAGTGCTACTGCCTGAGGAATGCTCATAAACTTGAAAGAAAATTAACTCTATCCTGTCTGAAACCAGGATACTGGGTCACTAGACCAGTGACTATCTCTCTGGTTTTAATGTTATCTTAATTACTGATAGGTTTTTGGTTTATATATATATATATATATATTTTTTTTTTTCAGTTCAGGCCATCATAGGTGATCATGGACAAGCCTTCAAAGTGTAAGGCATCCTCTATCCTATGTGACTTTTCAGTACTGTATTCTGGCCAGTGTTATGTTCTGCAACCACCACAGGTCTTTCATGCACTACCTGTGGATGTGCAACACCTGCAGCCACCCTGATGGGCCACAGCACAGTCCTAACGTTATTTCAGACACATTTAACTAAAAAAACACATTCAAAAAAGTAAAAATTAGCAAGAAAAATAAAAACATTTAGTACCACAAGGTACACAAGGAGCATAGATATAATCTAACATCAGTTATTATATAAAATGGATAGAGACAGTTTCTACTCTGGAAAAGACCATGGTCCTATACCCTGCTCATAAAAATAGCTCCAAAGTGTGTACAAAGAGCTTTAAAGACCTTTGAAGGATATGTGTGAACACAGACTACAATGCTATCAAACAATTATAAAACCAATTTAATTACAGCCAAATATGAATTAAGTTATAGGCAGCATTCATTCCCCAGGCTATAGGTTTTGTATGTACAGGCAAAAAAGAGAGGCATCTCAATAAAAAGATTAAGAGAAAGGATATACAGGGAAAAGGAAGTTATCGTCTTCTCTTTTTATTCTGCTTATGAGAGTAGATTCTGTGAAAAGAACTATAGTGTTATAATCTAGTCTAGGCATCACTGTTGAAAATTAGTTAAACTAAATAAAACAAAACAAAATGAAAAAGGTCCTGACAGGAATACCTACAGAAATAATTTTAATACTTTACTTACATGCATATACAAGAATGACTATTTTATCTATGAAAATAAAAATAAATTATTTCCTCTAGGAGCTTATATGCTTTAAGTAATCAACTCTTTCTGCATGCAGAATATCAGATATCAGAGTTCTGGAGTATCAGTTAAACTGATGAATAAAGAATGAAAAAAAAGATGCTGCTATGTTCTCCTCATCTTAAAAATACATAATTCTCAGAAGAAGAAGGAAGGCAAAAAAACCCCAGGAGGGAATTAAAATATTAAAGTGCTTGTCACTGATATTAACATCCAGTTCAGCCTTGCTAAATCAACAAACAGTAGATCTGAGACATAAATATTCTGGTTCTTGGCAAAGTAAAAAGAAAGATACAATTATTAATTGTGCATTTTCCTAACGTATTGTAGCTTATACACTTTCTAAAGGGTTCTTGCCCAATCCAGTATTTGTTCAATGGGACACAAAATTACTGACATATAAACTAAAAAAAAATTAATCCTTTATTTTGCTCAAACAGGTGCAAAAATCAGATAAATTTAGCAAAATACTTCAATATAGCTGTGCCAAAATTAACAGAGTATTTTAAATTTTTGCTATTGCACATGTCCATCAAATATCAGTCCTCTGGCTAAAAATCTGCCCCTTAGTGGAGCTGATTTGATTTAGCATAAGCCACTTGCATTGGAATAACACTCTGTCACAAAAAACAAAACAAAACAAAACAACAACAACAACAACAAAAAGGTTTAGTCAAATAAATCAGTTTTTGTTGTTGGGCTTTTTTTTTAATGATTTCCTAACTAGTTTACAATTTGCTAATGAAACATCTTCTGCTCTTTAATGAAAGACACTGAGTTGTCTACCAAAGCTTTAAGTGAGATGTGATTTCAGGGGACATACTTTTAACTGTCAGACTTGAAAATTCTGGATTTATGTATGCACGTGTGTATTTATTTGGCTTTCTAGAAGAGAAAGAACATCTTGGTTCCTTCATTGTAATATGGGCATTTGCAGCCTAGAAAGCCAATAGTATCCTAAGCTGCACCAAAAGAAGCATGGCCAGTAGGTCGAAGGAGGTGATTCTCCCATCTATTTCACTCTTATAAGACCCTACATGGAGTACTGCAACAGCTGAGGTCTGCAGCACAAGAAAGACTGTTGAAGTGAAAGCATCTGGCCAGTATCTGTTGAAGAGAGTCCAGAGGAAGGACACAAAAATGCTCAGGTCTGGAACACCTCTCCTCTGAAGAAAGTCTGAGAGCATTGGGAGTTTTCAGGCTGGACAAGGCTCCTAGAAGACCTTGTAGGCTTTCAATATATAAAGGGGCTTATAAGAAATATGGAAAGAGACTTTTTACCGGGACCTGTAGTGATAGACAAGAGGCAGAAATTTAAAATTGAAAGAGGGGACATTTAGATTAGATATTAGGACAAAATTTTTCACTGTCAGTGTGGTGAGGCACTGGCAAAGGCTGCCCAGAGAAGCCGTGGATACCCTCATCCTTGGAAGGGTTCAAGGTCAAGCTAGATGATGCTTGGAGCAACCTGGTCTAGTGAAAGATAACCCTGTCTGTGGCAAGGGGTTGTATTGGCTGATATTTGAATGTCCCTTGCAACTCAAACCATTCTTTGACTGTGTTTCTATGATTTTGTGAATGTATAGCAAACATTGAGGACCTCACTTTTTCTTACACATTACCAATACAGTAATTATTCCCTAGAGGTTGTTGCCTTCAAAAGTTTGATATTGCTGGACTGAGATAAAAGTTCATTTTCTGGTAAGAAAACAACTTTAGCTTTTCAGTCAGGAATTTCTGAGACAATGAACAACACAATTTTGAAAACTGAATTTTAGGAAAGAAACTATGTCTTACTCTTGTCTACAATTTGGTCTCTCTTGGAATTGAAATACTTTCTCACTTTTTCTGTATTCTCCAGAATAGCTACACTAGTGAAACCTTAGCACTGTGTCTCAGCTTCATGGTTAGAATTGAGAGTCTCTTAATCTTTGAGATTAAAGAACAAAAAAGTACTGTTCTTTTCCTGTTGCTTTCAGAAGCTAAGCTCCATAATTTCCTTTATGTTTTATTTCCACCACTATAGTAGAACATAGGTACGTCTAGAAACAACTGTAGTAATAAACTGGGTATATTGGATAGCTGGTGATCAAAACAAAACTTGTTGCCTAGTTAGACTAATGATATAAAGGATGGAAAATTGTCACTTGCTGTTTTCATGGCTGTGATGAGCCTAAGCTAAAATTGCCTAGTTCAATATTTTATCACAAAGTGTTAGTTCATTTAATAAAACAAAATTTAGAGAAAATTCAGCTGAAAGAGGACAAAAGAGAAAATAACTTTAAATACTGGAAGTTTCTCCTCTTGAATTAATTTTATGTCATTTGGGTTATATTATTTTGTAAGTTAATAATTTTTAACACAGGATCTTCACGCATATTGGGGTGAAGAGGAACCATCAGCTTTTCTAAATTATCTTTGATTCACCTCAGAGACGAGCTGTTTTTGAAAATCTGATTATATGAAACAGTTATTTGCCTCTCTGGGCTCAGAAATCCCCTCATGTAACCAGACACATACTATAGATTGCCTGAAACCAAATAAAACAGTAGAAGAGTGGGTGAGCGTAGCAGTCACTTCCAAACCTTAAGTGTTCTTGATCTGAATCATTCTTTTGTGAAGGCTTATTTCTTCTTTCTGATTCTTAGGGTATCATGTCACTAATTTACATATCTTTGCTTCTACTGACATTCACTGTTCTCACATCTCCATTTAGCTGGTCAGTTCTTAGAAGCTTTTTTATTATGTTTGTGATCCCAGGGATATCATCAACACTAAACCCAGAATTCAATCAAGCAGTAAATTTACAGTCTGGATCAGGCTAAGCAGATTGGTTGCCTGCTCCAAATAAGGGTATGAAGAGTTGCCATAGACAAGCAGCACCCAATGTAGTTCCTGTCAATGACTTTTCATTCAGATTCAGTGGTTTTCAAACAGTAAAAGATGACTGAACAGCACATCTCTATATTGTACAATGTTTTAGGAAAGCAACTAAAATTCATTTTGCCTTTGTCTTCATAACCTAGAATCAAACTGTGCAATGTGATGAGAGTGCAACACAAGTTTAAAAGTTAATTCAGAACATATGATTGAGGGATGCAAAATCTTTCTGAGAAGCTTTGATACACTCTAATCTGACACTGGTACAATCAGAGCATACAGTATATGCTGTGTTTGTGGTAAGGGCATGACAGTATGGTGGGAGCAAGGGCTGGAAGTTGTTGACATTATTAAAGATGCAATGCTGTAAGCAAAGTTAGGGGAGGGTGTTGCATGGCTGGGAAAGGACAGTTTGGTGAGTCAGACACTGCCATAGCCATCTTGGAATCTGCTGTCTGTGAAGTTGTGCCTGCAGCACAAGAAAGACTGGAGAGTGATGTGGTGAGAAGGGTGTAGTTGTGAAGGTGCCTCAGTGTACATCTGTGGCTTGGATGTTTTGGTCCCCTACTTGGAAATATTTAGCTGCCAACATAGAGACTCACAGTAGTCACAATGTTGAGCAGTATGTCAGAAAATTCCAAAGAGGATTGTTCCTGAGAATCTTTCTATTCGGTATATTCATTTATCTCCCTGGATTTACTTCTTAAGAGCTATCACAAGGTACCTCTTTGCTAAAGTGGAAAAAGCCTTAGAATAAGATTTTCCAGATCCTTTGGAGTATTACTGTATTTTGATTTTCTTCCTTTGAAATCTAAGCCAATTGAGGATGGAGATGCTGGTGCTGCCTTTTGAATGGCAGTCTACTGGCAGAAAAATTTTGGAGCAAGAGGAAAATAAAGTCTTTTTCTTTTCCTTTATATTGAGAAATAGTAACACTTTTCCACTATCTGCTGGATAAGTCCCCTTGAGACCACATTTTGAACTACAAAAAGAAGACTCAGCTTTTGACCACTTAGAAAAAGATAAAAAAAAAAAAAAAAGAAAAGAAACACATAAACAAATACCACTAGCTCTCAGCTAAAAAAATCAGCAAGGGAAAAAAACAACACCAGAACCTCATAAGGCAGCCTTGTGGTTCAAATCCAGACAGCAACTAAGTACCATGTAGCTACTTGCTGCCTGCCTGTTCCCCCCTCCTCCCAGTGGGATGGGGAAGAGAATCGAAAGAATGTACTTTAGTTATTAAACTGTTCTTATCTCAATCCACGCGTTTCACAATGTGCTACTACCAATAACAATAAAAATGATAAGGAAATAACAAGGAGAAAGAAAATTAAAAGGTAAAAGGAAAAAAATCCCAATAAATACAAGTGATGCAAAATACAGTTGCTCACCACCAGCTGACCAACACCCAGCCCTACATGAGCAGTGATCTAGACCTTCCAGGTAACTCCCCACAGTTTATATACCGGGCATGATGTGCTGTGGTATGGAATACCTCTTTGGCTAGTTTGAGACAGGTGTCCTGTATCTTCTCCCTCCTGGCTTCTGGTGCCCCTCCTCATTGGCAGAGCACAAAAGACTGAAAAGTTGCTGATCAGGGTAAGCATTATTAAACAATAACTAAAACATTGGTATGTTATCAGCATTGTTCTCATACTAAATCCAAAATACAGCACTGTCCTAGCTACTAGGAAGAAAAATGAACTGCATCCCAGCCAAAACTGGGACAGGCAGCCACTCCAAAAGAGATTTCAGCCTTTGGCATCCAGCTAGATAAAATAGCCTGCAGTGGTAAATGCAGATAAACTGTGAGAGGAAGTGGAGTTTAAGATCCTGTGGTTATATAACTGGAAGCGCAGCTGTTGCACCATTTGAGTGGATTTGATTTATTACTCCAAAAGTACTTACTCGCTCTGTAGCATAAAACTCCAAGTCATAATGTTTGATTCCATTTCAGAAAACACTTAGCAGCAATGTTGTCTACTGGACCTAGCCAAAGGCCAGGAAACTGCTATACTGTTTTCTTTTGCTCTCTTTTAAATTGTTTTACAAGAACATTTGATAGAAAGAATAGAAGGATATATATATATATATATATATATATATATATAAGAACTATCAAGAAAAAGAAATAACAGTTTCAAAATAAATGGGACAACTCTCTTTTACTTTCATTTTTATTATGGATATTTACTTTATGGTAACCTACTAAAATAATCCTCTGATGCACTGAAATCTTAAATTGTGATCTGAAGTACTGTTACAGCATCATTCACTTACTGTGTTAACTACTGAATAGGAACTGTCTTGACTCATACTTACAGAACAATTCTTCAACAACTATTTATGCCCACTACATAATCTATACAGTCATAGTAGTAGTAATAGTAATAATCGTGTAACATTTTTCTCTGCTTGTCACAATTACAATAAAATCATGTAAAGTCTAAAAAAACCCCAAAAACAAAACCAGAAAAAAAAAACACAAAAAAACCCACAAAAAAAAAATCCCTAGCTCAATTTATTATACATATTATTGTCTTCTTTATCATACATAAGAGTAAAATTCAGCTGACATGAACATGACCACTGGTAATGGTCATTAAAAAATTGTCTGATCAACACTCCTGAAAGTATTTATTTTTAGAAAGACTATATTTGAGCTACTCAGACATAATCCTGTAATCCCCTGTGTTGCTTTAAATTATGCTAAACACTATTTTAAAACCATAGGAAAGAAGTAAAAAGATGTTCCAAATCTCAATATTTGTTTGAAGAAAATCTGTTCACTTTTCTTATAAAATGTAAATTAATAAACCGCATCTCCTTTATAATATTGCATTATGGGTTTTGACTCTTTTGTCATCATGCAGGTAAAATGCTTAGCAAAGGAAAAAAATTAAGAACAGAAATCATAGTTTTAACATTATACTAGAGAATTTGAACAAATTTCTAGCTATAATGTTTATAACCTTAATTTTATGCTTTTTAAAAAAGACACATAAACTTGCTACTCAAGGACTTCTTTTCTGTATTTGATAAAGAGATTTCTGTTCCATTGCCAGAGAGAAACATTCCATTAAAATTTACTCATGTGGCATATAATGTGTCAAATTTACCATTTAATTTTATAGAAGTAGCAAGAAAATAATTCTCCTCTCACAAATAAAGGATACAAAAGTCTGCAGTACAAGATATGGAAAAATAAAGATCACTGTGAACAATTTATTTATTACAAAATCAGTGGTAAGACTAACATAGAAGAAAGTAGAAATTTGTCTGACCACATCCCAAAAAGGAAATTCTCCAGAATTATTTCTAAAAATGTAACCCTTACTATACACAATAGCCTCCTCTGATTTTGCCTCCTCAATTTATCTTACCTTTTCTTTCATCTTTTCTTCAGTGTTTCATTCAGTTTTATGCTACATTTCTAACAGAAAAAGCATTAAGAAATTGAGATGGATTTTGTTCCTCAGAAATATTAAACTGGCAATAGCAACCTTTCTAAACATACATTTTTTCAAACTATTGCGGTAAAAAACAGAATTAATAGAAGTCTTACATAACTCATTTGAAATATAGAGGGCAAAGCAGAGCAAAAGAACAATTTGATACAAAATACCGTCAAGTCAGACAAAGCTGAACCTCTGCTTCTGTTTTTCCTATTAGTTTTAGTATGAGTTTCCCCCAAAGCATATAACAAAAAATAGTCCTGCAGAGCACTTCAAGTGTCCAATACATCCCTGAGAAATCAGAGAACATGAAGAGAAATATTTCAGGTCATTCTGAAAGTAGACAGATTTCACCATTTTGAAAAGTAGACTGAGATTCACAAGAGTGCTTAAGATCTTGTTTAGCTTGATTAGGAATTAGATCAATGAAACGTTCCTGAAAAAAATTTAAAGCAAGTGGTCTTAATTTTTACAGGTGTTATTAATATAGTCTTGGTTAATTCAACATAGCTTGACATTGTTGAGCCAAAATAACAGTGCACTCTGTAGCATGTGGGAAGTTTTTGTAATCAACAAAAGAAGCTTCCCTTCCTTCTTCTTTTGCTTTTCCTCCTTCCTCTCCTTTTTCTTCCTCTTTCCTTCTCCTCCTGTGATGGTCAAGAACCCCTTTTTGTGTTTGTCTCAAAACAACTCTCAAAACAGAAGGATCTGACAGCTCATCATCTCTTGGGATTCTGCCTTGAAAGGGACAGAAGCGCTCATCTGTTGGCCTGACCCGGTCTCAAGGGAGGTGTGTTGCCTACCTGGGGCACAGATCAGAGATGTTGCGGAAAGGCTGCCTGCTCTAGTAAGTCCCACGGACTATTACCCGCTTCTAGTGATACATGTTGGTGCTAGGGATAGAGATAGTAGTAGCCTGAGGAGTATAAAGAAGGACTACAGAGCCCTGGGAGAGGTGGTCAGAGGCTCTGGGTGTCTTGGAATGGGGCCCACATTTGTAGGCCATGCCTACTGGGGGCTGGTGGAACTGCTCTGATAAAGAAAGGGAAGAGTGGCTTTGCTGGGAGGCTTGCCAGACTTGTCAAGGATGCTTTAAACTAGTTGTGTTGGGGGAGGGGAGCATCATTCCATCCCAACACACCCAGTCAGTTGCCAGCACCTATAATAAATACTCTGAGCAATGTAGTAATATTCTAGCCGCTCCAGCCACTGAGCTGGCTTCATTTGGAGCTCGGATCAGATGCCTCTATACAAATGCCCGTAGCATGGGGAATAAACAAGAGGAATTAGAGATGTGGGCACATCTACAGGGCTATGATATAATAGGCATCACAGAAACATGGTGGGATGGCTCCTTTGCCTGGAGTGTTGGAATGGAAGGTTACAGGCTTTTTAGAAAAGACAGGCCCAGTAGGAGAGGAGGGGGAGCTGCCCTTTATGTTAGGGATAGGCTGGAGAGTATGGAACTCTGTCTGGGGACAGGTGATCAGTTAACAGAAAGTTTGTGGGTCAGGGTTAAAGGGAAATCGGTGATGGGACACATTACTGTGGGGATATGTTATAGACCGCCTGATCAAGAGGAACCTGTGGATGAAGAACTCTACAGTCAAATAGGAAAAGCCTCACACCCGCAGGCCCTTGATCTCATGGGGGACTTCAACCACCCTGACATCTGTTGGGGCAACGGTATGGCCTGGCACAAGCAATCCAGGAGGTTCCTCAATTGTGTGGAAAACAACTTCCTTCTGCAACCAACAGAGGAGCCGACGAAGAGAGGTGCCCTGCTTGACCTCGTGCTCACCAACAGGGAAAAGCTTGTTGGAAATGTGACTCTCCAGGGAAGTCTTGGATGCAGTGATCACGAGATGGTCGAATTTGAGGTCCTCAAGACAGTGAGAAGAGTGTGCAGTAAGCTCACTGCCCTGGACTTCAAGAGAGCAGATTTTGGGCTCTTCAGGAACCTGCTTAGCAAGGTTGCATGGGATATAGCCCTAGAGGGCAAGGGGGCCCAAGACTCTTGGTTAACATTCAAGGATCACCTGCTACAAGCTCAGGAGTGTTGCATCCCGACAAGAAGGAAGTGCAGAACGAGGGCCAGGAGACCTCCTTGGATGGATAAGGAGCTGCTGAGAAAAATTCACAGAAAAAAAGAGGCTTATAAAAGGTGGAAGCAAGGACAGGTGGCCTGGGATGAATACAGGGACGTTGTCCTGGTAGTTAGGGACCAAGTCAGGAAAGCTAAGGCCCAATTGGAGCTAAACTTGGCAAGGGATGTTAAAGATAACAGGAAGGGATTTTATAGGTATGTAGCGGCTAAAAAACAGACTAAGGACAATGTAGGCCCCCTCCGGAAACTTCTGGGAGAACTGGCTACACAGGACTTGGAGAAGGTTGAGATTCTGAATGGCTTCTTTGCCACGGTCTTCACTGGCAAAGGCTCTGACCGCAGCACCCGAGTCTTGGAAGGAGGATGCAGGGGCTGTGAAAACCTAGCCCATGGGCCCACTGTACATGAGGATCTGGTTCGCGACCATCTTAAGAACCTGAATGTACACAAATCCATGGGACCTGGTAAAATCCATCCGCGGGTCCTGAAGGAGCTGGCAAATGAAGTTGCAAAGCCACTGGCCATCATATTTGAAAAATCAGGACAGTCAGGTGAAGTTCCTGATTACTGGAAAAAGGAAAATATAACCCCCATTTTCAAGAAGGGGAAAATGGATGACCCGGGGAATTACAGACCAGTCAGTCTCACCTGTGTGCCTGGCAAAATCTGGGAGCAGATTCTCTTGGAAGGCATGCTAGGGCACATGAAAAACAACAAGGTGCTTGGTGACAGCCAGCATGGCTTTAGTAGGGGGAAATCCTGCCTGACCAATTTGGTGGCCTTCTATGACGGGGCTACAAAAGTGATGGACAGGGGTGGAGCAGTTGACGTCATCTACCTGGACTTGTGCAAAGCGTTCAACACTGTCCCACATAACATCCTTGTCTCTAAATTGGAATGTCATCAATTTCATAGGTGGACCAGTCAATGGATAAAGAACTGGCTGGATGGTCGCACTCAAAGAGTTGTGGTCAACGGTTCAATGTCCGGCTGGAGATCAGTAACGAGTGGTGTCCCTCAGGGATCGGTGTTGGGACCGGTCTTGTTTAATATCTTTGTCGCTGACATGGACAATGGAATTGAGAGTGCCCTCAGCAAGTTTGCCGATGACACCAAGCTTTGTGGTTCAGTTGATACGCTAGAGGGAAGGAATGCCATTCAGAGGGAACTTGACACACTTGTGAGGTGCGCTGATGCCAACCTCATGAAGTTTAACCATGCCAACTGCAAGGTCTAACACCTGGGTGGGAGCAATCGCAGGCACAGCTACAGTTTGGGCAAAAAGGAAATTCATGGTAGTCCTGTGGAGAAGGACTTGGGGGTGTTAGTCAATGAGAAAATGAACATGAGCCAGCAGTGTGCACTCACAGCCCAGAAACCCAGCTGTATCCTGGGCTGCATCAAAAGGAGCGTGACCAGCAGGTCAAAGGAGGTGATCCTGCCCCTCTACTCTGCTCTTGTGAGACCTAACTTGGTGTATTGTGTGCAGTTCTGGTGTCCTCCACATAAAAAGGACATGGAACTGTTGGAACAAGTCCAGAGGAGGGCCATGAGGATGATCAGGGGACTGGAGCATCTCCTGTATGAAGACAGGCTGAGAAAGTTGGGGCTGTTGAGCCTGGAGAAGAGAAGGCTGCGTGGAGACCTCATAGCAGCCTTCCAGTATCTGAAGGGGGCCTACAGGGATGCTGGGGAGGGACTATTCATTAGGGACTGTAGTGATAGGACAAGGGGTAACGGGTTGAAACTTAAACAGCAGAGGTTTAGACTGGATATAAGGAATTAATTCTTTACTGTTAGGGTGGTGAGGTACTGGAATGGGCTGCCCAGGGAGGTTTTGAATGCTCCATCCCTGGCAGTGTTCAAGACCAGGTTGGATGAAGCCTTGTGTGACATGGTTTAGTAGGAGATGTCCCTGCCCATGGCAGGTGGGTTGGAACTAGATGATCTTGAGGTCCTTTCCAATCCTAACTATTCTATGATTCTATGAGCAAATGGCTGGGAAGCAGAGTGGGGATCCTGCTCCAGGAAGGTGGGGGACGCTTCCCTGTTCTGTCTGCCCTGAGGCCATGAAGATCTGCCTGGCGACAGACCCTGCCCTGCCTGCCAGGGCACAATGTGAACTGAGTCTGGGGCTCATCAGATGCCCTGTGAATAAGCCTGTTCCTGTCTGAGGGTTCTAAGAGAACCCAGCCCTATAAAAAGAAAAAACTGTCTTGCAGTCATGTGCGTGCAATCCAGCCACCTTGGACCACAGTGGGGTCACTGACTGTAAGGAGTTACACCTGTAAAGATTTCCATTTGCTGACCAACACGCCACTGGAGCCAAGGGGTGGTGAGCCTATTTCTCTGTTTTCTTTCCTTCTTTCTTTTCTCCTTTTCCCTTTTGTATCTTTTATAACAACCTGCCAAGAGTTTTGTTTCTCCTGACACAGTTTAGGTAAGTTTACAATGAAACTAATTGTTTCGTTTTTCAATCTCTAGATAGGGCTTGTGGTTTCTCCCTGGAACCCAGCAGAGTGTGGTGAAAGATCACCTCCCCCAGGACCCTTAGAGACACCTCCCTGTCCTTGAAAGATCATGGGAAATCTGTTATCTACCAGTTATTTAAAAAGCCCTAGCAGCAGATAATTTTAATGTGGTTAGTCAAAGGATCACTATTGACTTACTTCCTACATTTAAGAGAAATAATTGATAAATAGTTAATCAAACTAGAATGTAAAATGAGAGGATGGTGAAGGAAGTAGGTCTATAACATAATCCTGGCTGACCTCTAGATAGGTCTTCTGCTCTTCTAATGAGAGAAAAATGTATTGTTTCCTTGTTATTTAGGGTCATTAGGGCAGGATATAGTCCATTTAATGTAGGCATACAACCTGCATGTAAAATAAGGCTCTTAAGAAAATGATCCAGCATAAGTAAATGCCTAAATCACTGATGGAAGTGGGAGGGGGAAACTGTCTTTGAGAGCCTCCATAGGATTCTGTCCTTCTAGCCTGGGTAATTGCTTCAATACAGATGAAAACAAAAGTCCAATTTAGTACCTGAGTGATCCAATTCCTGTCCTGTGTCTTTACTTTTAATAAATAAAAACTTTAAATAATATAGCTCTTACTGAAAATCATAAGCCTTTTATGTCTCTGTTTATAACAGTAGAGAAAATTCCTCTATATCAACAGACTTATCTGCATTTCATTGAGAAGGGCAAATGCTCTTACATTTTTAAAGCATGGTGGGATACAAGAATTTATACATTACAAAAGATAAAAAAAGGAAAGTAAACCCTCATTAAGAAGACTGTATAAGTTGTAAGGCAAAACAAGAAGCCTTGAAATCCAACAGTCATTTTACCTATTTTTGTTTGTTTTTAATAAAATTGAAATATTAGGTAGTACTGTTCACCTTTGAATTCTGTTCTGTAGAAACTAAAATAGGCTGTCACCTTGGCATATACTTCCAGCAGAGGCAGTGGCACATTGCAGCTGTAGTCTTGTCTTCAGATTTTCTTTATTTTGTGTTAAAAGCATTAAACATAAGCCAGGTTGTTATAACTTTTTTTTCACCTTATTTTCTTGTATAGCCATTACTAAAGGTTGCTTATGGTGTATGTACTTTTTTGCAAAGGTAGCAGAGATCAGGAATATTACTCAAGAAAAAAAGCACTTTATACTTAAATTTCTTCCCCTATAATTTAGCATAAATTTAAATAGAAACATTTACTGAAGGAAAAGTGAAACACAATGGACTTTTCTTTCTCTAATTATAAGCACTGACTTCTTTCTTTAAAATACTGAATATCTATGTACAATGAAAAGAAGTCCTAGATAAGAGTGTTAATTAAAATTTGAATTGTATCTGTATGAATTACCAAGGGCAGAAGAAAAATCATATACAGAACATTGCTTGATGTTTTGGCTTCCTTTTTCTTTTTTTTCCCCCTTCTTTTTACTTTTCTTCCCCCTCACCCCTCTTTCTGCAAGCTCATTCAGTTCAACTGGAGAGTGCAAGAGCATCCCCTGCAGGAACGTTTCAGCCCGTACTGTTTTTCTTTTTTACCGTGTTTCCCTTTCTGTTAATTTGTATTCATCTTGCATGATGCACAGTAATTTTGTCTAGAGAATTAGAGAGTGATGGCTATTGCAGTGGTAATAGAATTACTATCAGTGTTCTAAGCTGGTAAAAGGATTGTGAGTTTCAGTCAGAGGATTTAAAAACACATGTTGAAATGTATATCGGGATCTTTTTTCTGCAGCACTACTTAGGGAAGTATTTTTTTCTTTGGGACCATAAATGGAATCATCTGAAGCCTGTGAGTGTTGCTAATAAAGCTGACAGTAGAACTCTCCGAAAAAGCACCTTTAGTTTTGCACATGATAACAACATTTAAACGTATAAGCATGCAAATTCACATTCTGAAGTGATCTAGCCATCTGTTTCCTTGTGCACTCTTGAATTCAACTGGAACTGCTATTCGCTGACTAGAACAGTAGTTATTATTTGTTATTTTATACCACTTTTTTTTCCCCCAGTATATATTTTCTTGACAGAAACTCCCAAACTTTATTTAAACAAAAGGGAAAAGAGGAAAGATATCATAATTGAATGTCAGAATATTACATATTTGGCCAAAAAGCATAATTGATGTGTTGCTTCAGTGAGTGAATGTACAATAAAAGTGAAGTAAATGTGGACAGCAATTTTTAAGTCCTGACACAAGTGTTATGGATTTTATAATGTTCTGAAGGTAACATTTTGATGAGCACAGATATAGTATAAAAAATTTTAGTAATCAATTCATATTATAAAACTCAACAATAAAAATCAGGTAAATTATGTCTTTTGTTCTCTGGAGATGCTGGTATTACCTGCATGTATTCTACCTATATGAACTAAAAAGTAGATCTGTAGATCTGGGTTCAGTATAAAATGCCAGAAATTTGAACTGTTTCACCTTATTTCTGTGGAAAGATCTATCCTCCCAGTTTAACTGAAACTACAGATCCTATAAATTTGTGGTCATGTAAACAACATGAATCAAATCACTTTATTGAAAATTATTTCATGTTGGTTTAAGAAGGAGAAATTGATTGTAGAATTGGATATTTTTTCTTTCCCCAAACACCTTAGAAATACAAAAGTTTTTTTTTTTTTAATTTAATATTCCTCAACAGAACAATACCTGATAATGATCTGGGACCTGAAATGAAATCCAATAAAATCCACAGGTTTTCTATAACAGGAAGTCAAGTAAGGATCTCAGTATGTCCTGCAGCTCTTGTTCTCTGTTCTGTTAATCTGTCTTTTTCTTAGTCCTTATTTGAGGACTGTCATAAAAGACAACTGTTTGTATTATTTCCTAAAGAAACAAATCTGTTCTTTCCCTCACAGGTGGCTAGTAGTGGTCAGGGGCAAGTCTGCTGTCCCTTCTCTGTTTTCGATTCATTAGTATTCCTTGCACAGATTTGAAACCCTAGTTCAAGATCTGTTTGAATATCCAGCTTCCCATAATACAGTGAAGTGTACACTACTCTACTGAAGAAATTTTGTTGTCTTTAAAAGAAAGTATTAATTTTCAGACCATTTTGAACCAGTCTATGTGCTTCCTTCATATGTTCCAATATTGGTGAATATTTTTCTATGGCCACATACTATTTTTTAGCCTCTTCAAATGACAAAATTGCGGAGCAATATTATTTAATCTATGTGCTATAAGGGCTTTAAGTAATTTGGCAGCAGTGCATTTACCTGCTGATTCAATTAAATGTTAATTTATTTAACTGTCTCAGAGGTTTTTACCTTTCAAAAGTTTAGGTCCAATTTGCTAGCTTGTAAAGTGTTTTTTTAGGCTTTCATATTCTATTCAATATTTACATCTTTTCCTTTTATGCTTTTTCAGTTGTATGTTGATAAGAATTGGAAAATATGATTGTGCTTTGTGCTTCATTAATAGTAGAGGACTTCAGATGTCTAAATGTAGATGACTAGTGCCACTTGAATGCCCTAGGGGTATCTGAAATACACAGTCTATGAAAGAACCTTTCTGGACTGGCACCTGGAGGTCAGTTGGCTTACTTTGGCATGTCCACAGCAGAAGGGATGTTGATATTCAGGTAACTTCATTTCACTTCAGATTTACTTTGTAAATGATCAGATTTGTTAATGATCTAGTGTCATTTTAGGCTTTGTAGGGTTTCCCACTTGGCTCCTGCTGCTATTGCAGAAAGACGCAAGTTTAAAATCAATTATTTGTCATGTACACCTCTGGTGTACTTGTCTTAATTTGGCAAGATGCAAATGCTACTAGTTTTCCATGTTTGGTAACATGGAAAAATCAGTTTCTATGTTGCTGACTAATGATTTCCAAACCACTAAAGGTTTTCAGCTTCATATTATAGATACAGGAGTCTTCACATAAGCAGTATTTTAAGTTTCTGATATCCGTAACAGGGAGTCACTAGATAAATAAAGATCTGTTTGAGCAAATAGACTCTGGATTCATGTCAACAAACAGTAGTCCTCTGTATATAGCTACCTGTGTAACTCTCTAGACTTTAGTGACTTTTTGACTGGGATATTAAAATATTTGCCTAGTATTGAGTGTGCAGTGTCATTTCAAATGTTGCTAGGCTAAGATAACACATAGATCTAGCATGGCTAATGCAAAGCTGATAGGAGGCCAATGCTTCTGTACCACTATTTGAAAGCCATGTGGGATAACAGGATTCCTCATATGCAGGTGTTCTACAGTAGCTCTAATAGAAGTAGATGCTTGTTTATTTTGACCCTTAAATTTAGCTGTCTACAATCTGGAGATAAATTCCATTAAAAGCATGTTAAGTGTTACTTATTTATGCAGGTAATTATTGCTGGTTTTATTTAAAATATCTCTTTAATATTTAGAAGGACCTTAAGGAAAGAGTTCTAACCTTTAAGATGTCACCTTAAACTTAATTTGTCAGGCTGGGTCTGGATTGTCAAATGCAATATGTTTTCTGGAACAGAAACAGACTATAGTAGCTCTGCTTCTTCCACCTCAAGCCTCTAAACCAGAAAACGTAAAAGTATCCCTACAAAACTGAACAAAAAACCAGTGCAATCCATTATTATGGCTCTAGTGGTGACTGACAGTGGATGACTAGTAAATAGGAAGGGCAATAGTTTCTTCCTCCGCCTACCCTCAGTACACTTTAGTGATTTACAAACCAAGGACTTTTTGAACAAAAAGTGAGGCCTTTTTATTCTGCAGACACTGATACATTTTTCTTCCCTAGATGTGATTGTTTACTTGGAAACAGCATTGACAAAAAAATCTTTACAAGCCTTAGTAGTGACTGCTGCAATGGTGTTTTGTGGTAGACAAGTTCAGCAGGGAAATTGCATCTAAATATGACTGAAATTGAACGAGTCTCTGTAGACACGAGTTTAGAAGGTGTTTTTTTTTTTTCTAAGCAGTATTTAGCAAGAGGGCCAGGTGGTGGTACCATTTTGGACAGCCTCAGAGAATGAGCTGTACTACTGTCATTTAAAGAGATAGATTCTTGTTTTAGAGACAGGTACTAGCAGCCATGACAGATACAAGCTGCTATTTCTGAAGCTTTTAGGGATTACAGAGCCCTGTAGAACATTAGAAATCCAGGGGTGCAATGCACCTGTTTCTAGTGGTGAACTGACAAGATCAGATACCTGTCACTAGTCCAGACAGTATAGTCAGTTCCATGCCTCAAACAAACATCCTTTTTCTGCTGGAGAAGAAGCAGTTCCATGTTGAAAAAAAAAAAAATTTGAAAAAATTCTTTTTTATGACAGGGTTTTCCTTTATTTTTTTTTCTTGCTTAAAAAAAAAAAAAGAGATGAGAAGCTTAGACTCTTCACAGTGGGTTCAGGGAGGAAGGATTATTGCAGGTTGGAGGAGAAGTGCTGAAATACACTGCCAGTTTCCTCCTGTTTGGCTAGGGGTTTTTTTCTGTAGATATCACCACCTCACAAATGTAAGCATCACCAGTAAAAAACATAATCTTTTGGTGTTAGCTTCCTCTTTAACTTTGCAAAGTGAATAAAAAGAAGCAAACAACCAAGAAAACAAAAAAACAGAACTCTCAAACCACCTACCTACACTCCCCTGTGCCCCCCATTACAGAAATTGAAATCCAAGAAGGTACTTTAATTTGATTTAATTTTTGTGGATTGTGTCTTTTTAACAGCAATTAAGTCTCTAATTTTCTAGATGAGTTTCAAAAATGCTGTTTCTAATTTCACTACTTTTAAATTAAGATGATAAATTTGTTGTTGGCTTGTAGCTTCAGGAATAGTGACACAGCTTTTATTAGTCTTAGTCTTAGTATAATTCAGGATAGCATTCCCTTAAATTCTGAGTTTAAATGATTAGCCCAGTGCAGTAACATTCATTTCCTAAACATCTAGCAGCTTTTAAAGTTATTGGTTGTATTTAATTAGTAAGTGGCTCATAGGCTAAACTGCTGATGCCTCTAAAAATCCCGATGGCAGCCACATTAACTAGGAAGTCATTTGGCTCCAGTGGCTTGCTCTTAAATATTGAACTACTGGGGAGGACAATATCTCTTATGATAAGAAGAATATAGAGTATCAGACTGAACTAGCTTTGCATTTAATTGTAAGATGGTATAAATAATTTATTTCTGTCACTCTAGAAATATAAAAGCCAGCATACTTTAATATAAATGACCTACACTTTCTTTTTTTCCTCTCTCAGTAAAATATACACTCAGAGTGTATTAAAAAAATTACTAATTTTTAATATCATCCATTAGAAGTCACCTTCCAAATTCAATGACAATAATACCTTGGGAAAGGCAGAAAATTCAGAGAGGATATCTGGTCCAAATAATTTTTCACATTTTATATATATATATAAAACTTTAAACTCAAATTAAAGTATAAATAAATAAATACACATACACACCCAGAATGATGTGAAATAAAGCTCTGCAGTATATTTTCTAGTTCTTCAGAAATTCTGTAGTCAATTTTCAGTGTGTGTAACCTATCCAGTCACGCGCACAGAGACCTACACTATTGGATCATGTCAGATACCTTATCTTTTGCACCCTCAGGTCTCTACTGCAGCTTCATTCCTACCTTTGCACTTCTTTTGTTGAGCCCATAAAAATTGGGCTTCTGCAAGGTGAATCAGGTATCTAAACTTCCTTCTGCTCTGGTCAGATACACCTTAATATATAGCACTACTGTGCTACAGATACCAAGACTAACTCCAAACAAGCTGATATATTTATACAGCACATTGAAATGAAGAAAACAAAAAATCATTGAATCCTTGGAGGAAAATCTGTCTTGTGCTAACATACAACTGTACCACAGGTGGTAAGCCTTATATTTTAACTTGCTCAATTTGTTCACAAGTAATACAAAAGATAAAGTTACTTTGCATCCAGTTCCTGATCTGGTTTATTCAAATTTTCTGCTTGCTCTGTCTGTTAGATCAGGTCTGACTGATAAGCTGTAGATCATGCCTACCTTTGACAGGGATCAATAAACAAAACTTTAATTAATCTCAACTAGACCTTAGTCTTATAGCCATAAAGCAGGCTCTGAACATATTGAAGTGAAAGCTGCCATTTTTATTAAAGAACTGTTGATATAATATGCCTCCTAATATAGAAATGAACTAAAACTGAAGAATCAATGGCACTCTTTTTTGTGATCTTAACTTCTTTAGTTAGTTTTAAAATGTAATCATAGAGTAATTTGAAATATATTAATATTAAATAAAAATAGTCTCTCTGGTTTTAATTTTTTAATTATTACCAGTATTAGAACAGAATTTGACTTTTTTTACATCATATATTTGTAATGAAGTCTAGCACAGTCACTGAAGCCAGTTGTAGAAATAAATTAACTGAAGGCAAAAGTAGTATTGTAAAGTAACTGGAAATATAGTAGCTGAAAATGCTAAAGTATTTAGAAATAATATAGGTTTTATTAACATACATTAAAAATGCAAGGGTAACATCAACTATGGTATATTAAGAGATGGTCAATAAATTATAACATTTTTTCTTATACCTAGTTCTTGATGTTTTCAGGGTAGTGTCTGTATTATAATTGTCATTGATTTGTATGCTATTTAAGTAACCAAAAATTTTTAAGTCCCTAGGACTATCTCATGTGAGCTTGAGTACTGTAAATTATCCACAGATAAACCCTATGTGCCTCTAATGCATGTATGCATCATACCAAGTTTTGTGGTGGAATAACAAGTATTTTACACGAGAAAGTGTTGATTTGAAAAAGCATCTTTCTAAAGTAACAGAGTATAAGGTTGAAGACTCTAATTTCTGAAATTTTAAAAAAAATGTACAGTAAGAATTTGCAAATAAACTGTCTGCCTCTGAATAATAATAAAAAATCTGCATTCAGACATTTTTGTGCAATGGCTCATCTTTTAATTCAGTAATATCAAACAGATCTTCAGCTTAAATATTAGTTAACACTTTTCCTGCTAGAAATAGAAATATTAGCCTTAGGATAAGGTATTGGAAATCTGCAATAATACTGATGATTTTCAGTAAATCACTTATTTTTAAAAATAAGTTATTAAAGAGTCATAGTGGTAAAAAGAACCGTGCCTGCAAAGTACATTGGCTTTCAGATGTTAATTTTTATTTAATACCTCCTGACAGCTAAATATAATAGCAGACTACATTACCCTGGATCCTACTTTCTGAAATAAAGGAGATATCTGCAATTAAATAGAAGTAACTATGATATAGTTGAGTACTCTTTACATAAAACTTTGCATATCTAGTCAGTAGGATGAATCACTTAGACGTGTTAAAATTAACACTACGAAAGTATTAAAACAAAATGAGAGTAATGAAAAACATTTTTTTCTGTACAGTTATTTTTGTCAGGGGAAGAGGGAGTTTGATTCACCTTAACTGCAATGTGTGGAACAGGCATGCCCCATGTTGGCCATCTAGAGCTGCTTTATAACAAACCAAAAGAAATAGTTACCTTCAGGCTGAGATTTATCTTGCAATAATATTCAGGCCTAAAATAGGTCATGTAACTTGAACACTAGATACTTTTATTTTCCTTCTAATGACCCCATCTCTGAGCCAGATAATGTGCTCAGGTACATGATTGTTTTATAGATGTCTGAAGTCATCTTATAGGCAGACTATTTCCGTCACAGGTATCTCTGCTAATTCTTCCTATCCCTGGCAATCCCCGTGTTCCCCTTACCCCCCCTAAAAAAAAAAAAAAAGAAAAAAAAAAAAAGAATTGGTGAAAAAAGCACCCTCATAAAAATTCAGAATAGAATTATATAGATGTCCTGGATTCAGCAGTAGCAGTCATGTTTTCTCCGTCTTGGTAGCTGGTGCCGTGCTGTGTTTTGACTTTCGGGCTGGGAATGGTGCTGATAGTACCTATGTTTTTAGTTACTGCTCAAATGTTTACTGTGGCCAGGGACTTTCTGAGCCTCATGCTCTGCCAGCGAGGAGGGGAGGCCGGGAGGAAGGAGAGACAGGACACCTGAGCCAAGGTAGCTAAAGAGGTATTCCATACCACAGCATGTCATGCCCAGGATGTAACCGAGAGTTACCTGAAAGGACTAGGGCTCTGGGGGTTGGAGAAGGTATCGGTCGGTGCTCGGTCCGGTAGGGTGGGTGAGTTATCGGTCTGCAGCTGGTGAGGTGTTGTATTTACTTGTTATTTCCTTTATCATTAGTAATGTTACTGGTAGTAGCAGAGTTGTTTGTGTTATACCTTAGCTATTAAACTGTTCTTATCTCAGCCCGTGGGAGCTACATTCTTTTGATTCTCCTCCTCAACTCTCTGGGAGTTGGGGGAGCAAGGTGGTGGGGAGTGAGTGAACGAGCTGTGTGACTGGGTTTAAACCACAACAATAGACAAATATAAATGTAATATATGTTATATATTTTATATTACCAGTGAAATTGCCAAACATCTGTTTGCTCACCTACATTAGACATCATTATTATCTGCACAGCATCCTACAGAGATAACTGCATGCAGTCTGGAGAAGTACCCACAGTAGCTGTACAGTAAAATTCCATTTTTCCTAATGTTTTCATAGTAATGTTAAAACCATTTTCCTTGACTGATTATAGGTAGAAAAGTTTTAGTAATTAACATATATCCACTATATATATATGTATTTTTATATATATTGACAGAATAACCTACTTAACATACATGTAATGAAAAAAAACAAAACAAAACAAAACAAAAACCCAAAACATTTCTCCAAGGTAGTATTAACCACACATTTTTTAAGTGATATGTAATCCTTGTGGGAGAGATCAAATACAGTTTAAGGAAAGATAGAATTTCATTATATTTCTTTACACTTTGGAAATTGCTGGAAAACATATTGCTTTGCTTAATGCAATAGAAAAGTACTGACTTCTCTCCCAGTATGTCCAATTGTCCCTGGGTTAGGAGACACATAATGTCAAGTAATTATTAGCCTGACTTGGAAACTGGGATTCAAGTACCTCCAAGTGACATGCAAATTACCTAAGCTGCTGAAAGTTGAGACAGGCTGGGGCTGTTCCACTTTATATAAATAGCAATTGGAGCCACAACTTAAATCTGACTCATATTTCCCAAGCAAGTGCCTTAATCAGCCGTGTAGAGACACAATCACTCATTTGTTCTGGCCCAGTGAATATTTATTTATTTAAATGGAACAGCTCCAACAAAAAAGGCAGAGACTGATATAGTGTGTTTTAGAAGCAGGGTAATTACATAACAGAATTTATGTTAGTCAATAAATCCTTGCAACAGGGAATCACAAGATAAAACTATTACAAGGAGTCTCAGTCATATATTTGGACAGTCAGCAGTTCTGAGAAATGACACTCTAGTTGGAACATATTTCTCTTTAAAAACAGACTTCATCAAAAATGGAAGAACAGCTCTCTTCATATTGGTATTTTAGGCACAGAAATCCTGTACTACCTCTTTCCATGATCCTTAATCCACCAATGGAAAACATTGTGAAAAAAGTGTTTAGAGTCACACCCAATCTTTTATTTCTTTTATTCAAAATTTGTCTTTTACAATGGATCATTAACTCCTCAAGGAGATAAGTCTATCTTTCTGTCTTCCTACTTTAATAAACACACCACAAGAATGGCTGTTGGTTGCAGCTTTAAACACTATGGCAAAATAAATTATTTATACTACCTATCTACATTAATACAAATAATGGACTCTCAAAAATATTTAAAATATGTGTAAGAATCATAGTCCTGATCACTTGAATTACTGTCATTATTATTTAAAAAAAAAATTAGAGCAAAACCAAATTTTTATTTATAAGCATTAATATCCTACCCCTTGGGTTTTAATATTGTTTATTCAAGTTGCCTTTTCTTCAAGTAAAAGATCTTTCATATAACAGGAAGGAAGTAACATAATGCATGATATGTCCTTTGCTTAACATGCAAGCTCACCTTTTTTTTTTGCAAATTAATGTACCATTTTTATGGCAAAAGCAATTTTCTGGGGAAAAAAAGTAGAATTTTCCACAGTTTAGTATTTTATAGTTTTATAAAAATATTAATAAAAAATGGAACAAAAACCCCATTATGTCCCGTAATTCATTGCAAACATGAGTTGTCATGAAAATTGTGAACAATAAATGATTTTTTTGGTCACAAAATAGAGATGAACACCTGATATGACACAAATATCTTTGTTTTTTTAATTCCTTCTACCAAAAACTTTTACAAAAGTTTAACATTCTTTTACCTTAAAATAATGTTTCAAATTTTTACTTCAAATTAGTGCATTTTGAGGGATCTTAGACAGACACTTCAGCTTAATATGGCTGTGGTATCTTATATTTCTATATAGGACTGTTGTAGACCTGTATAAGATAGACAAAATTGATGAGCTACATATTTGCATAACTGACACAGAACTAAAGAATGAGTTGGTCACAATGACAAATATCACTCAGGCCAAGACTGATAAATAATATACATTTTGCCAAGACGGGACATAACAAACCAAAGATTGTTATGTTATTTAGAGTTCTTGGCTGACACTGAAAAACAGATAGACTTTGCCATATTAAAGATGACTGATTAGATCTTTTATCCAAGCATTTAACACATTTCATTTATATTAGAAATGATTAAATCATTCGCACTTTCAGATCTCTTAATCAGTAAATTCATATAAAATTTTAAGTATTTGATATGCTTGTGAAAGCATAAAGAGGCAGCGAAAAGATTAAATGCATCCATTTATGATAGAGATGTGCTTCTACTGTGCAGCATGCCTGATTTATGTATAGAAAGAGACATCACAAATAGTAAGGCTCTGAAAATCAATCCACATTGTATGATTTTCATAAATATATCACTTAAGGTGAAAGTTCTGAAATACTTTCAGGAACTAATTGAAATAGGTTGAACTTTCATTTTTATGAAACCATTTGAATAGGTAGGTAGGTTCAACAAAAACATATTATGCAAAGAAATTTAATCTACAGAGAACTATGCAAAAAGATGAGAGAAAACATGATAGTTTGAGCATAGGCCTGTCGGTTCTTGTGAAGTACTGCAGTATCTGATGGTGTCAGAATGTGAGACTGATTTAAGATGAATACTAGAGACAAGACTGTTTGGAGAGTGAAGGAAATCAAATTCATTAACATCACTACGCATCACATGTTTCACTGAAGATTATGTGTAATACTGAGATGTTAAAGAAAAGGTACTTGATACACACAGGCTTATTTCCTGTTTCTGCCTATCAACAAGATTTTCAGGTGACATAGAAGCACATGTTTTATGCAGGGAGGTCAAACCCTGCATGAACCAGCAATTTATTTTGTAAGAGATTAAGCTAATGGTTATGAAGGAAGCATTTAGAGATATATCAGGTAGTGATCGCATCTGTGAGCTGAAGCCTAGTTAGCTGAATGATAATATAAAATTGAAGCAATGATACTATGGACAATGCAAGGCAATATTAATGCTAAAATTGTTCTACAATTTTATCTTGCAATTCCTCACTTATAGTTAAGTAGAATGAGTATATATTGCTATATTAGTAGGTTTAATGATATCACCAATCGTTTATTTCTCATCAGCACCAAAGATCCAATTTTCTTGCTACATATGCTGACAATGGCCCAGCATCTGCTCTTTTCACTGAACTTTGGCAATTGAGGGCACTGACCTAGTCTGAGTGCTCAGATGCGTTTTGGATTCCTATATAGAAGCTTTAAAGGAGCTAGAGGATTTAAGACTACAAATCAATATGAAAGGAGGATGGAAGCTGTTGCAGCCTGGAATACAGCAGATATGAGTCACTTAAATGAGGTGATTTTTACAGAAGTTGCTGTCATTCAGGCAACTGCATTTGAGGAGCTACTAACCCTCACAGGTCATTCATTAATCCATTGCATGAGTTCATCTGCTAGAGCCTCTTTAAACTGCTCCAGGTAATTTTCTGGCAACCAGCTGGATGCCACCATTGCTCTGAAAGATTTGTTCACTTTCCTAAAATTTTAATTTTTCAGAAACTGAAGTTTTCTTACAGTCTGCTGTCTAAAGAGAACCTTGCAGTTTAGGGTCAGTTGCAGCAGTCATGTGCTTATGCTCGGGGTAAGAATATCACTAAATTAAACCAAAAAGCATTGAACTGTCAGACTTTGACTGCTCTTAATTGAGTTATAGACAGCTAAGCCTCGTTACACACTTTCTAACTTCAGGCAACTCTATGAGAGTTATAATTTTAGAAGTGGCTTGTAGAGAGAAAGAAGAGAAATGGGGGCTGTCAGCAAGTGAATTACATCTCTAGAATTCACTATATTATGCTGAATGTTGAGGAATTATGAGCAATCACAGTCATAAATTAAGCATGTCAGTTTGATACTTAGACATGTGATGAACCTGTGTAACATTATATCTGCATGGAAGAAAGGGTAGCCCATTCTGCATCTTCGTTTGCTTTTGTTAAAATTTAAAAAGCACAGTTGAAAGGGAAGACTTATAACTAACATCTTTTAATCTCTAGATTTGGGATATTTACCTTTGAAATCTGTTCCAGTAGTCCTCCAGTCTGCTTCATATCTTCTGACTTTACATTGATTTCTTCTTCCTTGAACTGGAGCATTTAAGTGTGAATTAAAGAGTGCCTTTGGAAAAAAAGAATGGGATTAGAAACAAGCAGACACAGATCACATAAGCATTTATTAAATATCCCCAATAATGTGGCATTTGACAAACACACATTACCTTTACACATAACTTCCTGTAGACACAGCTTATGACTGTGTATGGCGAATGTAACATCTTAAATCTACTTCAGTCTTGAAGGTCAGTCTTACCATGAAAAGACAGAAGTAAAAAAGGCATTGTGTACTTAAGCTATCTGAATGTTACATGCCACTGGTTTCTCTTCCCACTTCAAGCAGCTGAACCTCATTTTCCTTAGTCTTCCATTTACTGCTGCTGAACCTATAGCAACTCTTCTTGTTGGATTCAAGTCCAGATGGGCTTTGACTTCCCTAACCCCAAACCTGCATGCTCAGACAGTATCTCTATATTCATCTTGAGCCATCTGTCCCTGCTTGCATTTCCTGCACTCTTCCTTTACATGTTTCAGATTAATCAGGACCTCGTTGCTCTCTCATGCAGGCCTCCTGCAACCTTTCTTTGACTTTCTGCACCTGGAGGTGGACCATTCTTGAGCTTGGAAGAAATGATCCTCGAAAATCAACCAGCTCTCCTGGACCACTCTTCCCTTTAAGCATATTAAATGTTCTAATAGCTGCCACGGCCTCTGATACACTTGGTGAGAATAAGCAGGTTTTGAAACTGGCACCTGTATTAACTATTCTGGGTTACAAATCTAAAAAAACCCAAGTTTCATGAAATCATGGAGACTTGCTCTGATAAGTCTGTCATCAATCAGCCTCCAATATAATAAATTATGCATACCTATTCTGAGGAGAAAGGTTTAAGAACTTGCATTTTTAAGTGCTGGTTCTTCAGCTCTCTGGTGGATATTATTACCCATATTGCTTTTTTAAGTCTGTTCTGTCTTCCAGTTTCCAGAAGTACTATAATGAAAAGTACTTACTTTTTGGATTTAAGTGTTCCAGAGTGAGAGGATGGACCATCGCCTACTCAGAAAGAACAAGAGGAAATTTTTAAATTATATTCTGTACCTCTTGATGTGAGATGTACTATATATCTTTCCATACACTGTACAAGGTTAAAGATTTAACCTATTTCTTCAGTATTACACATAGTTTTATCTTAATTTAAAGTGTTCATACTTTAACCTCAAAACAATGCATTTAAAACTCATTTGTCCTTGGGTTTGTCCCTTTTAATTTTTTTTTCCTTTTATCAAGGCAAAGCAGAAGTTGGAAAATGAATGTGAATGACATTTCATCTCCATTTACTCTAATTTACATTAGTACGTGTACCAGTTTAAAAGCATTTAAAATCAAGACATTATTGACTAACTGACAAGTCAAGGGAAGGACATTAGCTTAGAACATGTCAACTAGTCATTGCTAAAAATCAGAATGAAATTTATAGGTAGTCAATGAATAGTAAAAATCTCTAGTCATATATTACCTCTCATTTTAGCTCTTGCTTTTTTTCCCCACAAATGAAGAGTAAGTTTCCAGTACGCTTTTAATTTTCTTACCCAGTTTCAACTAATTTTTTTCTTCTTTTTTTTTATAAAGAATCTATTAATTATGTATTTCACCCCTTCCCTCCTTTATATTAATGTGCTGCTATATATATAAGATAGGCAAAAGAAATATTCTATGCAGCATTACGAATGTACTTTCCAATTAGTTTGCATACAACTGGGCATCTCAAATTAACACTGGATAAATTAGTTAAGCATTTTGAAATTCAGGATTAAAATAGTAGCAAAATGTATTTAACATGAAGAAAACTCTGAAGAAATATTTGAATCAGCTAGCTCTGGTCATGCATGACCAATTGAAATACTTCAATTAAGCATTTTCACTCTTTCAAAGTGAGATGAAAACTTAGTCTTCTGAATTTTCACACATGGAGTAATAAGCTCATGATCAGTAACCTCTAGAAAGAGACAGAAACCTAATGACAACTACCACTTCTTTTGGATAATGAATCTGCTGTCACCAGAAGTGAGATTCTGATGATTCGATGTTAGAAAGTTGATCCAGTAAGAACAAATGAAACTTTTAATTCTTCTCTCTTAAGAAAGAGCAAGCAGTTCAAACCATCTTTTGTGGCTAAGCTTAAGCTGATTTTTCACATAAAAAAAAAGAAAGAAAAAAAAGGGGGGGGAACGTTATTCATTTACAGAAAAGACAAGAAAGGAAAGAGATCTCTATTGCACATTTAGATTTATCTTGGGCTGTGTCTAGCTGGCTGGATTTAGCCTTTACAGTTCAGAGTGTCTAATATCAAAATTAAGGCATTTTTTTTCTGTGTCTTTTTAATGCAATTTAAGGAAAAAAATGAAAAAAAAATTAAGCCTTTTACTGTTTAACAGTGAATCTGGGCAAGCAGTCACTCATGAGACACAGGCATTTCTAAAGAGCTATTCAGCCCACCAGGATCTGAGTTATCTCCTAAAATCATTTATCACTTACCACTTTTACAGGCTGAGCTTTGGCAAACAGATGTCTAACTCAGATTTGTGCCAAATTCAGGTGGAGTGATTGAAGACCATTATGTTTCTTTTCAGGTTCTATGGTCAAAAATACTGTAAGGTCTTCCCTTGAACCCAGACATAAGTGAACTATTATATTAATTATGTATAGGAAAACAAAAAGGAATTTGGCCACTCCTGAGACACTACCTGCAAGTGCACTAAAAAAAAAAAAATATATAGGAAAAAAGAGGACCCTCCTTTCCTCCTTTAACCCTGGCCATGTCATTAATCTGGCCAATACTCTGACTACTAAATAGAGTTTAGTGCTTGCTTAGGGACATCTGAATGCATGGCAACCTCTTAATCCTGACACTGAATCCGGTATTAGCATGGCTTGGTATTTCATCTTCAGTCTTTGTTGCTAATATTCATGAATATTCACAGAATTGTCAGTCTGAAGGTATACCCAGAATCCATGACATTTCTTTATAATGTACTACCTCATTAAGACTGTCTTCTGCATCTATTTTCTCTTTTTAATCCCCTTTTCTTTTAACAGAGAAATTGCTTGTCAATAGGCTGAAAGAGTTAAATGATAGAATATGTACCCTAAAATAAGTAACTGTGTGAAGAAACTGACTGCACCAGCTATATCCAGTGGTAGATTAAATGATATATAAAATTGTACTCATACCAATTAAATTATAGTTTAAAGAAAGTTTTCTAGCTGAAAGCCCTTTGGATTGATTTACACTTCATGTTTAAGACGAGGTTGAGAGGTCCGCAATGAAGATTATTTAATATAATCTCCTTTGAAGATAGAAGAAGGCAGCTATTTTTTTTGGACAAAATGCTAAGTATAAAAAGCTGGGTTTGTTTTTTTTTCTGTTATACCCTCAAATTTAGTAAAATTTTTCACTTTTCATATAAAACCTATCTGCAGGTATCTTCTGCAACCTTTTGAACATTATCTTACATAGATGTCAGTGATTAATTGCTTGAATGTTTAGAAAAATCATTAAAACCAATTGATTCAAGGTTTATGCCGAGTGCAATTACCATATTTTCCATCAGGTCTGTGAAACTTTAGAAACTTCATTATTGGTCAGAAAATTTTCTCTCTGCAGCTACAGTATTTTGGTATACAAACATATGTACTGTGAATAAGTCATATACCAGAAAAAGTTTAGTGATTTTTAAGCAGTATCCTTACTGTTCAGAAAACAGCACAAGGTATGACACCTTTTTGATTATTCTGCAAAATTATAGAAGACTCAACTTTTTATTGAAATGTAATAGACAAATTGCTTGACATATATCAGGTCTTCAGCATATTAAGTAAAAGAGTTTTACATTCAGGATGATAAAAACACACAGTAAATATTTTTTTCTCTAACCTTCCTGAAAATATGCAGGGTTACATTTGTAAAAATAAAGAAACAAATGTTTGAAGGCAGACTGCTGATTCTGTAAAAACACTAGTGTCAAAGTTGTCCCTGAAATAAACTAGGACTTTTTCTTTTCCTTTTTTATTTTTTTTTTCTTGCTTTCTTTTTAATTACCTAGCTCTTGCCACGGACATGGTAAAGAGAACAGAAATATGAATTGTTGAGATACAACAGTTGAAAAGTGTCAAATTATCATCAAAGTCAATTGGAGTTAAAACAGATCCCCTAGAGGTAGGAGTGAGATTTTTAAATTTTTTCTACAGAAATTAAGTGTGTACAAGATTGAAACACTAGGAAATGGAAAGTGGCTGTTAAAAGGCTACATAGCAAAGGACAGGAGAAGGAACTGTACTTGATGAAGCACAATGACACAAGCACTCTCACACTTAGCTCAAATGTAGTTGGTCAAGAGATTGTCTGGTCCCTAAGGCTCATACTTTTCAAATGTCTTGGAAAAGATACAAAACTGCAGATGCTGTCTCTGTAACAAGCCAGCTGTTCAGAGAAGAGGTCTGTCTGCAGCAAAATGCGAACCAGCTCAGTGAAATGTGCCTGTCATTAACGAAAGATTGATAGACTTTTGTAGAAGCAGACTGAGGACAAGGGCTGTACAGCTCTTAGATCTGCTGCTCTTTCTTGAAATCACTTTTCTCCTGGAATAGGTAACTAGGACGAAATACAAATAGGGGTAAACATGAGAAGAGAAGTCACACAAACTTCTACACTGCATCAAATGACCACACATCCCTTTCTGAGACAAAGCCAGTGGTCAGAGCCCTGATCACAGTAAGAGAAGACTCCTTTCTCTTTTCCTGTCCCTTATCACTCACAGCCACTACCACCCACACAGCCAGCCATCTCCCTGAGGACAACTACACAGATCATCTCCAGAGTGTACCAGGGTTACTCACTAATTTGTGACAGACAGAGCAAATGAGCGGAAGCTCAGTGTATAATGATATAAACACATGAAAACATATTGTCAGAAAAGTCATTTATCCTGAGCTTCATTCAGTAGTAAGCTGTGTTCCTTAAAAATGTGCTTATGCATCCACGTATGTGCTGTCCTGAATCTCTACTATCATGTATTCCTAGAATGTATAGATTTTATCATAGAATCATAGAATCAGCTAGGTTGGAAAAGACCTTGGAGATCATTAAGTACAACCATTGACCCAGGACTGCCAAGACCACAACTTGGTTTTGGCATATCAGACATATCATTGAGGGCCTCATCTACATGTTTTTTTAAACGTTCTTGAGATAATAATACCACTACTGCCCTGGGCAGCCTGTTCCAATGCCTAATCACCCCTCCATGAAGAAATTTTTCTAACATCCAGTCTAAACCTCCCCTGGTGCAGACTGAGGCTGTTATCTCTTGTCCTATTACTTGTTACTTGGAAGAAGAAATGGACCCTCACCTCACTACAATCTCCTCTCAGGTAGTGGTAGAGAGCAATAAGGTCCCCCTTGAGCCTTCTCCAGACTAGACATCCTCAGTTCCCTCAGCCATTCCTCATAAGACTTGTGCTGCAGATTCTTCAGTTTTGTTGCCCTTCTCTGGACCTGCTCCAGGACCTCAATGTCTCTCTTGTACTGAAAGGCCTAAAACTGAACACAGTATTCGAGGTGCAGTCTCACCAGTGCTGGACACAGGGGATGACCACTTCCCTGGCCCTGTTGGTTATGCTATTTCTGATACAGGTCAGGATGCTGTCAGTTGCCTGGGCACACTGCTGCCTCATGTTCAGTGGCTATCAATCAGTATTACTCACTTTACTCATCATATTATCATATTACTCATCATATAATCATATTACTCATCGTGTACCAATGCCACAAAAAATGTAATTCCCAGAAGGGAAAGGAATATTGAAAAATTATTAGATCAGGAAGGAGACTGGAAAACACCTTTACAAGGCTAGAAGGGGCAGTGGAGCCAAATTAAAGCCTTTTCCATGTGTAAGGATAGGATGGAGAAAGATAGCTAAGGGGAAAATCACACAAGCACAGGAAGAAGTGTACTCAATCTTGCAAGTGGCCACAAAAACTGGAAATGAATGCAGATTCCTTCAAATAGACTACTTAGTGATGCTGATTAGGCTGAGAGAAAAATAAAGGATACATAAAATGCCTGATGAAAGAGAAATACAAGAATTATTTTGGAGCAAGCAAAGATAAATTTGAATTGTTTCAAATTACATTTCTTGGAACGGAGAACAAAATGAAAGGAGGAAGGAACTTAGTATCCAAATCTATTTCTTTGTAGAAATGCACTGGAGTTTTCACAAAATCTTTAAAACAGAAAAGAATACCAAAAAAAAAGGCACCAAAATAAAAAGAGCAACAGAAAAATAAACTAATAAAATCATATTCTAATTTGTGGAAGATTTTTATATACTTATCAAGAAATGTAAATCCAAGAGGTCTTTGTGAGCAAATGTTTTTATAGCAGATAAGTAATAAATCACCATATTAGAGTTTCACTGATTTTTAAAAGCTGAAAAGCATCACCAGCAAAATTATTAAACTGTCATTTTATTTGCAACTGCTCCCTAGTTGTACAGGGCTTAGGACCAATCCACTTATAGGAGATATTTTTAATGTTTTCCTCTTTCTTTGGGTGATCTGATGGAGGGAGGTGAACACTCAGGCAATTACAGAGCTGGTCATGAGCAGCAATGATGTTGAATTCTGCTTCAGGCCATGGTTAATTTGCTGCTGCTGGTGCAAGAAGACAACAGAGTAATAGGGCTTTGAATTAGACTTATAATTGCCTCCTGGAGCTGAGTCCCTGCCTCCATTACTTTACTAAGATAATGGGATAAAAAATGGATATAACACTGTCAGCTATGAAATTGGTTGTGAAGTTGTAGTTTTTCAGTAAATGGACTAATCTCTTTACGTGTGGTCATATCTTGAACCCTATGCCATATAACTGAATCTGGGAAAGGGGGTCCGTAGGGTTTTTTTCAAAATGCTAACTAGAAGTTCAGAATGATATAGGCTCCCCTTATTATTCAAATTCATGAAAATATAGAAGATTATATTTTAAAAAAACAAAGTCTTTCCCTAGTATTATTTCAAACACTCATAATATTTATTTAATGATACTACACTCCCCTGTTAAGTCTCTTAATATATTTTCCCCACATAGTCATGACAGAACAATGTTTTTTATCTCTCTCTTCATAATGTAGCTTTGTTACTTTAGGGCTTTCAGTGGTTAATGCCTAAATAATGAATTTCTGGAGATTTCTATACTTCTGTAACTGACATCAGCAGACTTTTTTCATCCCAGAAAATAAATCAAACCTTCGGCCACTGTGCATCAGTTCTGAAACAGGAAACACTCTGTGCCTGCAGGTTGGAGCTGTAATTTAAATTCAGTTTGACAGATGTGTCAGAAAACATGTTTTATTAGCACATAGATCATACTGTTAAGAACCAATGCAAACTGCTATTCAGCAAATCAGTAATATCCTTGATCACAGCCTTTTTGCTTTAGAAAGGAGTAAACAATTAACATTTAATCTAAGACAAGGGCACACATTTTCTGGGAGGGGAGAGGAAGGGGGAGACTACACAAAAATACCCAAAACTCTCCCCCTCCCCAAAGAAACAAAAAAAACAGCAAAACACAAACTTGCACCACTAAAATATGTGTTATTTTATTTAGAAAAAGATATATCAGAAGAATGTGTCTATCTGTCTTATTTATAACAGGGTTCATAAACCAAAACAAAGGACCTCCCTTTCAAAGAGGTTAAAAAAAAAAACCATAAAGCAGGCAAGAATAAAAAATTTTAAAGTGAATAAGGAGCTTCTGGATTCTATCACAATAAGATCCAATACCAGACAACTGGTTCCAAAGCAAGACAGCACAGCAGAGCATGACAATTAAAGATAGGTCATATATCAGGAAAACCAGCATTCAAATGCAAATTTCAATCCTCCCAGAATAACATTATGTATGAGAGTTTTGTGATTTTGCTCCCCACTAGCTCAGACATCTCAATTCAACAGAATATTATTACAGTTTAAAAGGAAACATTTAATTTTTTTTTTTTTTTTTGCTAAAAGAAGATATTACACGTTCCTGTCAATCCAGTACCCTTAAAGGGGAGGTCCCAAAAGACAGTGAAGGTTGTAGCGGATTTTACCCCTCATGCTGGTGTACATAAAGAGAGAAGCTTGAGTGGCATCATGGCAGCACAAACCTTAGCACACTGATTTAATTGACTGAGAAGGCACACAAATTCTTGGAAAGTTTTGTGGTCTCTGCAGCTGTGGTTACACAGCAGATGCTAATTGTGTTACTGTCTGCAACAGAGATGACGGAGTAAATGCAGCCTATCATTCTTGGCATAGTTAAATAGAATTTAGGTCTTAAAACATAATGTTTTTTCCTGAAAAATTATAGCTGGGTCAGTTGCACAGTCTGTATTACCCCAGTATTTCATGTAAAGTATGGCACAAATTATTTTTCAAATTTTGAAACTCAGATAAGAAAAAAAAAGATTATTTAGAAGTAAATTTATGTGATCTGTTCGGTATTTATTGCATTTTATAGTGGAAATAACAGCTTTTTTTGCAAGTTGTCATGGTTTGAGCATGTTTTGAGGGTGTTTTTGTTCAAGGTTTTTTCCAGCCAGGGGGAGGCCGGGAGGAAGGAGAGACAGGACACCTGACCCAGGCTAGGCAATGAGGTATTCCATACCATAGCACGTGATGCCCAGGATGCATACTGGGAAAGAGAAGCTGGAGAGGAAAATGGAGGAGGGAGCACATGGTGCTCGGCCAGGCAGGGTGGAGTGAGTTATGGGTTGGTGGCTGGTGGGGTGTTGTATTCTTTTCACTTGCTGTTTGCTGTATCATTATTATTTGTAGTAGTAAATGGCAGTGGTGATTCTGTGTTATGCCTTAGCAATTAAACCGTTCTTATCTCAATCCGTGGGGGCTACATTCTTTGGATTCTTCTTCCTAACTCTCCGGGAGTAGGGAGACTTGGTTTAAGCCACGACACAAGTATTATGCACTAAATAGTCAATCAGTCTATATATATCTCTCATGATTTAAGGTCATTGAAGTATTTAAATAGAAGGATGAAAAATATGCCAACAAAAATAAGTAGTTCATTATTATAAGTGTTTTGTAAATAAAGTGTTAGTTTACCTAAGAGAGTTGTCCTCTGGAACTTTCTTGACTTTAAAATATTAAATAACTACAAGTGTAATAAAATGTGGTTTTGTTACAGCTCTTTGTCACATTTAAAGTGTGTGTCTGATAAAGTGGCACTGTTTATCTGGAGAATGCTCCATGATGTGCTTGATATTTCCATATCAGACACAGGACTGTAATGGGTATGCTTTCAGCTCTGAGAAGGCCTTCTTTGCAGACAGAGTTAGCATCCTTCCCTCATGTAATCAGTACCTGAATGAACATTGAACTGATAAACACAGAAATATATAATGTCTGACCTATAAATTAGACCATGAATCCTAATTGGAACAGCATTTTCTGTGAAACCAGAATTTTGTGCTGATTACATTTTTATTTCAAGTCAAAGCAAGGAAAAAAAGATGTTTCAAAGCCAAAAGCTTGAAAGAGGGAGGGATCGAAAAGTGGGGGCAATCAAGATCAACTGTCAGTACCTCAGCAACTCTTCTTCTTGGGAATTTTCTATTTGTTTAATGTCCATCAAAATTAAGTGATGTCCTTATACCAGATGCATTAATTTCAGAACTTCAGATCAAAGTCCTGCCTCTGATACAGGGTGTTCAGGAACAGTTGATTGGGAGGTTTGAAGGAGGTATCTTGTTTGTTTGCTTGTCTGGGAAGGGTTGTTGTTTCAAAAAAAATGAAAATGAAGGTTTCATAGAAACATACTTGTTTGAACAAACTTCAAACAACAAAGTTTTGTAATTCAGGCAGCAATTGGTGTGATTTCTCAAGGTCCCTAGGGAACCTGACAATTTCAAAGTCAGCGGTCTCAGGGCAGGACTGGGAGCACACCCATACTGAAAGTCCATATCTGCAAGGAGCAGCACATGGAGGAAGCAAGGTGAGGCTGCAACAGTCCTGCAGAGCATGATGGGCAAAGCCCCAGGCACAAGTCTGGGGTTGAGATGACACGGGCACACAGAGCCTTGCAGAAGATCATTAGAAGCAATGGACAGGGGTGCCATTTTGCAGCAGAATGCTACGAAACAGTGGCCAAATTGTAAAATTTTGGAGTTGCCTGGTTCCTTTCCTGGGATGGCAGTTGCCTAGGCCCAGGAGCTCCAGCCCATTAGTGTTCTCAGAGGTGTTTGATCCTGACTTCATGCTGTTAATCCGCTCTTATTTTAGTGAAATGTGAGTGGATTAAAAGGAAAGGATGGAGGGAGGAAAATAAATATAAATATTTCTGTTAAATAAATAAAAACCGTTCTCAGAATTTTGGAATTTCCTGAAAATTCAAAAATCAGCTACCATATTATCCCTGTGACTTCATGAACTTGCTAAGTATTTAATTTATGAAAAATACTTTCTTATGGTAATGACTTAATTCTCTCATTCTTGGCCTATCTACCTATTCTGATTATAAATGGCTTGAGAGAGTATGAATGTTTCCTACAAGTACAGTTCTCAGCTCCTAGAGAGCTATTCCCTCTTGGAAACCTTGAAATCATATCTTTCTTTTGTAAGGACAGTTAGTGTATGTAATAAAAAATTTTAGCAAACTTAAGATTTTTTTTTTAACTTCAAAAGGAAGTTTTTAAGTAGTCTTAGTAAGTATATATTCCTTCCCATAAAAATGTTCTTTTCACAGTTCACTGAGGTACTAAACAACATTTAAATATTTTCTTCTGAAAGGTAATATTCAGGCAGAAAAGAGGTAATCTGTTGATTGATGAAAGAAATAAAATAATTTTTCTCAGGTTATGCAGTCTTTGCTGAGATTTTATGATACACACACAAATTTCATTCAGAAAATACCAAAATGTAACAAATAGTGAATCTACTGCTACGTTGAAATAAATTTTCATTAGGAAAGATTAGGGTAATCAACAGTTGTGTTCAAAAATTAAATGGTTTGCCTTGAATATCCTTCAAAAACACTCCTACAGGAACTAAGAATTTAATAGACGTTATTAGATTAAGCTTTTTACTTTGAAAACAGCTACTGAATTACATGGGACTCTGATTGTAATCATCTGTTAAAAAGACATGTCAAGGGAATCAGCTTCCTCCAGGAAATATAAGACCAGAGGCAGAACTGTTTTTATTAAAGAGGCAGACTATAGTACTGCAGAGAAGAAATATTTTTTTGTGAAGAAAGAAATAAAATGTCATGTTTGCATCCGCAAGGATTATTGCTACTTTCCTTCATTCCCCACATTCTTACTGCGTATCACAGAAATGGGGCTGAGGGGAACATTTTTTGCTTGATGACTGCAGCTGCCAAAAGTCTTTGATTGAAGTCACATAAATATTTAGTATATTTTAAGGAGAAATGTATAAACCTGTCATTTATTGAAATTGTATACATTTAATCATAAATATACATATTTGTATGTTTATACAAATATATATGTTATACATTTATTTTTACTTTGTATTTTACAAAAAGCTATAAACATGTGTCTGTAAGTTATAATTGATACATATCTTATGTTCCATTAGGTATTGTAGTCGTAAAGTTTGCATTAGAAGTTTTCTACAGAAGCCATAGTTAAGGGAACTTTGGGCAGTTAAGAGAAACTAATTCTGTTAAGGGAGCAACTATCAACACAAAATGAGGGAACAGTGAAAATAAAAAGCTTCATTTTATGAGTAAACAGGTTTCATAGTACAGAAAATATTCCCAGTCATTAGCACAAAAGGAAAAACAGATTTAAGATCCCACTGGTTTGTGGACCAGGAAAAGTAGTTTCAGGGAGCTCATAGTTTCAGATTTAGGCTGGAATTCAGTAAGTTCTTTGACACTGGATTGAAAACTAACTGAATGTCCAAGCTCAAAGGGTAATCAGTATGTTTAGCTGTAAACCAGTAATTAGTGTTGTACCTCAGTGGTCAGTATTGGGTCTTATCCTGTTTACATCTTCATTAATGAGCTTTGTGATGAGGCAGAGTGCATCCTCAGCAAGGCTGCTAAAGGCACAAATCTGGGAGGAGTAGCTGATACATCAGTGGATACTTTCCAACTTCAACCATTCTATGATAATGTGTTTCTGCAATTCATGTGAAGAATTCTAAAACCTAAGATATTTCAAAACAGTAAACAATTTCATAAAGATACTGGGGTATTCTTAAGGTTGTGACAATGATTAGAAGTGGTTCACTGGCTCACATCCTTGTAGATCAAGAAAATTATTTTATAATTATTAATAAAAGTAAGTTTCAATGATGAACCTTCCCCACACGCTACTATTCTGGGAGAAAAATTATAGTACTGTCAGATGTGGTTTAATCCTCAGATTTCAAGTAAACACGAGAAAGTAAGAAATACACTTATCCCTTTGTGATCATCACCAACTAAGTTAGAATACCTCAAGGATGACACTATATTTTTCCCAATCCTGAGATGGGTTCTGACAGTTTCTTTAGTCTTGGAGCCAAGAGGATTTCAGTGGAAAACAAAACTTGTTTCTTGGATTTTTTTTTTTGTATTTTAATGAAAGCACTTGCATTTTTTCTTTTTTCTCTGTTAAATATTGGGCAAAAAATTGCATTGCACTTCAGAAATTATCACTTCCTGTGGCCATTTACCAATGGTCAACATGAATTACAGAAAACTGACAGTTTCTTATTATTTCGTCTAGTTTCCTTTTTCTTGGATGCCATGTTTTCTAGTCACATCACTTTTCTTGTTACTCTGGACCATTTCTTGGATGCATCTTGGACTTAAGTCCAAGCTCTTCACATCTTCACTCTGTGTTTCCTAATTCTTCAAGGACCTGTCTTTTCTGTCCAACCACATACCTAAAACTCTCATCCTGGCTCTTGACAACTTGTCAGTTACTGAATCATCCTTTTCTTTCTGGTGGTGACAACTGCAGTCTCACACAGTTTTTGTCCATTTCAAGTGAAGCTTTAGAGGTTTTCTCTATCTTGTCACTTTGACAGTGTCACAGCATCACCTTTCTTGACAGTCTGCTGGCTTCCACTGCTCCATTGAATCAAGTAAACCAATTCTCTCCACTTTCAAGCACATCATGGATTATCCCCAACGAACCTGACATCTCTTTCATCCTCAGCATTTGGAATTATCCTCTGATATGGTTCTTTCAGTCACCTTGCTGTACTCATTTACTTTTGGCACCTTGTGTGTCCTCTCTCATTGGGTAACCAGAATACTATCCCACAAATGTTTTCCACTTATTTTTTTCTCTGTGAAATATTTTTTTTCCTCCCCTTTTTTAAGAAACTTGCATGATCCCTAATGTTGTTTCAGAACTGCTGTGCTCAAGCAATTGCCTGTCATATTCACCTGGTTTCCTGCTTGTATCGCAAAGCACCTAGAATAGGGACCCTTTTTTACTTAGCTTTGGTTTTGTACACTATGTACATGGAGACCTTGACACCTAAATGCAACAGTGATACAAAAGCTGGCATTCTAATATGAAAAGCTGGTGAAAAACATTATTTTACTTTTCCAGTTCTTGTAGATATGTGGTGTTCTAATGTTTCATGTTAGAACTGTGAGTGTTTTTTTCCAAAGAATTCTGTACTAATATTTATTGACAATTTATTGATGGCTTGGGGATGGCTTGGCTTCGCAAGCGAAGGTTTTGGGAAGGGCTTTAACCATGCTTACTTCAAGCACGATGACCAAGGGTGAGTGAGATACGCAAATCTAGTTTGAAAAGGGTGCTTAGGCAATCAGGGACTGTCCAATCAGGACTGTCATCTCCTGAGTAATCTCTAGCTATCCATGTGTTGGTCCGCCCACATGCAAGGTTGGATCTGCAGCTTCCCATGCACCTTGCCACCTACCGATTCGACCCTCACCCATCCATACTGACAAGTGAGAGCAAGCCCTTCCAGCCTGCACAGTGAATTTTTTAGGTGAGGCGCAGCTTGCGCCTGTGGTTTAGCTGCTACGGCCTAGCAAACTAGGACGGTGACAGCAAAATTCACAGGTCGTAGGTTTTATAAGTGTATTCTCTTGATGGAAGATCATATAAGGCTAGAGGAGATCCATCAGCCCAGGTTTGAAGATAGGAGTTTTCCTTCTCCTAAGTTCTGAGCAAGACTGTCATTTCCATGGTCAATCTCCAGCAACTGCTATTGCGAGCCCACGGAGGTGCCAGCGACACTGCGGTATCGTTATGTCTAGGTGGGATTCTGACTTAGAGGTGTTCAGTCATAAGCCTGCAGATGGGAGCCTCACGCCAGTGGCTCCTCAGCCAAGCAAACGCACCAGGGATCTGAACCTGCGGTTCCTCTTGTACTGAGCAGGATTACTATTGCAACAACACAACATCAGTAGGGTAAAACTAACCTGTCTCACAACGGTCTAATCCCAGTTTATGCTCCCTATTAGTGGGTGAACAATCCAATGCTTGGTGAATTCTGCTTCACAATGATAGGAAGAACTGACATATTAGGATCAAAAAGTGATGTCACTATGAACACTTGGCTGCCACAAGCCAGTTATCCCTGTGGTAACTTTACTGACACATCCTGCTTAAAACCCAAAAAGCCAGGAGGCAAAAGCTCTCTTGATCTTGATCTCTACTAAGATACATACTTGTGAACTTGCAATATTCCTTTGGTTTCTAACAAAAATCTTATATGTGGAGATTTAAGACCAGGGTCTTCTTAATTCATTAGGGTGGTGCAAAAACCATCTATGTGCTAACAATTAAGTGACAGTAAGCTATTGGTCATATAGTTTCCTTCCTATCTCTGAAGTTTAAGACTCTATGAATAGAGATGTAGATATTCTGTTGAATTTCCTGTGTTATATTCAGTAAACTCCAATATTTCTTATCCAAGGAAACTAGAAAAAAGACCAGTATTCACCAGAGCCCCACATGTTACTATTTATTAGACACCAGCATTAAGCCTTATGCCACAGGGGACAGAACTGTGACGAATTCCTATCCCTCACTGCAAATAGTATACTGCCAAGTATATAATACATCACTGGAATGAGAAAAAAAAAAAAGGGGGAAATTATGATTAAAAAATTATTTTTTTTTTGCATATAAAACAAACAGCAAATGAATGGACAATATATTTTACCTACATTAGGTACATGTGTACAATAACATATATCTTATCTACAATAAGTAGCCACAAGTCTCAGGTAGTAAGGTTAAGGAGAAGTTAAAAAGACTATTGTTTTGAGGTGCTAGTGCTTTTGAACAGTGAAGAGATTTGACATTTCATTTGCCAGTAACATAAAAGTCTAAGACAAAAATGTAGCAAGGAAGAAGAAAGGGTTTGTACTTCAGAGTTTGCTGAGGATCCTCTGAGCCTGAGAACAGCCTGGAGTCATCCTAGAAACTTCTGTATAAAAAATGGACAGACTACTAATGAGCATATACATTAACAAAGGCAAACTCAGTTTACTTCTAAGGATTTTCTGTCAATCTTCATACTATTCCATCATCTATTCTGTAATTACCCATATAGCCCAAAGAAATAACCAGGAGAGGTTTTACACATTAATGCCTTTGCTCTGCAAGAATCATAGAAGCAAAATAAAAAGAAAGGGTACACAAGTTTTCTGTAAAAGCTCCAACTTCTGAAACTCATCAATTATAGTAATGAAAATAAAAGGAGAGTACATCAGCAGAAAGATTAAGAAGCCCCTCATCACCTGGTATAAACTTGTAGTTTTCAGAAGATCAGAATGAGAGATCTCTGTATAATATACATTATACGTTCTGGAAGTGAGGAGGGAAAAAAAGCTGAGATCTGAGAGTCACTTTTATCCACAGGATTTCCCAGACAAAGATACAGAAGCTCTAAAACAGTACTATGCTTACCCTGAATCAAGCAGGGATTGTGGTTTCCTAACTATTTTTATCACCTCTTAATGCTACTACGACTAGAACTACCCGACTTCCAGATTTTTTTACATTTTATATGTATATTTCTTTTTTATTCTTCCATTGATTTAATATTATAAGTAAATATTCCTCTATTTAAAAAATGTCTAATGTATGTAAGTTGTCTTAAGAATAGGGTGAGAAAATATATACATTTTGTAAAAGTACACATTTCTATAAAATCATGACAAATTCTACCAACTACCCTTTGAACTCAGTAGCAGCATCCCACACACAATATAGAATGTCTTATAGTCTTTAAGACTGCACAGAAGAAAGTTGAAATAAGAAAAGCTTCAGAAAAGAACTTTTGTCTTCTATGTATTACTGGTTGGTAACACAAACAAAAAGAAAAATAAACCACTAAATAACCCAAAAAGCAAACAGCACAAAAATCCAAACACAAAATCTTAATGCTATATTGTTTTAACTAAGCACTCAGTGGGGTTATAATGGATGTAAAGAACAAAATGGTGTATTTTGAGACAAAATTAAATTCCAATTTCCAAGGTGAAAGATTAACAGAATTTTAAAATGTGCATCTTTTTGCTTTATTGAAAGTTTTATTTCAAACAGTCATGTAGGATTGTCCTGGTTTCAGCTTGGATAGAGTTAATTTTTCTTCCTAGGAGCTGGTACAGTGCTGTGTTTTGGCTTTGGTGTGAGAATAATGTTGATAACACATGGATGATTTAGTTGCTGCTCAGAGGTACTTACTCTAACCAAGGACTTTTCAGTCTCTCATGTTCTGCCAGCGAGCCAGGGGCACAAAATGACGGAAGAGAGCAGAGACAGACACCTGATTGAAACTAGCCAAAAGAATACTAGAAAATGCTATGCCCAGTATACAAACATGAGGGATTTTTCTCGAAAAGCCAATCGATGCTCAGGATGAGCTGGATATCAGTCAGCAGGTGATGAACAATGGTATTGTGCATCACTTGTATTTTCTGAATTTTAATTTTCCCTTATTTTTGTTGTTTCCTATTATTAATATTAGTATTGCTATTATTCACATTATTTCTATTGTAATTGTATTTAGCTTAATTTCAATTATATGCACAACAAGCCAAGAGGAAGCACAGCCAGGATAGCTGACCCAAATCAGTCAAATTTTGAAAAATCTTTGTTCCTGTTCCCAGATCAGAAAGAATGCAGTTATCTAGAAGTGAATCAGGGGAGCTTCCTGTTATAAGTAGATGTCACTCACTTTTTTTCTGTCTCACTGTGTATGAAATAGGTTTCCATTCAAAGGAAACTCTCCAGTACAAGGTAATTTATTGAGTAAATATTGGTTTGTAAAATTTTGGAGTATTTTAAATCATCAAAAAAGAAGTATTAATACATTAAACATTTCAGAAAGTGTAAGTGATTTTACAAATGAAGCTTCTACTAAGGGAAAGCAGGAGTCATAAAAATAAATCTGGTATATTAGTTTTGCTAACTCTTCCATTTAAGTTGATTCCTCAGGCTAAAATATATCATTCACACAGGTCACCAGGGGGAAAATTCAGATTCCTATTTTTCTTTCTTCCACTCAGGCTTTTTCTTCACATGCAGTCTACTCTGACAGAATTCACTCTGAGGTTTACCATTAACTTCAACAAAATATTACATGTAATTCCATCTTTAAAGTGATATTTGACAATTTATACTTAGTCTGAAAATAATTTTATTGTTTGATTTTATTGAGGTTGTTTTACTTTGTTTTTTCTTTTCAGCTTAGAACAACTATTCATTTTTGTGATATGATTTGTATCCACACGTGATCGTTGTAGCCCCACATACCTGCATCATCTCCTCTGATTTAGGTTGGCTCATTGTTAACGTATTAACTTCAGGGAACTTCAGGTAACACATAATCATGAAATGGCAAAGAAATTGATATTATCCTAATTTCCCTAACTTTTATCACATAATTATTTGTACTTTGTTCAGGGGAATGATCAAAAATTACTAGTATCGTGCCACTGAAAGTCTTGGTGAAATATTTTGGTGAGCTATGACAGTTCTATTAAATCAGACTCTAAGAATCATCAAGACCCAACAAAGTCTATTAACATTCACAATCTATGTTAATGTAAATACTACATGGCAATAAATGAAGATTATTAAAGACCTGCAGTTTCTACTATTCTGGATTCAATTTTGGATTACTGCTTAAAGAATATTCACAGTTCCCTATCTAGTGGCATGCCAGTTTGCAGAAGAAAAAAAAAAGTTTCTTCTTTCATAATAATTATATTTTATTATAAATATTTCTATTATGAAAGAAAGATCAACTTGATCAATTTTCTGTCCTCAAAATAATCTTACGATGTCTAGAGCATCCTTATAGGCCCCTTTCAGATACTGAAATGCTGCTATAAGGTTTCCATGCAGCCTTCTCTTCTCCAGGGTTTCTGGGCTGCAACTCTACACTGCCAGCTCATGTTCAGTTTCTCTTCAAGCAACACCCCCAAGTCCTTCTTCGCAGGGCTACTCTTAATCTCTTCTCTGCCCAGCCAACAGCTGTGCTTGCCATTGCCCCGACCCAGGTGTAAGACATTGCACTTCACATTTTTGAACTTCATGAGGCTGGTATTGGCCTACCTCTCAAGCATGTCAAGGTCCCTCTGAATCCTATCCCTTCACTCCAGTGTATTAACCAAAACACATAACTTAGTGTCATGGGCAAACTTGCTGAAGGCACACTCAATCCCACTGTCCATGTGACTGACAAAGATGTTGAACAAGATCAGCCCCAACACAGATCCCACAGGGACACCACTCGTTACTGGTCTCCAATTGGACATTGAGCCACTGACCACAACTCTTTGAGTGTGGCCATCCATCCAGTTCTTTATCCACCAAGTGTTCTATCTATCAAATTAATGTCTCTTCAGTTCAGAGGCAAGGATGCTGTTTGGGACAGTGTCAAATGTTTTACACAAGTCCAGGTAGATGACAACATGCTCTGCCCTATCCATTAGATCTGTAGCCCCATCATAGAATGCCCCTGAATTGGTCAGGCAGGATTTCCTCTTAGTGAAGCCATGCTGGCTGTCACCAACTACCTTGCTGTTTTTCATGTGCCCTAGCATGCCTTCCAGGAGAATATGCTCCAAAATTTTTCCAGGCACAGATGTGAGACTGACTGGTCTGTAGTTCCCTTTGTCATCCATTTTCCCTTTCTTGAAAATGGGGGTTATATTTCCCTTTTTCCATTCATTGGGAACTTCTCATGACTGATGTGATTTTTTCAAATATGATGGACAGTGGCTTATTAACTTCATTCAACAGCTTCTTTAGGACCCATGGATACATTTCATCAGGTCTCATGGACTTGTTGTGCACATTCAGTTTGTTAAGTATGATTGAAATCAAGTAATTCATCTAACAAATGAATTTAAAGGACTGAAAAGTTGCAAATTCTCACAAAAAATGTGTTCAGAAAACCTTATGCACAGTCTTTATATCCCATCTGTTTATCCACATTTGCAATTGAAATGTTAAAACTATATTTAAAAAATAGAGTTTCTGAAGAGACATAAAGAGAGCTAAAAATATGTAAGAAAAGAATGAATCTTCTCAATAATAAAAACTTATCTGTCCGCAGATACAATCAGTCAGAGCTGAGGAGAAATACAAAATCTATTTCCTTTTATGCGATGTGGCCCATACAGCTATGTATAGAGGTTCCTTAGTTTCACTACAGAAACCACACATGGCATTTTCAGTTTCTACAAGGACATTAATAATATTATAACCACCTGTTTTTCAGTAAGATCAAAGATTTCCTTTTAAGAAAAGTTAAGTAGAGATGTTATCAATCTGCAAATGTAAAACTTTGATTCAAAGATACTTAGAACTGAAACCATTGATCATAAAATAGAATCATAGAATTGTTTGGTCTGGAAAGGACCTTAAGATCATCTAGTTCCAGCCCCACTGACATGGGCTGGAGCATCTCACACTAAACCATGTCACCCAAAGCTCTGTCCAGCCTGGCTTTGAATACTGCCAGGGATGAAGCATTTATCATTTCTTTGGGCAAAATGTTCCAGTATCTCACTGGAATATCTTGTAAAGGGCTAAACAATCAATTCCCCCTACCCCAACAGGATATTATTTTTCATTACTTTGCAGCTTCTATAAACAAACTACCAAAACAGAAACGACTTGGCAGGGGAACTGAAAGTTAATGTTTATCAAATTTTCTGCAGATTTTATGTGAATTACCAGCCAGCAGAACATCCTTAGTCCTAAGGAAATGATATACTACTGATAAAGATATATAGACAACTGAAGTGAGCTCTAACACCACTTTACCCAAAACAAACAAAAAAAAAATACGAAGTTCAGATGCATCTAGGAGGAACAAGTGTCTATGAGCAACAAGAAACGGTCACTGTGACATCAAGGCACACACTATGGGAATGATTTTCTGCTGATGTTCGCTTCACCAACATGAAACAAATACTGATGTGACATCAAGCAGGCATCAGATAATATCACTCAGTTTTCTAATATTTGTGGATAACAACCTCATAGACTAATGCTATGATCTACTAGTTACCCTTTCAAATCTGTAGTCCCTTGGTGAGGGGGGGCAAGGAAGGAGGAAAAAAAAAAAAGGAAAAGAAAAAAAATCCACAACTTACTGTCTACTCTTGAGAAGACTCAGTCCAAGCAAAAAAAAAAGGTTTTGATGAAGAATTTCTGAGATACAAGAATAAAACAATTTTAAAGGGGTTAGGCACACTTATGTGGTGGGATGTTTTTGTGTCTACAGTGACAGACATTCAGCACAGGCAAAAATGAAACACTGCATAATGTTCCGAGCTAAGGGAATGGACAGTTAAAAATCAATCTCTATCTCACATTTCCAGCTCTGAACCTGAAAATGACAGCTATTATCCAGATTTACATTTTATCCCAGCTAGAATAGAGCCAATAAATCACTGGGCTTTTGGCTGCTCTGATAATTACAGTGTGAGTGACTGGTATGAGTTGCACTTGGGGCTAGAGCAGAGTGGAAAGAATGATGGTGAAAAATGGGTTTGATTTCCATGTTGAGATGAGAGCTTATGACATGCAAATTGCTGAATACAGTAACCTATGCTGAGACCCATTAGCCCCCTATATCAAATATCCAGACACAGTAAGTCTGTGTAGTAGAATACCTTTAATGACCTAATAGCTCATGTGAGCAACCATAGTTTAAAGGAGGCAGGGGAATTTTTACCGGTATATCAGAAAAATATTCCTATGTGTCTGCCAGAAATGATTTCATCATTGTCACAGTGTTCAATGCAGACTATCAGTTGGTTTCTGTGAAAACAGAAACACTTTCATTTCATTCTCAGTTATGATTAGTATAATTCTAATACAATTCTAATCATATATCTGTGTATTAGATTACTGGTTATACAGACTTTTCAAGAGTATTTAAATGAAGACAAAATCCAAACATTCCTAAATCTGTACTGTATTACCCTCATTTCATTCTGTAAGAATTTCTTTCATTCCTGAAATATAAGTTACAGTTCTTGTCTCATGATAAACTTATCATGTTTCACACCCCACTTCCCCCCCCCAGTTGTCTTGGTTCCTGGTCTGTACAGCAACTTCCATGCTGATTTCCGAGGCCCCCTTGGGATTCTGCCAAAAATGTTAAATGGAAGAATTAACTTTATTACTCTCTATGATTGTCTTGATTTATATTATAAAATTCTAATAAATCCTCCCAAATAAAAGAGAAAAAAAAATGTAAATGTCAGAGTACTATTTTTCAGCGACTCTACTCATATCCTTTGATGAACTGCCTAAAACTGTATGCAAACAAATCTAAAAATAGGTATATTTTTATTAATTTAACTTGAGAAAACTATCTTAAATACAGCTGCTAATTCATGTAATTGAAGTTGTCTTGGGGAGTTTCAACAGTGGGGTGTCCTTATGATCACAATAAAGGTATCATATTACTCAGATTCTGTGATGCATGATTACAGATTGTTGAATACAAATTTCACCATGCTGCTTTTTCTCTTAATTCTTTATCTTTAGTTCTTTATTGCATTATATGAGACCAGCTATTTCTCTTTTCATAATAAATTCTTCTGCGAGTGGGTCTGCAGATAAAGCTGTTTATTCTTACCTTATTTATTTCTGCCTTACAAAGCTATGGGGAACATCAAGAATGCTCCAGTAATTGTATCAGGTTGACATTCAACTGCAAAAAAAACCCCACCAAATTTCTATTTAGTGTTGAACACAATATGACTTTAATATCAGTTTGTTGTATTATAAAAACAAAAATTACCTGCAGAGGACATAACTTAAAAATCTGTATTATTGTAAAGAATAAGTGCATAGAATTTTTCAATCAACTTGAAATGATCATGCAGAGATTAAAAAACTATAGAATCATAGAATAGTTAGGGTTGGAAAGGATCTTAAGATCATCTAGTTCCAACCCCCCTGCCATGGGCAGTGACACCTCACACTAAACCATAACACCCAAGGCTTATATTTCCTCCTCTTTTGGGGCATTAAAATATCTATAAAAAGGAGAGGGTAGGAAGTATTAAATGTGAAGGTTCTTCAACTTGTCTGAGATTATACCCACCAAATCTTTGCAGTGGTTATAAATGGATGAGATCATACTAACTGTAAAAAAAGATAATAAAATATAGATAAATTGTAGAGAAACTAAGACAAAACATAAAAGAATATGAAATAATGCCATTACAGAACTACTTTAAAATCAAGAATGATAAAAATGAGAGGAAGAAGAGCCCTTAGACAGGACGGAAAAGCGAGCAGCTTGAAATATAGAAGAAAATAGAAGGAAGTTAAAACAAGCTGGATAGGGAGTACAAATTGCCCTGAAACAGGAAATAACTATAGGCTTTCATACAGACTGGGTTGCTGTACTTGTCTCTTGTGTTTCACCTGCTGTAGTGGGTCTCTCATTGGCCTTAAGAGCAGCAAATCAGTTTTGCAAGGGCACTTCTGGCTTTGGGGGAAGTCTCTTCCTCCAGCAGATCCTGCAGGTCCTTGCCATCGCGAGCTTCCATTTCCCTTCATTATTGCCCCCCCCTTGCTCACAGTTATTTTACATCAGGCTGCTAAGGGCCTTATACTTTCAGGTTTTGAATATAGTAAAAGATGCGGATTTCACAGCCTCTCTGGGCAGCTAGTTCCAATATTTCATTATCCCCTTTGTCAGTTTTTTCCTTACTATCCATGTAAAGATTCCTTAGTTTAAACATGCGTTCATTGCCTATTGTTCCATATCCATCTCTGCCTCCATCTCCACTACACTTTCTTCTTTGGTCATTGTAGACAGTAAGGTCTTGCCTTCACTTCACCATCTTTTTTAGGGTTGAACAGTCCCAGCTCTGTCAGCTTCTCTGTGTATGTCAGGCACTCCAGAAATCTTGTTGGCCTTTCAGCATGTCAAATACATTTATTGAAATGTAAAATCCACAGTTAGTGTATGAATGAGGATTTGTTTGCATACACGCTAGGCAATAAGATATGAAATCATATTCCCCAATAAGGATTTCCAAATTCAGTCATTACGCACACAACTAAACCTATCTTCAAAGAACATCAACTCATAACTGATAACCCATTTACAAAAACCCCAATTATTTTACCCATGAATAAAAGTAGAAATAGCAACATTAAAAGACAAATGTGTTCTGTATTCTTTATTAATTAATTTCTCATTTAATTTTCTAACTTAATAAGAGATTTCTCTTCCTTAAAGCCAGACTCTTAATTAACCTACTTCTGAATACAATAATGAATTTTGCCTTATACATCAACTCCATTGATAAGGATGTTCTGGGGTCACAAATGTAGTATGTTCATTACTAGGAGTCTACAGCATACTAAATATGATGAAATTATTAGGACAACTCCTAGTATTATAACTGGACATAAAGACCTACTTGATAAGTTATATTTCTCCAAATTCTGTAGCTAGTAAATCTTAAAAAGGAAACATTCCAGGAGAACAACAACAACAACTAAAAGAATAGGAGTGGTATACATTTTCTTCTTCAAATATATTTGAAATTTTTCTTCACTTTGAAAGTACATCTACTAGTCAGTTTGAATAAATAAAAAATATATGTACTCCAAAGCAGTGATTTATACTGTATTTTGAACTAAGTAGTGTACACCACTGTTAAGCAGCTAAGACTCTATTGCATTCAGGAATCAAAAGTGTAATATGTATGAAGATTTTTAAGTTCACTATTATATGCTACATTATGCTATCAATTACAGTTTCAGAAGGTTTGGGTTAGAAGAGTGATGTTTCATGAAACTATACCTAGTTGATGTAGCAGGCATAATGAACTAACCACTTGTAAGATGAAGTAACACTACAGAGTATTTAGAATGGAAAGAGATATTTCTCTCATGGCACATATATTCTGAATAAGGTCAGCTGCTGATAGCATGAATTCCCAGTAGTAATCCACCTAGTTAATATACAGATACTCTACATTTTAGAATAATAACATTTACTCTACCTTCGGTATTTTTGTTTTGTTTTTTTTAATAGATTGCCTTTTTTATCAAGGTATTAGTAGGGTTAAAAGAAACAGCTTGACCTTCCTTCAGTAACAGCTGCAAATTAATAAAATTTGTCAGACAGCTTCAAACAGCTCATGCAAGAAGTGTCCTAGGGTTAAAAAAAAGGATGCTGGAGAAGGACTCTTTATCAGGGACTGCAGTGAAAGGGCAAAGTGTGATGGGTTTAAACTTAAACAGAGGAAGTTCAGGTTAGATATAAGGAAGAAATTCTTTACTGTGAAGGTGATAATGCACTGGAATGGGTTGCCCAAAGAAGCTGTGAATGCTCCATCCTTGGCAGTGTTCAAGGCCAGGCTGGACAGAGCCTTGGGCAATTTGGTCTACTGTGAGGTTCCCTGCCCATGACAGGGGGGGTGGAACTAGATAATCTTAAGGTCCTTTCCAACCCTAACTGTTCTATGATTCTATTAACTTCAGGTATAATTTGTCATGTGATTGAAGTGCTTCCAAATTATAGATACAAAGTTATATCAACTACTTTTTCTTAAGAAGAACATCTCCATATATAAATTAAAATAATCTGGATTGTGAATGCTCCATCCCTGGCAGTGCTCAAAGCCAGGCTGGACAGAGCCTTGGGGGATTTGGTCTAGTGTGAGGTGTCCCTGCCCATAGCAGGGGGGGTTGGAAGTAAGTAATCTTGAGGTCCTTTCCAACCCTAGCTATTCTGTGGTTCTATGATTCTGTGATTAGTGATAGAATATTTTATAATGAATAGTCTAGAGTTACAACAAAAGTTTTCATCTTATCTTGTCCATCAGCAATGCCTGATAATGATTAAAAAGGTTTGTGTTCAGTATACTTTTTCCTAAACTCTGATTGTTTGCTAAATGTTTTTAAACTCTTTATTAGCAAAACTCACTTTCAAATTAAGGCGATATTAACAAAAATTATCTTTTTGTCACTGGCTATTTTTGAATAGTTTTGTTTTGAGAAAAGGGAGTGAATTTATATAAATCAGGCTGAAAGTTGGTTTTTTTCTACCTTTTTTTTTTTATCCCAGCAACCTTTTCAAATAGGAAATAGGTTTTGTGACCAGGAATTGTCTGTCTCTTGCTGATAAAGAGACAAGACAAGTCGAGAGACATTACAAGCCACAGAATTCTCAAGTTACCTCTCATCTTAGGTCTGAGCACTAAGATGCTATAGTGAAGTGGGACAAGAGGATGATGCTGTATCACCATCTTTTGATCCTGAGTATGCGAACAAGTTGTTTGTTTTTTTTTTATTACAGCATTTAGAAAGATTCTCCTGAAGATTTGATTCACCCTTCATATATAGGCAAAACCCACGCAATTTCAAGATGCCATTTGCAACTTTCTCTCTTATGCAGTCACTATCAATTTTAAACACACTTGTATTCTATTTCCTGGCATATAATTAAGAAAATCAGAAGTGTGATTAAAGCAGATTTGTAAGAAGTATGAAATTATTCTTTTTCATCTATGTATTAAATTGCAAAAAAGAGAGTAAGGTTTCTATGCAGAAATTCCAGAGCTATCATTTTCTCTGAATACAAATTGAGTTTCTATATGAAGATTAATTTCCTCACCCTTTTCATCATGATGCACGTGCAAGCATCAGAAAATTTCTATTATTTCTACTTGTCAGGTTTCTCTATTATCCCCTCAGGAGCACAAAATACCAGAATTTCCTGCTACATCCAAATAAAGAAATACTGAGCAGTACTACTCTAGGGTATATATGTTTTTTCATAATAAGCAAAAAAAGAAAAAAAAATCAAGGAATTATAGTAAATAATTTTGACTACCAATTTCCTTGAATGCGGTTGACCCAAGTGAGTAATTTTCAGAGAATCATTCATGGAATTAATTTTCCTTCTTCTTTACTTATGGAAAGTCCATGAACCATTCCTAATCTATTTGAGTGTATTTCTATCTAGAATAGAATTCCCCTAAGCACATGGTAACATTTTCAGTGAAGACAACAAGCTTTCTGTCAGTGGAACTGTAACTAAGAAATATATCCCCCAGGCTTTCAAATCTATATGGATTTATCACACATAGCTAAAATTTGATCTCTATTATTTTAATCTTATCAGTAATTTTATGTATATGAATAGTCGCATATAAAAGACAACTGAACTACTCATATGCACAGAGTTGAGTGTGTGCTCAAAAGTATGTGGGACTAACATTCATGCTTATAGCACTTATAGCACTATAATTCAGCATTATGTCTCCTCTGGTCTTTTGCAATCCACTTTTTGTTAGGAAAATCATCTTCAATTACTGGAAATACCTCGCTATGCATCATAAGAAAAATGCTTTTTTAATAAAGAGAATCCAGGTATACTGGTAAAATACTGTGATTGAATACCTTTAATGTTTTAGCTTCATTAGGCAATGACAGGCTGTCATGCTCTTATTTATTCTGGTTGACTTGCCAGCCTTTTCCTGTGGCTATTAATGATGACAGATCATTTATTACTCTATGAGAATACAAATATGATTCCATCACTGTCTTATATATTTTCCCAACCCCACAAATTGTTAACTAAGAGCTCTACATACTCTCATGAAAAAAAAAGATATATACCTATATACTTGTAGCTGAAACATAACTGAAGCACATGTAAACGCAGAATTAATCAATGATTAATTTCCTAACCATGTTTCAGCAGTACTTCCTTTTGAAAATATTTCAAGATTTATTACGCCTCTATTGACACACAGTACTAGTGTTTCATGGGTTTTTTTACCTAAGTTATGTTTGACTTTTCTACTGAAATTAAAAATGTGAATGTGAGAATAAGAATTTTTATTCAGAAGAAGGTTGCTAAAGGGAAAAAGATATACAGTAGTGTACTCCTTAGAGAAAAGGGGCCTCCACCCTTGTGTTTGCAATATTATTAATTAAACTCTGTACATAGTGTTTCAGTGATGAGTGACAAATTTGACATATGAAGAAAACAGTTTAAATTTGGAGGAAAATTAAATGTTTTCTTTACATTGAGGATAATGCTATCTTAGAATAACAAAATCTAAACCATCTCCTTCATGACAGAGGAATTACTAACCCATGAACCAAAACTGTTGGTGAAATACTGACAAATAACACTGATTACCTTAGAAAGTTATTCACCACCAAATGAAACCGACAACCCAACTTTCAGTGTTCAAGAGTAATGAATACAATAACAGCATCATCAAAACAGCTTTACATGGAAAGCAGACTGAATGCACAAGATTCCTAAAGCTAATGTTTTTAACTTTCTCCAAGTTTCCTTATTCAGAAGAACTGTTAACATTTTTATATGACAGAATATGATATGACATGCAATAAAAAAGTGTAACTTAGTATACATAAAAGTGAAGTTTATCAAACAGGTATTTCTACACATTTTCTACAACCCTGTGGAGAAGATGACAAAATACACCCTAATCTGGTGACTAAGTTTGATTTAGCAAGACTTAATATATTATTTCTGTTCAGTTGTGGGATTTAGTTTCCAGGATTCAGAATGAAGTGTTAGCTTATTGTAAGTCTAAATATGATGTGTACCTAGAAACAATTCAGTGTGTAACAATATTGATCAGGCTGCCAAGCTATGTATTATTTAATCTCAGTGTTATGAAATTACCCTCGTGCAATAGTGGCAGCAACTGCTGTCTCTTTTTCCCCTACAGAAGGAAAGGAAAAACACTGTGAAATGAACTCTGCTTTGAATAACCAGGCTTTACTTGAAAGTCATTACTGATACCTCCTCTACCCAGTGAAGGGGGATGTAAGAAAAAACAGTCTATCTTCTACCACTTGTGGCTGCATTGAAACAAAGAAATACAAAATGAAGTATAATCTTTTGTAAAAATGTAAAATCATTCTGCTTTGTTCTTCAGTAATGTTGAGCTTGGTAGCTTTACCGAAAATAGCAACGGATAAGAGCTTTGTGGTAGGTGAAAGTGAAGTATATTGGGTAAATGTTCTAAAATAACCAGCTAGAATCAAACTAGTGTTTGCTGATATGACAACGGGACTTTCCAAACCTAAAGTTCAGCCAAAGGACGAAGTGATGAAGCTGAAGGTGATGAAGAAATGACCACCAGGAGTCCCAAAGACCACCACCACATTCTTGTGTGCATGCAGAAATGTTCATGGGATTATGCAGAGTGGTTCTCAGAAATCTAATGAATATGTATGACATTTACAGGAAATATAATGAATATGCATGTTAAGCAACAATACAGTCACAGTCTGTTGGATGCTTAGGAAAGACACGTTATGTGGAGATACCCCTCGTGTCTCCCAGTACTGCAATAAGGAATACCCGCTTGTCAAGTTAAAACTTTGTTGGTGAGTTCTTAGCGAGTTCTACAAATCTGTGTGTACTAAAATCACAACTCCTAATGCATGAATTGTAAACCATCCCAGCCCAAAACTTATCTACCTGCCTGACAAATGATGTGAGGTTGAATATCTGTGCAGTCAATTAATAGGCTGAGAATTTGAACAAAGGAATGAATTCTTCTGTCAGGGGATATCCTCCAAGTCTCTAAACTGTTTGGGTTTTACATAAAGCACGCAACATCATTGAATTTCACAAAAAAAAAAAAAAATCACCTCACTTGTACACAGCTATCCTGAAGTCACCTCCAGAAAAATTCTGCAATTACTAAAAAGGGAAGTCTTGATGCCCTGAATATGGGTACTATATCAGTCTAGTATGTAGCTGGCACATTATTTTACTATTAATTAATGAAGCAAAACAACTTAATCTCTGTGACACAATTGCAAAGCTAATTACATACTCTTACTCCTAACACCCCATGAAATCATTGCTCCCTTGTTTTCTAAAAATAACAACTAAATTACCATGAGACTGATAAACTTTCGTGTATGCAGATATGTTATTCCCATGAGATATACTAGGAATATCACAGACCAGTAAAATCTACTTTAAAGAATTAGAAATAAATTCCCCCCCAAACAAAAAAATATTAATATAAGCCTACAGATTTTATATTTTCCTTAACTTAATAGGTAGATACTTTTCATGTTCTGAACTTATGTGTCGTAAGTACTTGGCAAGAAATAGGCTTCAACAGCAAATTAAATTGTGATTTCAAACTGATTTAATTTTTAGAAAATAAGGATAACTTCTGCTGAATCTGCACAATGAAAATTACAAGACTTCATATTATGGTATTCCATTTCAGAAATGTAGAAAAAAACCCCACATTTTCCTTAAAAATATAAACATAAAAAGTTAAACATAAAATTGTTTACAGACACTGACAGCACAGTAAAAATCTCATTTCCCTATGAAAACCAGAGAAAATTGCTGAGTTTAAATGTTCCGTATATTTTAGTAAAATTTCTTTTAGTAAAATTACTTTTATTCTTTCATAATACCATTTAAACCACAATGTTCTTCTCTTGTTCTGTGAATCTTAAATTCTTTTCTGCAGAGTCAACAGCTCCTAAGAAAAAAATTGTGCTTACCTCCTAGTCTAATTGTTTGGATGCTCAAATTATTTAACACTGAAGACAAAACTATATCCTCCATCTGTATTAATTTAAGATTTTTGTTTTCAGTAACATTCAGAATGATAGAACAATTTTTGGGAACTTTTCCAATGCCACTTGATTTGCTTTTATTATTTTTTTTTCAAAAAAAATGTCTGAGTAAAATTTTGTCCTTGTCATATAGACCTTGTGTCAAAACACAGCTGGCTAAAGTCTTGACTGAGTAACTATTACAGGCACTTCTGTTCCATAAGTGAAACCAAGCTCAGCATTCATTTCTCACCCTTCTTTATTCTTTTTTGCTTTACTCAATACTTCCTTCAAGTTTGGAATAGCTTCCTCAAGCCTATGTGCTCATGAATTTCTCTTTATTCACATAAATTACCCCTAAGACCACAATTTAATAGCAAAAGACATAAAAAGAGAATTACTTATGTGCTTAAAGTAGAAAAATAAATTCTATGATAAAAAATAACTTCATTTGTCTTATTCTATTTAGTTAGGAAATCATAATCTTTTAATTGCCATACTCATGTAGGCTTTTAGCTCCCTTAAAGATACTTTAGATCAAAAGACCTGACAGTGAAATAACTTGGCTGTAAAATAAGACTATCTGTGAGACTTAGCTCATGAGCTGGTAATGTCTACCTTCCCCCTGTAATTTACTTTTTAAAAGTCATTTACCTAGTATTTAATTTTGCTAAACTTTCTCTTACAGCGAAGATGAAGGGGTGCTATTTGTTCTTCAAGTTTTTCTCATTTCCTTCTCACTTTTTATTCCTTAACTCCAAGAGCAGCATTTGGTTTTGCTTCCTTCACTTCTGTAGGATTTAAAAAGAAGACTTTGCTGCTTCAAGACTACTTTGACTGGTCATGCATGGCCTTGTTTATTACTTTGTCTTTAGTAACAGGTGGCACCATGTAGTAAATACGCCCTGAAAGCTCAGCTATGTTTACATTTGCTCATTAAACATGCAAACATACAGAAAAGAAAGAAGGAAGAAAGGGAGGCAGGCAGGCAGGAAGGAAGGAAGGAAGGAAGGACAGACAACAAAAATCACAAAAAATAAATATCCCAACAACAAAACAAACAGAAAACAAACAAAAAGAAAGCATTGAAATCAGTGGACTCATGATGATATAATAGATACATGGATCAATGATTTGCTTAATGTCTAGACAGGGGAGGATAATGTGCCATGGTCCAGTTTGAGCCTGAGGTCTGAATTTATCACAAGGACTATTTCCTATGAACTTTGACTACTCATTCATTTAAAAAAGAATACCCACATTTGGTAACCAAATGTGATAATGTTTAATAAATGTGTGTTCTGTTGCTTATAGGAAGTGTTTGCATTGAAGAATAATCAATTTATAGTTAAGCAGATTTTGGTCATAATGATTTTGTGAAAGAAGAACTTTTTCTGCTCATTCTTTCTTTGTCCTGTTTGAAGTCTCACATAATATTTCCTTACATTTTAACCAGTATTACCTAAAAATATATGGACAGTATCATTAGAATTCCACAATCCTGAGTGAGTATTGAAATTCTGTTAGGAAATACAAAATAAAATATAACTTTTTGATTGTACCAACTAGGCACATATAATTTATATCTCAGAAATAAAATACTTAATTTGATTCATTAATTACAGCAGTGAAAAATTGCAGCAAGACCCTAAAGTCCTGGCAGTCTAATTTCAGAGATATTTTGGTGGCCAGTTTGGAATTCTTATTGTTGGATAAGATGATATTCTCTAGAGAAAAAATAATTTTCTGTAACTGAAATGATCTTCTAAAAGGAAAGCATAAATGATTAGGTGAAATAAAAGGCTAAACTATGTTTTAAGTACTAATATATTTGATGTTTGTACAGTAGGAAAAAGCTTTTTTGTTCTGAACTAATACTGATAAGCCAAACCTTCTATTTCCTGTTATATGATTTCAAATTTAAATCATAAGTGATTTCACTGTCATAGCTCAGAACATTTATGCAAAAGGGGAAACAGGACAGTAAAGAAGATGTACTCTGAGCATGACTACATAAGATATCTAGTAATTCTTGTTTTCCAAATTCCACATTGTGCAAATTAAATAATCATATTTTTTCTGTGTCGTTAAACAGATAAGTAATATATCTTTTCCTTTCTTAAAATTTTTATTTCCTAGTATCACACTCCTATTTCAGACATTGAAACAGCAAACAAATTGATGTTTTGCTTCTAAACATATGCTTTATTTGAGAGGATGGAGGAATTAAGAGTGCCAGTCAAACCTACTTTGATTCCCATTCCTGTTTGGTAGAAAGCAGTTTCTGGGAAATGCTGAACATCTTCACTGGAAACATATGTCTTTGAGATATTGCAATATCTCAAAGATCAGAAAATGACATTGAATAATTAAAGCTTAAATGATAAAAAAAACAAAAAACAAACAAAAACAAAAAAAAACTTTCTCTCAAGTTTTTATTTTTTTCTCCTGAAGTATTTAAGTGCTTAAAATTATTTTCCAGTGTCTGATATTTTTTAAAATTAGGGTTTTTTTATTTTATGGAAACAATATTTTATATTCTTTTTGGAGGTTGTCACAGCAAGTGTCTACAATATCTAAGGAATATAATGAGACTGCCTAGATCAATGTGAGATGAAATTCAAGGCCCTACCACACACTTCTTATCATTTCATTATCTGATCATCAGAAGTTTAAGCCTAAGCAGGCTGAAAAGTTTGTTAAACTTCTGAATGCTACCCCACAAGACACAGATTTTCACCAGTTTGAGTTGAGAAGCATTTAACAAGTGGTGTTTTAGAGGTACAAAGGAAAAACTAGAGGCCCTGTCTCTGTGTATGCTAAAATATGTTCCTCCTCTTGCACTAATGGAAGGAGTTAGAACCTGAAACTCATGCTTCCCAAGAGAATATCCTAACTACAAGAAAAAAGAGAGAAAGGAAATCAAATAATAATATTTAGTATGTAGGAAGGAATGTTCTGGAGGAGGGATTTGTGTTCAAGGGAGCACCTATATTCATTTTGGACTAAAGAACCATACATAAAGAATACCACCATGATGGGAATCAGAATCTGATATTACTTTTTCTGTGTCACATGAGAAAAATGAAGCACCAAACTGAATTGAAGTGTCACAATCTGGATGTTAGCCGACAGACACAGGGGTATCAAAGGCCAAAAAAACTATATTAGTGGATGATGGCACTCAGTAGATTTCCTGTTCCCAGTGAGCCCAGAACATTTGTTGGATAACTCCCGTTATGTAGATCTTGAGAGAATGCAACAGCAAGTAGTTTACAAGTTTAAGGGTTATGACAGAAATTATCAATGAATCTGAGCTTGATAGAAACTGATCCCATGGCCATCAGTGGTGCACACTGGTAATATAATTGGAGGTTTGGCCTATACATTCAAGGAAACATTTGCAGAGGAGCTTTTGGAAAAAAATATGTTGGTTTCCCACTTATGTTTTGTATAAATATAGGAGACATATATATGAGCATAAAGTTTGCATTTAAAATAAAATTAAGCATTTGGAGGGTGGCAGGTTTAGGTGTGAAAAAAAAATCAAAAACCCCAAGTAGTTGTCTTGCAATTTTGTAACAGATAATTTCCCTCTTTTCTATTACTCATTCTGCTATTTTCTTTCTGCTTCTGACCTTCTTTCTTTATCCCTTGTGATAGTGACATTTTGACATTCTTTTAAATCCCATCTACATTATACAAAATGACCATGTTGCAGACAGAAAGCAGCAGAGCTATAGCTCCAACATGATTAAAACATAGCTTGTTTTTATAATCTCTGTGCTGATGAATGCTAGTCAGGTAACATCAAACAGTGCTTGAAAAGTGTCAGAGCAGTTCTATTTTGTAAAGGTCCCAAATTCTGCTATTTACAAAAACATTAAGTAAACATTGTTGACTGTCTTTTTCCAGTCAGAGCAAATGCTTCTTGCAGTAGACAAGGGAACAACTGCAGTACTATAATGAAAGCAAGAATTTCCTTCTCCTGGTGAGAAACATGGAGATCCTCAGAACTCCTGTACCCCAGTGCAATAAAAATCTGCTTGATGCACAGTATACCAAATGCTTTCAGGATATAATTTTAGACTGAAGAATTGTTGACAGCTATATGGCTAGGTCCATTTTCATGTCTCAAGTAACCTTCTATATATAATGTTTCTTATTATTCTAATGATACTGGTGGGCCATAAGCACTGAAAATAAACAATGGTGTCTGCAGTGCTGGGATTAAAAACCTTCTAATTCTGTCTCAACTGTTTTCATTTATTTACAGAATTTGCAAGTAGCTCTGCAAGTTGCATAACTGCTTCCTAAGAAGCTGTTTCCTGCCAGGAGGAGAGCAACAAGTTTGCTCCCCAGAACACCATTTTCTGAAAAAATGCAGACTTTTCAGCCATGCTGAAATGAGAATTGAACCAACTGATACTAAACCACAGTATTTTGTGCCTAGTGTGAGCTCCACTCGAGTTACTTCAAAGTTGTAAAGTCCAACTGAGTGTGCACACTGTGTAATTTAATGAGTATGGGAACCAGTAAGAACACTTAAGAAATTCCAGTGGTTTGCAGCATATACAATATCTTGATTCAGACAGTTTTCAAAGCATATAACAAAATTAGTATTATTTTTTTTTAAAAAGCTGAAATAATCGAATTATTTGCAAATCGAAGAACTATTAAATATGGTAGTTTCTGTGTTTTGGTGTTTGGTTTTGGGTTTGTTATTTTTGTTCGGGTTTTTTTGTTTTGTTTGGTTGGGTTTTTTTGTTGGTTGGAATTTTCTATTTATTAAAAGAAACAATTGACAAATACGTACTGCAAATGTGTGTTTGTGGTGACTGGACATTTAAAATTGTATCCTTCCAGAAACACTTAATTTACATAGACTTTTTCTTGTCTAAGTCTTTAACTATCAGGTTGCTTCCAACCCAGTCTGGTTGGATTGAGAGTAATATATCTAGGGATGGTTCCACTTTTGGTGGGGAAGGTGAAAGGACAAAATATAAAAAAGGTTGCTTTAAAAGCTAAACAGATCTCTCCTGCTTTATAATCAAAGCTGTCACCTTCTGTAGTAGAGCTCATATATTTTCTGACATTAACACATCCTTTCCTCCTTGCTAGGTTGTATCTTCTCACCTCATATATCACCAAGATTATCCAAAGGATTGGTATTAGTCTGACAGACAGAATTCATAAAAAAATAGTTCTCTTTCTTTGTAATCCATTTTGGCATTATCCCTGGTGTTCTACTCAGCATCCTATTCTCCGTATGCCAGGTAGTAATATATAAATTATTGTTTGACCTTCGCAGGATCCAAAGAATATTCTTTCCTCTTGGATATGTCTCCTACCATCTCAGGAGCTAAATCAGGAAGTTTTATCTTTCTGCTTCCTCTCTACTGGCTGACAAAAGTAAAGAAGGAAAATGAGTTATTTTTGTTATTTTACGTATTAGAAGAAAGCCAAGTGGTCACAATGTAACTTTAGAGGAAGGGATGGTTTCTCCTTCTGCTATTGAAATTTGTCTTTTACTGGAAACAGATTTAGCTGTGGGTTATTGGTTAGAAGTAAGTCCTTGCGTTACTCTAGAGCTATATTGAAGCTCATTGGTCAGATAACTGGTGTTTTGAGTTTTTTAATTATTATTATTATTTTACTGAAACGATCAGCTGTAAAACAGTTAACAAGAAGTACATGACTGTGCACATTTCAACTACTGTTTCATGTTTCTTTTTTACAGACCAAGCAAATTCACCAGTGCTGTCATATCCCCATCTTTGCAAATGTAAAGACTATATTATAGTAGTTGAAGTGATGGATTGAACTGGACAGGAAAATTGAAGGGTGAGTCTTGGGGAGATTTTAAAATCCAGATGAGATTGCATGACCACAGGTAAAAGTAAATTATTTTTTGTTTTCTTCAGGCTGTGATGCCAAATCTTATTCTGTGGAACTTAGACAGTTTTAGTAAGAAACCAGAATTGAATAACAAATATATTCCTTGAGTGATAAAATTGTCTCGGGAAATCACACTGACAGTGTTTTTTCAGCACTACAGTTTCTTTAACAGGTGAAAATGTAATTTCTGGTTTTTTCTGGTTGATCAACAGAAAGAGATGGCATAAATGAGTTGCATTTAACTTGACACTGACCTTTCACTGGACAGCGTAGTGTAGCAATCAGTCCACCTGTTCTTAAATCGTTGTATCACAGCTGTAAAAAAAACATGTGTAATCCCATGAATATTTCATAACTTTTTGCAAAGAAGAAATGGGAAGTTTGCATTAAAACGCATTCTGGTAACACCAGGAAACACTATGACATGGAAGATGTACAGACAGTTACAATATGAGAAAAAACATGCAAATAGTTTGGTGTTGCCCAGAAACAGACTGTCAGCAAAGTCTGTTGTTTTTTTTTTTTTTAACTGCATGTGTGGAGCTTATTTGCATTTCTAACCTTTTTTCTGAACTCTCTGCTCATGATAGCAAGAGACTTATTAGACTCGTGGAATTAGACTCCTGGAATAATAATAGTACCTCCCAACATTAGTTTCATCTTATTTTTCCAAGCATTTCTGTGGGGCACACAGAATGTTTGCTATTATTCTACCCTGTTGTAGGGATGGATAGAAGAATGGACCAAAAGGTGCTTCTTTTGTAAAGTGCAGAAGCAATAATATTTATTTCAAACAGCATCAAAACCTCTTGCTTCTTTCTTTTCTGCTTCTGCCAAATGACCACCATCCTTCTGTCACTTTTTCCAGTTCTTGCCAGTTTTATTTCCCTTGGCTCTATTTTGTGATTTCTGAGTTGGGAGGAAGCTAGTAGGCAGAAGGGTTTCCTCTTTTGATAACAAGAACTTTCAAAGCACTTCTAAAAAATAATCTTTTCAACTGTACTGAGACTGATTATAACCCAGTCTGAGCTATATTTCAGGCACAAAAGCAAAAAAAAATACAGGTATATGTTTTCTCACTGAAAGTGGTGAATATCCTCTGAGCATTAGCTACTTGCAGACCTAGTATGCAGATACATAAATACACCATTCTATCTGAGAACTTGTATCTTTTACCTATATTTCATTCTCCATCATTTTTCTCTTTGTTATTTTCATGGTTGATTTTTTTTTATTATTTTTTTGTAATATTCTTTGAATTCCATGAAGATAAAAGTAGAAATGTATAGAAGAGATTAGGTGGATTAGATAGACAGACAAATTTCTTGGTGTCAGAACTATACTTGAGTTCATTTATTCTCCCTGGTGCTAGTGAAAATGATCAGACTTTCAGAGAGGAAAAAAGGGCTTTTTCTGAAGCCTTAATTTAACACTGAGTGTGAACACAGGTTGTGATTAAATGAAGCTGTGCAAAATACAAAACCTTGGGCTCATGTGAATTGAACAGTTGGCTCATCACAAACATTGCATGAGCTTGAGGATAATTACTTTTCTGCAGAGAAACATCTGCTCATTTTGAAGCAGGTGGGGGTGATGTGAATTATGTTAAGTATTAGAAGCTGCTATCAGTTCAAGTTTCAGAATGTAGCTTTTTACCTCAAGCAGCCTCCCTTTCCTTCATGCCAACATCTCTTTTCCTCCTCAAAAGAGCTTTTCAAGGCATTACTTACTTAAATTTAACCTTAATTATTGTCCATATTCTTCCCTTTATTCTCATATATCCTTAGGTGTACTTGAAACATACCAAATGCCCTTGAGTTATATTCCTTCATCACAAATGGTTCTTGACCCAACTGTCTTGCAAGCTGGTGTTTCTCAGTTATTAAAAAAAAAGTTAAAACACTTAAGTGGTTTGGGGCTAACAATTTTTTAAGAGGATTTTGTAATACTTTTAGCAGAATCATTCATTCCAGTAATGAGAATATGCTAGCAAAGGAAAAACAGTCTCTAATCATGAGCAGAGAATGCACAGCACAAGATAAAAACTGGGATCTGTATTAGAAAATGCTGAATACCAAAAAAACAAGGCAACTCTTGAGGTTGATACATTATGCGTGTAATCAATACAAAAAATTATCTGCCATTGTAATATTATAAACCATTTTCAAGCATTATGTTTTTACTACATAGTGGTACATTTATATTGTTTGTCAATGATACTTTCAGGCACCATTCCACAAAATGAGGTCATATCAGGAACTGACTGACCTTTTCTACTATAGCAGCTACGACAAAATTGGACTAAACTACATGGGGTAATGAGAGATACCCAGACAACGTAAGTCAGAATTAAGCTATGTGCAGTTTATTTTCTTTCACATAGATAATAGCCAATACAATTTCAAAGACAATAGGAAAATGAAAGAAACATTCTAAATCATATTTTTAAAATACTCTTAGTGTTTGTTCTCAAAAAAAAAATCAAAAAAATCCTGAAAACTTCAGTTTTGTCTCCAGGCAAAGTATATGACTTTATATGAAGGAGAAGGATGGGAAACAAATTCTCCTGTTAAGCTGCTGGGGTAGATTAGGAAAGATAGCTGAGTTTTCATATGTAATTCCTGTTTGCTAGCTCTGAATCATCTCACTGTTCGTGCTACCTCATCATCTTGAATGTCCTGCATTTCAGATAACATCCAAACATAAAGACCCCATATGATATTGCAGGAACTGTAAAAAAGAATTTGCAGAACACTGCTCTGTAAGTGGAAAACTGTAGTGTTTCCAAATAGAAAAATGCATCTTCTGTGTCAGAGCTGAACAGGTCTAAGTCCAGTACGTTGAAGCTAAGATGCCTGAACTAGTAGTATAGTAGGGCTAGTACAAGGTAAGAAAGTACTTTGGTACGAGGAAAGAAATCGTATTGATATTGCAATCTACTTTTACTATTTTCTCCCACTTTCTGTCATATTTGCTAGGCCACTTCAACTCTTCCCACAGTCTTTTCACTTCATAACATGACACTGTCCTCAGAATTGGTAAACATACCATTGGAAGGGGCAAATACATGAATTTGCAAATGTACTTGAAGTTCAATATGCAAAAGCCAAAATGAGATGTAATGGAAGCTGTTGCTGGGTCATCTGTTCTTTGATGACTATTGCTAACAGAAGTGGAAAAGCTTACCAAGTCTAACAGAGCAAACCAGAAACTGGAAAAGATACATGATTTAAGTATAAGGCAAGGAGACTGTAAAACTTAAGAAAAGCATGGGGGAGTCAGTCTGGTTTTAAGAGTGGCCTTTCACAGCGAAATTAATTTATGTAGATTCCAATGTTAGGCAAAGCTCTGACATAAGTAGGCACAGCACAAAAAAACTTTTCTAACTTACGGGGACTAGAGGAGCACTGAAAATCTCATAAAATATTCCAAGAATTTTGAGCATTAGTGTGCTGTCAGAACAGTATTAAACTGTTTGCCAGCATGGGGTGGATGACTAGGATATTTCAAACAGCAAACTCAATTGAGTTTTCTGAGTATAGGGTTCACATATACAGGGGAAAGCAATGACTTAAAAGTCCGATCCTGAAAATGTTGTGGAGAAGAGGAGCTGTCCTTTGCTCAGCCACACACCTTAACACGAGCTGACAGCTGACAGCAATAATGAGAAGAATGAAGCTGTTGGTAGGATTTTTTCTGAATCATTCTACTTTCACAAGATTGAACTTTACTGTCTAGTTAAACTAGACTGAGATATCCCTTGTCTCTGGGGACACATCTAATACTCCTTCATGTTGCAGCAAACTACATTCTGCTTTGGCTGAACCCAGACCAGAAGGTCCATATTGGTTTAACTTTGAACAGGATAATTGCCTATAAATAAAAGGAAATTCAGATGTTACATCCAATAAAAATTCTACTAAGTACAGAGAAGAAGGTAGAATTACAAGTGTTTATCCACACAGACGTATGAGAAATCATTTCTGTGTTGCTATCTGCAGCCAATTTGTGGATGGCTAAAATGATCCTTTATAAATTATTAATCCTAGAAAATGCACTCAGTCTTTTGTATAGTATAAGGTACAAGCAATATCTTATCTCACTGGCTTGCAAAGAGGCTATTGTCTACATGCTTGTTTGAAAGGTAGATATTATAAGACACACAAATCACCTTTTGTCCAATGTTTTTCAGTGTATGAGCTCTGATATGGGCACTAAGGTCTTTCTTGCAAGCAGTCATAAACAGTGATGAATATATCTTATTAGAAACAAATTTAATTAAAATTTACTAAATTAGAGCCTTAATGCAGAAACAGAAGCATAAACAAGACAATCCATTATATTACCACAAATTCATACCCATAAAACATTCTTGACAACTCTGTAATTTAGGACAATCTTTTGTCAATGATTTGTAAATCATTAACCTGTTTGGTAGCTCATTTATTAACTTTAGCAAACCTGAGATGGTTTAAATATACTTTCAGCAAACTTTATCAGGTATTCATCCTTTGCAAGGACTTTTTAAGATAGTATTTTTTTAATTTTATTTAGCAGCTTAATCTTTCATTTTACGTTTTTTTCTTGCCTTCTATTTTTTTTTGCTTACCTACAGTTTTTATATTGACTAATATTATAGGGGATTTTTATTTACTTAACTACCTCACTATAATGTTTCTAAAGAAAAACTATGATGCACTTTTTCATTGTTGTTGGATCTTAATTTACACCTCAGGTCTTCCATATTTAACAGCCTTAGCCAGCTTCTGGTCTCAGTCACTGTAAGTGAAAAATTCAACTACATCTGCGTTGTTCTTCAGTTATTATCTATTTAAGTATTAGTTTGGGTCATGCTTGTGATCTTCCAGTTCACACTGGGGAGCCAGCTGTGGAAGAGACTTGCATCAGTATGAGATTATCAGTGTAAAAAAAAAAGAAATAATTTCTTGGCATGGGAATAAAATACTCACAGTTTGACCAGTATTCAGCATGCAAAGTTGCTGAAATCGATGAGGACATTTCAAAGCACAGAGCAGCACTTAACAGAACGTCCTCAGCAGCATGAATTGGCAGAGCTCCATTGACTTCAATGGAGCTATTGACACGTTACATCACCTCAAGATCTGGATCAGTGAGTAAAAAGGTGACAGAAGTAAATCCTTTACATTAGATCATTGGCAGTAGAGGTTTTTAAATAAATCTTGCCTGGTTCTTGCAACAGATCAAAGATTTCAGATAGAGTCTGGAACATACACACAGCCATTTGTGTTCTAAATTGAGAGAATACATGCCATTCCTACACGTCCATAGAGAGCAACACTAATAAGGAACTGAAATAAATTGAACAAGAAATTATTTTTCTTCATTCAATGACTGCAAAACAGGAGCTATAAGAAATTTGACTTCTGAATACTTGAAAACGTAGAGCAATTCTTGTCAAAGAACTGTCCTTTATATAGGAGTGGTCAGCTTTCATTTGCTGCATCGTAATCTTATGAAATAATATTCTTGTGTCACCATTCATCCCAAAAGATGAATAAAGACATCAGAATAGATGTGGCCTTGGATTTTTTTTTATGTTTTACAGAACATTTCTGTAAATATGTTTCTGGAACAATTTACTGCAAACTCTCTGATGGTGCTTTCAGTATATTTGAAAGCTAAACACTGACAATGTATGCATAAACCCTGTTGAAACAAAGCTTGTTTTGGAAAGTAAAAGCTTTCCACCCATGGGAGAAAGAACTGTTTAGCCAAAGGCAGCTGAAATCAACTCTTCTTGAAAGGTCTTTGAACATTTAGACACAAATTGACTTTCCCTCATAAGACCACCCTGGGAAAACATATTGCTGGAAACCTGGGTGGGAGGAGGAGGTTTTCCTATTTCAGACTGACTGGGTCAAGTCTTTGAAATTTAAGCCCATGGAGTCTCAGTACTAACCTAATATTCATGGTTTACAGCACCTGCCTACAGACTTATGCTCTATCCTCTCTTTTCCACTTTCCCAACAGTTTAACCATGTTTTTTCAAGGATATACAAAATAACTAGCTGTGATTCACAAAAGAATTTGTGCTGAAGGATACGGATCTTCTACAGCCATGGTAGAAAATCTAGTTGTTTGCATAACATTTGGTGACAGTTTTGCCCACAGTAACTACATGGTCAAGTCTTCCAGAGCTCGTGGCTATTTCAAAACATTTTTCATTTCAGAAAACTGGGAATTAGACAGAAAGGATAGAAATTAATTTTATGTGGGACTTCTCTGAAAGGAACTAATCTAATTACTGTGAACCACTTTCTTCATACCTTTGTGCTACTTCCAATTTGCTATACTAATTGACATGCCACACTGCCACACTGCCAGTAGGATGACTAAAAGAATCTGAAAAATACAAAATATTTCAAGGACTGTTCCCTAGGCATGTGTGAGTGGTTGTTGCATTGGGATTTTTTTGTATGTGTGTGTTTTCCTGTGTGTGCCCATGTTTCCTGAGGTGAAATATTTGCATTATGCAATTGTTTATCTTAAGCATTTTTAAATACACATCTAATTTCATTTTATATATGCTTAAGGAACATAAAAACTGAAAAATATCTGAACTCATTTCTGTTTAATGCCTTCTGAGGATAACTACAAACCTCCACCATATATGCTTACATATCTGTTTCTTTTCATTCATGTATTCAGTAGAATCATTAAGAATTCAAGCACAAGAAAACATCTGATTATGTTCAAATGTGATTTGCAGTATTGGTTCTCCATTTTCATCTTACAAGCTCTGGATATCTCAGAGACTTGTTGAGGGTTTTTTTGGATGGTTTCTTCTCTTAGGTAGGACATTATCAATTCTTCAAATCCAGCTTAGGGTTTTTTTGGGATTTTTTTTTTCAATAAATGTGCTTGTGAATCACACAATGTGTTTTTGAGCACTAAATAAGTTATAACCTTGGGTCTGGCAATAATCCTATGAAATAGTATTTCTTATTATATGTAAAAATGGCAGCCTCCAAGGCTAATATAAGGTGTATGATTTGGGAAATTCTTAGAGACTTTAGGATTTTTGCTTGTTTCTTTAAAAAAAATGTTGCTTGGAATTCCATATTTAACTCACATGATGTGATTAAATAGTTTTTATTCTTTGCTTAAGTTAGCAATCAAAATCATTGCTTTTTTTTTTCTTCAAACTTAGCAAGATTTCTGCTTGAATGCAGCCTTATACTTTCAAATAAAGCAAGGTTCTGGAACCTGAAGTCTGCTGTATGTGAATCTAAGTATGATAATAAATGCTAAAATGTCTTAAAAAAATCACATCACAAGCAAACACCATAGCTATGACATGGAGCAAAAAACCTACCATTTTATAGTGTCATTTTTTAATCTCTCAGCTAACACAGAACCGATTTCCTACAGAAAATTGCTTTATTGAACATAAAATGGATGACTTTTCTGTCAACAGACTTATATCTCCACTTGAAGATTTCTTTTTAAAATGCTTTCCTTATGTACTTTATTGATTTTTTAGTTTATATTATTGTTTTACTTTTGTTTAGCATTATAGATTCAACTGTCCTATTCAGCATGCACTAGATCTAAATTATGCAGTTCTATAAAATTGAAAATATGAGTACCCTGTAAACTGTCAATGCATTTCACCATTTTATTCCAGTAATGTTAGAGAGCATCAGTGTAATCACAGAAATTTCTATAACCTCCTGACAACATTTTGGGTTCTATCCTCTAATAGAAATTTAGTGTTAATGAACAGGTGATAATTTACCAGCATTAATATAACATTGCTTTGTGAAAACACCAGTAGCTCAGCAATTCATGTGATTGATGTATCAATACAAAAAGCTTTGCATGCTGGCAGGATGACCACTACAATTACACTGGAGCACTATTTTCTTGCCAAATTATGAAAAAAAAATACTCCTTAGGACTTTTTGTTTTTTTGCAAGTTACATTTCCACAGTACCATGAATAAGCATACGGACACAGATGGGGGTCAAATAATTATATTTCCTGAAAAACTCAAGCTTAACTTTATTCATATCTACTTTCTGAATTACTTATGGTAAAATAAAGCAAAAGCATAAGCTCTTCCACAGGTCTGTGTTCTTTAAAGTATTACTGATACCCAGTTCTGAAAAGTCAGAAGAAGCAGTTTTCAGTTAGCAAGTTCATTGGTCTGAGTTCTATTTAGAAGGTTTTTGTATTACTCTAAAAAAAATATTTTTTTTTTTTCAAATTCAAAATTATTTTCTTGGGTCTTATGCTTTTAACACACATCAGTGTCCACATGGATGGAATCCAATAGATCCCGCTGTTGTCACCTATCTTCTTCAAGCCAGAAACTTTGATTTCCTAGAGAAGGAACAGATAGGAGCTTGGTTCTAGGTCACTATTACAGAACTTGAGACAGCAACTAGGCTTACTATAAAATTTCTGTAACAGCAGATCTGGACTGTCTACATGATCACCTGCTTACAGATCTAAATGTTTCCTCAAAGAAGAATTTAAAAAATTCCTAAAAATATCCTAAAAATTACTGAAGTTAGTAAGGTATCAATACTTCCCAAGACATAAAATGCCATTCAAATCTGACCATTTAAGTCTTGGATAAGGGAACAGATGCCCAGAAAGTTCACTAAAACCATCTTGCCATATCTTACCCAATGTAACTTTATTATTCTCATTCAGAAAAATGCAGCTTTGTCCCTTTCATTTCCATTCACAGTATTGCTTTGCAGATCTTCCTCCTGTCTTACCAGTTTGTTTCACTTCTCTGCCTCTTCGATCAAACATAAATATGTGTGTTCAATTTCATAGCCTACTCCTACCCTATCATCTCATTCATCACTGAGAGATTAACTTTCCCCTCAATCAGCCCAGACTCCTGGCTCTTTTCACCTCCTTGGCAGATTTCTCATCCAACATTTTATTTTCTTCGTTCATGTGGTCCATAATATTTATATTTCAAAACAATTACATTGGCACCCTACAGAAAATGTTATCTATCAAGATGCTACATATTATGTTGCTTTTCCTCTCTGTTCATCTGGGTTTATACCTAGCTTTAAAACTTCCTGGAGTAGTTATCATACTTTCTATTTGGATTAGGAGAAAGAAGCTAGCACAGTTGGTTCTGAAGTGAGTGGAATTCTTTAGCATTCCTGAAATGCAAATACATATTGTAATTAAAATTTCAATAATTAAAAAACAATAAGACTAATAATACTATTTATATCAGATATCTGTTGCTTAAATCATAATGAAATTAAATTGCTGTATATGCTACTAAAAATGTTCTTCTTTACTCCATTTCATTACCTACACTCATTGTGACTTTTCTTAGTTATACAAAAAGAGGGAGCACAAAGGTCAAATGTTGCCAAAAATGTTATCCTCACAAGAGAGAAGTCTGCTGGTTTTGATATTTATGATCTAGCATACATTCTGCTCAAATATGAGTAATCTCTTGATTGGCATCTTCTAGAAATTCTTTGTTGACTTTATCTGCCTATTTAAGAATCCCTGTGAATTGGCTGAGATAGTTGTGCCTGACCAGTCTATAAGTATCCTCTTTCAGGGACCATTCAATGAACAGTCCTGCATTGCCAGCAACTGCTAGCACCCACGAGGGACTAACAGTTTACTGAATAGCAGTCTTTAATATAAAATAGTGAGAAATTAAGGTTTGTGGATTGCCTGTGACAGGGACTGTCTGCAAAAACAAGTTTGAAGTGACACACAACTAGACTATAGGCATTAATAACAGCTAGCATGTGTTAGTTGTTTAGTGAGCATAAGATCAAGTTCTCACCCAGTAGGCTTCCTTATGGGGGAGAAGTTACAATGAAGTCTTCCCTATCTCCTCCCTTCTCTTGTTCACTTTTACACTCTGCTTTTACACTCTCATGTGGTGCTTGAGTAACTCTACTCGTGCATTCTTTTATTATTGATTGGTGTAAAATTCTCTTGCTTCTCATTTAAATATATAGCTGACAAAAAAATATTAAGCTCACACTCAGTGAAAGGTGGTCATCCCTTTGAGGCAGGTAACTGGGATGGATGTGTGCATTAGCATTATAGTGAGGTTCTAATGAGCAAGGTTCACCTAAAGAAAGTGATTTCACCACAGCTCCTGGCTCAACAACAGACATCTCTTATATTTCCCATTTAACAGCTGCTATTCAGCTTATCAGCTGTATGGTACCATCAAGTTCCCAGTTCTGCAGGAAGTACAACAGAGCCTGGCCATGGTGTCCACTCTGCTCCACCGTCTATTGCTGCCATTGGATAGCAGGTTTTGCTGCCTAGGGAACCATGCTGGAGTAGTTTCTGTGCATGCCAACCATCCTGAAAGCAGCAACCGTATTTTACCCTAAAAAGCTTTCAATAATCCTATGACTTCTGTTAGACCCCAGTTTTCTGAAATTTCTCACTCCCGAGTAATTTTCCCACATTATTTGACTGTGATACAAGTCTACTTCATAAATTTGGCGTTATAAGTTACTCCAGTATAATTACATGACATGACATCTTAAAACTGCTTATGGTAGTGAATTTGGACAACACATGAAGGGACAGTGTAGTTGTTTTTTTTTTTTTTTGTTTTGGAGATTTGTTTAGCTAGTTAGCTTTTGTTTTATTTTGGGTTGTTTTGTTTTGTTTTTCTGAATTACTATTTCTTTTGGTGGGTTGAAACATTATTATATAATATGAAGATTTGACTGACTCACAAGCTATGCTTATAAATGTTTAGTAAGACACACTTTGTGATGATCTAATTATTATCAATGGATATTCTTGTATGCTAATTTCTTAGGTGGCTGGTGGTGGTCATTAAAGCCCAACTGTCAAATTTATGTCTTGTCAGCAAAATGTGTTTCTTTCCTAACCTCATGCTCAGTAAGTCTGAAAAAAACAATTGTGCATGTCATTTGTTTGTACTGCTTAAGAAGTTTAAATGTATCCTCAAACCCTCTATCATTTAGCAATGTTAAGATCCATCTTAGCGTGAACACAAGTATGAAGGCAGGAGATGGCAAACAAGACAATACTGCTTCCAGCCTAGGGAGATACAGTGGATCACATCTGCACTGTGCTGTAGGATTGAGAAAGAAAGCTTTGCCTTTTAGGCCATAAACACTTTGAGGCAGCAACTGCCTTGCATGTGCTGTATTTAGCAAGTTCAATTTCAGCTCATGTTGTGAAAATGCTGTGCATGTAACCCTGTCTTTTTACAGCAATGCAGCACAGAGATCCTTGAGCTAATATTGATCAAAGTCAAAGCTGCATGATGTTAAAGAGAGGTGCAGCTAGACAGAAATACTAACTTGTGTTCTGAAAACAATGTAAACAATGCTAACACAGGGCTGCAACCAGGCTACAAAGCATAGATTATGAGCAACAGCATTAGCCTGACCCAGGTACAGACTTTTTTTGGTACAACAGCAGGTATGTTTTTACCAGTTTGGGAAACCTGTACATACTCTCCCTTCATGCTCAAGTCAGACATAGCTGTGTCATCTTTCTTAAAACTTTGCCTAGTGTGCTACTACTTTAGCTGAATACCTTCTGAAATAATGTATGCCATTTACTACCATCAAAATGGGAATTCTTGTGCTTCTCAACTTTGTGATATCAGAATTTATGATTCTTGGTAGAATGACAAATACACACAATTTACAATGAAGCATACGTTCTGACAGCTGGAATAGCTAGCTGAACGTAGTAACAAAATTTTTATGTTCCCTGATGTCCAGTGCAGGCATTCCGCTTCTCTTCACTGAATTGCTGCCTAGGTCAAGATCTCCACTCTCCACCTTTGCATTTCACTGGACACTAGCTGTCAAAGACTAAAGAAGCTACCTCTTAATTGCATTAAATTTAACATCTTTATCAGATGGCATGATATACATTTGGTAAATATAAACAAGGTACTTGACAGAACTCACTATATTTCTTCACTTGAAAAAGATGCACAAACAATGTCCTTAATTTCAAAGCTCTTGTCAAATGAGCAAACCTTGGCATTAACTCAAAATACTGCAGGAAACAGCCCTTCATTCTTTAGCAGACATTCATCAACATTGCATTCAACTATGATGCTTCTATGGTGACTTTTTTACACTCATAACCATTTTCATGCTGTTTCTGATTATCTGAATTATTCATAAAGCCACGAATTTAATCTTATTTTCTTTTGCAATATAAAGGAGATATTTTTATTTGAATGGAACAATTAATTCAACTAAACAGAAAATAATTAATCTTGAGGATCATTTGACCTCCTGAACTCTTATGTTCAAGGGTACGGTTATGTTAAGAATCCTTACCTGAAAGGAGTTTCTTCTTCTTCAGGGGGACTTCCCTCTTGCACACAAATCTTGAGAACAATAAAAACAAAACTCAGTAAATAGCATAAGGCATCTAGTAGCAGTTTTGGAAGGGTTCTTTTATGTTATTTTGAGCATGGTGAATAGGGGGGGGGGAGGGTGTATGCTCTGCATGGTCTAACATAAGACATAATTAAGTGTGTGTGTATATATATATATGTATACATGTATATGTTTGCCAGTGTGTAAAAGCTGTGATTTCTCACTGGGTCTGTTTAAATGCTACTTTAATATGGAATTTTATTCTTTCATTTATTCTTTTTAAAATGTATTTTTCTTTAGCTTTTTTATTAATACGTTGCCAGCTTTCTCATGGCAGAGGGATGTGTTTCTCTTTCTGCAACAATTAGCTTCTACAGTGCTAATCAACATACATTACATAACTATAGTTACAGGTGCAGCAAGTTCATATACAAGTCTTTATATGCCTAACAGAAACTAACATCTCTTCAGTTAAAGGCAGTTCTTAAGTGGCAAGGTGAGATATTCCTCTTCTGGTTTAGATGACCATATTACTGTAGAGACTATAGCAGAAGCAGCATAACCAAGTGATTTCCATTAAAGAGTAACAAAAATAACAACAGAAGCAACCCCCAAAAAGCACTGCTATCTTTCATATGTTTCCTCTAATTGCTATGTGTCTGGACACAAAAAAGATAACAAGTATCAAAGGAAAATCTGAAGTGGATAATATATAAATTCAAGACAAAATGTGAAAATAGTAAATTGCAACAATCTTGTAAACATGTGAAGGCAGAAAATGCAAGTCTATAGAAAAATATCTTTGATAGCCACCATGCCTTTCTCCAATCAGAAGCCAGTGTTAACATTCCTGATGTTTCTGCAATGACATCTCTACCTGCAGTAGACAAAATGAATGAATCAGAATAAATGAGATTCCTGCAAAAGGAAATGAATCTTCTGTTTTAACATAATTGTTATTATTAAGATGACATCTACGCTATAAAAAAACTTATGATAATTTTATTTTTTTAACAAATGACTGAATTCTAGTAAACACTAGGAGTACCAGTTTCATAGTCACCCCACTATTAGATATAATAAATGCACCTTTAAATAATGACAAAGGATATAAAAGACATGGAATCTGACAATGCAGCTATCTATTGTTTGACAGCTTAAAAATGTAACAACAAAGCGATCTTCAATGAAGAGAAGTTTGGAAACATCCATTCAGATCTTATTGAGATGCATCATTATATATGTGGTATTAATGTAGAACTTGTTGTTACACTGAGGTAATAGAAAATATTTAAAATATCTTACCTAAATAAGCCTGGTATGAATTTTCCTTTGTTATTTCTGCAGTGCTAAAGATGTTACTGTATTATATTGCTCTGTTCATGAGGTCTAACTGAAATATTTTTGTCTTGGAAAATGGTAAGAATATTTTGTCTAGTAAACAAAGAAAAAAAAAGTGTGGGTTTTTTTTCCAATCTGTGGATGTTTTCTTGTGCTTTGGTAAATTACATTTTTCCAATTGTTTGAAGATGTTAGGAGATAAGAAAGTATCAAAATGAAAACAAACAAAATTATTAGTTTAAACAAGATCTAATGAAAGAAGAATTGTTACTGAGGTTTAAGAATTAGTTGTCTGCCATGACAGGGGGAAGAGAGAAAGAATATTCTCTCCTTTGTCACATGGTGGGAGAATAAGTTCTTCAAGATGGTGTTAGAACATCAGGAGAGGAGAGAGATGGTTCCTCTTTAGCCACTCGATAAGAACATCTCTGAAAACCACCAGCTTAAATGCTAAGGAAAATGGGAAATCATATTCATTGAACCATATTTTTTCTGAGGTTTTTAATAGATGTGAAACATCCATCTCTTCCTCCCATGGATCCACATTACTTGATAGTGATCTGTGGCATAATAATCATGAATATGATAAGAAATCACTAGGAAAATTAAAGATTCCTGAAAATTTAATATATAGACCACTCTGTAAACAGTAATTTTGTTACTATCTAGAACCTACCCATGGTTTGCTGCTTTGAGGTTGTTTTGGTTTTTTAATCTGAGTGCTTTGAATAATGCTATATAATATTTTTTTAAATTATTTACTAACCTTTACTTATGTATCATGGCATAGAATAAAGGATATTCACAATTCTAAAATAGCAGTCCACTTCTGCAGCACAAGAGTGCTATTCAAACTTGCAATTTTAGAAGCTAATTAACTATTTCCAGTAGTCATGAAATGGAGTTAGAACCATTGCTATAACCAAAGTTACAAAACAGTCTTTTTGGTTTGATAGAGGAAACACTGGAAGAGAGGAAAAGTATACAGCAACTTGTCTTTCCTTGTAATGGCTCATTTAATGAAGCCAAACCAAGAATAACACTCATGCCAGACACATCCATCCCATTGATAATCCCCAGCAGTGCTCTAACTACAATTCTGGATTTAAGTTTCTAGGACAAAAAATCACAGTAGTTAGTCCATAATGCTCTATTGCAAGACATAAATGATGCCTGCACAAGAAAGGCGTCACTATGTGAATGCAAATGATTCCGTTTCTTTTGTCCTTAGTAGTCAGACAATTTTAGGGGGAAAAAAAAAACCAAAACAAAACAAAATGAACCAAACTTTATATTGCTTTAAAAAATAATCCCTGAAACAGAGTACTTAAAATATATGAACAATGTCTTATGTTTTCCAGGAAGACTCATTCTCTCTCTGTCTGTAATATAGATTGACACATAGGAATATATGAGGAAGCTGTTTATACATTTCATCAGCATTCTTTCATTAATCCACATGGGTAGTGAACATCTGGAATCTAAAAATATACATTGTGCATTTCTGAAAAACATCCTTGTCTCATTCACTGGAAAAAAAAATCTTTTTTTACCATTAATATATTGCCTTAAGGCACATGTTGTGACCTTCTCCTGTGGCTCAATTCTGCTTTTGCAGGATCTTTAGTGATGACCTTCTACCAGTTATAGTGCACATCTATCATTCCTTCCTGTCACAAGACAGGTAACTTTACCCAGACTAACAGATGCCAAGTACTTATGCCATATATGTGTGAACTAGTCCCAGAGAGAAATGAAAATGAAATATGCACTGGAACACCTAATCCTCTAGGGAAGCAATTCCACCTGAAAGTAGCTCCTTCAGTGCCTATTATGCAAGTTATTACTTGAAAAAGTTTAGTTTTCTGGCTTTCAACCAGAGGGCTCTTTGAGGATACACACACAGCCCCCCCCCCCCCCCCCACCCCCCCCCAAAAAAAAAAAAAGTCTTTTGCACAGTTTTCTTGAAATGTTATATATTTTCATGTATTTTGAGCATTACAGCCATCTGGGGTATGCTTCTTCTTTTTCAGAAGAATCAGAAAAGGGTTCAGGAAAAGGTCACTACTGAGAACTAAACAGCGTATGTATGGGAACAGGTCTACCTCTTGACAAGCAATGAATGAACCCTTTGCATTCAGCCTTCATATCTGTGACATAGCCACCTTCTAGTTGTGTTCTGTGTTTGTATAGGCAGGTAAGCATCTGTTCAGAGAAAGCTTTTGTAGCTTCATTTTCCATGCCTATAAAATCCAATAATTCTTGAAATTCAAACCCTGTTAAGAGAAGTTAAGGAAATGCTACTTTAGGAGTGCTAGGAATTCTTATATAGAGACCATTTCTACTTTCTGTTAAGGGGATTTTGAAGGTACTATGACATTCCCCAAATAAACAATAAACAGAATCTTATCTGATTGCAAAGGGAAAGAAAAAAAGCTTTCAAAATATTTTTCAATTTTCCTGCTTTCTAAACATGACAGATCTGAATTTATAGTACAGTTTGTATTAAAAACCTCTTTTCTTTTTTTTCTTTAACAATAGGAGAACATGATGATAAGAAAAAACAAATTTAAGCATTAGACAATGTTCAGATTTCATTTACCCAAATTTAATGCTTTGTTTTCCAGTTACCTTCATATAAGTTTTCCATCACTGTCACAGAGCAAAGCATAACTCATGGAAGGGAAAAATGATGTAGGTCTAACCTTACTAAAGGACAGTAGAACATTATTATTCCCTCAGGTTGGAACAAAATATTTATCAGCAGCCACAAATGCAATCTTATCTTTCAGTATTTACAAATTATTTTCTTCATGACAGTCTAATTACACTGTCACAGGTTTTTCGATTTCATATCATGGCACCATTGTCCTGAAGATGTTTTAGCACTATTCTTTTACAGTCAGAACTGTAATGGTAAATTAAAGGAATGATTCCTTCTAACTCCTCATAGTCAAGATTTAATCATCTGAAATATTCTGTATGCCAGAAAATACTTTTTAATATGGAAGGATAAAAATAAGAAATGAGAACTGGATGTTGTATTTGATTTCTGTAGGCACTGAATGTGCTTCATGCATCCTCTAAAGCTCTATCAGTCTGTGAACAATATATTTCATGAGATCTACTACAACCACATTAGTCATTAAATAGATGAACAAAGGTAACAAACAAACATTAGAAATAGAAAAGAATATGTGCACCTGGAGGTGATTGTTGACTGTTTCAGAAAGTGAAGCATTCTGAAATTTAAAAAAAAAAACAAAAACACACACAAAAAAATATATTTCATATTGTATTAAGAAGAAAGAAAAAACTTCTGTATATTTTTAAAGAAAAAGAAACCACACAAAAATAATTGGAACGGTACCACTGTGCAAGGGAACTTAGAGGGCTACATAAGACAGGGTAGAAGTATCTTTCTTGGAGTCAGCATACATTTGACCTCTTGTAGGTACACAGCTTGAACAGATGCATACTACTTTAAGAATAACACACTTTCACAAAAATATTCATACATAAGGGTTTCTCACTTTTTGACCAAAAATTATAGAACAGATCCTAACCAGCTGCAGATGAACCACCTGCTTGATCTCCATGGCAGTTTGTAGTCTGTTTTCAAATGCTGTTTCTTTTGTCCTTTTGTTCATTTCAATGATGAATTTCCTCATTATATTTGGAAAACTAATCTACAAGTAACTCTACAAGTTACTAAATCCCAGCTGTGCTATATATAGCTAATCACTATGCAAAATAAAGAGGTGTCACTTTAATAACATGTAAATGTTTACATTGTTTCCTGTGGTCTGAAAAATTAATCATAAATGTAGTTCATATACCATGAAATTATTATTGAGGATTTTATATATATAAATACACAATTAGTTATTTATACATATAAACACTGCACACACGCAGAGACAGTATTTTTCATACTTGTTTGAAATAGTCGCTTGAGTTTAGTTTAGTTTTAGTTGCTTCAGCTTAACTTCTTAAAGTTTTCATTAAAATGATTAAATATATGCTTAATTTGTAATGATACTTCCGAAAACTTTGACCAGGAAAAATTATAATAATTTTCCAACTATTATTGGTTTTATTTGATTAAGTAATCTCTGACAGTGTGTTAAAAGCCAAGTCTGTAAACTTTCCAGATAGATAGTCTTTTTTGTTTGAAAGAGCAAATTTTTATATTTAGTCTTTCATCAGTGGCAGGCTTTTACAAAACAGAGTGAAGAAAAACCATATAGGAGAAAAGAAAAATAAAGAATTAAAATCGGGGAATGGCATCAACAAAAGATAAAAATATAAGCAGTTTGTGCAAGGTAATACAGGAGATCTAAAAAATACAGAGAATAGAGAAGTTAAATATTTTCTATATATTTTGTTTTCAGAAAAGTACTCGCCCTTTGAGAATTATTTTTCATGAAGTTGAGTTTCCACTAAAAAGGTTTAAAGTGCTTTTATGCATGTGCAATGATGGTTGAGCATTTTTAGAAAATTGTACTCGTAAATCACATTAACTATATTTTTACTGGAGGCAATCTAGTTCTGCTGCATCTCTTTTTGCTGCAGAACATATGTTATCATGTAAAAATCCTCCCAGTTACAAAGGAAGCTGCAAATTGCACATTCATGGCATCAGTACAGTAAATTAGAAATAAGATAATACTGTGTTTTCCTTTTCCTTGAGTGACTTGCTAATATGTTAGCTCTAAGGCAGTAGCTGAGAAGTAATGGGGTCTTCTAGCTGACACCAAACATAGTAACAAGATCTTATATCTTAGTGCTAACCTTGGAATATTATGTGAAATCTTTCTTCATCTACTTTATAGTCTCAGAATATTACATAAGCCTTTTCAAAAGATGAAAGCCAACTTCCTTACTGCAGGAGCTTTTGTAGCCAAAAAAAAATGTATATGTTGCAGGCAAAAAGGAGCAAAAAAGAGCCCTTTCTTTAAAAGTGCTCCTTTTTTTTTCTTTTCTAGAAAAGGATAAAAAAAGTCTTTGAAACACATATATGCCTTACTATAAATCTATATTACTTCTATAATTGTATTTGACCTCTGTATTTTACTGCTTAATGAACTTAATGATGAAAAATCCACAGAAAAAAAAAAAGAAAGTTTAAACTAAAAAGCAAAAGGGGACATGACGTAAGAAAAAAGGGGAAAGAAATTATTTGGTTTTGAGACTGGAATTAAATACTGAATGAATTATTCTAGCATTACAAGTATCTATGAGCATACAAAGCGAAGCCATACTTTCACTTTTTGCAGGCTAGAATACACCAGCAGGTCAGTCTCTGTTCCTTGGACTGTTCATGCATTGAGGTGATTGAGAAAGCAAATAGATTACATATGGGGTTCACCCAGTGAGAATTAATCTTATTCTTCTCTTGTTCTCCAACTGAGTTTATTAGTCTCAGATTCTTGGCTGCGGGGTGACCCCAGGTCAGTCTGAAGGACACAAGGTAACCACCCTCCTCCTGCACCCTCATCACACAGGCTATTCTGTAGATAGGTATCATGGAAAGATTCTTAGAAGGTAAAAAAGAGGTATTTGGATCTTCTTAGGGTGAACAAGTCTTGGGTCCTCATATCTTCTGTGTCTTCAGCTACTTCAATAAAGAACATCGTTTTATTCTGGGAAGGAAAGCAGTCTGCCCACTATATATCATGTATTTCTTCAGGGGGATATTTCAGAGTGGATGAAAATGCTTTTGTGGAAACCCTCATTCTATCTACTCTGCTTTTATTTGGGAAAGATTCAGAGAGTCATCTTTGCACCACTTTTGGTTTTCAGATCCAAATAAATAGATACACTGTGTGTGCAGCCCAGGATGCCTTGGTCTTTACTGCAAGCTCAAAATTCTGGTGGGGATCAAGTGTGGGAGCTCAAGTCTGGGAAGGGTAGATGGTTTCATTTCTCCCAGTTTTGATTTTTCACATAGAGTCCATAATAGGGAACAATGAGGAGAATTTCCAGAGTGCAGTTTATCTTATTTTCATGTAAATCAGCAAAATAGTTTTGATAAAATATTATTTCAGAATGCCCATCTCTTACTATAGATAGCAAAGCGAGCCTAGAGTGACTAGCTAAAATATAGACACCTAACATTAGGAGGGATGAATCTCATCCATCATAGGGCTTAAAATTTTCCTGTGCTGTGACTGGCTTCTAAGATGTGTCAAATTCTACTTGAACTGGGACATACTTTTAAGCCTTTTGTGATCTTCTGGCTTTGTGCTCTTGTTCTACAACATTTTTCAGTAATAAAGGTGGTCTATATCTGTTGAAAGCCCATTTTATTTCTTTTTTTTTTCCTTTTCTTTTTTTTTCCCTGTTACAGTTCATATAAAATCTATCTTTTTGGTAGGAAAATAAATTTGTGTATATTTTATATAGCAATAGGGTATAATTAAATCCTTCAGGAAACATTTAGAAGGTAAATAAGATGAATCTTTTATAAGATAAATTCTGGACAACTCCTTTGGGCTATATTGTTCAAATAAAACTTTCAGTTCCAAATTAAGCTATTCTTCATCAGTATTAATTGTGTAGTGACTGTACTCAAGAATACACTAGAAGATCAAAAGGGCTATTGGTCTTTCTGGCAGCACTGAGATTCAAGCTACTGGTGGTCTAAAGCAGGGAGTTTCATTTAAGCAGTTAAGAATACTTTCTTTAGTGTGTCCATTTGTGATATTTCTATGCTCCTTCTTCCCTCATTACCAAGGTATCAAACTGCTTCAAATTCTCCATACATTCATTCAGTCAGCATGATTGCCCAGTGAGAAACTCAAAGAAGCAATTAAAGGAGGTTTAGAGTGCTGTGTTAAAGGCATGTAGGCATCTAAGGATGAAGGTAAGTGCCTAGTGGGATTTTGAAAACTCCTTATGGGTTAGAATCACAAAAGGACTTTATGTCTGAGAGACTAGATGTCTAGCTGTTATTTTAGGTACTGCCAGCCAAAAGCAACTTGAAAGCAGTGTTTATTCAAGTTTTGGGTTTGTTTTTTTTTTTTTTTTTGTAAGTTGAATGCTGCTTTATTTGTTCTCTTTCTCTGCTCTGCTTTCCTCCTCTTTAGCCTTGCTATGCATTTCCTTGCCTTGCTTTCCCTTCCAGAAGCAGTCTTATTGCTCCTTTTCCTGTTTCTTACTCTAGTTATTGTTTCCATAAGGAATAGCCCAACCACTTGCTCCTCAGCAGCAAGAGTTCAAAAAATAGAATTTCCAGTGCTCTTCCATGAGCCAAGTATACATGATGGCCATAGCTGTGATACTGAGTTTATTTGTTATACAAGTTGCTTATCCTGCATAAATCCAAGTTAGAGCCGATGCCAGGTGGCTCTGAACAATCTCATTCTTATATACCCTGAGGTTTCACATATGAAGTATTTGGTGGCAGGTACCAGTAGGATTTCTCAAATTTTCTGAACTTAGGTTACTTTGTTGAACTTTTTAGCTGTATTTTCAATTATGATTGCATATTTGCTTCAGAGCAGTACTCCTGTACATAATTTTGCAGGTATAAATAAAGAATAAAAATAATGCAAATATTTAAATGACATTAAGACATGAGAATGTATCTTGTAGATTCTTTAACTCATTTCATTGTGATATCTATCCCTGGTTTTCCTGTTCTACCATTTTTTTTACGTCTTTTCCTGCTTAGTAAAAATTAAAATATCTTCTTTTTATCCTTGTCTGTGTTCTTGGAAGTGGATGGTGTATGATAATGACTTAATTTATGTGGCAACCAAATCAGTAATGCCATTTCAAATTCTCTGATCAGCTCAGGCTTCTTGTGAATCTAGTAAGTGATCACAGTCATTATATTAGTTTTAATATAAGAAAAATAAAGAAAGGCTCTGAAAGTTCACATAGTCATAAATCCCATAAGTAAGGTGCTCATTAACCAGTATGTCCGGCTGATAATTCTCTAAGAAAAACCTATACAAATTTAATATCACAAGTACCATACTATAAAAGTTAATTATTTCTGGAATCAAAAGTAATGGAAATAAAATGTAAAGTATTCACTTTTTTATGCAAGAACACTGGGACACTTATACATCTTGTAAAAGCTTTTTGCACTGAGAAAATTTGTCATTAATTATGGATTATACACACAAAAAAATGGTCTTGCTTACAGAAATTCTAATAAGGGTGCAAGTCACATCCTCAAAGTTAAGGAGAAACCTTAATCAAACTTGCTATGCAACAACGTTTTTAATAATGTAGGTATGTTAGACAATTCCATCCCATGATCACTCTTTAACTTTTTGCAGTTGAGTAATAATCATATTAATAATAATAATAGGAATGATGATGATAATAATAACAGCAACAACAATAATGGTAAAATGTTAAAAAGAATTCTGTTTTTGTGGGAAGCTGCTTGTGTTCCTTCGGTTGCATCTTTTAAGTATTTGTTCCCAATCATAATAAAAATTTGTTCTGGAATTTAATAGCTTAACATAAAAGAATGTTAAAGGAATTGTTCTGTTAAAAATTCAGGTTTCATTTGAGGTTGAAAAACGGCATGAATAAATGCAGTCTATGAAAGAGAAGTAACCTTTGAAACTTTTTTCTTTTTTCATGTATGTCTAAATTGTTTTTCTTTTGCAAAGAATGCATATTTATACATCCTTTACAAGACAAGATAGTCAGTTTGATTAATATTTTTTCTCACACCCTTCTTCCCAAAACAATCCTCAAAAAAAGGAAGAAAAACACTGAAGACATGAAATAGGTTTCAAAAGCAGTCAGAAGGAGAAAACAAATATGTCTCCCTGAGAATACTTTCTCTTCTTGCCGTTGAGAAACATTCAAATATAATTAGTTAGGAAAATGGCCATAAAGTTTATTATTAGTAGTTTTACATTGTCATATCACCCTTGTGTTATGTTGGTATTTCTTATCATATAAGAAGAGTCTCATGCCTTTACTGACTTATCATATTAAAGAATAACAGCTAACTCAACATACTGCAAGACTAATAAGCCCTGACAGAAAGTTAGCATTATGATAAGAATTTTATATCACATTAGCCCAAGAATGCCACTACTTCATGCTCTCTTTGTACTCAACACAGTCACGTAGTATTCATTTTCACTACATCTTCCTCTTAGATGGAGAAATAAATCTGCAAAACTAAGAATAATTTGGCCAGCAGGTAGGCACTCTCTTAGGCTATTGATGTCTATATACGCACAAACACAAGAATTTAAGGTAAAGGAACTTGATAATTGCAAAGTTCAGTCTCAGTCAACCAGTCCTTGAATATTATATACTCAAAATAGTACTTTGGAACTAAAGGTTCCCTTTTCTGAAAATGGGCAAAGCTGTTATCTCAGGACCAATTTTTCACAAATCTGGGGTGACACAGGGGGTGAAGAGGAAACACATCACAGGATTGTCTTTGTTTTGGCTGGGATATGGCTAATTTTAGTGGCAGGTGGAGTGTTGAGTTTTAGCTTTATTCGGAGAATAATGCTGATACCACACCAATGTTTTTAGGTTGTTGTTAACTACTGCTTATTCTAAATCAGTGACTTTGGTTTCCCATTCTCTGCCAGTGACCAAGTGCACAAGAAGATGTAAGGGATCATAGCCAGGATAGCTGACTCTAACTACCCAAAAGGGCATTCCATACTGTAGAACGTCATGCTTGGTAATAAACTGGGGGGAATTGGTGGAGAGGCACTGTTTCTGGCTTAAAGATAGTCTGGGCGTTGGTCAGGGGATGGTGAGCAGTTGTATTGTGCATCAGATGTGGTTCCCAAATTTTTATTTCTCCTTTTTTTTATTCCCTATTTTAATTATTGTTAGAATGCGTATTTTACTTGATTTTGATGATTAAACTATTCTTATCTTAACCCACAGGTTTTATCTTCCTCTGAGTCTCCTCCCTACCTCACCTGAGAGGAGATGGGGAAGTGAGCAAGCAGTTGCATGGTACTTAGTTGCCAGATGGTCTTAAACCACAACAAGGATACTAGTCACCTGTATTCAGCCCCACCTTCTGAGGCATGTGTGTTAAGCCAGGATGTACTAATTCAAATGCACCCTTAAATTTCAGCACGAGTATTACTAAGATATGACAACTCCCATGGTGGATATGTTACCATCTTTAATTAATAATTCCATTGCAAGAGCCATTCAGAATTTAAAGGAGACACAGGTTCTGTAGTTTGTTTTGTTTAATATGTTTTTATTGACAGAAAGTAATCACATTTTATACATTACTGTTAGTTTAACTGAAAACTTAACAGTCTAATCAAAGAATAATTTTTAACTCAGATGTAATTATGTGATCCAAACAGTGATGTAGTGTGACAGCACATTATAACACAAAGCTTTATTGAGGCAGCAGGAAAGATGAGCAAAAATGCACCCATATGGTAAATCATCATAAGCAACTGACCAATTTGGTGGCCTTCTATGACGGGGCTACAAAAGTGATGGACAGGGGTGGAGCAGTTGACATCATCTACTTGGACTTGTGCAAAGCGTTCAACACTGTCCCACGTGACATCCTTGTCTCTAAATTGGAGTGTCATCAATTTGGACCACTTGGTGGATAAAGAACTGGCTGGATGGTCACACTCAAAGAGTTGTGGTCAATGGTTCAATGTCCGGCTGGAGATCAGTAATGAGTGGTGTCCCTCAGGGATCGGTGTTGGGACCGGTCTTGTTTAATATCTTTGTTGCTGACATGGACAATGGAATTGAGTGTGCCCTCAGCAAGTTTGCCGATGACACCAAGCTGTGTGGTTCTGTTGATATGCTAGAGGGAAGGAATGCCACTCAGAGAGACCTTGACACACTTGTGAGGTGGGCTGATGCCAACCTCATGAAGTTTAACCATGCCAAGTGCAAGGTTCTACACCTGGGTGGGAGCAATCCCAGGCACAGCTACAGTTTGGGCAAAAAGGAAATTCATGGTAGTCCTGTGGAGAAGGACTTTGGTGTGTTAGTCAATGGGAAAATGAGCATGAGCCAGCAGTCTGAACTCAGCCCACAAAGTCAACCGTCTTCTGGGCTGCATCAAAAGGATCGCGACCAGCAGGTCAAAGGAAGTGATCCTGCCCCTCTACTCTGCTCTCGTGAGACTTCACTTGGAGTACTGTGTGCAGTTCTGGTGTCCTCAACATAAAAAGGAAATGGAAGTGTTAGAACATGTCCAGAGGAGGGAAACGAGGATGATGAGGGGACTGGAGCACCTCCCATATGAAGACAGGCTGAGAAAGTTGGGGCTGTTCAGCCTGGAGAAGAGAAGGCTGCATGGAGACCTCATAGTAGCCTTCCAGTATCTGAAGGGGGCCTACAGGGATGCTGGGGAGGGACTATTCATTAGGGACTGTAGTGATAGGACAAGGGGTAACGGGTTGAAACTTAAACAGCAGAGGTTTAGACTGGATATAAGGAAGAAATTCTTTACTGTTAGGGTGGTGAGACACTGGAATGGGTTGCCCAGGGAGGTAGTGAATGCTTCATCCCTGGCAGTGTTCAAGACCAGGTTGGATGAAGCCTTGTGTGACATGGTTTAGTGGGAGGTGTCCCTGCCCATGGCAGAGGGGTTGGAACCTGATGATCTTGAGGTCCTTTCCAATCCTTACTATTCTATGATTCTATGAATACCACAGCTCTGGTGGACAGCAGCAGCACTTGGTGTCCAGCAACAGCCAGTCATGCAAACTCCCTTTGAATGTGGGTAAGAGTCATGGCACCCCTTAGCTCTAGCAATGGCAATGTGATCATACCTTACATGATATCCTTACCAGAGGATCATACCTTACACGAATAGTAAAATTGGCATCCCACCTATGCTGCTGTTGTTGGTAAGGGGGCAGGCTGCTGGTAGTCTGTCTATGCTGCAAATACTGGTCAAGGCCGGCATGTCAGTAAATCCGTCTATGATGCCAATATTAGTCAAGTGTCCAGGGTATCAGGAGGCAGGGTGTCAAAATATTAAAAGAGAAACAAAGTGGAAAAACCCAAACAGAACCTACTACAGAAAAATAAATAAGGTGGTACTGAGGAATGGGAGGCAGTAACTGGTGGTTATAACACAGTCAGAGAGGAATTTCTACTGTGAAATTTGCTTAATACTTAAGTATCACTACTTTTTGCCTGTCCTAGCAAGTTCATTTGAAAGCACAATAGATATAATAAAAAAATATGCTAGCATCAAAATCCTATATTAGCTAAATGGCATAACCCTTCCTTGGAACTGGGTTTGAATAAAAAGAGAAAAGGTCAGGGCAAGCAGGTCATGCAGCCTGCAGAATAGAACAAGAGGGTGATTAAGACAACATATCTTACTGAACTTTTTGCCCCTCTAGCCCAGTGATAGTTTCCATTGCTACTACCAGGACACAAGTGAGCCTGCAAGGCCTCAGGACTGAAGCTTCTCAGATTTACTTTGTCTACATTTTTTTTATCTGCCTGGAGCTTTCCTTTCTATTGTTTTCTGGTTGGTTGGTTTTTCCTAATAACTAGGTTGCTGTAAGTTTCATATTTTTTTTTTACTTGTTTTCCCCCCATCTTTAAACAGTGTCTAAAAGACTTCATAATAAGACAGTCTAGATATGTCTGTACTTACTAGTCCACTGATAATATTTTAAGATAAATTGAATTCTATATTGTAATTATTATTGAGTATATATAATATGCACTTTTCTTTGTTCCTTCCTGGGTTCATCATTTGTTCATTCCTTTTTTCAACAGAAGAAATTAATCAGCTCTATGAAAACATGAAATGGAGCATTATCAGTTTGTAATTCTAAGACTGTAAGCATTTACAGCACCATCTCCTATGTCTACTAGATATTTATCTTGTACTTGAAATGTTTTGCATCTTCAAATGTGCAGTTATACTATTAAAAGCTACACTTGTCATCTTGTGCATACATAATCCAGACCCTAATTGGAAAACCACAGAGCAAAATGAATGCCTTTCCTACTGATTTCCTGGGGAAACAGTAAATGTCATATGCAATTCTGAATGATGACTACGGATGACACAGCTAAACGTATTTGAATAATTAATAAAATGTTTTGTAAAAAATTGACAGATAATGCCTTTACTTCTAATAAATAGGCAATGTTGTAGCTTTTTTATTCAGGGTGCTTGCCACCTCATACTGTTGCTATTACAATGTTAAGAAATGTAAGTTAATTTTCCATAGTTAAAGGCTTATAAAACCATGCAATTTATTGTTTGATTTCTTGCCATATTCCTTCCCAAGTGATCACCTCATTAAGATTTTTGTTGTAGTTTATAATCATAAAGTCGGCCTTAATTCTAAATTTTCCTTTAAAGCTGCCAATGAGAAACTACCACTGCATTATCTTTGAATCATTTCTCATCTATCAAATTGATTAGTGCTGCAGTATGGTGGAATTGAGATACATAGTTTTTCTATTTCCTTGTTGCATTTAGGTTTTTTTCTTCTGCTTATTCTGATTTTGACAGCTGTTTACCTCATGGCTTTAAATCTCATTCGTCATGCATTTGCTGCTTACTGGTGTGTGAACCAATTCTGGGACCACCTATCACAATTTGGCTGTGTTAAGTGGATGATGATGAATAAATAGATTGAAAAAAATGTCATTTGACTTCAGACTGCTAACACTTTTTTGATATTATTTATGTAGTTGCTGTAGAAAGGAAGAAAGAAAACCTGACAATTAAAAAGACAAATAAAAAGAAATTTTATTTCTAGCTGTTTCTTCAGAAATGCCTAGCATTTGTATCAACCCTGCCGAATTGCTTGAGTTTTTATTTAAATGAAAATATACTAATTAATAATCACTTAAATCTTTACAAAAATGCTCACAGTCCTTTTCATACAAAGAAGATTCTGGATCTGCTTCTAAATTAAAAAGGTGAACTGCTGAAGCTTTAATTGAAAATCCTGTTTTGTACAGTTCTCAATTGCATCTGCACCTTGTCTGTTCTGATAAATTTCCTAAAATAACTGCTTGTCTGCATGTAAGCAACCAGGCATGTTTTTCCAAGCACAGAGAGTGCTGACAGGATTCTGTTTCATTACTCACTAATGCTCAGACAAACATCAGAGTCTTCCTGGTCAGTTGAACCGAATTACTTCTGTTACAGAGCTGTAAATCTACAGTCAGGTGCAGAGCCCAGTGACCAACTCACAAGTCTGCATTGACAGGGGAGGTCTGAGATCCAGCTAAGCCATCAAAGAAGCAGATAAGTGTAAGGGTCAGCATGGTACCTGGTGGGAAAATGTGTACCTGTGATGTAGATTAGGGAAGGAACAAAGGATAGGACCTGAGCTTAAGTACAGCTCCAAAACAAAGTGGGAAACATCACCTCACAGGCTATCTCCCAGCTCTTTCTGCCCCAGCTCCTTCCATCTGTATGATCCCATGGCACTCATCTGGGCTTTCACAGAGCTGTGCTGAGCATGGGCAGCCAGGCCCCAAAAATGATAGGCAAGCAAAAGCTATTGGTGTACTTAGGGTTCTCATGTGCAGGATCACAAGTTTTTTGAGCAAACTGGGATCTCCTGAAAGTTGAGGAGTTTGGTCTGCTAGTGGCTTTTCTCACTTTTCACAGGATCTTAATATCATCTGCTTTGGACCCAGCTGCCATTGACTATGATGTTCTCAACTGGTTCTCCATTTGTTTTTTTTTTCTGTGTACTTGGTCAGGAAGAGCTCGTTATTTAATCTGTTCACGTAAAAACTGCATCAAAACAGAACATTTCAGAAATATTCAGGATTATTTGTGCCATGCTATCCTCCCCATCCTAGCAGATGTCGTGGTTGCAGTCCTATTGTGACAGCTAAGGACTATAATTGTGAGGCTCTTCTGAGTTGCTTTACAAGGGTTTGTTTACTTCCTCTTCTTTACTGGGCGGTCTGTAGCAGATGTCCACTATGCATGGTAAATTCACCCTAATTCATTGGTTTCTTAGCTGATCCTGGTATATAAACTCTCTTTAAGAATCTGTAACCATCTGTTGCAGCTTTCCAGTCATGCAAGCTATTCCATCACATCTCTAATTCTAATAATGCGTGGCCCAGAGACCTTATACAGACTCAGAGTTTCCTGCTTTCGTTCTCCTCATCTATTTCCCAGGATCAATGTGCTTTTGCATCAGTGGTTTACCTACGTCCTCAGGCATCCAGCCTTTTTACATTTCTGTGCCAACCCCCTTATCCAGACAGTTCTACATTCCCTCTACAGATAAGCAAAAATTGGTTTGCATTCCTTTTTGCTGTACTATGTGTGTGAAATATGTTATGTGCATGAAAGTGGATGGATGAGAAAATTAATAAACCCAAGATGTTCTCACATAAAAAAATTGTTTTAACCTAAATTTCATTTCAAATTATATTTTTAAACAGTTAGAAGATTGCATCTGTCATCCCCTGTGTTCTTAAGAAACCTGAATTTCCCACTTCACTAAATAACACGCCATAGAAAGAAAAGACCTGGAAAACATGGGATTACTTTAATATTTTATTTAATAGATTCCATCTCACTAGGCTTTGAAGTGCTGGAAGAAATGGAAGTTATAAATATTTGTTTAAAAAAAGAAGAATATCTAACATTATGTAAAAAATGAAGTGGTAGTACACTTACACATCTAATTAAGAAGGGCTGCTGACAACAGTGACAACTGTAGTAAGCAAAGAAGCTGATAGCTCAGTGAAAGCAAACTACTCCTATAGCATATTCCTGAAGGCAGAAATTAATGTTGACTGCTTTTCTGATACCCAAGATTAAAAGTGCTGTCAGGAATGTTTCTTCAAGACACTTGTGTGGAAACCCATAAATAAACAAGAAGTTATTTCCTCTCCATATGCACTGAGTGAGCAACTCTAGAATATGATTAGACATTTCCCTCTAGGATAGAGGGTGGGTCACTTCAGGTGGAGTGGACAATCTACATTTTTATAACTGTAGGTTGTTTGTTAGGATTGCCAAGTGTTCCAGATGTCAGCCAAGTTGTAGCTATTTTTGTGAATGCATTGTGGAAGAATGTGTATCAAGTCTGGATGTGGAAAGTTTTTTAACATCTGGAATAGTACTGTGGAAGTATAGAACACATTGGTTTGGGAACTGTGGAGTTTTGTTTCATCTTCCTGGATTCCTGTATTGCCAAATAAGATAATTTCTATTTAAGATCCTCATCACCACGGTAAGGCCAAGCTAACCAGCTAGAATATTTATAGAGAACAAAAGGTCAAGTTTTCTGCTGATTTAACATGACTGACTGCTGAGAGTTGGCCCCCAAAATGCATATCCCTGTGCATTTTCTTGCAGTATTGATAGAGGATTGTGATGTAAAATTGAGGAGAGGCAATATAATATGACCTAATTTGTCAATTATTTATTGCTGTGGGATATCACTGACAGCAGATTAGGAATTTATGGGATTAATACAGGGAGCAGACACTCCCACCCACAAGTTATTTTCCATGATACATTTTATTGGAATTCACATCAGAGTCATCACAATGGTAATCCATAACTCACAGTGTGCTGCTTGTGAAGCCCATGCCTGAAGGCTGCATCAATAGTTTGTTATAAGAGCCTTCGTTGCTCACTTACCCTGCTAGTGTGAAAATGAGAACTGTGGGGTGAACCCTAATAGCTTCTGTCAGGTCTCTTAGAACAAGTGTTTGTATGACTGCACTGGCTTCTCATTTACCCTTGCTATCACCACCTATTCATCTCTCTCTTGGTTTTGAAGGTGAAATGCCTTGTTCACCTTCATCAGAGTTGGCAGCATCACCAAAGCTTCCTATCCTGTTATACAACTTTCAATTCCAGAGCATGGAAACATTATTTCCTCAGGAAAAACATAAAAGACTGACTTTTTGTCTAGGAATGCCATTAACACGCAGTGTTTTCCAAGCTCTTAAGGTGTTTAATCCTTTGTCTTTTCTGCTGATTTGACATTGACATAAATGTTGACAATGTTTATCTAGAAAAATTATGGAAGAAGAGAATTTTAATGAAATTCTGGTTGGTGAATTCTTATTTATTTAAAGTAAAAGCAAATTTTGACCATTGCCTTGTTATATTTTTTTTACCAAATTTGAACTTTACACATTTATAGGAACTACTCTATTTCTAGGAAGAACTAAGGCATGTTTAACAGCCTATGGTATACAGATGATCAGATTGGATGGAAAATGTGTTTCCCTTTTGCTCTTCAACCCTGCAACAGTGTACTCCAGGAGGAACTGCTTATGTTTCTGACACACAGTCTTCTTCTTGACATTCCTAGGAAAACTGGAAGTTTGAACCATGGGACACACAGAGTAGACAATTCCCAAACTCCTCCACAGGCTGAAAATTGCTTTCTTAGTTTCTCCACTGCTCTTAGCATGGACACAGCTGAGCAACAGATGACTTGATAATTTTGTCTCATCAGAGATGTTTGCATCTAATGCGGTTGGTAAATGAAATTTATTTCAAATGAAGGTAAAAGCAAGGAACGCTTTTCATTTTAAGATTTCTAGAAAGTAATATCAATATATCATCACTACTGTACAATGCAATATAATGCCAATAAAAACTTCCTAACATTTATTTTAGCACAATCAAGAAGGATGTTGAAAATCTTTATCCAAATTAAATCTTCATAATGGTTCCAGTGAAAAACTATAGGCTCATATATTCTGGATATAAACATAGCCAGCATGTAATTTGTGTTAACGAATTATTAGTGCAACTGTACATGTTACTATGTTTACTATCACCAGTGGTGATACACCTTACAGCAATCATCTATTCTCAGTTTACTGAGCCAGCAAAATGTTCTCACATAAAATAAGTTTATTTGGTGTAAAACCTCCAGAAGCTATTCCTAGAGAAATAATACCTGTACTGACATATATATACTATGTACTCAGAAGAGTACAAAGACAGCTATCTCCTGTATTTCTCAAGGCTCACAGTTCTTCAAAAGAAGTGCCTAGAGAAGCAGTTCAGTAAGAACTGACCTAAAGTGTCGAAATTTCCTTACTCCAAGTCTGCAGGATTGACTGTGATGCTTAAAATAGTTGGTCCTTTACATATTCCTAACCAAGTGCATTTCATGGCTATTCATGAGACTGTGGTGATTCAAAATGCAGCAATGCTTAGAAACTGGGACTGAAAGCTTATTCCATGGCCTTGATCATGAAAATTAGCAGAATATATGATGAAAGTTACAGCTTTTAACTTCAGGAATAGCAGAAACACAGACCATGAGTATCAGTAAGAAAAAATATTTTTCAATTTTTGGATGAAAAATATTGGAATATGGACACCTTTCAGTTTGCAATATTGTTACATTAGTTGCAATATGATGCTACCACATTTAAACAGTAAGAAATCTTTATCCAATACCATAACTACCATATGAATACAAATAAAATGTTACTAAAATAGTACTGAGTCACAGGAATGTAAGGTTAGAGATAAGAAAGACCTTATTACAGCAAGATATTGCTACAGCAAGATTTCATTTTTTTTTTCTACTTATTTCTGATGTTGAATAGGGTGCAGGACTAAAAGTCTTCCTTCTCTTTCATGAAATAGCAATAACTATCTGGAAAAAACATTTGTTTTTCGGATTAAACATTTCTTTCCTTAACTTTATCCTCTAGTAGTTCTTTATACTTGTGAATGCTAACCACTTTTTCTCTGTCCTGTCAGATTATAACTATGTTTTTTTTTTTGCCTTTACTTAAACAGCTAAGACAGTTTAGTTTCTTAGAGGAGCTTTTGAAAGATAGATGTCCATATTCACTGATCATCTAAAGGGATTTCAGCAGGGAGCATCCATTCTTTGTTCTCTACTTTTGAGGCAATTCTTCCAGCACATCTAATCTATATTAAAATTTCTCACTGGACTAATTATCTTTCAGCAACCTGTACTATGCAATTATAGTGATATTCCATGTTCATATGAACCCTAATTATCTTCCCATTTATTATCTCCATAGGACTATGTATTTTTGCATATACTTATCGCCATTGAAAAGGCTGTTTTTAACTGTTGTATGTCTATTTTGACACTGGGTCAGTGTGTACATTAGGAGTCATTTATAATTACTCTCCCACAGAAGAAATTTCAGTAATACATTTTTTAATATTTTCTCAGAAGAAAAATCACATCTGTTTTACCAGATGAACTTTTACGTTAATTTACTCATTTGTTTTATCTCTCCAGACTATTTTTTCTCAAACCACATCGATCTTTTCACTTTTTTTGCTGTTTAGTATCAGTTGCACACTGCTAACCACCTTCTCTTCTATATATTCGTATATCTATTAAACAAATTCAGATTACATTTCAATCCTCTGTCAGTTGCACAGTCCAGATTGTCAAACTCATTTAAGTTCTACTCCTCAATATGGCAAGACCCGGTGGACTGATATTTATGTTCTCAGCTCTTCATGTAGGCTTCTCATAAAGACTTTTCACACACACAAACCCCCACGTGCCCACCCATGTGTGACTACTTCAGCAATGTGCATATGGGTTTTGTCTGTCTTCTTTAGGTTCTTTAGCTTTTAAAACTGCAAGTCTGATGCCACCTATTCAGAAGATATCTAAAATGGGACAGCTTCAGATTAAGACATCTAAACATAGTGTCTGTGTGATAGCTAAGTATCTAAACTCCTATTATATATAACCAGTGAAGGTCAAAGGTTCACCTTATCTACCTAGACATGGGCATAGTGACACCGAGATCCTACATAATAAAAAACTGTTAGACTTATCCAAAGACATTGAAGGTTGCACAATTTACATTGAAGGTATTTATAATTTACATTAAGTCATTTATAATGATATTTGTAAAGTGGCTGAATGACCAGAGGCTGGAGAGGTCAAAGCTGGATGTAAAGCTGGATGTAATATTCAAGTATGGTCTAACGAATGCTGAGAGAAAAGGACAGTCACTTCCCTCCATCTACTGGCTGTGCTCTTGTGCCTGAGCCCAGGACACCCATGATTCTGTTCACCTTCATCATTACCAAGGCACACCAAGGGCTCACATTCAACTTGTTGCCACCACCCCCCGGACCATTACCACAGAGCTGCTCCCCTGACTCTCCAAACCCAACCTGCACCTGCATGGGAATAGACTTTCCCATGTGCAGGACTTTTCAACTGTCTTTTATTGTCACAAAATTCCTTCAGCTACATCCTTTCAGACTGTCAGGATTACTCTGAATAGTAGCTCTGGTTTCAAGCGTATTGAGTAGACCCCCCCACCTAATTCCCCATCTTGGTGAGGGCCCACTCCCTGTCCTCTTCCAGGCCACGGGAAAAGATAGGAAGCAAGAGAGATCTCAGGATATGCTCCTGACATACTTGAAACTGTCTTCCAGGTAGAGTATGTACATTTAACCACTACCCAGTCAGTAATGCCTGGATAGGTAGTCCACCCATTTTTTTCACATATCTGGTAGTCCAACCATCTAATTTATAACAGATTTGTATAAATTACATTTTAACATTCTGTATAAAGATACTGTTGGAAGTCCTGTTGAAAACCTTGCTAAAGACAACGGAGATAGTATTCACTTCTTTCCCCTTTCCTACAAATCTAGTCATTCCATGCTAGAAGACAATAAATTTGTAGAGGATTTATCCTTGATTAATCTATACAAGTTGCTCCCATTCACCTTTTTCTCCTTCAAATGATTGACTTCATGATTCTCTGTATCAGTTTCCCAAACATTACTGATGCGTTCACTAACACTTTCATAAACTAAATCTATCAGATGCTGTGGACCATCAAGTTAGCTTTTGCTACAGATAAACTTCACCTGTTTCCTGGCACCTGAAAATGCTAGTTTCCAAAGTAGCTAAACTCCTGATGTTCAAACTTTTTGAGTCACAGAAACTGATCTGTTAACTTTCACCTATCTGGATTTGTTATTTTTGTGTAACTAAAGTTTCCCTAGGCCATATTTCACTTCTGTGTCTCATGGTAAACATTAAGTAAATCTGAAATTACTTCTCTTCTTACCTCAAAAGTTTTCCTTCTTGCAAGTTGTTAAGCATTTTGTTATATGCTTGGAAAAGGAGCTGGAAATAGAACCATAATAATTAATAAATTGAAATTTTACCAGAAATTTGTTCTGCAGTATCTGAGATTTTTTGCTTTTGAGAATGACTCTCTAATCCTTCTCTGACCTCTGTATTTCTATTGCTTTTCTCTTCACTCTTCTAAAAGAACCCTCTACTGCTGTGATGTATTCATTCTGTTCTTTGGACTTCTTCATTCTCAAGAAGTTTCTTTCCCAACCCTTTTTTCAATGTAGATAAAAATGTCAGTACCTAGACTGAGGTTTACTAAGGTACAAGTAATCCTCCACAAGGCAAGTTGGAGGTGTGGCACTGTGCACAAGGGAAACGTTTGATTGTACAACCCTTACAGTTAGGGATGATGCGGTTGACAGCTTCTGGGTGAGGATTAGGAGGATGGAAAACAAAGATGTTGCAGTGGGTGCCTACTACAGATTGCCCAGCTGGGATGCAAGTACTTAGGAGTTATTCTATAGGCAATTATAAGTAATCTCTGGGTCAGTAGCCTGTGTCTTTATGGGATATTTTAACTTCAGACATCAACTAGGAATATCATACTCCTGTAATGATCAGGTCTTGGAAATTCTTGAAGTTTGTAGGAGATAAATTCCTGTAACATCCAGCTAGGGAAGATGCCTTCCTAGACTTGCTATCTGTGAACAGAGAAAGACTCCTGGGGGTTATGAGGGTAGGGGACTGTCTTGGCCACAGTGGACCACTCAGGGAACTACAAACCTGTTAGTCTAAACTCAGTTCCTGGAAATAATACCAAGGAGATTACACTGTAATTATCAGGCGTAGTCAACATGGGTTCACAAATAGAAAGTTCTGTTTAACTGTTTTGCTATATCTCACTTTTGACTACCTAGTGATTGTCTGTTCAATATATTTATCAACAACCTGATGAAGAAGTTGAATGCACCATTAGCACATTTGCTGATGACATCAAACTGGGAGGTGCTGTTGACTCCTTCAAGGGACAACATGCCTTGCATGGGGATTCAGATAGGTTGGTCTAGACAGATTAGAGCACTGTTGTAAGTCCCTTTCCAACTCAAATAATCTGTTCTCTTCTACAGGTAAAGTGTTTAGAGCTTAGTTTCATGATGTGATTTCCCACATTGAAACAACACTTTATATGTCATATTTTATAAGAAAATGAAAATTGTAAAATTCTCATATTCTCCATGTGGTCATTAAGTTTATATTCCTTATTCCACTGTTATCACTGCCTAGAGACTACTCATCACTCATGTGTGGTATATACAATAGATGTACTATAAAAAAAAGCACTCTTTCATTAATACCCATAATCTTTTGTCAGTTTTGAACAGCATGTTTGCTCCATGTCACCTACTTAAACAATTGTTTGAACTACTTGGTTGGATTGCCATACCTTTCTTTCTAAAAAGAGCATATTCTACAATTGCCAATCTCATTTCGAAGCATAATATTCTTGGTGACATGTGAATATGAATCATGAATAATTTCTTGAATTTCAAGGGTAGATCTTTGACAAAACAATCGATACATTTCCAGAAGTCAACTATTCATGTATTACAAATGATCTATGCAGTTCTTGTCTTCTGGTTGGTTCATTTTCTTTCATAACCAGTCTCTGCAGCTCTCTGCTATCCTCTGTGATATGTGGACCTTTTTAAAGCTTTTCACAATGGTTTATTTCAGAATAGGGATACACAATGCTTCACATGCACTTAAAGAAAGCCATTCTGGAAAGGGATCTACCATTATCACAGATTTTAGGTGAAAACAGAGCAGGAGCAGATGATCTAGACATTATTTCTCTGATTTCTCTTCTGTCAAGCCAGAAAGATCTTCAGGCTTTTGCCTTCCAATAATAGTCCAACTGTGCCTGTATGTTTACAATTAATGGGAAAGGCCACAGTCTGTCAGAACCAGAAAACCCTCTTCTGTCACTTTGCAGATTTATATGAAGTACACAAACAGAAGCAGCTTAGCTTGTTTTTGACATGACAATTATCAGTTACCAGTGTTGACAACCTATTTCATGAATTCAAGTGTCAGCTACCATATAACATCATTCAACAATCAGGATATGCTAAGAAAGATCCTGCACACTGACATTAGAACTTTCCTGAAAAAAAACCCACAACCAAACATACAAATTTTTTGGGGGGTAAACCCCAAACAAATAAGCTTCCATAAAGAACTTCCTCAATGGTCAGGAGTTGATATAATTTATTCTGATCACTTGTGGTTTAAGCCCAGCTGATAACTCAGTACCATGCAGCTGCTCACTCCCCCTGCTTCCTCCCTCCACTCCTGGAGGGATGGGGAGGAAAATCAAAAGAACGTAACTCCCACAGGTTGAGATAAGAACAGTCCAGTAACTAAGGTATAACAGAAATCACTACTGCTACCACCCATAATAATAATGATAAGGGAAATAACAAGGGGAGAGAATCCAACACCTCACCACCAGCTGACCGATACCCAACCAGACCTGAGCAGTGACCTAACCCTTCCAGGTAACTGCCCCCAGTTTATATACTAGGCATGATGAGCTGTGGTATGGAATACCTCTTTGGCTAGTCTAGGTCAGGTGTCCTGTCTCTGCTTCCTCCCAGCTTCCCTTCTTCCCTGGCAGAGCATGAGACTCAAAAAGTCCTTTGTCAGAGTAAACATTACTGAGCCACAACTAAAAACATCGGTGTTATCAGCGCTATTCCCAAGCTGAAAGTCAAAAAAAAAAAAAAGCACTGCACCAGCTACTACAAAGGAGAAAAATAACTGCTACTGCTAAACCCAGGACAACACTAGTACCAAAATTCCTCGCCATCCCCTGCCCTGTGGTGCTTTTATCAGACCGTCAGGAAGAAGAATTGGAAAGCATGGCTCACTATTTGAAACCTCACTTTCCTATCATTGAAATATCTTCCTAGATATCCTGAGACATTTTTGCAGTTCCTAGAATAACATCAATAGGATAAAAATTAATGATGTTGAGGACATTTCTAAAGATGTCAGTACATCCCTGTAGTGCACAATTCTGGGCTTTTAACAAAAGTTCTAAAGACTCTATGTGAGACACCATCTTCAGCTTACTTTTAAATAAGGTACAAAGATGCAGGTGCAAAGTTTGTTTAGGTGGACATCAGGAGACAGCATTTCTACCTGTAAAAACAAGGTATATAGCTTCATTTGTTACACACTGTATATGAGAAACCGCTACACAGGAAAGATAAAACTTCCATGGGTGGGCTATGCGTAGCATGCGGTAGCTGTTGACCCGAGGTCCGTCTGATGTTCCATAAAAGTGAGGTTCCCAGCATCTGAAGGAATGAAAGATTTACTCACTACGTCTATTTCTAGATACGTCTAGGTTGTTATTAATGCAATTCTACTGCCATATTTGCTGTTGTGCTTTTGTCACTGGAATCTGAAAGGAAGCCTGCACCTCCATCCTCGTGCTACAGAATATGCTGGAAGATGTCAGGCAGAAAATTACTGGATAAAAAATATAAGATACAGTTTATGAAATCTTTCACTGTTCTTGCTGTGTATATGCTGACCGACTGACCAACTGCTTCTGCTATATTTCTGAAGTCTGCAATATTTTTTCATGGGGGAAAAGATGCTTTTGTTTTATGAAGTTTGTGAAAGAAAAAGGTGTAAAAATGAAGATGAGACTGTGTCATGGTTTGAGCATGTTTTGAGGGTGTTTTTGTTCAAGGTTTTTTTCCAGCCAGGTGGAGGAGGGGAGTCCGGGAGGAAGGAGAGACAGGACGCCTGACCCAGGCTAGCCAATGAGGTATTCCATACCATAGCACGTGATGCCCAGGATGCATACTGGGAGAGAGAGAGCTGGAGGGGTAGAGCTCTGGAGGAAAATGGAGGAGGGAGCACATGGTGCTCAGCCGGGCAGGGTGGAGTGAGCTATGGGTCGGTGGCTGGTGGGGTGTTATATTCTTTTCGCTTGTTGTTGGCTGTATCATTACTATTGTGTTATGCCTTATCTATTAAACCGTTCTTATCTCAATCTGTGAGGGCTACATTCTTTGGATTTTCCTTCCTAACTCTCCAGGAGTTGGGGGACTTGGTTTAAACCACAACAGTTTTTGGCGCCCAACGTGGGGCTCGAGGGTTTGAGATAAGAACAGATCTGAGCGGATTTATAGTCTCTTGTCACAAGGCTGATTTATTGGCTCTTAGAGGTTTTTCTCTGGATCTCGCGGTTTCGGGATTTTGCCGGGTACTTTGTGTATGGATTGGATGTGTTTGTGTTTGTCGATCATGGGGCTTGGGCTAAAGCTGTACTGTACTTTGTGTCAGAGGCTTGTAATACGGTGGGGCTCCAGCAGCAAGGGGGGATGGACGTGGCCGTGGACTTGGACTTGTACCAGGCTGTCCCGCTGCTCTTCACCGTCCTTGTCCTTATCCTCGTGGTCGTCTGCGTGGAGCTGCATGAAGCCAGGAAGGAGCGGCCCTGGGAGCTGCCGGCAGCTGAGGCTGCCAGGGAGAGCAGCACGGGGAGCCAAATGGCTGTGGCAGAGCAGCGGGAACAGGCTCGGGAGGAGCGGAGCAGGGCGGTAGCTGAGCAGCAGGACCAGACAGCGGGGGAGGTGAGTCCCGCGGCCGTTCCCAACCCCCCGACGGCCGAGAGTGTCCCCCAGAAGTCGCCGGCCGAGCCCCAGCAGGATGCAGGAGACTACGCAGCACTTCCCAGCAAGGCAGTGGAGGAACCAAGTCCTGCCGCCGTTCCGAACCCCGCAGCTTCAGAGAATATTCCCCGGAAGTCACACGCCGAGCCCCAGCAGGATACAGGAGACCACGCAGCATTTCCCAGCAAGGCAGAGAAGGAAGATCCGGACTCAGGAGAAGAGAACCTGGTGGTGGGAGAACTGGCAAGCAGGGCAGCTACATCAGCCCCAGTCACAAAAGTTAAGCAGAGTCAGGTTTGGGTCTTGTCTAGGGTTAGACAAGGATATCGGAGCACCAGTAGACTGTTCCCAAGGCTGGACAGTCATGAGTGGCAGGGCATGTGGGATAGTATGGCCGAGTATCTGATCCACTGGGCCCCTCCAGTGCTTTGGAAGCATTGGAGGTGGAAGGTAGCTGTATGGAGTCCCCAGCAGCAAGCTGTAGAACTGCTGAAGGGGACAGTGAATGATTTTGAGCCTGGTGGGCCCAGATACTTCAGGCTATCAGTCCAGAGATGCAACATAGAGATGTCTCATGATCGAGGGGTGGACTTAAGAGTGATGGTGTATTCGAAAAGTAGGATCTGGGCATGACGTGAATGGTATGGAATAAGGGGTGGATAATGTCATGGTTTGAGCATGTTTTGAGGGTGTTTTTGTTCAAGGTTTTTTTCCAGCCAGGTGGAGGAGGGGAGTCCGGGAGGAAGGAGAGACAGGACGCCTGACCCAGGCTAGCCAATGAGGTGTTCCATACCATAGCACGTGATGCCCAGGATGCATACTGGGAAAGAGAGGGCTGGAGGGGTAGAGCTCTGGAGGAAAATGGAGGAGGGAGCACGCGGTGCTCGGCTGGGCAGGGTGGAGTGAGTTATGGGTCGGTGGCTGGTGGGGTGTTATATTCTTTTCGCTTGTTGTTGGCTGTATCATTACTATTGTGTTATGCCTTATCTATTAAACCGTTCTTATCTCAATCTGTGAGGGCTACATTCTTTGGATTTTCCTTCCTAACTCTCCAGGAGTTGGGGGACTTGGTTTAAACCACGACAGACTGCTAATTCAAATTTAGGTGCCTAATCTTATTCTTCTACTGTCTAAATAAAAAGCAGGCATACCTTCTCATTCAGGTCTTAAGGTCCCTTATAAATCACGTGAACTCCAGTAAGGTAATAGAGTATTGTTTAGAATATTGGTCATGCTATAATAGTTAGAAATGATGAGTACTTCTGTATAGACAAAGCTGAAGCACTCTGCTTTATCAAACAAGTTATGGTATCTTTTGCATAGTACATGTACAGGACCTTGCCTGAAATGTACGCCAACATTTCAGAATGGACTGTGATGGTCTAATTAACAACAATTAGGATAGTTGTCGCATTAAGTTACACAGACACAGGAGTAAAGAAGGTTAAAACCTGTTGCAGAAATAGCTCTTAAAAGGTTGACTGGAAACATCTTGATTATGGAAACATTCCAAATGGGTGATAGAGGTGTCTACAGGAATAGACACCTAAAATAATATATAGAAATTAAATAAAAAAAGAAGTGAAGAATGGAATTTGCTTTTTCTGTTGGAATTTGGAGAGCACCCAATGAGGGGTACAGGTATCTACCTTGATTTAGTGAAACATTTAACAAAATGCAAGACACGTTGTTGGCATGAACATGGACATAAATCCAGTTCTCATCAATGAACTTAAATTAGTGCAAGATATGCTTACATATAAAGTTTGCAAATACTCATGAATCTATTTCTATATGAATGTTCCTAAGCAATGGAAAACCTTGCATATCAGCAATCATCAAAGTGTCATTCACTGGCAGGAGTATTATTACAAACAGAAGTTTTTCTTAAAATCACTGAGAAATATAAAATTCAGGGTAAAGCATATGCTGGGTTTTTAAATAAAGTCATAAATTCATTCAGAGCATACATCACAGTTGATCACTATTATTAAGTAAACATTGGCTTGTAAATGGTAGTGAATAAGAGCAGCAAAAATTGTATTAAGAAAATATATAATGTTTACAGAGAATCAGCGAATATACTGAACATTTAGATTAACACAGAACTTTACTGACAATGTTTAACCAAGTGCATTTCTTAAGCAGCAATTAACAGCACAACTGATAGTAATAAAGTTGAGAGCATATGGCAGGTGGAATTTTTTTTTGTGTGGTGACTGCAAACTGCATATGTTATTTGCTTTCACACAGACAAATCAGTTAATATCCAACATGGTTGAAGTCAGTTGTGAAACTGCAGTTTCAAACATCCTAGAAGAAACAGGAACCATACAGGCTCCTCAGCAGCACTGACAAAACTGAAATTTGCCTTCTCATGGTAGAGACTGTTCATTTCATACAAAAAAAAAGCAAGGTCTGACAAGCACCTTGGCTGGGAAAGGTATGAAAAAGCCCTGAAGGCCCGTTCGAACTTCTGAGGTTACCTTCAGTGGACAGAAAAAAGCAATGGAGAATCAAGTTGCTGGGGTGCCACGTCTCCTAGCAGCACCTGCAGCAGTAAACATAGTCCCTAGCACAGATGAAGAATTCAGCACAGCCATGATGTGGAACATTGCCCCCAGGTAACTTTGTTTGTGCCTACATTTACTATCAACTAAAGCAGTGGTAGCAGAGACCTTCTGTGGGTGGTGTCCCACACAAAATCACATACAAAAAGTAAAAGAAGAATAAAAGTAAAATAAAGTAGAATAAAGTAAAAAGGGCAATTACCCCTCCCAGCCCCTCATTTCAGCATTTATATTAAGCCTCAACATCTATTTAAGAGATTGTATGATAGATACAATTGAAGTACATTTCTGAAAGTAAACCCCAAGGTTTGGTCTTCACAGCCCACTTTTCACTCATTTAACAAAACATAATGGGCTCTTCTAAAACCAAATACTCTAATGCTAATTGTTGAATAAAGTCATAAATCATGGTATTTTTTTAGGATAAGTAAACTTTTCTTTCCTCTCAGTTTTGCCAATGAAAAGTTACTGTAAAATTATTTTGTGAATTTGTCAAATAAATCTACACTCTGACATAATACCAACAGTTCCTAGTTTGTTTCACCTTTATTAAATAGATCACTTTCACATCGCAAGGTAAAGGTGATGAGGAAGAAGGTAATGGAGATATGCTGTCCTTCTGCCAAACAGAAAAGTAAGAAATAAATTAGATAAAAAGCTGTTCAGGCATTAAAAGTTCTAAAGCTTTCATTGTCATTCATTTAGCTCATAACAAACAATTTAATACAGTTTGACATGACCTGCACATTTGTTCTTTGCTAACTCTGGATGCATTAACACAGTGTGTTTGAAAGGCTGAGTGGCTCCCAAGAGCATATTTCTTACACTGAAGCAGAAATTATTTTATTTTTTTTTTGTCCATTGTTTACTTATGCTCTGTTTTCTTACACTTACAGTATAAGACCAGTAATATATACACCAGGAATGTTGGAACATGTGAAAAAAGAGGACTTATTATGTTTTTCCTTTTAACTGAAAAGATCAAAAAGCACACTGATTCTTTCAAAACTCCAAATAAAATTTGCATGGAGTTTGGCTTTCAGAGTGTTTTTTTTTGTTTGTTTGTGTTTAGCTTTTTGTGTTTTGCTGTTTGCTCCTCAGCAAACTGTAAAATTTGTTTGTTCTTGATAATTCTTTGTTTGTTTCACCTTTTGATCCTTTCACAAACATATGAGGATAGGTTTGGTTGCTGTCCTTCTGAAATAAAGGTCCTTAGCTTCTTCATTCTTTAGTCAATAGTTTGACATCATTTTAGTTTTGGTTAACTCTTTAAGGTCCTCTATGCTCCCCTCCAGCCTTATCTTTAGTCAGTTGCTGTTTCCATCTATGTCCACCTCTTACCTGAATGTTTCTTATCTACCACCTCTTTTAACTGATCACCCACATTCTTTCAAAATCATTTTGCTTCTTCTTATATTTTTTTTGTTTGTTTGTGTTTTTTTGTGTTGTGTTACACCTCCCCACCTGTCCCAGAAATTTCTTACTACATCAGAAAGTTCCTAGAATCTAAAAAGGTTAGAAAGGATCTGTCCTCTAGTCTTCCAGAAGCAGGGACCTTTAGATCATCAAGCCTGGCCTCGAACAATTCCAGGGATGAGGCATCCACAACTTCCCTGGGCAACTTATTCCAGTGTTTCACCACCCTCATCATGAAGAATTTTTCCTAATGTTTAATTTAAATCTACCCTCCCCCTTGTTCTGTCCCTACATGCCTTTACAAAAAGTCCCTCTCCAGATTTCTCATAGATGCCCTTTAGGTACCTGAAGCTTGCTATAAGGTCTCCCCAGCTCCCTCAGCCTATCTTCATAAGAGAGGTTCTCCAGCCTCTCTGATGGTGGCATCAACATCAGAAAGATTATTTGTAGACTGAAGTGCTACTCAGAGCCAGGAAATACATAAAAATCCAGTATCTGCAAATGGATAAACCATAAAAATTTAATTAACAATCCTATGTTGAAGAAAACATTATAAAAATTTAAATAGGAATTTTAATCACTTTAGAATGAATTTGAAATAACCCATTGAAATCAAGAGACTTAGTCTGATGACATCAATATCAGAGTAAAAATTGTAGACCGTTCCTTGGAGTTTTCCAAGTGAATATAGGTCTCTGCCAAATGCCTTTCAAATGAATTAAGCTGCTTAACATTTTAAATTGAATGATAGCTTGATATTACAGAAAGGAATATTTGTGGATAAATCTAGCAAGAGAATATTCCCTCATCTAGTTAAATGAAGAGAAAACAGGTTAAGGTAGAAACATAGCCTTTATTTAATAATGGAGCACTAATGAAAGATCTGCCTTGGAATGTCAAAGCCTGACATCCTTTATGTGTGAAAAGTTAAGGAAATATAGCAGAATGAACACTTGATACTATTAGTATTAAAATAAAATTCTGCCAAAAGCAAATTAAACTAAATAATGTTTCTGTCCCAAACCAAACAATGGCAGCTATCAAAAAAAATAAAAAATTAAGCATATTAGTCTTTATTTGTGCTAAATCGAATATATGTAATCTTTGTGAAACTGAGTTCAGTTAGTTTTCAGTCTCTTTCTGCTAGATGAGTAATCACTACCTTTGAGTCTAATTTTTACGCAAAATACTCTCATTTAACTAAGATAGATAGACTTATTTTTTCTTTAGCATAATAGGATGTTAATTTCCTCTGCATATTTAGCCTTCGATTCATATGTTAGATTTTATTTTAAAATCAGAGATATATAAAGGTGTTATATGCTTCCTATGTCTTCTATCAAAGTCTTTGATTATATTTTAAAGTAATTGAATTAATAAATGTCTATAAGCCACGTAAATTATTTAAAGTATAATTGTGCAATTTCTAAAAATGCTTATTTCATAGAATTGAAATAGGTGATAAATTTTCTCAAATGGAAAGCGTTGCTGCCTTTCCTTACAAAAAAGGAAAGGAACAAGCAGTGTATTTTAGTGTTTTGTTAAAAGCAGGTTTGTTTATTTTTTTATTTTTTTATATATTTCTTTATTTCATTTTTTGCCAGTAAACAAAACAAACTTACAGAAAAAATACTGGGAGGTTAATATAAACTGGAAGTTATTAACTTCCTACAGTGTGAAAAAGCTTTGTTCTTGTAGTATAAAGCAGTAACTGTGACAATTATAAACAAAGGGTTAATGAAAACCACAATAGTTCAATAACTATGGAGAGGGAAAATGTGAAATTCCTGATATTACTTGTACTCAAAAGTTCCAGAAAGTCACTGCTCATTAAAATTAAAATTATGATTAAAATTACTTCAAAAACGTGAAAACTTTCACCAATTAGACCATCTAATTATCAAAAAAAGTTTCTGTGGGAGGCAAATGACAGAATGCAAACAGACAATATGTTTGATTATACTGTATCACAGCATAAGAACAAAGCTATAGACATTTTCCTTTCCTGTTTCAGATATACACTTCCCCCCTTCCCAGTCACCCACCCCATTTTAGAGCTTTCCCCAAAAAAAAGGGTGCTAAAAATAGTGGGAAAATATGCTACTTTTAGATATACAGTACAATTCCCCATATGTCCTAAATTTCAGCCAGTGAGTTCACTGGAAGAAAGCATATGAACCTTAAAAGAGAAAGTCTGAGATGGTAAACTGCTTAAAAATTATACCTGAAATTTGCACCTTTTGCTGTGTTATAGTGGTTGCCAGCATAAAGTAGACATTCAGATTCAATATATCATTAATTCAGGTAAGTATGAAATTAAAACTGGAATCTTAAACTCCATAGCTTCAGATGTACCTGACATCTACACTATATTTTTTTTTATTTTTTTATTTATTTTTTTAAAGTCCAGGGGCAACATTTACAGGGATATAAAAAGAGAGAACAAAATGCTGAATCCAAATGTCTTCCTCTAAGATATAAATTTCACTGAAGTCTCATAGAAAAAAAAAAATAATAATTTAATTTGAAAAATCTTATTTAATGTATATTAAAATTTATTTTCATTACTTCTGTCCACATTTATGTTAGAACTTCTATTTTTTATATTGTGCTTTGGTGTTGATTTTCAGAAATGCTGAGCATTAGAAACATAACATGCTGAAGCTGCAGCCTTACAATGCTCAGAATAAGTGATGCCAGACATCTATAAAGGTAGCTATATAAGTAAATAAATAACGCTTCAGTGTTATACAAACTCAAGTGCCATTTCCATAATTTATTTGATGTTTGTTTTCTATTCCCCCATGACACATGTTCTCCAGGTAAGCTAAACAATGAAAACTTAATCCTGAAAACATTGCAAAAATTGAAAACAATTGCTTATAATCTCTTGCTTAAAGCACATACAAATCTATGTAACCATATATCAGACTGGTACTGGCAAATTGCCAATGTCATTATCATCAATGCCCCTGACTTACTTCATTACTCAAGAAGGATGGCCTAAATCTGAGCCTGATCTCTGGTTTGAAAATCTACATTCCTTTTCGACAGAGGATCAGATTTCCTTCCCTTTGTAGCCCTGCGTAACATATCATGGAACTGCAGAATAGTTTGGAAATTAAGCACAAAAGAAATTATGTCACCTAAGTCTCTTCTGAACATCTGAAAAGAGGATCTTATAACACCTGCAATATCACATAAGCAATTTGCAATCCATTGATCATCCACTATATGACATATTACGACTAGCCTTTGCATGTCTCCAACAAAGTTGTGGAGAGATGTTTAATTACCTCATAAAATGTGGACTGAGCTGTAAAATTGAGAGAATACACAGGGGAAAGTGAACATTAATAGTGGGAATCTCAGTCACTATATAGGAAGTTTGCAAAGTGAGCAATGTGATTTATCCCTGCTAATGCAGCAGAGATTTTGAGGAAGTAAGGCTGCAACTGCTTCCCTATCTGCAGTCTCACATTAACTATTTAAGTATGGTAAATGATCCAACTCTCCAGTTAGTCCTCTAAGACATGGCAACTCTTACAGTTTTCATTACAGCACTCCATTTGGAAATATCTACAGGACAAAAGACTCATCAGTTTAAATCATACTATTCCAGTCTAGAAAAAAAAAAAAAAAGAACAGTAAGGTTTTAGTTAGTGAAAAAGATCATTATTCAATTATTTTTTAGTCCCAACATTTCAAACATACCTCTCCATCCCCTGTAAGTGTTAATATTAAAGGAATCCATGTTCTCTCAGAGTTGGAGTCAATAACTTACAGACCATTGGAAACAATGCTTACAAACAGAAATAATTATTAACCCTGAGATACATTTCTGCAACAAATAACATACATGACAAATTAATGTCTGGCAGATTTTTGGTCACTCCCCCTCTGATTTTTATTAGAGCTAGTGTTGTCACTCAGATGTTGCCCATTTTGATGGATTTATACAAAGAAAATTTGGATTTTCTCAAAGAAAATGCTCCTTCAGTTTCTTCATTGAAAGAAAATGGAAGTCAGATAAAAGACATTACAGCTATCAAACCTCAGGAGTTTGGCAGAAATTCCATAGCACCTTCTGAATACTAAGATCCCAGTACAAATAACACTTCAAGGTAATTCTATTTGGAGGTCTGATAGTGTCAGGAACTGAAAATTGTAATTACTCTAGCTAATGTGGATGAATAAATGAAGGTTTCTCTGAACTCAGTTCTAAAATCTATTAAGGCTCTGGAATGGGTGAGAAGATAGTGGAGGCATATCATACATATGTTTTATACATTTTTGGGGTTGCCTTCATACTTTTCCCAAGTAATAGTAAGACACTTATGGGAATTTATGTTTTCAGAAGTCACTACAATTTATTTAATATTGATGGTCATATTGGAAACAATGGAGATACAGTTTGGGAAGTTTCTACATTTATGACATAAAGTAACATTCACTTCCATTTACATAATGCTTGAAAAAAATGTCACCTCAGAAATATTAGTATTAGTTGTGCACTTAGTACAGGCAAAAGATTATAGAATGTTTTTTTTTCTCTTTTCTTCTGGAAGAACTTCCCAAAATTCTGATTTTATCAACTTCTGGTTGGTTGGTTGTTTTTTTACAGTCCTATTCAAATCAGTAGAAATCTTTGATGAGGGAATTGGACTCAATTTTTTTTTTTTTTTTTTGGTACATTAAAGACTACATTTTGTTCACCAGCCAACTCTGGAAAATTCCTGGAATTTGGTAACAGTAGAACTTCAGCTGTAAAATGTTAAATAATGTAATGGATTTTTTTTTTTTTTTCCTGGCTCAGTAAGTTCAGGCTGAGTGCTGTTATTTATTTTGAACTGTAGGTGCTTCATTTTGGGTGCCTAACAGGTATTACGATTCTTAGGCAGCACACTCTATCCTACTGGGCCCAGCAGTTCTCTTAGCTCTCTTAGTAGACAGTAATGCTGTCTATACATTCAGTAAGGAAAATTAGGTACCTCCAGGGAGCAATTCAGAAAACACAGGCAGGTTATCAGTCTTTCTCTATTGACAGTATAGAAAAATGCAGTGATTCAGTGATTCGGCACTCAGAAAGAAACCTCCACAAAAGCAAAGATAGATCCTGTAGCTCTTTCCATTGTGATGGAAAAAAGTATGGGTATTCGTAAGTGTTTTCACTCGTTCAGTTTTGTTCTGCAATATATAAATCTAAAATGATAAAACGAGATGAAGATAGCATTTATCTTCTAGGAATACTTTTGCTAAGTGTGCTTACTGGATAATACTCCCAAATAGTTTTAAAGAAATAAAGATTTATTTAATGATCCATTGCAGATTAGTCCCTCAATTAAAACTGTTCCATATGGCATTCAGGCAAAATGTCTCTGATTCTTAGGTGAGACAATGATGATATGAAAACATGGTATTTAAGACTTTCTTTTGTCTCCACAAGCACAACATAGGAGCTTGTGCATTTAAAATAGGCTTATAGTATACACAGCATGTATCATGAAATCAGGTGTAATAAATAAAATTTCATATTCAAATGTTAGAGCTTTTGTGAAAGTTATTGTTAGGTTAGTGATAAGAAGCTCCTCTGCACCCATAAAGAGAGCAGAAAAGAAACAGTGATGGCTGAGCTGTGTCAGTAACCTATCTTGACTACTAAGTTTATCACAGAAGGGCCACCAAGCCATCAAAGTTTCATCTCTGTAAGCACAAAGGAACACAGAGGTAGTACCACAGTCAAAAGAACACAAACTGCGGACTGCTGAGAAGGGACATCTTGTCTAGGCTTCTGGCAGAGCTTTCCCAGGGCCATCAGATCCATTATTCAGATGTGAAACTCCCCCAGATGATGGGAAAAACCCTCTGAATCACTTTTTTTTTTTAACTGAGGGATGGTTATTGCCTATAATACAGCATGAGATGCAGGGTGCAATTTTGGGATCACACAGGAGTTGTTATGGGATGTAATAGTGTAATAGTAAAAATGAACCAAAGGTCAGAGAAGGGAGGGATCTAGATGATTGATGGGAGGAGCAATAGTAGAAAAATTAAGGAATAACAGAATGAAAGGGTCCAGTCACATGTAAACAGGGGTAAGTTGGTGCAATCTTGACATGGGTTCAGCAGTAGCTCATGCTCTGCCAGGGAGGAAGGAGAGACAGGACACCTGACCCAGGCTAGCCAATGAGGTATTCCATACCATATCACGTCATGCCCAGGATGCATACTGGGAAAGAGAGGGCTGGAGGGGGGAGCTCTAGAGGAAAATGGAGGAGGGAGCACGCGGTGCTCGGCCGGGCAGGGTGGAGTGAGTTATGGATCCGTGGCTGGTGGGGTGTTGTATTCTTTTCGCTTGTTATTGGCTGTATCATTATTATTGTGTTATGCCTTAGCTATTAAACCGTTCTTATCTCAATCTGTGGGGGCTACATTTGGATTTTCCTTCCTAACTCTCCGGGAGTTGGGGGACTTGATTTAAACCACAACAAATCTGTAAGTGCATTTGTGTAATCTGTGTGGATACCCATGGGATATACAGCATACAGAGTAACTGCCTATCAGTAGTGCACTCTCAGCCTTGCTGCTGGGGAGACAGACTATTGAAATGGAGTAGGAGGAGCTAGAGACTGACACAGATGACCCAGAAGAGGTGGGCAAATGCATCTCCTACATTTCCCAAAGCTTGCCAGATCAGATAGCCTTAACAGATGTTAATCAAAGTCAGAGCTGCTTCTGCATATTTTACTTTTGCAGTAGTAGCAGACTGAAAGATTCCAGTAAGAGAATCCTTACCTACAAATCAACATTACATTTCTGAAGGAGAGCTGAACTGGACTATGGACTGTTATGTAGGCAATACAGACTAAGCAGTTGGTCAGTTCATGCTGTTCCTCTGAACTTCACAAACTATAGGAGGCAAATGTAGAACCACTTTTTCTACTTATGGAGTACAGCTTCAAAAATCCCTATGGTACTAATAATACAATTTAGACTAAAAATTTTGCCATCAGTGTTCCAGCTGCCTTTTCCCTTCCTTTGTCTAGTGCAGACCATCTGTGCATGATTGTCAATGACAAAAATGTAGGGAAGGAAATGCAGAAGCAGCAGCGCTGAGAAGGAAGAGCAAACATTAATGTAAAAGTCACTATTACAGTGGTCTGCACCTGCAAAATAATGATATGATATAGCTGATGACAGCACAATTAAAAAATCCTAGATATATGTCATGATTTAACTCCAGCCATAAACTATGCAGCACCCATCTGGTAGCTCACTCCCTCCCCCCCTAGCAGGATGGGGAAGAGAAACAGAAGTGTAAAAGTGAGAAATGCAGACCAAACCAAAGAATTAATTAAGTGAATCCCAGGAAAGCAGGGCTCCATCACATGTAATGGTTACTTGGGAAGACAAATGACAAAACTCCAAACCTCCCTCCCTTCTTCCTTCTTACTGCACATGAAGACAGGCTGAGAAAGTTGGGGCTGTTCAGCCTGGAGAAGAGAAGGCTGAATGCGTGGAGACCTCATAGCAGCCTTCCAGTATCTGAAGGGGGACTACAGGGATGCTGGGGAGGGACTATTCATTAGGGACTGTAGTGATAGGACAAGAGGTAACGGGTTGAAACTTAAACAGCAGAGGTTTAGATTGGATATAAGGAAGAAATTATTTACTGTTAAGGTAGTGAAGCACTGGAATGGGTTGCCCAGGGAGGTTGTGAATGCTCCATCATCCCTGTCAGTGTTCAAGGCCAGGTTGGATGATATGGTTTATTGTGAGGTGTCCTTGCCCATGGCAGGTGGGTTGGAACTAGATGAGCTTAAGGTCCTTTCCAACCCTAACTGTTCTATGATTCTATATGATGTGGGATTCCTTGGTCAGTTGGGTCAGCTGTCCCAGATGTGTTCCCTCCTAATTCCTTGTGCACCCCCAGCCTACTCGCTGTTTGGGTGGTGTGAGGAGCAGAAAATCCCTAGACTCAGTGTAAGAGCTGCAATAACAATAACATCTGTTTTCAGCCAAAAAATCCAAGACATAGCTACATACTAGTTACTGTGAAGAAAATTAACGCTATTCCAGCCTAAACCAGCAAACTAAGAAAACAGTCAGACTTCATTAAGCTAAATAGATGCACTGAAGAATTAAATTTTAGGTGCAACTGCAGGAGTACTGAAGTCCGTCATGTACTATAGAAAGAAGAGACCCAAGACTGAGCAGCAATATTTGGGGTACTACCCAGTCACTAGGTGTTTCATGCTCAGACACTGAGCTGCGGGCAGGATTGGGGGAGTCTCCAAGGGTCTAAATTTGGGTCCTGGGCTGTAGACAGAGTAGGAGGAACCCTAGGGGTCAGCTGGGCAGCTGCCCTTTGGGCCCTTGCACTGAGGTAATGTCATGACTGCTAACATAAGTAACACATTATGAAACGATTCACGGGTAATATAATTTATGGGGATACAAAAGTGAGTGAAAATATTTTTTTCATCTAGAGGAATCTACATTTCTTCCCTATTAATTCTTTTATAATGAATAATACAGCAGGAAAGATTCTAATTACAGAATGCTTTTAATTTGGATAAATTTCATACAGTTTTCCATCTTATTAACCCCAGTGCTCCTTTCTTGATGTGGGAGGATAATTTATACTCCTTCCCTTGTTTAATTGTGCTACTTACACAACTGGTGCTCTCTGTGGTAGCCCACATCATGTGCAGATCAATGTTGCATTTAAATTCTTAATCATATATACTCCTTTCTTACATTAAAATGTAGGAAGTAGGAAGTCTGCGGGCAAAAAAATTGATAGGATTTGGTTATGCATTTTCCTTTCTTCTAGCTCATGAGTAATCTTTGATTATATAATATCTCAGGATGTGCAACAAGATACGACTATGCCTCAAATAATAAACGTTCGAACACTTTCAAAATGTCTAATCCAGAATTACAATAGACCCTCAAAACCTTACACCTTGCTTTCCTCGTCTTGAAAATGCAAGACAAACGAGACGGAAGTAACATTTTTCTCACTGTTTGCAGATATATTATTATCTACGCTATCTCCTTTTTCTTTCTCCTGTAAAGTCCAGTAAATGGTATATTAGTCAATGTCTGACAGAACCTGAGTGTTTTTGTTAATGGAGTATGTAACAAGTGCTCTTGCATCAGTGTATTACATCAAGCAATTGCTGAATATGCAAGTCCAGTATGAGCGCCAGAAGTTGCTACCAAGACTCAACAGAGTGGTGGTATAAGGTGGCTAGAAATGAACAGTAATCTCTTTGGTGTATGTGCATTGTAGAAAATTACAAACATTTGGATTATCTTCATGGACTGTGGTTATAGAAGCAGACAAGGGCTGCCTCATGCTGTAAACACCAATTTTATGTTTCTATGCAGAACAAAATTCATGGAAGAAAGGTCTGCTATAAGAAGTTTCTATTCTTCCTGCTCCCCTTTGTAAAAGACATAGAAACGTAGAATTGTAGAATAGTTAGGGTTGGAAAGGACCTTAAGCTCATCTAGTTCCAACCCCCCTGCCATGCGTAGGGACACCTCACTCTAAACCATGTCAGCCAAGGCTCTGTCCAACCTGGCCTTGAACACTGCCAGGGATGGAGCATTCACAACCTCCCTGGGCAAACCATTCCAGTGTCTCACGACTCTCACAGTAAAGAACTTCTTATATCTTCCAAGCTAAAGAGTGCCAGATCTCTCAGCCCTTCCTCATAGGACAGATATTCCAGTCCCTTAATCGTCTTCGTGGCCTTTTGCTGGACTTTCCATTATGTCTTTCTTGTACAGATGGGTCCAGCACTGGACACAGTACTGCAGGTGTGGCCCCACCAGTGCTGAGGGAGGAATGCTCTTGCTCAATCTGCTGGCAGTAGGATGCAGCCCAGGATACCATTAGACTTCTTTACAAAAAGGGTACATGGCTGCCGCATTTTCAGATTATTGTCTACCAGGACCTCTAGGGCTTCTTTTATCAAGTTCCTTTCCAGCTGGGCTGTCCACAGTATGAATTTAGTGCATAGGGTTGTTCCTCCCCAGGTGCAGGACTCTGTACTTCATATTGCTGACCTTCATGAAGCTCCTGTGAGCCCCTTTTTCCAGCCTGCCAAGGTCCCTATGGATTGCATCACAACCCTCTAGCATGTCAGCCACTCTTCCCATTACCCCATCATCCAGATCATTAATGAAGATGTTAAACAGAATTGGAACCAGTATTGACTCCTGAGGTACACTGCTTGTCAGTGGTCTCCAACAAGATAAGGCCATCAGGACCCTCTGGGCTCAGCCATTCAGACAATTTTCAACCTGCCTCATTATCTGCTCCTCCAGCCTGTGCTCTATCAACTCCTCATATGGAAAACAGTGTCAAAGGCCTACTGAAGTCCAAGTAGGCAATATCCACTGCTCTTCCCTCATCTACCAAGTCAGTAATTTCTTCACAAAAGGTAAACAGGAGAATCCTCTTGGTGAATTCACGCTGTCTACTCCTCAATGCTTTCTCATCCTTCTTGTCTTTATTTTATTTTATTTTATTTTATTTTATTCTGCATAGTATTTATTTACATGTGTCTATTATTTCTTTATTAGGGCCAAGTTACACCAATTTTAAAATTTAAAAGATAGCACTGATTATATTCCTAAGTGTTTTAGTAACTGAGTCTACATGATTATGCTGTCAGAAACAGTGAGCCAGGTAATCCTATGTTATATCCTTGTGGTACTCAGATGATAATGTAGTGAACAAGGGGAAATGGCACCTGACTAAATATTCCAGGTATGAACAAGGGGTAATAGCTTTCTCTAAACAATCTTTCATATGAACATATGAAACATATGAACATATGAACATATAGGTTATGTTCATATGATCTTTGAGTGATTGTTTTTTCAACTAAAACTGAGCAGCACCATTTTTTGGAAAATAATCTTGGGTTTTGACCAGGCCTAATAGCAACCTTAAAATGTGAGCGAGAACATATTTGACTTGGGAAATTAAAGTAGCAATATTTGCTTTATCAACAAACTATTTTTAGGTGAAAACAAAATTTTATTAGTTTATATGCTTTTCGGTACTATCAAAAGGAAACATAATTCTAGTGCATCTTATGGGAAAAAAATATTCTTTTACTGTAGTCTTTAATTCAACACTAAATTTGTTGTTATTCAAAGAAATGGACAAGAGATTTTATCAAAGTCAGTATGATAACGAAAGATTAAATAGAAGTTATTTGGAAGCAGATCTGGTAGTGTTATTCTCTCTCTTTAAGTAGCCCACTGATTTCAAAATCAGTATGTCCTAAAAGCACTTAAAGATTTTAGTAGCCACAGGTCACATACTGCAAAGTTAATCTAAGATTTGTTTCAGAGTTTTGTCTATTTACTTATTGGTTTGGTGTTTCTTGTATTTTTTCCTTCTCTTTTCCCTGTATTTTAAGTTTCTTCTTTATTTGAAGACTGATTTTTGAGAAGTGAACTGCAAAAGGGACATCAAATATTTCCAAGGAGAAGACTAGAGAGCAAGAATGCGAAGTCAAATAGATCCTAAGAAACAAGAACCCAGCAAGGTTTATTAACACCATCTACAGAACAGCTTTCTGTAGCTGATTCAAGATGTAAATGGAATTTTGCCATATGATTTTACCAAATTCACCCAAAAACCTTGAGCACAATACTGCCTGTTAAGGCAGGCTCACAGGTTCAGATTTGTTCATGGGGGCGACTGCTGAAGGCATACAAGTCCAATAATGAAAGCTACTTTTGAGGAAGAATAAAAGGGGGAAAGCAAGAGAGGAAAATGGGGAAAAACTGGGCAAGAGCAAGGCCAAGTGACTGGCCTGGAAGTATAGTGATGGTGTCCAGGTGAACATCCTCTTCTGAGAGGGGCTCTCTCCGCTGCAGGAGGTGGTGAGCAGAAATATGACAACAATAATGACTTTTTTGTCTTGCCTTTATCCCTTAGCATTATACACTTTTTCTCATGACCCTCTCCAGCTCCCTATTATTTGTTTGTGATGCTGTTCACACAGGTTGGTGCATACCAATCAAGTGCAATCATTGCATATCAATTATATGTTAAGTTTCCATGCACATGTTATTAAATAATGTTGGTCAAGCCTTTAAAGGACTATTTTATAGGTCTAATTTGTTGTGTGCCATTTGGTTTTCTTTGTACTAGAGAAAACTGAGTAGAAACCCCCAAATATCTAAAAGCTGCAAAAGAAAAGGAAAGGATAAGGGTTCAAAGAGGAATGATTATCATGCCAGTGGTAGCCACTTCCCATGAGAACCCACTGTACCAACACTACTGGGGTTGGCAGGTGTAAGCCTGTAAGACCAACAGCATGAGAACAACCGTGTGGGAACATAAGGAAAATAAAACCACAGAGTCTTCAGTAAAGTACTTCAACAGCAACATAGGTGTAAAGTTGCAGAGCTGCAAATAGCATGCCCTTTGCACTACTAAGGCTAAGTACTAGGGAAGCTCAGGCATTGTGCAACAGTACCTGCTATTGTATGATCATATTCATGGTTGCATTCTGTTGCAGAGATTTGCTCTGTCTTGTTAGATTTTCTTTTTTAAGATAAAACCTCACACTTAGCTTTCTCTGTTAATGCCATTATTTTGGAGGTTCTGCATAATAATATGGAAGTACAGAGGAATAGTAACTATTTGTTTCAGTTAGGGCATTAATTATAATTCAACTTCTAATTTGTACAGCATGGGTATCATCTGTATGTACCCAGAACACTAAATATAATTTAGGGATAGGATTTGTAGTACTGACTTTAGCTTTTCCTTTAAATTGGCAGTGGATTAAGTCAATATATTAATCTAATGTGCTGAAATAAATAATATAAACATGACAGCTGTTGCATTACAATGAATATTAATGCTAGAATAGTAAAAGTAACCAAATATCTTGTTCAAAGGCTTTGAAAAATGAGTTGCAAGGCAATTAATAAAGGCTAATCTGTTGTAAAGTCCAACAAAGCATAGTTTGAAATGCAATGCTTGTGCAGGAAATTGTTCACTTTAAGAAATTGATTGGGATTTTTACTTCAAGTGTGTAGTGAAAAAACATCAAAATTTGTAATTTAGCTGTTTGAGAACTTAAACCAGTAACCCAACGACAGGCTACAGTTCTGAAATTGTTTTATTTCCTTGTGTTACTGTATCCATTATTAAGAATTGCTGTTTAGGTTTTCATTACGTCTCTGTTGATGATCAATATGATAAGAAAAAGACTTAATCTCAATGGTCAATTCTAGGTTTTATTTTAAGTACCAATGCTAATATGCATTTTAAGCTGATATGATATTTCACTGAATATGAATGTAGGTGAGATGAGTGTTTTTTTTAGCATGACCATAATATTCTGAATTTTCATTCCTTGTTATTCTGCCTCTCTATATACACCATGAGCTTTTAATTTGAAAAGTAAGATATGTATTTTTTGCTTAAAACAGACAACTCTTGCCTATTTTTCATGAGTGGTTTTGTTCTGTTCAGGTATATCCTTTTTATCAGTAATAGTGGAAATAAAGACCTCACCACCTTGACTGTTTTCTGCAGCACATGATACTAAAATATTCTGTAAACTCTAGAGAAACAGTTCTCATCAACTTACTCCCACTTGGTGGAAATTTCTTGGATGGCAGAGTGCACTCGACTATGTCAGATATCTGTCTACCACATTGTGGTTATGACTAAGGTCTGGGACAGGATTTACTAGGCAGTGCACTCGTCTCCTATTACTTATGGATGACAAATTAGGTTCATGCATGATTTTATTCGTGCTATTTTATCCCATGTAACACATTACATGTATTCTTTTAAGGTACATAATGGGCAGGTAGATTTTATCAAAAGGTGTGTTTAAAGGCATTTTTTGCTTTTTTTTCTTTTACCTTCAGCTTCCTATACTGACAGTAAGTATGGGGAGTAATAGAGAATCTATCACTGTTATGAATCCTATTAACACATGATAAAATCCACTCCTGTACAAAAGATGTGACTAGCATAAGAGATTGCCAGAGTGAAGTTCGAATACACAATAAGCCTGAAGCCTTTGCCATCAGGTCCAAGAATACATGATGAATTCATCATCTTAGATTTTAATGCAGAGAAAAAAGGATTGTAATCTTCAAAACAGTGAATAAAGACTTGAAGACACTAAGCAGCAAAACTAATATAAGTCAAAATTATAATTGTCAGACAGCTAACTAACTGTTCTGTTCATTGTATGATATTACTGTCATGACCTAATAGGTTACCCAGCCTGTGGGTGTTTCAAGATTGTGACTGTGGGTTTGTCAGAATCTGTAATACACATGAACACGGAATCTTTTGTTTTCTAAATTTCTCTATTTTATTGCAGGCTACTAAAAATGCTACAGAAATCACCACAAGCAATATAACTATGATTACAAAAGTCAATATATATTTATGAAGCCATTATAAATTACTAGCAGCAATCAACACCAGAAACAACCAATTGTATACCAACAATCAATGTGACAGCTACATCCAAGTATGTATATACTATTAGTAAAACTTATCACTAGTGAAGTAAGCTTATCAACAATGTAACAGTAGACATACTTCTGATATGTTACTTATATGGATATATAATACCAGTAGTAAGAAAATCAGATATATTTCAGAAAGCACCAAACCATCTGAAAGAGCAGGGCAAACCAATCCTAGAGGGAGGGGACCCAACCATCCCAGAAGTAGGAAAGCAAACTGAAATAATCCCAGAAGTGTGAGCCTAGAGGGAGACCAACAGAGTAACTGAGTCTCACTTCAAATATGATCCACATCACAGACTTCAGAGTCAACCACAAGTCCCTCAGCAATGTTCTGAGATCTCATAGAAAGTTTGTGTAGAGAAAGAGTTCAACACATTTGGGAATGGAAAAGTGCATGCAGCATGAGAAGCACTCAGACAGAGAGGCTCAATTTTGGACAAAAGTAATTTTTACATCATAGACATATAAGAGGGCATACAATACCATCACATCAAGCAGCCAGTAGGTGCTGTTTATTTTACCTTGGGCAGCAAATAGATGATGTTTTCTCCTCTTTCAGAACAATTTTTGCTTTTCCAGACTGTTTTCATGTTCATGCAGTTAGAACAAACTGTAGCAGTTTCCAATCCTTATTTTCCCAGGATGTTTTCACCCTTTTCGAGGCTATTTTTCACCTTTTCAGATGTTAAGTTTCCATTACAGTTGTTTTTGCACTTATCAATGATATCTCAGTATATTACTGGTTTCTAAGTACAAGGCTGTACTTCAAAGATTCCAGCTGTGCCTCTCAAGGATGCTTCTGTTTCACAGGCCCAATTCCCAGACTAATAGTTCCCAGGCATTTTCTCTGTCAGTACTTGAGCAGACATCTTCTGCTCAGTAATTTTCCCCTCCTAACCAGGCTAGCTTTCTGGCTGCTAACATCAATTGCTAACTCCAAAGACCCTTCTTCCCTCACCGTTCTCTCTGGAAGCTCTCTGTTTAGTCTGCAATTCTTACTGCAGCCGTTGTGGTTTACCTGATGACAGCAGAATAGGCTTGAACCATCTCATACAGTATTCTCCAAGCTACTGTGCTTTATATAATGAAAGAGGCAATTTGACAAACAACCATAAATAGAAGTTTTTCATTCCTGCAAAGCACACCCTTTTCCACAACCCTCCTAAACCTCATCTCTTTTCCACAGAGGGAAGATAAGAATGGGAAAGATGGAGACAAGGCACCCTCTTCTTCAAGTTGGTAAAAATGCTGGGCTAAAGGAACAGCCTTTGGCATCTTCTTTTCTGAAGACACATGATGGTGAACCTTGAACAGTCTAGGCAATGTAGCTGAATTGATCCAGTGCTGAGAAATAAAAAGAAGGGCACACAACAGTGTCAGAATAATCATGTCAATGTGTGTGGACAGATTTGAAAAAATAAGCTACTTTAAACCTGGAACACAACACTGATTCAGTACCACATGGATATAGCACTCTGATTGATAACAGGCTCAGAGAAAAACCATGGATGAGTCTGTGAACTGAAATTACTTCTTTTTCTTTTATTTTTTCCTTGCATAAAAGTAGGTCCATTACACATGTTCTCACAAGAATCGATCATTTCTCATGGTGCTTCCTTATGTGAATATGAATTTTCCATCCATATGCCTCAGCTCTCTCCAGTTTGTTGCTGAAAATGCAGTGAAAAATAAAATTAATGAAATATACATGTTTTTTGCTTTCCTGTAGGCTTATAATGGCATGCACTGATTTCACTTTTGAAAATCCATTATACAACCTTCACCTTCTACAAAGATCATTTTAAGGACTCAATGTTCTAACATATTGTCTTTTTGGTAACTAGCTGCTGGTCTAAAAGCCTTCCTAAAATGCTTTGAGATTTTCAAAAAAGGATGCTTTAAAATGGGGAATCAGAAGTCACTGTTCCATGTGTTTTAAAGCACTTCAGTAAGGCTTTGATTGATGCCTGGAATCATGGTTGGGTTTTGATGGAATTCTGTGGCTAGTGTTACTCTATTTTGTTTTTTTTTTGTTGTTTTTTTTTTTTTTTTTATGTACTCACTAGTTTGTGCTGAATGGCTTTATTATTTATTATGCTTACAGCTAATGTTGGAATGACATGTGAAAAAAAAATTTAACATTTGGTCTGTAAATTAATAGTATTTATCTTACTTTAATGTTTTACAGCATAAACATGGACTTATGTCCTGAAAATCCATACTTTCTAGAGCACCGTATCTTAAGCATCCTCTTAAAGGCAATGAAGAAACATGTGAAATACTAGAAAAATAAAGCCAGATCTTGTTCTTTTATTGAACTATTTAAAACAACGGGAGCAAAACTTGGAGAAAATGAGAGTTCCATCTTATCAATTAGTCTGTTGAAACAGTCCACATATGCTTAGGAACATAGTTCAATTTTCCTTTAACTTCCTAGTCCCAGAAATTTAATCTGTTCACATTCTTTTGGCAATTTAATCCAAAAACCTTTTTTTTATTATTTTTTAAATCTTAATACTGATATTTTGATCTTTTTCCATCTTTTGTGAGTGAGGAAATCAACCTGATAAACTTGATTTAAAAAAAAAGTTGCACAAGAATAGTAATATTTCCTGTGAGAAGCACATATCTATCACTTAATATTCTATTCTTTGCAGATTCTGCATCTTCTGTCAAGAAAAACAAAAGGAGCTAGTGGTAGGGAAAACTTTATACTCATGTATTCTTCTTGGCAGGCATTAAATATCAATAGCAAATAAAGAAAATTAACTAAAACAGAAAAATCAAACAGAAGTACAAGTAACTACAAGACACAAAATAGATCTCTGTAGGTCATCCAGTCCAGCCTCCCTGCTCAAGCAGTGCCATCCAGAATCAGTTGCCCAGAACTATGTCCAGATGGCTGTTGAATATCTCCTATATAGAAATGCCACAGTCTCTCTGGGCAACCTGTGCCCTCACAGAGAGAATCTGTTTTCTGATGTTTAGAAGGAATCTCCCGTGTTTCAGTGTGTGCCCATTGCCTCTGGTCCTGTCACTGGGTACCACAGAAAAGAGCCTGCCTCCATCTTCTTTGTATCCCACCTTCAGATCCTACCTTCCCTACATCCTACCTAGATTATCCGGGCTGAACAGTACCAGATGTCTCAGCCTTTCCTCATAGGAGAGGTGTTACTGGAAACAATCAGCACACAGTGAGCTTTGCAATGGTGACACTGCCATTGCTGTCACAAGTAAATTTTACACCTACATGACCCTTTGAATCCAACCTCTGGTGTAAAAAGGTTCTGCTGCCATGCTGCACACAAGCATCAATGTCTGAACTGTGCTCCACAACCGAATTGCCTGCAGGCAGAGATGGTGCTGGGAATTATCAGTACACAGTGAGTTTTGCAAAGGTGACACTGCCATTGATGTCACAAGTAAATTTTACACCTACATGACCCTTTGAATCCAACCTCTGGTGTAAAAAGGTTCTGCTGCCATGCTGCACACAAGCATCAATGTCTGAACTGTGCTCCACAACCGAATTGCCTGCAGGCAGAGATGGTGCTGGGAATTATCAGTACACAGTGAGTTTTGCAAAGGTGACACTGCCATTGATGTCACAACTAACTTTTACTACTAAAATGATGCTATATGGTTAGGTATGGCAACACCCATGTTCAGCAGGGGGAAAACATCACTTCCCTCAAACTCGATGGCAGTACTTTGTCTCATGCAGCCCATGATACCATTAAGCTTCTTTGCAACAAGGACACATTGCTGCAAACTTAGTGTCCACCAAGATCCCCAGGACTTTTCTGTCAAGTACATACAATGTTCAGTCTCATTGGCCACTTTGAAACTCTCCAGGTAAATAGTCCAATCACATTGTTGCAGACCCTCTCAGAACCCCCACATTCTCTGGCCTCTAAATGAGATTCCCGCCACAACTACATCCTGGCCCATCCTCCCAAGCTTTGCTTTTTTACCTTCCCTGTCCTTCAAGGTGCTTGTCAAGCACCCAGGCCTCAGAGCTCATTCCCAAACTCTTTTTCATGCAAATCTTATTGCCTTCACTCCCCACATGATGCTGCTCTTCCCCAGATGCAAGACTCTGTATTTTCCCTTGAACTTGAGGTTCTTGTGAGGCCCTTTCTCCAGTCTGTCAAGGTCCCTCTGTGTGGTGGCACAATTCCCTGCTTTCATGTCCTCTTCACATTTGGTGAGGGTATACTCCAGCCTGTCACTGAGATCATTACTGAAGACGTTAAACAGGACTGGACCCAGTACTGATCCCTTGGTTATACCACTAGTCTGTGGCCTCCAACCAGACTTTGCTGCTGCTGACACCCTCTGAGCCCAGGACAGAAACAGTAAAACACACAAAGACAAAATGAGCTCCAAATGTCTGTTAAACATGCATTTTTTGATTGATGAATTTTCTGTAAAAAGTGAAGTCAGTCCATGAGTAATGCATACCTAAGGCGTTTTTATGGGGCTGCTTTCCAATATATGCTTGTCTCATCGCCTTCACTCCTCAATAACAGTTTGGGAAGATATGTTGTGCATTAATTAGAAAGTTTCACTGTAAGCTTCGGTACAGTGTTGGAGGTCTCAGTTTTGCTTTCATTTTCTTTGAAGTCCATAGTTGCTTTCCTTATACACATGTAAATTCATATTCTGTGGACAATGTTACTCTGCAATATACTTTTACACAGAACTGGTAAGCAACAAATAAAGAATTTGGCCCAAAGCACTAGTTATTAATAAGGCATCATCACCATGTTGAGTTGGCAACATCACTATTCTCATTAAAAGCCATAGTTGAAGGTGACTGTGCTGTCATGCATCAATTAAGCCTAGTTAGGTGAATAAACTTGGGTAATACAAAAGCTGCTTCTCTCTCAAGCCAGAGAATTTAATTGTCTGTTTCTATGCACTAGCTCATTATATGGTATCTAACTGACTATTCATGTCATCTAGACATACCTTGTATCTGGCTCAGCATGGCTGGGTCTAACTAGCATTAAATCAGAAAATGTACAATCAACAATTTTGCTTCATGTCCTCAACCCTGGCTAATTTGACATACTACTTTAGTCAAAACATGGACAAAAATGCCTCTAGTGGAATTCCTCCAGGCAACAGTTATGACTTCATTGTAGGGTCCAGCTTTGTATGCTTTAATGAAGTCAGACTCATTTCATAGGCCCATACAAAGTTACTAGTTCAGCCTATGGTGCTGTAAATTCCTTAGTGCTTGGATGAAAACTATATTCAAGATGCACAGATGTATCTTATTCATACAACAGTACAGAGAGAATGCAGAAAAATCACATGCCAAAATCAGTGGATGAGCCTCTGCAGAGGTAGCCAATGTTGTTTGAAAGGACTCCTGAGGAAAGAAAAAGAACCTGGAAGTGAGGCAAACAGAAATAAAAGGAATGTGTGAAGTGAAGCGAGAGCTATGGGGTGACAAGGGTGTGTGCTTGATGAATTCTTTGTCCAGCCAAAAAAAACCCATAGCTGTTCATATTGAAGATTCTCGTTAAAAGCCATGCTTTGCTTCTTTGGCACTTTACTCCTTTAAAACTCAAAACAGCAACTAATTTATTTTGGTTTTCATCCACTTCCTAATCGTGACTACATTGTTTAATTTTCCTAATTTGAGTGTTTATGAGTGTATATTTTTTATAGAACTTACTGAAAGAGAGCTGTGTTATTGATCTCTTTCCATTGTATAGTTTCTAAACACCATTATTAGAACATTTATAATTTCAATTATTTGTACCCATAAAGCTGTTATCTTAGAACACACAAATTGTATGTGATGTCTCATCTTTCAAGTTTGTAAATACTTTCCTTCACAATTTCATTTGCAAAGAAAATGTTGTTGATAGTCCAATGAAATCTACATTAGCTTGTTCTAAATTCAGTCTAAACAATAAAAAAAACAGAAAAACAAAACTATGCTGAAAGAAATTATTAATCAGATTAATCTCAATTACCTAATTAAATCAGTGGCTGCATTAAGCAAGATGCTGTTGAAGAAAACATTAGGCAATTACTAAGTCTAAAATTGATAATTGCTCAGGTTCTGAGGTGTTTGGTTTTGCATTTGGTTTTGCGTTTGGTTTCTTGTTTCTTAGATTGTTTTGTTGGGGGCTTTCATTTGCTTGTTGTTTGGTGGTTTGTTTTGTTGGCTTTTTTTTTAATAATTCCTGCTTAATAGCTAGTTTGTATTTTAGTAAGGGTGAAAATAAAACACAGATACATGGCTCTAAAATGAACCCTCACCATAAAACCTCACTGTTTTCCTTTGATTGTAGGGATTAGTTGATTTAAGTCTGTATAGGTGTTTGATGTTAGAAATGTGAAATAAAATTGAAGGGAATACAGATGTATACAAAAATATACAAATACTTTGTGCAGAGAGAAAATCAGATTTGTATGACCTCCAGATATTTTTGAAGTTTAAAGCTGGAAACACAGCTTTTAGCTACTATAATTTCATTTAATTCAGTCTTGCCTTTATTTTTATTTTCTTTAATATCAGTCCTAGAATGACATCCTGCAACTCAGCGCTATTTAATCTTTCTGCTATGCTGACACACGCGGAGAACCCCCTTCACCACAACATAAATTCATAAAAACATTGTCTAACTGAATTTCTTCTCAACACTGACTAGCACAATAGTGGCTAATAAACTAATCAAGAAAGACTTTTTATCATTTATCCAGTTGTTTTTTACTCCATCTTGCTTTTCCACTACATAATTTGCTGCTCAGATTTATTTATAGAATCAATGATTATGTTATTCACCATTTATAGAAACAATTATTGCATTATTCTTCTTTTCTTTCAATGTCTCTGTGTTTCTTCTCCATTCTATGCAATTCCCTATCAATGATACTCCTGAAAAAAAAAAAATATAGAGTTTGGAAAAAATATAGGTAATAATATATTGCTCTGATGGGCACCATTTAATCAGCCAAAACTGGTAACTGGAACAGTTACACAACAGCTATTAGAATTAAGCTACCAATGTTTTAAATAATAAGCCCTTAGTTAAAATTTGCACTTGAAAACTTTTTTCTCTTTCTTTATAAATGTGGACAGATAAATTATGCTTGTAAGGCAATCTGACTACTTTCTAATATGACGAAGTACTGGACAAGCACAAATGCTTTCTGAAGTTCCCAAAGATAATTTACAAGATGCAGAATGGCTTCTGCTAAGTTTTTGTTGGTTGCTTGGTCAGCTTTTTTCCTGTACTTCAGAAAATAATGAAGGACAGCAAAAAACTGTTCGAATCTATTGTACTGATTTATATTGCTTTGGTTGAACTTGTCTATACGATATTGCATAGCTATCCTAACCACACATATAAGGGATTTTTTTTTTTTGGATGGGGATATAAGTGAGCAATAGGCAAACGGCTAGGTAACCTGTTTAATAAGCTTTGGTAAAGCAGTAACAAGTCTTTTGAACCAAGTTTCCTTAGACTAGACCTTTTCCCTTTTGGATATTGTCAAGTTTGTTGGCCAGCGTTTGATATTTTAGTGACTTTGGCTCTTGCAAGATTGTTTTTATTCAGCTAAAAACTACCTTTAGATAACAGGGCTAAATGGTGAAAATAAGCCATAAATAAGCAAAATTTAACGATCTTTCTAAGGTTTGACATCTCAAATGCTAAAGTGAGAACAATAGTAAAAATATTAACATAATAATTTTCTGTATTTTTTTAATTTAGTCAAAACTATTGTAAATAGAACTTATATATCAACTACATACATTTAGTCAGTACAGAAGTAATTGCATTAGCAGGATAGGTAAATATACTCCATTTTTCATTCTTTCAGGAATTTTGGAGAAGTGTCTGGTTGTAGTTATAGCTGTTTGTTATAACGTTAATGGATTTTAAAAAAGCACATCAACATTGGAAAAATGACATAGGAAAAGTACAGTCTTTATGCAATAGGCTTAGTAGTCCATGTCAGATTACTGTTCAGAAACATTAAGCTTTTACCTTTGATTGTGTAATGAGCTGCTGATCATTTAGAAAGCAAGCACTAAAGGTACATGTCTTGAGAAAAATCAGTAACTCTACTTTTTATCCTGTTTTAAAGATAAGATGAAAATTTGGATCAGTCAATGCACATTACTGTTGCTGACACCCAGCAGCGGTGAATCTAAAGACATACTAAATGGCTATTTTTGTACAATAAAAGGTTGAACTCAAACTTTCCCACCTCTTTTTACAGACAACCATTGCAAAATAAAGACCTTACTATTGCTAAAAAGCTTGTATGTAATCATAAATGGATATATTCATAGCTACACCAAGTCCACATACCACACTCCTTAATGAAAATACAAGTCTAATGCACAGAGGACCCAGAGCTGTATGCTGCTGCAGAGGTCAGAATTTAGAAAACATAATGTTATTTTAAAGTTTTCCCACTTACTGGGGAAACCAGTCCACCAGCTATATGCTTTAATACAAGTGGCATAGATTTTCAGTCAATATCTTCAGAAGACAATTCACCATAGCCCTATACTTCTAAGTGCCTTCTGAGAACTCTCCTCTGTGACCAAAAAATTTCATCATCTAACTGACTGAGAGAAGGTCAGGCAATATGTGACTGTTATACATTTTCATCTATGGAATTCCTTTCCACTCTTACTGGAAGGATTTACTTTTTTGCTTTTCTCATTTTTCACAAAAACTTTAGAAAAAATGGAAACTATGGAAAATTGCTCAGTGCATGGTTGTCCACCACCAAAACAACAGTAAGAGAAAAGCAAGATAAAATAAATTTTTGAAAGTGACAGAGGTTTTAAAGATGGAGAAAAAAAAACCCCAAACCTGTATAAGTCAATCCATTCTCTCCTCCTTGGATTTATATTATGACCTTAAAGATTCATAATGGGAACTACTCAGAGAACTTCTATTTAAGGTGGTATGGAAAGGTGAATGTTTAGGTTAAGCTTAGTGATGACAGACTCATGGAGCAGACCTTAAATATGAAGATCCATCACAATTTAAAGACTATGCCTATAATGCACATGGCCATCCTATACACATATCTAACAGTCAAGAGATAGTGATTATGAAGTCAGCTGATAAAATCTGATGCAGCAGCTTAATCCAATTCCACAAATTTAGACATGAGCACATACTACTTAAGAAGTCTTTCTGAAAAAAGTGAACTCAACTGCATGCCAGCACCTTCTGAACTTATTTTATTCTAGGTTTTCAAGAATTAGTGTTTCCAAAAAAAACCCAACTCCCCCCCCAAAAAAATACAGACACAAATTGCCAGCAAAACATTATCTGATGAGTATTTATTTGTTCATTAAAATCCTACTTAAAAAAGGGGATTTTTAAAAATTCCATAATCCATTAATTAAAGCAAGCAACAACTTCCTCACCATTAAAATTGTGATGTAAAGGACCCAAATGTGATATAGGACAAGGGGTACAGGTTAAAACTTAAACAGGGGAAGTTTAGATAGGATATTATGAAGCAGTTCTTTACTGTGAGGGTGGTGAGGTACTGGAATGGGTTGCCCTGGGAAGTTATGAATGCTGCATCCCTGGCAGTGTTCAAAGCCAGGTTGAACAAAGCCTTGGGTGACATGGTTTAGTGGGGGGTGTTCCTGCCCATGGCAGGGGGGTTGGAACTAGATGAACTTAAGGTCCTTTCCAACCCTAACTATTCTATGATTATATATGTGTGTGTGTACATATATATCTTCAGAGAGGGAGAAATTACTTTTTAAAAAAGTCAAACTGGAAAGAACCCAGACTAGACCATGGAATATAGTATTGGAAATAGTACTGTATTATTGCAAAAAATTAAACTATTCAAATTCACTGGTACCTTCAGTGAATTTATCTAATTACTGACATACTATTATGACATCTTACACTTAACATGCAGATCCTCTCAAAATTATAATCATGTCATTTATCTGATTGATTATGTACCTCATATTGAATATCATTTAAGAAAAACTGGGATCATTCAGAGTAGGAAAAATGAAATAACAACATATCTATTGACAGGGACCATGAATACTATTTCCAGGAATCCAACATGAGCTGTTTTTATGACCAAATTCTTAGACAAAAAGTTTGAGTCGTTTATTTCAAAAGACTGTCAGATAAGTGAAAAGATCCCAAGTCCTTGTCAAGTCATTCATGAAAAAATTAGATGCATAAATCCAACCCTGTAATTTACATGTCCAACACCATAAGTGTCTCTTGATACAAAATGCAAGATTTATGAGCCTCCCGGTACTCATAAGAGCCAGATTGGCAAACAGTTACATAATGATGGCAATTGACTAGAAACAGCAAAAAAAGGTAAGTCTGAAGATATGAATAGACTAGACTAGAACAAAATAAATTATTTCAACTGAAAGTACCAGTGAGAATCATCTACTCCAACTCACTGATCAACTGGGGGCAAACCAAAAGTTAAAGCTTGCTGCTAAGGGCATTGTCCGAATGGTTCTTACTCCCAGTGTACTCCATTAGCCATAGCCATATGCTATGCCTACAGAAGTAAATTGCATATGCTCAGGGCTGTTTTCTAGCACTGAGATCAGCCAGCACTTAAAAGGCTGCTTCCACACTCTTAAACCCCTGTATGCTCTAAAGCTATATTGTTGGCTGCAAACAGCCTATATGAATAGTGTCTAACCTATACTATTGTGAATTGTCACCAGGAAATGTTTTATTCACTCTTATTTAGAATATGCTGTGCACCTTTAGGTAAGGACACTCTCCACAGTGGAAAGAACTGTGGGTTAAACTCTCTTGGATGATGATAGAGATGTAGATGGCAGCTTGAGAACTACATGGTGTAACAGCTCCCCAGAGCTGCAGCCAGAAAAGAGGACCAGAAACAGAATAAAACAGAACTTGGTTTTGCTTCACTTCATGAAAAAAATACATAGATGGAATAGCCCTAAAGAATGGCAATGAAGAAAATGAGATCTATAGCTGTTATTTGCAAAAAAAAAAAAAACACCAAATTTTAAAAATCTATTTTAGAGACTAAAGTCTAGTATATGGTGTTGCCCAGGTGAGAATTAAAATTCTGGGTAACAGCAAAGCCTAAAAGTAGGCTAGAGCTTTTGTAAACCTTCTTTCTATTTCCTTTTGTCACAAAGCAATTCCTTAAATTTCTGTTACTTGCAGACTTCTCCAAAACCTGTGTTTATGCAGAACAGCTCTAAAGAAGTTTGCACATTTCCTAGGTCTATTTCACACAGGAAAAGTTTTCTTTAATCATTTTTTCTTTCATCTTAAAATAGAAAGTGATAACAAAAGCTAGGGATTGCTAACAACTGACACCTCTTTGCTTGTCAAAAAGAAAAAAAAAATCTAAACCCGGAAAGTAACAAAAAGGAAAGAAATCTTAGTAGCAACAATGAAAAGCAATATTAAAGAAAAAGAGGTCAATATAAAGTGACAACATTTAAGAGTCCTTTATTTTAAAATATAAAAAATTAAGATTTTTATAGCAGTACTATGATCTCTATGACACTAAAATATTGTTGGCATTTTGCTTTTTCTACTAACAAGAAAGGAGTGGAAGAAGGAAATAAATGCAGCATAAAATGCAGAGCAGGCAATCTTTCTAATTAACCACACTCCATGCAAAGACATGAAATCCTGTCTTAATATTTATTTCCATTTAATATGTGTTGGCTAAAACAGATTCTCAGATTCAACAAACTCATCAAGAAAAAGATTACATTCAGAAAGCAAGGATCTCTGTTTTAGAAACGCACATTCCATATCCCCCTGAGCTGATCTCGGCCAGAGAGTAAGTGGAAAATATGAAATTTTGCCTGAAACACAGTTTTGGAATATTTCTCTCACAAACATTCTTTTAAAGCAGAGTCAAAAAATGTTTCAGATTACAAAGACTATATAAATGTAGTCTAATTTATAAATCTCCTGAGAAAGGCCAAAATAGTTTCTTTGCAATATTGTACAAAACTTCTGAAATCAGTCTGGTTTTCAAAAAACTACAACTGTAGCTCTTTGTCCATTATCTGGTCACCAAGAGTGTTGTGTGCAGTTACATAAACAAATAGACTAAAATTTAAAAACAAAGGTAAATAATATCTATCTTTATTTCACCCATCTTCTATACACAGTGAGATAACAGAATTGGTTGACAACCTACAGAAAAACTGAGACATAATTGCACCCGTAAATACTTTTATCATTCAGTGATAATAAATTTCAATCCAGAGGAAATACCACTTCTTTATGTAGCAAACTCAAATTACAGAAATCTCCCTTTGAGACAATCCAAATTACATCAGTTTTGACTAGTATAATTATCTGTATTTCTTCCATGATCCTACTACAAATTTTTATGGCATTTTAATATCCAAACACTTCTTTAAAACTAGCAGATACTGATTAAACTAATGGATTTCTCATAATTTACCTCAGTTTTTTAGATTCTAGTTTGGGAACTGGCAATCCTCTGGCAAATTCTCTTTGAAAGTAGTTGTTGCAGGAGTTTATTACCTACAATCAGCTTCAAAGATCCCAATAAGTTAAAGAAATAAGACTGCCTTAATACTTGATATACAATAAAGATGCTCATGCTCATAATAATAAAGGCCAAAGAGAGTATGCACACAATGATCTAATATTAAAATATATATCTCTGGTGTAGCTACACTGGGAACACAGAAGGTGTTTACTTGCTTATAAACCATAACACTTGCTTAAAGACACTTGTAAGGTAGTAGATGTATTCACACACACATAGTGAGTCCACTTGAAAGTAGTCCACACTCCCTAGAAGTACCTTTTCCCCCATGTTAGATCAATGGGTTGTGGAAATTCCTAATATCTCACATTTGGGTATTAAATTTTAAATCTAAGGAATCCATGATACCATTATGATAGAAGTTACACTGAAATCCACATCAGGCCCACTTAGTTAATTCATGTGTTTTTCCAAATTCTTTGTTCAGAAAGAATAATATTAGAAATTAATACCTATCTAATTTTCAATATCACGACCTTCAGAAAAACATCTTATAAGTATGCAGTAATATAGATAATTATTGAATATATTAATGTACAAATGATCTTAAGATAATTTTCAACCTATGATTCTATGATTCTATGATTCTATGAGTAATGTGGTGATTATGTGATTTCACTTGAACATCTGGATTTCACCTGAATAAAATAAAGAATTCTAACAGATAAGTGGCTTGAGAATTTGCTTTTTGTAGAATTACTATGAGACATTTCCACTGTATTCTTTTTTATGACTTGACCCTTATGGTTTAAAAGAGTTCCACGATTGATATTTAACTCACCAGAATTTGAACTCTGTCTTTATTTTTTCACCTAATGTTCTACTGGAAGTCTTTTTTAATTTTAGAGAGAACAATATCCAATTTATTTCAGTGAAATACACTTTTGCAGTTAGACTGTATAAACTAAGAAAAAGATTTGACACCAGGGTGGGAAGCTCAAAGATGATTTAAGTATGTTGGTGTACATGAAGATGTATTTCCAGTTGTTCAGCTATAAAAGGATAATGTATCACAGACCTTTTCATAAGGAAAATCTGAGAAGTCAGAGTAATTTCAGTCTAGATAAGGAGGAAAATAAGCAGACTTTTCTAATGTCAGTAGCTGTATACTACACCTCTACCTTTTTGCCATAGATTTGAAGGACATTTAAGGTAGAGATGATCTTCTATTTTTGGGGGGACGGTGTGTTTTAGGGTTTTTTGTTTTTTGGGTTTTTTTTAGTTTTTTTTTTGTGTGTGTGTATGTGGGTGTGTGTTTTGTTTGTTTTTTTTTTTGGTTGGTTGGTTATTGTGTTTGGGGGGGGTGGTGTTTTTTCTGGTTTTTTTTCCCTTTTGCTTTTTTTGTTTTCTGTTTTGCTTTTTTTTGTTAAAGTAATATTCAAATAATTACTTTCTCAGGCCCTTTTTTCAAAACATCAGGAGTAACCTCAAGTTACTTTACCACTGCCTAGGTAGTCTGACATCCCTCCTTCAGAAGGTATGCTGTGCAGCCTGAAAATTACGTATTCCAAACTTGACAAAAGTCTTAAATTCAGAAAAAAAAATAAATTAAAAATCTGCTTATATGCCACCTTATGTGACAAGAAGCATCCTCTGGGTATTTACGGCAGTTACCCAGTATTGATCATTTGATCTGAACCTCCTCTACTGATCTTTTGCAGAATTTTTTGTCTACAAGCAGAGTGTTGTGCACAGCCAAAGTAACACTATCTAAAGGATGATTCTCTAATCTTGTATAATTTTTGCCTCCGTCCGAAGAGCTTATATTGCCCACAGACTAAGGATTTCTCAGTTTATTGCATATGAATGTCCCATGCTGCAAAAGAAAGATGCATAGGAAGTAATAGAGAGCTACTAAGATGAGAATAGGCTTACTCTGTCTTGGTGAACCAGTGTTTTTATGAAGACTGTCTCCTCTGGTGTCATACATGCTGGGTGGCATACTTCATCTGTGAAGGTTGACAGATAAGGTATGTTTCCTTCTGAAGTCTGAAAGATTGATGAGGTATGAAAATTTTATTTTTCCATCAAGTAGCAGCTGTGCCATCACCCTTCATGGATGAACCAGTCAGTGATGTCTTTTCTTTCAAGTAATATGAAAGTGTTTAATTTTTCAGTGTATGCTTTCAGAGAGGGAAAATTATGTTGGCAATGGTGAGGATTATTAAAAGCATCCTCAGAATCCCATCCTGATAGGTAAGTGATATCTGTACTCTCTTTGCTATCTTCTTACTATACAAATGGAGATTTTGGGTGCATACTGGGTTATAGACTTCAGAATAAAATTATAAAATGCTATAATAAAACACTGCTCATTTATTTGAAGTATTAGGCTATCATCAGACACTTTTCTGAAGTCAAGAGCACTTTTTTTGCCAGACTTAAAAGGTAATAACCACACTGCTGATCATGTTCTCATGCTGAGTCTTTTTTTTTTAATCAGCGTTTTTGCTCTGCTCTCAATATTTTCTCCCACTTGTTTATTGAGCAGAGCAGCAACCTTCTGTTTAACTTGAATTTCATGTTGCTAAAAGGCTTACCAAGATTTTAGTTTCTTTCTATGCTTTTACTTTCTTCCTTTCTCTTCTTCCTCTTAAACAATTTTAACCACTTTCAAAAAAAAATAATTAATCTCAGAGGCTAAACAGTTTGAGTGTTCCTCCATTCACTGAGGCTGCTATGACCCCTTGCCAGTACGACTTGCATGCATTGATGCTATATTTAGCACATTGGCCTTAAATAATACCCTAATGCACTGTATTTATTTCTCAAAACTGCAAAATTAATTTTTATTTTTAAGATATTCATTACATTATAAATAGTCTTAGTAATCGAAAAAGCCATTAGACAAAAGGAAGTTCGTATTCCACTTGGCATTTGTGAGCACAGGCCTCAGTTCCCCTCATTTATTTCAAGGAAAAGCCAAACAGAAAACATTTCAGAGTCTCACATTATCCTAATTTAAAGGTAAAACTCTATGTAGTTCTGTGTTATGTTTTCATTCATGGAAAGGTTTTTCAATGCATAGCAATTTTAATAGAAGCAATACAATAAAATTAGTATGCGGGCAAGTTTTGCAAGTACAGATCATCTAAACCTAAGAATTGCCAGTGGATCTGAAAACAATTGCAAGTTATTGATCAAATCTGGCATCTGCAACACAACACTTTTTAAAAATCAGGTCAAGGAGCTCTGTTTGGACCAATAGCTTCTGTTCTATAGAAACCTGATTAAGTTTTCTGAGCTGATGGAGAGCTATTACTTAGGTTTTTCAGCAAACTTGCACCCAGACTGCATACCTTTCTCTTTAACATGCTCCATCAGGCAGTGTAGGAATGTCAATATCTAGCAGTGACTGGGTTAACAAACTTTTGGGAAACACACTGCTCGGTATGCATTATTAGAATCTTCTTTGTATTGTCTTTATATGAACCCAAACAGACCAAAAGCACTTCTTTTATAAAAAATTTATTTTCCTCCCAAGTTACTTTCTGTAAATATTCCAGGAGTCCTTCTACAGCAGGTGCAGCATCTCAAAAATGTATGTTAAAGATATACATCTATATTCACGGGTGGGAGGACACAGAAAGAGACAATGAGAAAGAGGCAGAGACACAGAGGAAGACCTAATAACACAAACAGAAGGATACAGTATTTCTCTGCTACTTATGCCAAAGACATAACTCCCATTAAACGAACAGTGAGGTAATGCTTAACAACTCTGTCAAGTTTCAGAATTGTCCTGTTATCTTTGGATCACTTCTACTCATATTTTCTTAGTTACCTCAGGAAAACATCAACATTGCTCCTCAAAACTTACCTGTTCAAGAGCATATACTGACTGTTGCAGAACATACTACCTTTTGGAGTGCAGTGAAAAAAGCCCTGTTAAAGACCATTTAAAAATGTAAACTGTACAAAACTATTCTTCATTTCTAACCATCCGAGGAGTGATTTGGAAAACATAGGCTAAAGTCACAAAATACAAAAATGGAAAAAGTCAACAGATTCAAAATTCTATACTAATAACAGAAAATAAACACGCCTTTTCATGGAACTTCATTGTAGTTCCATCAAAATATATTAAATACTTAATAATGCATAATGATACCCCATACACTGCATAAACACTGGCTAATCTGCCTTTGTGTCTGTTATTTTTTTACAAGTTGATTTATTTACCTAAGTAATAACTTTGCTTCCTATGACCAGTATAGCCACAAATTGCCAAACATCTGTTGTTTATACAAGAAGGCAGAATAATGCAATGTACACTGTCTGTGTCTCACTACAGCTTTTTCATGATCTTTCTTTCTTTTTGAAGAAAGAATCTCTCAGTACCACAACAGATCTTCATATAGAATGAGTTAATAGAGCAATATATAAAAATATGTTTTTCTCCAGCAGACACCTGCAGGTCAGAACTGCAGTGGAAGATAATATTTATTTTTTCCCCATGACTATAGCTTACTTTCCTAGGAAACAGCATATAAAAACAGGAGCTTCCCCTGAAGCATAGTGTACTCTCTGAAAAAAACTTCACCATTCTTTTGGCTACAGATCTGACCCCAGATTTACTCTCTCTGCGCCCTTTAAGCAATTCAGAAGGTAAAGATTAAAAAAGACATCAATGGACATATAAGTGAAAACAGTTCAATGGAAATGCAAAATCTTGTGTAATAAGAGACTTCTGTACCTTTATGTTGCAGCAAAGAGCAAGATCTGTTCTTTAGATGAGAACATCCATGCTGTACATCATGTAAAGTCCAGGAAAATGTTATTTTCCTATTTGCCTCAATCATTACAGAAGTTGGATTTTGTATGGAGAATGAGCTAGGACATTGCAGAAGGGAAAAGGAGGTTTGGCCAGATAATCCAGATGATCAGCATTCTGATGAATTTGGTTCAGGTCTGTCTTTGATGTCAGGCAAATCACGCAACAGAACATTATCACAGACACATGCTAGCTGTATATTTCTTATGTTCTGAGCAAGACCTGAAGATTGAATTAGCAGATGTTGAAAGCTTAATAGATACAACCATCATCTATTAAGGCTGTTCTTTGGGAAGGGAAAGTGCCAAAAAAATCAAGTAAAAATCAGAAACTGGACATTTAAGCTTAGTGACCAACTTCAGTGTTAATATTTTTTAGTCTTTATTCTTCATTAATTATATCTCCATATTCATTGTGAAAGGACTTTAGTAAATGACTATGAGGCTGTGAAATTCCATGACATCCCAGTATAAAAGTCCATGAGATAATTCTATATGTAGCATCAGGCCAACATGAAACAAAACAGGCAAAGACTAACCAAGCCAAGTGAGGGGTCACAAACCTTGGTCAGGGCAATCCCAGGCACAGCCACAGGCTGGGTGGAGAAGAGATTCTGGGGTGCTGTTTGATGAGAAACTTAACATGAGCCAACAGTGTGCGCTCGCAGCCCAGAAAGCCAACCTTATTCTGGGCTGCACCAAAAGAAGCATGACAAGCAGGTCAAACGATATGATCTTGCCCCTCTACTCTGCTCTTGTGAGACCTCACTTGAAGTATTGTGCGCAGTTCTGGTGTCCTCAACATAAAAAGGACATGCAACTGTTGGAACAAGTCCAGAGGAGGGCCACGAGGATGATCAGGGGACTGGAGCACCTCTCATATGAAGACAGACTGAGAAACTTGGGGCTGTTCAGCCTGGAGAAGAGAAGGCTGCTTGGACACCTCACAGCCTTCTAGTATCTGAAAGGGGCCTATAAGGATGCTGGTGAGGGACTCTTCATTGGGGACTGTAATGATAGGACAAGAGATAATGGGTTAAAACTTAAATAGGGGAAGTTTATATTGGATATAAGGAGGAGGTTTTTTACTGCAAAGGTGATGAGGCACTGGAATAGGCTGCCCAAGGAAGCTGTGAATGTTCCAGCCCTGGCCGTGTTCAAGGCCAGGTTGGACAGAGATTGGATAACACGGTTTAGTGTGAGGTGACCCTGCCCATGGCAGGGGGGTTGGAATAGTTCCTTTGTGGTATGTTTCTACAAGAACAATGCAGAAGATTTAATAAATTAAAACCTGAAATAAACTTCCCTGAAAACACTTAGTATACTTTCATGTTTCAAATTATAAGAATCTGCCACAAGAACTGGTATGAGTCCAGTTCTATATTCCACAGTAAGAGTTCTGTCCTTTATTGTGAAGTTACGCTTCATCACACCATCGTATTGGCAACAGTCAATTTGTGTTGTCAGGCATTTTCCCTGGTTAGGATAGTAGCTGAGAAACAGAAAACAGGAATGCCAGAAGTTCATGTGTTCTGCTTCACTGCTGTCTGCTCTAAACTGATGGAGTAGACCGTATGGAACAAAGTAAAAATAACGATGCATGTATTCCACTCTCCAGAGGGAGAAATTTATTGACTAAACTTTCTAAACTTTGAAAGTCTGTAGCCTCACTGAGTATTTCCAGTATTTTTGCATTTTCATTCAGACTTTACTAAGTTCACAATTAGCTTTTAAAGCATAGGAGGTTCCATGTGAACATCAGGAAGAACTTCTTTACTGTAAGAGTGACAGAGCACTGGAACAGGTTGCCCAGGGGGGTTGTGGAGCCTCCTACGTTGGAGATATTCAAGGCCAACCTGGACAAGTTCCTATGTGATGTACTCTAGGTTACCCTGCTCTTGCAGGGGGTTGGACTAGATGATCTTTTGAAGTCCCTTCCAAGCCTTGGCGTTCTGTGATTCTGTGAAAGCTGTACAACATAAGCTTTGAGTAGCCCAAAGTGTTACTTACAGTTTTATTCCAGACATCAATGAGTCAACTTTTTAATTTATGCATACTTATTGTTTCTGGCATGTTAAATACAAGAAGCAGTTCTATGTATATTTCATGTTTGTTTCTGCATGTTCTTCAAGATTACATAAAAAAAAGGATATTCTTTCCAATGCTCTGAAAAAAATGTAGCTGTTGAGAGAGTTTTGATAATGCAGAGGCTAATCATAACCTTGATTGCATGAGCACTGCACATTCTCCCCAGAAAGACTACTAATTTTAGAATGTAATGCAAACCCTGGGTGCAAGCAGTGCTGTTGTTGAAAAGTGCTGATTAATCTTGAATAAATTTAACAGTATAGGGAAATTAACATAAATCAATGTAAACTGACACCACCACCCCCAGATTCCATCTGCAGTTTCCATAGAAATCTCAAATGTAGATTAAGAGTTCTAACCTGTGTAAAAAAAGAACCCAGAGAAAGTACATGTGAACTATTGTAACTAATTCGTTTCAGTGGAGATACATGTTTCAACTCAGTTGCCCTGACTGTATTTCATGTCATTTTTGATGGCCCACACAACCTTGCTAGCCTCAAACTGCTTCCCAGAAGGGAAGGACATACTTGTAAGATGTATGCTATGTCTAAAAACTCCATGCTTCTTAAACTCATACATATAAAAAATGCATGGATAAAACTAATAAGAGTGGAAGTATTTACCCCACTTGTCTAAGAAGTACATATATGAAGATATTTATACACAGTTGCAAGATGCATAAGACACACCCTAAAGACTGCAGTCTACCCCTCTGCTGAGCAACCTCCCTTTGATTCAGTTTGTTTGGTCATTTTTTCTTGGAAACAACAGACGTGAACTCTTTATTCCAAGCTATCTGCTATGAAGCAGTCCTGCAGTGGTCAAACCCCTGTAAAAGGCAAATCTTCCAGAACTTGCTTTACCTGCTTTGTGATTTGTATGATCAGGCATAATCCATAGCAATTTTTTTTGATGTATCTTTCGACCTCAAACATTTCCTAGATTGTGTACATAGAGAGGCTGGTAAGTTCAGCATGAATAGTGAAGCTGCAAGTTGGACAGCTCATACTGAACCTGCAGCAGGAAAATCTTTATACTGTCGAACTGCATATTCAGTAGAAAAGATTCCACATATCACAAAGAAGAGCTATGCTTCAGAGTGTTTAGGAGTGTTGCCGGTGCTGTTCTCTGAATACAGTCATCTGTAAAACTAGTCTGCCTTGCACAAAAACTATTCACAGTTACAGGCCTCCAAGGAATCAAAAATAAATAAATAAGCTAGCTTTTCTGTACACCATGGTGCTCAATTCTCTTGAGCTGATATTTATGAATGTTGTGGGCATAGACAAAACTTGTCTGAATCCTATTCAAGGACAGTCTTGATGTGTCTGAATTGCTGTGTAGTTTCTTCTCATCTCCACTGTTCTCTCCACAGTAGTCTTGGGTCAAGCCAATTGGCTGATATGGGCTTATATAATAAGGATAGGAATACAAAAAGGTACTGGATCTGGAAAGGCAGAAATACTTGTTAAAAGCTGCACAGCACTGCATCTTTTGTTTGGTTTGGTTTTTTTTTTTTTTCTATTTCCAAGGCCTGGAAAGAAGTTATGACAGTGCACCACAGGCACAAATCAATCAGTTGATTGGGGTAAGGTAGGAAACCAAGACATAAGGTTTACAAAAAGGTCTGCCATCCCCTTTCACTCTATTTTCTTGGTAATGAGGAGAAAACTCAATTAGAAAACCTGACTTTTACAAACCCATGGAGTGAGAACATGCATGTGCATTTAAAAATTGCCATTATCTTCTCTTCACGGTTGGTGTTAATGGTGGCCATAACGTTATTTCTACTTTGTGTATGTACATAATCAAGGCAAACTTGTTCATTTAAAAAGAAAATCCCAAACCCAAAAGAAATATACATATCCAGAAAGATGCATCAAGTTCCGTGTAAGTAGCAACCAAGTAAATTATAAAGCAAAAGAAACCTGGTCAAAATTTAATCAAAATATTTAGATATCCAAAATGCTATTATATTTAGAGCAATGATTATGAGGATATCTTGAAGCAAGATTAGATACTTAGGATTTCCAGAAATGTAGGGATTCTAGAAGAGACTAAGTGCCATGTTGTGCTAGTACAAAAACCCAGCAGCATCATGATCTTTGCTGATCTACATGTGTGATAAGTTTTCATCTACAGCCAAATGCTTCTCCAAAAGAGACACCTCTGTATCAGATTTGAAGTTGACAGGTTTAATCAGAATTAACTACAACTCATTCAGATGCTTACGGTTAAACAATTAGGATACTGGCACCAAAAAAATAGATAATTCCACGGTTCCGAGTTGCTAAAGGCTTGATGCCTTCCTGCTGCACTGGAAGCTTAGCCTCAGATTACAGAGAAACCTCTGGTCAATTAAATGGACTTAAGCAGGCTTATAAATACCAGAGTATTTTACAATTTTTAATTTATTTAAGAAATACCAAACTTAGCACTAAAGAAATCAGAGCCGATATGGTCAAAATATAGAAGTGATTCTAAAGAAAATATTTATTTATTTATTTTTACATGTTCCACGTGTCTTTACAGCTAAATTATGCTTTTGGAAATATTTCAAGACCTCAATCTCAATAATATTGATTTGTAAGGATATGTCAAATCCAGGATTAAACACAACTTTATCAGAATGAACTTAATTTTTATTGAAATGTTAATACATTTTATGAAAAGTTAAAAAGATATAATCACTAACAAAACTACTTTTTATTAGTTTGTTAATTCATATGAATTATAAAAATATAGCATACTTAGAATCATAGAATCATAGAACAGTTAGGGTTAGAAAGGACCTTAAGATCATCTAGTTCCAACCCCTCTGCCATGGGCAGGGACACCTCACAATAAACCATGACACCCAAGGCTTCATCCAGCCTGGCCTTGAACAGTGCCAGAGATGGAGCATTCACAACCTCCCTGGGCAGCCCATTCCAGTACCTCACCACCCTCACAATAAAGAACTTCTTCCTTATAACCAATCTAAACTTCCCTGTTTAAGTTTTAACCCTTTACCCCTTCTCCTATCACTACAGTCCCTAATGAATCGTCCATCCCCAGCATCCCTATAGGCCCCTTTCTGATACTGGAAGGCTGCTATGACGTCTCCACGCAGCCTTCTCTTCTCCAGGCTCAACAGCCCCAAGTTTTCCAGCCTATCAATCTTCATATGGGAGGTGCTCCAGTCCCCTGATCATCCTCGTGGCCCTCCTCTGGACTTGTTCCAACAGTTCCATGTCCTTTTTATGTTGGGGACACCAGAACTGCACACAGTACTCCAACTGAGGTCTCACGAGAGCAGAGTATAGGGGCAGAATCACCTTCTTCAAACTGTTGGTCACACCCCTTTTGATGCACTTATCATCTTATTCCAGATTCAAACACCTAAATACAGGTGTTTGCATATAGATGCCTGTTTATGAGAAAGATATGTATCCTCCAATGATAATCAGCAGAGATGTAGTAAACACAGTTAACATACCTAAAGAAGGATTCAGACAAACAAATTGCAGGGATTTAATGCAGTTTCCCAAACAGACACCTCCAATATCATATATTTCTCTGCTTCTTATTGTTGGTCTAGATGGCTACAAGTTTCTTGTGATCTCTGTCGTATTCTTCAGCTCCATGAACATCTGTGTCCTGTTGTATCACAGAATAGTGCCTGTAGCCTGTATTGGGAAACTCTACCAAGTGTTCTGCATCTACTCCATGGTAAATTGCAGAGCTCTTTAGACTCCACTGGCTGCCTTGACTCAGTTCTCGGTGACTGTAATAGAACATTTGACAGCTTGTTTATCCTTTGACCCCAAACATATGAGTAATTGGTGTATTGACAGAAGCAGAGCCATCCAGCCTATGGAGGCTCTCAAGATAACTGTGACAGCTACTGATGCAGCAGCTGATAGCCAACAGGATACTACAAAGTATCTTAAATGGCATCAGCTACCTATACTGAGACCGCTGAATCAAGGCTCAGCATCTGAAGCTGTTGCAACTAAAGACCAAAATGGTATAGCAAAGATTGGATAGATTCATGTTCCAAAACACTTTAATCATGGGCATATTGTAGTTTTGCAAACTGCATGGTGGTCCAGAAGGAAACTTGGGTGAGTTAATGCAGCAGCATGGTTCCAGCTGTGTGGTATGTGGTCCTAGGGTTGTGCTGTGGGTGCTCCCATGATGGACTGGAGCTTTGGTGTGTGGCGGGGGATTTGCACCAGTATCAGAGCTGGCTGGACTTGGCTGAAACTGGCAAATGACAGGTCATGCCATCCTCCTGCACCCAGCAGTCCCCCTACCTATCCTCAAATACTGCAAGCCTTATCTAATACAAAAGTTGAACCTGGGAACCCCATTTGATTACTTTTAAAGTATTTCTGGGTCAGGGAAATAGACTGAACAAATAAGTGCTCATCAGTGTGAAAGAAAGTTTATTTTCTATAACATCTATGACCTTGTGCACAAATGCACATATGCATATGCATAAAATTAAAGAACTTTATTAGAAACATCTCTGTATCTCCGGACACATGGTATCTACAATTAAGACCTCAAGCATTTCATGTTTTTATATCATTTCTTTTCAAGTTTAATTGTGGTTGCAAAGGGAAACTAAGTCCACGTTAAGTTTTATAAATCAGAATGAATCTGAAAGTTAGAGAGGTGAACTATGGTTTTCCCTCTCTGTTCTCATGGGTTTTTTATAGAAACAAAAACAAACACGATAAAAATCACAAGTAAAGGCTTCTTTTGCTGATGACCTTTTACACCAAGTAATTACTTTAGGCAGGTATATAAAACAAGACAGAACTGCAATTTCTTACACAGGATTCTTCATCTACAACATTTTTCACAGTCTTTGATATTTCCAGACTGACTACATAGAACAGATGACCTTATAAGAATTCCTTTTTATTGTTAGTTTAGAAAGTGTATCACCGAAGTGGCTCAGTTATAGTGAACAATTTAAAATAATTCGTGAAAGCAATATTTCTGAAATAATGAATTTTCTGTCTGTCAGATCAGACTTTTCAGGGTTCTTTGATGCTGATGTTATGTATTTATGGCACTATGTGTTTGTATAGTGCTTGTTATATCTGGTCATGTGCTAACTGAAACATCAAGGTCCTACTGCAATATCAGTGTAACATGAGAAAATACCTGTAATTATGTAAAACCCTGTGACATATAAAGACTTAAAAGAAATAGGAGGCACAACTCAAAATAAGGTTAGACAGAAATAATAGTGGTTAGAACTGATCTATAACACTTCGTCATCATTTATTAAGGAGGCCTGTCCTTCAGCAGTCAGACTGGCCCTCAGAGTCTTCAGCATGTTCTCAAATACCTGTTTGGAAGCCAGAGGCTAAAAACAGGCGAGCAAGCAAGCAAACAAACAACAGTAATAAATATTATTAGTTCCATCTCTCTAAGACTGACTGTATTTGAATTTTGAAATGAAGTTGTAAATGGTAAATAGTGGAGGTACCTTTACTACAGTGTCAAAAGGTTTACACACTTCTCCAGTCCTTCAGAGCTCCAGAGCAAATTGTGTGATCCACACTAGGTACACCAGGAATAACGAATCTGATTCCTAAACTTATGAATGAAATTCCAGTCTGTATGGTGCAGGAGCTCAGGTTAGGTCATTTCATCTTCAAATTTGTTGGAATTTAGCTATAGTGAATAGTGCATCTGTAGTCAAGATAGATACATGTGATTGCTAAAATAAACTACACTAAGTGATATAGCTTGTGGTTATCTTAGATCAGAGTATCTTAGTCACTCACAACTCAGCCCTTTCTGAGAACAGAGCACCATTCTGCTTGCTATTTCTATGGTTTTAAAATCCATACTTATCAAGAAGACAAGAGTGGAGAGATCTGAGAAACAGTCTTGCAAGTCAGTAGGACAAATCTCTTCACAATAGACACACAGTATGGTTATGGACTGCAGTATTTCAAAAAGCTAAAACTGCTATTAAATATATTATTATACCCTCTTCACGTGGAAGTCTGGTTCAGCTTGTTAGTCCTTCCCATTTCCACCCCATTTTCTTTTCCCTTTAATTAACAAATTTTACACCCAAGTTAGGGTAATATTAGTGCTTTCTCACATTCTTTTTCTCTTTTTTCTTGGAGGAGACAGCTTACATAATTTGGTTTAAATTGCATTAAATTGCAATTTAGTTTTCTCTTTAACTTGTAAACTACTACAATTTATCACTATGACTATTTGTTGATCTTGCAATGACAATTATGCCTTTATTCAATACTTCATCTCCCCCAAACTTCATTTAAGAAAGGTTGGATAAATTTAACCAGCCTGATCTTTAGGCTAGTGACAGGAATAGCCAAAACATCTAGATATCCATATATATTAAGGTAAAAGGGACAGTGAAGGAAAGGAGGTGAAGAGGGAAGAAGCCACTGAGGTTCTCTCACTTAAGCATGGGTGATGAGTCTTATACATAATCTTTCAGAATGGGAGAAGATAAACTATTTATGATTCTCAGGGATGCCACAGTCTGAGTTATAGGAGCTTCTGCTGGGCAGTCGTATGAAACATGATGTTTGTCTGTGATGCTCAGTCTTTTGTGCTGCTTCCTCTCACTTGTTTCCTACTCCTTAGCACATAAATTGAAAGGATTTCCCCCAAGACTTAAACTGTTTCCTGGTTTATACTGATGACTGTGTGCTTTTTCTCCCTTAACAACAAAGAAATTATGAACCCGTCTGAAGGAAACAAAAGTGAAGGAGTCATGCATAAGTTTCCTGTTATTTCATTCCAGCAGGATTTGTTCCTTCTGGCATTTTGGAAGTGGGCTTGAGAAAAAAACAGAAGTTTCCAACACATAAATGTCAGCCAAAGCTATTCTGAGCTACTGTTACTTCTCAGAGTTTTCTATGGTATATTGTAGGTAGGGTCTACCTTACCCATCCTGGTCAAAATAACTTTAAAAGAGGCACTTTATACCTCAGGACAGACACAAAGGCATTGTATCTTGCAACATGTTAGCAATATATCAGAAAGAGACAGAGATGACCACTAACATTATTTAACTAGAATAATTGCTTTTCTTACTCCCAAAGAAGTAGTTGGAAAAAAAAGTCATATTGTGACAACAGTTCAATAATAATAAATACTGAACAAGATAGATACACTCCCAATATTCATTGTCAACTTCATTATTTATTTCTTCATGTAAGGGTTCATAGTCCAGATTCAAATGGAAGACAAACAGAATTTAGCAAATAAAGAGAAACTAGTACAGTGAAAACTGGTTAGGGATTTCCTCCTCAGTAAAAAACTCCTTTTGACTGTAATTTATTCATGAAAAGACTCAGCAGTCAGCTTTGGTCATTTCCATTTATATTTTGGTTATAAAATCATAGACTCATGGAATAGTTAGGGTTAGAAAGGACTTTAAGGCCATCTAGTTCCAACCCCCCTGCCATGGGCAGGGACACCTCACACTAAACCATGCCACACAAGGCTTCGTCCAGCCTGGCCTTGAACATTGCCGGAGATGGAGCATTCACAACATCCCATTCCAGTACCTCACCACCCTAACAGTAAAGAACTTCCTCCTTATATCCAATCTAAAATTCCCCTGTTTAAGTTTTAACCCATTACCCCTTTGCCTACCACTACAGTCCCTAATGAAGAGTTCATCCCCAGCATCCTTATAGCCCCCCTTCAAATACTGGAAGGCTGCTTTGAGGTCTCCATGCAGCCTTCTCTTCTCCAGGCTGAACAGCCCCAATTTTCTCAACCTGTCTTCATATGGGAGGTGCTCCAGTCCCCTGATCACCCTCGTGGCCCTCCTCTGGACTTGTTTCAACAGTTCCATGTCCTTTTTATGTTGAGGACACCAGAACTGCACACGGTACTCCAAGTGAGGTCTCATGAGAGCAGAGTAGAGGGGCAGGATCACCTCCTTTGACCTGCTTGTCATGCTCCTTTTGATGCAGCCCAGGATACGGTTGGCTTTCTGGGCTGCAAGTGCACACTGAAGATGTCTCATGTTCATTTTCACATCAACCAGCACCCCCAAGTCCTTCTCCACAGAGCTGCTCTGAATCTCTTCTCTGCCCATCCTGTAGCTGTGCCTGGATTGCTCTGACCCAGGTGTAGGACCTTGAATTTGTTGTGGTTAAAATTCATGAGGTTGGCATCAGCCCACCTCACAAAAATATCAAGGTCCCTCTGGATGGCATTCCTTCCCTCCAGCATATCAACTCAATTATGAGATGCTTGTTCCATTTCATTGTCTCTTCATTCAACCAAGGTACCTAAAGATGTCTTGCAGATAATTTCTGTTCAAACTCTTACACCTTGACAAAGTGGGATATTTCGTCCTTCTCTGAAAATATAATACAGAAAATCTAGAAAGAAAGAATGTTAATAACAAACCAAATATATCTATAATGCATAAATTCTATAAAGTTTTGTACTTTTTCCTCCCACCTGTTGCTTCTTTCTTTTAAGTATTCATCTTTTTTAACCAGCCTGTCTTACTGCCACTCAAAAGGGTTGCATCCAAGAAAAGGCAGAGATCTTGTTTATTACTGGATAAATAACTGAAAAACAGACCTAACCTGGACGATTCATTTTGGCCTCTTGGCCTGCTAGAGAGGCATACTGTCATAAAAGCGACCATAAATGAGAAAAATCAGCGTGAGTGGACAAAAGCGGTAACTGCAAACTAGTTTGGGCTACACCCATTTTCAGACTCTGGTAGAATAATGAGGCAAGAGAGTCCCATAATGTGGACAATCAGGCATAAAATATGAGCACATTCTCAGAAGAATATCCCAAAAGCTGAAGTATAGGGACTATTCAATGACAACTTCTTCCATACCTGCTCTACACCACGCACAGAAATGCACAACTTCCAGTTAAGACAGTTTTACTATGCAAAGTAATAGTGCAGAGAGGCAGGTTTAGAGGCTAATTATCAGGCTTTACAGAAGTGATTCCTAATCTGTTTTGCTATTACAGGCTCATTGTTACACTTTCCTATGCATACCTGGATGCAGCTCAAAGACAATAATTACCTTTTTTTTCCATTTCTACTTCTACATTTCAGTTATATAAGTGATCTCTGGCTTGGAAAGTGGTACTGTACAGCTGCTTCTAGCTGCTGCCCTGGTAACAAGTGTACAATGGAAAAAAACCAGGAAGATTACCCCACCATTAGGATTAGTAATCTCCCCTGAAATTTCACTACTGTTGCATTTTCCCTTTGAACTTTCAGTGCCTCATGGCTCTGAAACAAGTCTCTATAAAAAATTGAAATGCTATCTGCATTTCTTTCACCATTGCTTTTGAAAGGACTCTCTCTGTACAAACTTCCACAGGTAAAAATTCGTTATGCTGGCCTTACACAGAAGAGAACATGCATCTGAAAGGCATGCCAAAATGTACAGGGCAAGCTTTTGTCTATGCTTCATGTTCCATTCCCCAAAGTATATAGTTTTTTGTAAATTTTAAAAGAAAGTTAGATTAACACCCCCCCCCAAAAAAAACCCAAACCAACAAAACTAAACAAACAAACAAACAAAAAAAAAAACCCCAAAAAACCAACAGCCCCCCCCAAAGAAAAACCCAACAAAAAAAAACCCTTATTGTATGGAAATGACATAGACCAAAATACATGTAAATGTACAGAAATGTCAGTTTTTGACTGTTGGGAATGACATCATGCAGTTCATTATTTGCCTGGGCAATATAACCAAAGAAATGTGTTATTTTCTTTTAGCTGTATCTGTATTAAATAACAGACAAATAACAACTCATGAAGATAGGAGTTCAATATCTTGCTATGCAAATGTATGGAATAGCAAGACATAAAAATACTGTGGATGATAAGACATTTTTCTCTGAAAAATGTTTTTATGCCACTGAAGCTGTTCCCCTGAGTAAGCCAGTATATATATCTAAACATATTTAACTCTTAATTCAATCACAGTGAGAAGTTAGTATACAACAAAAACCAAAAGCATCTCAGATCTTTACCAACCACTTATGTAAGTACCAGAAAAAAAGAATGTAATATTAAAAGTAGTCAAGTATGAGTAATTGTTTGAGCCATTACTACTAAAAACTAGCTAGGTTGAAATATATATTATTGAAGCAGGTTTTCTGCCAAATGAAGTTGTAAGCTGGTGATTGTTGCTTAAGATTTTGCAATTATTATTAACATAAGAAACACTAAAAATTAACAGGTCAGTTATGGATAACAAAATTTGAAGTAGCTCAGACAAAAAAAAAATAATTTATTTTTGTTTTTCCAGTCAAGGTTTCCTTAATACCTCTAAGTGCTTTATATACAAGGAGTTTCCATACTGCTGTTCTAGTTTTATTCTAAATATTTATCATTATGACTGTTTCAGACAAGCATTCTGCCTGAGAAAGGACAATAATTTCTCAATATGGATTTTCTTCTTTCTTGGTTTTATTAATCATTTTTTATTCTGTGTGCAGCAGCACCACTTGCTGTCCAGAAAATTAAATAGCTTTGGAAAGGGGTTGTTTTTTTTTTTTTCCCTGCTTTAACATCCTGTAAGCATATATTCAAATGTGATGAGAAATCCTAGCTGAAGAAAAACTGAAACAGACATTTTGAATTTCTTTTAAACAGCTTGTTTTTATAGTACTCTAAATCTAATGGCAAGAGACTAAAGTAGTCATATTGCAGGATAGCAGTATCTAGCAAAAAGTGTAGCCTCGAAGCTCCTTAGCCTTAAATAGTGCTTTTTCTCCAGAAGAGCAACTCCAAGATTTTGTTGGTTTGGGGGTTTTTTTGTATTTTTTTTTTTTACAATAAACATACCTGTTTATCCAGAAACTTTGGAATCATGTATATACACCAGTTTACCGGTTTTACTGAGTCAAAGAATTTATAAATGGCTAACACACAACTATAAAGTGTATCTTCAAAAAAGGCATTAATTTCTACAAATAGAAAATACTACAGATAGAAAATTCTACATTCCATTCCATGTTTCAGGCCAGTAATCAAAATGTATCAATAATACTCCTGCCCTGAGACAATGTTTTGTTGTTGGGTTTGTTTTGGTTTGGTTTTGGGTTGTTTGGGGTTGTTTTTTCTTTTTTTTTTTTTTCTTTGGTATGAAAATAAAAGCTCTGAAGTTTACGGGAAGAAATCATTTTGGGGTGATCTTTTTTCTGTGTTTTTTTGTTTTGTGGCAGAAAAATTAGGTCTGATAATATAGAAAGAAGTGTTTGAGTCACTTCTAAGCATGGCTGCATTAACATCATGACATATCACAGAATTAGATTTGTACATAAAGTATTGCAGCCCAATGTCTGCTCTACAAGTATTTGGGGGAGCAAGCTCTAGGCTGGATGTGTGCCCATCGGCACCTGGCACACTCTTGTAGTCCCAGCACACATCTTCCTCTACAGTGACACACAGTCCCACCCACACACTCTGAGGTGACCTGTGGTGTTGACTAAAGCACAGTGATGGTGCAGAATCAAGAGATTTACTTCAAAACTGCTCTCTGAAGGCAAACTAAACATTAATGCAGATGCTGTGTCTGTGGCTTTTCTTGGCCTAGCTATTCAACACAATTTTTAAGATAGCAAAACCAAATACCATGTTTCGGTCTTTACTGTTAAGGTTGATTTGGGGCTTTTTCAAAGGTATCACATGTTCAACCAAAAGATTACTTTTCCCCAAAAAAGTAATGTATAACTATCCCATCCAGCTTGGCAGGTCTGGGTAAGATGATCTTTTACCACACTCTGCAGGGTTGGTGGGAGAAACCACATGTCCTCCAGAGGCTGGAAAATGAAAAATTTAATTGTGAACTTCCCTAAACTGTGTCAGGAGGAACAAAAGCACTGGCAGGTTCTCATTCTTATAACCAGTCCGGAGTAGAAGGAGAAAAAGGAAGGAAAGCAAGAAAGAAAAGAGAAATAGCATCAACACCCCATGGATCCAGCAACATGTTCTCGGACATCATTCCAGATGTAAGACTTGCAGCTGTGGTCCTTTCAGTTATTGCCCTTTGAGCCCTTATAGTCAGTGACCCCTACTGTGGCCCAGGGTAGCAGAGTGCTCACACCCAATTGCAGGATGGCTTTGCCTTTTTATAGGGCCAGGCTGTCTTGGAACCCTCCCCTACATCAAGCTCATCCACAGGGGATCTGGTGAGCCCCAGAGCCTGTTCATGCTGTGCCCTGGCAGGCAGGGCAGGGTCTGTTGCTATCTCTGAGCAGTTTGCTGCTGGGCAGTTGATCTTCATGGCCTCAGAGAAGATGGGACAGGCAAACATTCCCCACCTTCCTGGAGCAGGATCCCTGCTCTCTCCCCAGCAGTCTGCCCAAGAGTTAGGGAGATGTCAGATCCTTCTGTCTTGTGAGTTGTTTTGAAAGAAACACAAAAAAGGGCTCTTGACCATCACAGTAGCTTTATCTTATGAAATGGTAGCTCTAATCACACAAAACTAGATATCTCACAACTGTGTTTGCTATTACACTGCTACTGTTTACACATTTTCCAGTAGAACTAGTAGTTTTTGCTACTACTTTCCAACATTGTTTCAAGTCATAGAATCATAGAATAGTTAGGGTTGGAAAGGACCTTAAGATCATCTAGTTCCAACCCCCCTGCCATGGGCAGGGACACCTCACACTAAACCATGTCACCCAAGGCCCTGTCCAACCTGGCCTTGAGCACTGCCAGGGATGGAGCATTCACAGCTTCCTTGGGCAGCCTACTCCAGTGCCTCATTGCCTTTACAGTAAAAAACTGCCTCCTTATATCCAATCTAAACTTCCTCTAAGTTTTAACCCATTACCCCTTGTCCTATCACTACAGTCCCTAATGAAGAGTCTAGTTATGCTGTTTCAATCATTTCCTAGGGATAGTTTGTACACCTTTCTTTCAGTGCATTTTATCTGAGTGATTTATATTTATTACCAAGTCATTGATGAAAATGTTGAGCAGAACCATGCCCAATACAGATCTCTGCAAAACATCATACAAAATAAAATTTAGTAATAACTCACCTGTCCATTAGGCAACTCATGATCTACTTGTGGTGTGATACAATCCTTTCATTAGAATGTCATACGGTATTAAGTCAAATACTTTATGTAATTTCAGCTGTTTACCAAATCCATAATCTTATCAAGGCTGACAGTGAAATCAGATTTGCTTGACAAGATTCATATTTCAGTAAATCATGTTGACTACCAATGGTTATATTCTCACCATTTAATTCATTATAGTTTAAATTTAATATCAGTTTATGTCCAGTATTGTCCAGGACTTATTCCAAGGCCTTTCCAGACAATTGCCAGTTGTCTTGTATGGAACTGCCACAGACTTGCTAATTTGAATATCTATATAAGTTGTGGTTTACACGCTAAGTTTGATAGATAGAAAGATTTGGTGAAAAAAAGAACACAAAGTCTTAGAAGAGGAATGAGCTGCTGGTTTCTCTTTACAGAGTTTTCTTCTCCCATTAGCCACTATCTGCTCTGTAGCATAGACTGCAGTTAGATTTCAAGACTGCTGTAATTCAAAAGCCAATTAGAAAATTTGATCATTGGGAGTGTTTCGAGAGACAGTAATTTTCAACTGTCTGTAAATAGCTGCTGTTGTAAATTCTTCCTTGGGGATCAAACTGGGGAAGGCACAGTTATAACCAATATTTCTTAGAAAACCTTCAATTTTAAAAAGGTGTTACCATTAGTAAAATCCTTCTGTTATTATAAATCATAATCACTAATTAATTAATATAAAAAAGGTATATATTTTCCCTTCATATCCAACCTATGTACACTACCAGAGCCAGCTGTAACACTACTAAAGCCTTTCACAGGCAGCAGCCACTCTCATGCAGTGCTGTTCTAAGCACTGTCATCAGAAGCAACAAAACTAAGCAAAATCAGGGTTGTTTTTTTTTTTCATTAAGATCAGTGTGTGATGTGAATAGGTCAAACCACAAATGACTCATCTGCAGAAAACTGTGTACCCTTAAACAGCAGAAAGATGAAAGTAAGGTTACAGCACATAATTTGTCATGCTTTTCTGTTAGCCTACTAGGAAAACAAGTTATATCCATATACATGTGTATATTCCAACTTTATATTCAAAAGGAAAAGAAAAAATCCCAACAAACCCCCTGAACAACAACCTTGCCTAAGGTTATGGAGGCTGGAATAAGTAATATTCAGAAACAAAGGACCACCTCCTAATATCTGTATACTTTCAAAAAGTATATAAGCTTCTGTCAAAAAAATAGTTAATTTATGTCAATCAAGAAGAACCCAATACAACCCTCTTAATAAGCAAAAGTTATCCTGGCCAGACTATTTGAACATGCACACTTTGACACTCATGAGTACGTAGGTGTAAAAAAATGAATTAACAAATTCTGTGTGAGAATGAGTGTGAATGGCCGCAATCAACTCACTTAACAATTTTGTAAATAAATATCCTCTTCCCCTACTCTAAGATCTCAGATCGAATTTTGCTACATTAACTCTTATTCATAAATTCATAACTTGAAACAGCTGTCAACATGAAAAGCTTTGATTCAAATCCAGGAAAGAGTAACCTAAAATTAAGATGATTTCCTTGTCTTGCTTGTTGTGCATTGGCCACATGGAAATTAAGGAGAGTAGACAAGTAAATAAGATAGTTGTTAGCCAGACCACTTTAAGATCGAGAACACCAAGTACCAAATTTTCCATCTGTTACTGAGCAACTGCTTATTCAGGTGAGTCAATCAGCAAGTATACTAATCATCATGTGATGTCTTGATCTGTTTACATCTTGATATTTGTCTGTGTTTCTATATGATACATGCTCATTAGTTGAGGGATTTTTTTTGTGTGTCCCTGTCTGTATTTTCAATTATCATCTTGATCCTGAGAAACACCAGTCTGCCCACAGACTCTTTTCATAGAGATCAGAGGCATTTGCCTTGTGTCTACAATATCTTGAATGCTTAATTACCTTGTCCAGGAAGTAGGCACACACTGAAATATCTTTAGAAATGCTTTGCTGTCAGTATGTGAACCAATTATACATCTCAGACACTATATTGAATATTTTACAGGTTTAATATTCTCATTGTACATTATGCTTCATGAGTGGTGTGAGACCACACATATCCTGGTGTGATGTACCTAAGTTGATTTTTTTTCTGTTATTGCCACCCTTCGTTGCACAGTTGCAAGCAATTAATTACATTTGCTTCTCAGCCCTTTTCCATAGTGTATTGGACATTAACTTTCTAATGTAGTCAGATCACACCAGAGGGGGTCAGACTTCTTGCTGTGCGCAAAACTAAAACACCACTTTGAGAGTGAACTTTTACCTTCCCTGTACCATTTGGCTTAAACTAAGGAGGAAAGTGTAGTGTACATACAAGTATAGTATCTAGATGTTCACTGTTGCAATCGAAGGGAGATTAAACATGGTGTGAGTAATATTTAGCATCCAGGCATCATTTTTCATCTCTATGCATTGTGGAAAGTATTAATTCTTAGGACATTTCTGGTAGATAGCTACATTATTCCCACTGTGCTGATGAGGATGTTGTGTCAGTTAAGCCAAAAGAACCAGATATGGTCATAGAACAAGCCCATAACAGAATCACAAAAATGTTGTTCCTTACAGATCTTTTGACCACGAGTAAGAGGAAAAAATCACTGAATGACAAATGGGCTACCAGTTGAACTGAATTCTTCACAGAAGCTAATTTTATTTGTATCTTTCTATCTTTCATGGATTTTTATCTTTAGCTTTTTCTTTACAACTTGTAAGTCTTTACCTGTGTAAGACTACCATTGCTCTTAAACATGGGAACACGGAAGTGTAACTGTCAGAAAGTTAGGAACTGAAACTACGAAACCTAGGCTTTGCTTCAGTTGTAGTTAGAAAAACTAGTTATTGTTCAGTGAACTCATTTGAGCTACATGGAAATGCATGTATATTGCCAAGATACCAGCAGATGGACCAAAACCCAGGACTGTACTGTTATGGTTATAATGTGTGTTTGGACTCAGAAACCTTCACAAGCATGTCAAGGACACAAGCACAGTGCTCATATGGTCTAACACAGACTCAGTAAGTGTATTCCTCTGTATGTGTCTAGATGGAAGATGGTGCTAGTTGTGAAAAATAAGTTTAAAAATGCATTAGCAAAATGTTATCATTTATTCTTTAGAGAGGAAACCTTTCTGAATATATGCATAAATTTTCAGGCTGTTAGGGGTTTTGCACTTTTGTTTAGCTAAGTTTTTTTCTTTAATTTCTGCGCAATTTATTTACTCACACTTGCAACCTAATTGCTTTTCACATTTAAATTTAAAAACTAAAGGTTAGTATAGCTAGAACATATTGAGATTCTAGGGAAAAAAGGTAAAAAAGACTGTCAGGGTGATACAGCTTTGGAAGTAGTGGTCTTTATCTATATCAAAAAAGAAAACACATGGAAGGTTAACACTGACAATGTCATTTAAGCCTTCACATTCAGAAAGTTCATATTTAAGACTGATTAGCTTGGAATTGTAAGCTAATTTAACTAGATGCTGTTGACATTTCCTATTTCTAAACACAGCAAGTGTTACATTGTTCTAGTTCAGAATGTTTCACTTTGTGCCTAGCTGAACAAAAATAAGCTTCTTAAAAAATATTTTTTGCACATTTAAAATGAACTCACATTATTGTCACATAAAAGTGGTCATTTCTGTAAGGAGTTATATGTGACAAAGTTCCTCAAGAACCCAGTACAGCATAGCTCATCAGCTGAGCATTTTGCCTAAACTGGTGAACCCAACTTGAGATGCCAAACAGTAGAAAATACTTTCTCAGTCGGTACACTGTGTCTGTATGTCAGCAGCAGTGCTGCTTGAGGCCACACTGTAACTTCTGAACAGAACATGTTCAGTTGCTGAAATCTCACCCTGCAGCACCTTTGGTAAGCCCTGCATTTTGGAAGAATTGCTCTCAAGTCCACTGTCTGTTACACATTCATTCTTTCATACCTCACCAGCTCAAGCCTCTTCAAACCACATATTACCCTTAATTCAAATGCCTCTCACACATGTTCCCCTGACATGTTCTTTTTGAACAGCTTTAGCAGCTTCAGTCTTTCAACATCACAAGGACGACAACATCAGTTCAGAAAAGAATTCCATATAGCACATACCAAATAATCTATCCATTTGTGCCAAAATAAGATCAGAATTAAGTAAATGCCAATTTTGCTTCCATGTTACATAATGTAAAGAAAGCATTTAGTTGTGTATATTTAGTTTCAAGAATCTTTTACTTCTGGGCTGAAGGATCACATTCAATCAAGACTGAAGAATTTAGTTGTTTTCACATCTAAATGGTTCTTGAGAACAATGATACTTCAAAATATTATCATTCTATCGCATATCACACAATAAGAAAATTATAATCATATAAGAAGAATGAGATTTATTATTACTAAATGTCTCAGTATTATCTCTCAGGTATCTAATCAACCTGAAAATTTTTTTCTTGTAGTTGTCCTGGGTTCAGCAGTAGCAGTCATTTTTTCTTCTTCCTGGTAGCTGGTGCAGTGCTGTGTTTTGATTTTTGTCCTGGGAACGGTGCTGATAGCACCTATGTTTTTAGTTACTGCACAATTGTTTACTCTGGCCAAGGACTTTCTGAGCTCATGCTCTGCCAGGGAGGAGGGGAGGCTGGGAGGAAGCAGAGACAGGACACCTTACCCACACTAACCAAAGAGGTATTCCATACCACAGCACGTCATGCCCAGGATGTAACCAAGAGTTACTCAGAAGGACTAGTGCTCTGGGGGTTGGAGGAGGTATCGGTTGGTGCTCAGTTGGGCAGGGTGGGATGAATTATGGGTTGGTGGCTGGTGAGGTGTTGTATTATCTTCACTTGTTATTTCCTTTATCATTAGTAATGTTACTGGTAGTAGCAGCAGTTGTTTGTGTTATACCTTAGCTATTAAACAGTTCTTATCTCAGCCCATGGGAGCTACATTCTTTGGATTCTCCTCCTCAGCTCTCCAGGAGTTGGGGGAGAAAGGGGGGAGTGTGTGGACGGGCTGTGTGGCTGGGTTTAAACCATGGCAGTAGTGCATGCTACCTACTCTGTTATTAACTCTTCACTGACATGGTTACTGAAAGTGCAAAGATAAAAATAAGAAGTCAGAGGAAATAGGAGGTTTGAATTTCATTTAAAAATGTTTTATACGGTTATGATATGTCTATATTTACAGATTGTGTGTCTTTTTTTGGTGTTTCAACTGTTTTTTACTGGTGGATTTGGCTTTTAATCTATCACATAAAAACATAACAAGAGTACCTTCTATCCATTCAGTGGTGTAAGAATTCTTTGGTTATGTATCTATTTTATTGATGTAAGGGATATAGATGAACAGAAGTGGCAGAAGCCAGGGCCTCTTAACTCAGCTGTATCTTAAGGTAAGAAGGCCAGCAGGAGCTGTGGCTACTGATCCCATTAGCCCAACTATATTATTTTCTGCTTGCTAACCTACAAATGCATTCATGTAGAATGTTTAAATAGAAATGTATATAACCTTCTGCATACAAATTTATTTCAGCTAGCTGAGCCATGTCTATATAGTCCTGAATATAATAGTTACACAGAAATGTAATCAGTTCATCTTGAAATGAGCTCTCATGTAATATAACAATCATTAAAAAGCTCCCAGATGAAAATCTAGAATTCAGAAACGATTTATGTCTCTGAAATTAACATATATTAACACTGACTGAGTTCTTTTAAAATGCCCATGTGCAAATTAAAAGTTAGCTTTCCATTAATGATTAATCTGAACAATGTTTTTGCATAAATATAATGCTGCCATATTTAAGGTGCTAGCAATTTTCATTTTCAGTTGCAATGTTATGCACAACAATGCTGTCTTCATGGAAAGATTGAGCAGTTTACCATGAACAGAGCTCAATATCCTGTAGTAACCTCCCAGAAAGAAGCACTTTAAACCCCTTTTAAAGGGCACAGAAGTCAACAGACTCAACAAAGACACTGAAGTTTGGATAAGGGCATACAAATAAAATTTTAATCAGCCTAGCCACTACAGCTCTTCCTATTGATTAAAAATTCTCCTTGATGTTCTGCTATCTGAACTGTGACCAAGCTAAATTTTCCATTGTGTCTGTAGCGTGTGGGCCATAGTGTCAAATGAGAGTCTGAAGGATTCTTCTGTATTCCAAATGGTGTTAGGTCATATACACCCTGCATCAGGATTACTGTATTGCACAAAATCTCAGGGGTAGAAAATATTTACATTTTCAACTTTATACAGAATAGTCTGAGTTAGTTTCATAAGTAACTGGAGTTCTATTAGTTTCCAAATTATGCTGCACAATAATTATATTATGCATTAAACTCCTATCCTTAAGTTCCTTGTCTTCAGAAAATGTAAATCTGTGGAAATCTACACAAACCTGGCTGATTTACAAAGTCTTGAAAAATCAGATTTTCTGTGTCTAATGAAGGTTTGCTCAGTCTCATTCACACATTTGAAAGAGTATGTTCACAGGATGTAGGTTTTGCCTTTTGCCTAAGTATTGCTTTTAGTGCTCTGGTCTTAAAGGTCTGGAATCCAGCTGCAGAAAAAGCAACTAAATGTAATTTTCTTACCATGTTTTCATAGCAGCTGTCATTCTGACATCAGCATAGAAGGAAGAAGAGGCTATTGATTTGAATAACAAGACGACAAGATGCAAGTCAGAAACCAGATAAATAGAAAAGTCAAGACAGTACTCAGTGTGAAAATATAAAAGAGGTTGCTTGAAATGTTGTGATTGCTTGGACATAGAACATAGCTGAATAGAGGAAGGCTGATCATAAGCTTCTTGAGGAAAGAACATATACTGGGAAGAGATTAGGAAAGACTGAATGAAGACACTAGGAATTAGGGCAGATAAAAGCAAAGATCAATTGAAAGAGGACAGAGAGAGATTAAGAAGAGCAAAGAGAAAAAATGGCAGCAGAACTGGCAATACCTGAGGACAGGATTCAGCACAAGACTTGTAGAAATTTAAGAAAGATGGAGAGATTAAAGAGGAATCTAGAAATTAGTTTAAGACTAGGAGATAGTGAGAAAAAAAGGATATTTAGAGGTCAGGTGTACTCCAGAAGAAGGAAAATGGATGTGAGTGGGATGAGAACTGAGAAAATGAAAATTACATCAGAGACAGAGGCTGATTAGGAATCATGTGTCAGTAATAGGTAAATAGTACATGAGAGACAAAGAACCAAAGGCAGAGACAAAAAATGTAAGAAACAAAGCAAAACTGGTCGTATGATGATAGCAAGACTGGAAGTTGTGATGAAGAAGATACTGAATCCATCCACATAGACTGGAAGGAAAAGAAGAAATCCTATATGGGGTAAAATAGCATATGGAAATTTTCAACAGTTGTTATTACATGATGACATGTCTGCAGGAGTCCAGCATTGACTTTAATTCACTGATAGAGCCTCTCTAGTGTATTGTACAGGCTCTGAAAAATATTTGTGTCAGTGTCAACACTAGGGTACACTAAAAAGCTTCAAGACTGAAGTGACTATATTGACTAAGTGCTTGACACCATTTAATTAAACATTGGTGTCTGTTGCATCTGAGGTGCCATAACTTATCCAAGAAATCCACAGTGGGCTGTTACACAGGACATAGAACCTATGTGAGACTTGCTCCACTCTGAAAAAGCATCTGAAGACCAGTCAAGATACCCTAGAGTATGTTAAATGGAGCCTGTCGTCAATACTTGATATGTAACCTATCTCAGTTTGGACATCTAATTTTACTAAGGGAAGAATTTAGTGTACAAACAAATATAATTAAAATTAACTAATGGTTATATATTGTTCTATCATTTCATATAACAAAACCTCATTTTGTGAAATGATTAAATACAGTAATTCTGGCCACTGTAAAGGGAAAGGCCTTATGCAAAGGGTCAAGGGCTAATTTTATACAAGTTTTAATGGTAACCAGTTATTAAGAATTGAGAAAACACATGGAACAGTCAGCAAGAAACAGGAATGCAAACAGCTACCTATTAGTGAGAACTACCTTGTCTGAGCCCTGCATGAGGCAGATCCTGTGTAATTGTGATTGCAAATAACACACGGATGTAGACTGAACAGCCAAGTTCTGCCTGCTTTCTGGCAGGCATGTCTTATATCTGAGTTTCTTCTGTTTTTTTATTGATGGAAAAAATAATGGAGCTTGATTCCTTCCATGATCATTGAGTATACATAGTACTTCCTTTGATCACTACAATAAGAAAGGTAACAGGAATCTGTCTCAAGACAAGATGGAATGGGGAACAGTACTGTGTGAAATTCACCCTATGTAGGTGATTGCTTGTGTAACAAAGAAATGCAGTGCACTCCTATGATATCCAAGAACAAAGATGTCACTCCAATATATTGAGCTTGGTTTAGTCCTTTCCTACCATACCAAAAAAACACATCTGTTTAGTTTTATTGTCGATTGATAAAACATTCCAGGGCTTAAGAACCATAGAGAAAAGCAAAACAAAATAATACAACAAAATGAACCAAAACGAGAACAACAAAAAAAAAGACAAGAACATAGACCTTTCAAGAAGAGCTATCTTCCAAAAAAGAAGAAACAAACAAGGAACGATGAGCACCTACTTCCTCTAAGTAGACACCGCAAGACTGTCGGGCAGAAAGAGGTGTGCATGCACTGCTAAAACACAGACTCAAGCCAGAGAACTGCTGCAGCTATGTCCCATCAAATGTGCCCACATAATTATGCCAGCTTAACTAAATAAACTAATTACCCTGCAGTCAAAGGCTTCTCTTTCATATCAAAAATGTGCAATTATCTCTGAAATTAAATATTTTTAAAATTTATAAATCTTTTTTTTTCTTTTTTCTTCAATCAGTTTTGATCAGGAGCTTACTGATGACCATTTTTTGTAATTGTGGCAGGAGAGTATGTGAGGAACATGCTTATAGTTCTTGAGTGGTAATCATACCAATTGCACACAGGTTTTACAGCTTTATTCTTGGGGCTCGAGAGTTCACAAAGGCCAAAACCCACAAGTAAATATGAAGCAGAATACACTTAAATGAAGAATTTCTTATTACAGAATCACAGAATCCCAGGGTTGGAAGGGGCCTCAAAAGATCATCTAGTCCAACCCCCCTGCAAGAGCAGGGTAACCTAGAGTACATCACACAGGAACTTGTCCAGGCGGGCCTGGAATATCTCCAACATAGGAGACTCCACAACCCCCCTGGGCAGCCTGTTCCAGTGCTCTGTCACTCTCACAGTAAAGAAGTTCTTCCTGATGTTCTCATGGAACCTCCTATGCTCCAGTTTACACCCATTACCCTTGTCCTGTCACTGGATATCACTGAAAAAAGCCTAGCTCCATCATCCTGACACTTGCCCTTTACATATTTGTAAACACTGATGAGGTCACCCCTCAGTCTCGTCTCCTCCAAGCTAAAGAGACCCAGCTCCCTCAGCCTCTCCTCATAAGGGAGGTGTTCCACTCCCTTAATCATCTTTGTGGCTCTGCCCAGTATATAGACTGGGAGGAGTTAGCTGGAAGGAACCAGTCACTGGGCATTGGTCAGCAGGTGGTGAGCATCTGCATTGTGCATCACTTGTCTTTCTTGGGTTTTATTCCTCTCTGGTTAATTACAATTATGATTTGATTTGATTTCAATTATTAAACTTTTCTATTAGTTTTGCAGCTTTCAAATTCTCCTCCCCATCCCACTGAGGGATGGGTACAGTGAGTAAGCAGCTGTGTGATACTTGGTTCCAGCTGGGGTTAAACCACAATACTGCTTTAGTCATCCAGAAAAATCATATTTACATGTTCAAGTGCCTCTTTGGAAAGCATACCATAAGATTTCAAACTGGTTTTGTAGCTGGCCCTGTATTTCCTTCAATCATAGAAAGTACTACAGGTAGTCTTCCAGAAGAATATGACTAATGTCTTCCAGTCCAGTTTATATATTCTGCTCTTGGAATTTCTAATTTGTATTCTTTAAGATAAGTTTCTTTTCTGCTTATGATTCAAACTAAAGAGACTGTATAAAGGAGCAACCAGGGATCAGGTTGCTGGCAAGAAACAACAGAAAAAATAATAGTAAGCGCCTAACAACAGAAAAAGATCAAATTGGTTTAGGTAAAAACAAAACCTGTAAATTACTGTAACTATTAACCCTGGGCTGACCAGAAACATGGTGATAAATTTAGTACATCCACTTGTAGTATAGCAATTAATTCAGGGTTCTGTTAGGAGTTACACTATAAGAGATGAACTCTCCCCCTGGAACAGTATTTTGGCTTTGAGCTCAGACTGTGCTGAGTGGCAACGAGACCTTCATATAGGTTTCTTTAAAACTCCTTTATAGTGGGACTTAAGTCTTTAATGCTATATATTTACTTAAAGAATGCACTCTCAAAATAGTATCATTATGAATTAAAAACTTCTGGTTTTCCTCTTCTTATGGTGATCATTGCAGTAATTGTTAATTTTAGTCTTCATTTTTGCAAGAACTGTTATGGAGAAAAAAACATCTCTAAAAATCACTGATAAGGAAAAGGCAAAACTAACCTTTCTTCCCAGTTCCATCTTAGTATGAATACACCAGAGATGGGTCTGCACAGTTCTGCAAAATTTCCTTGCTTGCACAGTTTCAGCTGACTTGAATAGCAAAATCTATCTATTGCTTTCTTCTCTCTGGTAACTTTAATTTGCAAAAGAGTTGACCTTGCCTGGAGTTTGGTTACAACCCAATGCGTTTGTGACTCAAGCTAGCCCATGCCTGGGATTTGCATAGGCTAGTTGCATTCCCAGATCTCCACCCTCCCAGGTATTCTGTCTCTAAAATTTGTCAAAACAACTTTTGCTCTAATTTTGGATTTCTATATTTCAGTAGCTACTTACAAATGTACCTGATTCAAAAATGTACATATTATTTGCATATTGATTTACTCCCTGTATCTGAAAACGCTATTACTCCACATCAAGTGTTCTGGCATGTGTATGCTTCAGCCTACCACTACCTCAAAGTGAGTTCCTGTTAGTAGCTAAGAAGGTTTGAAGAACTATAGGAGCTAAGGGAATTGCCAAATCCCAATTATTTCTTTGTCAACTGTTAAATTCCTCAGTATTGTTTTAATTACTCGTTTCATTTGTTCTACTATGCCTGATGGCTGAGTTTATAAGAAATGTATTTTTTTATAGTTGAACTCTCAACATCCTTGAATATTCTCAGAGCATCTGTCAGATTCAGTCTGAGCAGGGACTATCTAGAGGAAAAACATACCTTTTCCTGCACAACTGCAGCTGTGACTTGCTCAGCAGTCCACTGCAAAAGAGATATATCTACCTTATTTCAGAATCCTGAGAGAGGGAACCTACAATTACAAGTCAAAATTAATTTCCTTTAGGATTTTCTACCAGTGGACTCACAAAATAAATTTGAAAGCATTCTGTCACTCTTCATATCTCTGAGAACCTGAGGGGACTTTTGTTTAAGCATGTTAGTTTGCTTGGATATCTATTCAGATGTACCTTTGCATATATACATTTCAAGCCAGAAGCCCAAGACAGAAAGCATTTGAAAAGTCTTTTCTTAGATACCCTCTAGTGAAGGTGTCATCTGCATAATACTGCATTTCTTCTTTAAAATGAGTTGATACTGTCTATATAGGAATCATACTTCCTTCAAACAGCAGTAACTCAAGCATTTGTTATTTTAAAATACAAGTTTGTATTTTATCTAAGGAGCATCTTTACTAGGTCATTTTACTTTTCTAAGCTATCACCTTTGAAGATACAAGGAGGTGTTCTAACTATTTTGTCTTTTTCCCAGTTTTTAAATTTGGTATTTCATTTTCATGTGTTTTTTTCATGAGAGTTTCTAACAGTACAGTCACTTTAATGGATTTTAAATTTTTGTTTAAAGTTTTCCCAAGCCCTTGTTTTTCAAGATGAGCTGTCATCTATTTTTAGTAGAATACAGTACCACAAGCTTTTAACTCATTCACCATGGCATGTTTCTTCAGTTTAGTAAGGTAAAAAAACACTGCAATAAAGGAATAAATTTATAGAAGTCACTCAGCATGTGTGCTCATGAGCATCCTATGTTCACAAGGATTGTGTGAACGAACTGCACTTCTAAGCATGGTCTGAAAACAAAGTAAGCATTCAAATGCTATGAAAATATTCAAGTGCAGGTGATAGAAAGCAGTTCTATAGTGAGCTGAGCGTGGGACAGCTGAGTAACTCATGCTTCAAGTGCTTTCAGGTGTATGGGTGAAATTGTGTGGCTGTCAAATTCACTTTGTCTTTTCTTTAATGAAATTATAATACATTAGTTTTCAGGCACATCTGTGTGTGAGAGTAGTGATTCAAAGTGCTGCTTCACTATTCCCCATCTTTCATTTCACAGCAAAACTGCTGTTCTGCTGTGTGGGTGTTATGCTACACAGTCTGGTTTGGACCATTGAGAAATGCAAAATGTTTGATGATCATTAGTAAGTGTTCCTCCCACACTAAGGAAACTTACTTTCTACCCTTTTTAATAAGAATAAAACATTAAATTAAAATCTAAACTTCCATGCCTGTCCTAGGCTGTACCTGCAGCTGAACTATTTTAGAGAATTTATGTATCTCTCCTTCTCTACCCATTTAATCTGCCTTTCCTTTGATCAGTGCAGAGGTTCTGCTGAGGAAGTGGCATAGGGAATTAATTTTTGATAGTGCTCAATAGCATTCAAAAATAGCATACAGGTAGTTGAATGCGAGCTGTTTCACCATGCAAACATGCCCTCATACAACCACCTGTACATTATTTTTTACTTTCAATCACCAGTACACTTATCTTTTGCAGAATTAATGTTCTGGCCACCTTTACAAGGTGGCATAAAAAGTACCACAAACAAACAAATCTTCTCTATTAGCTCAAACACATGGGACAGGGAGCCGTCTTTCAGGAAAACTGTCAAAATGGAGTTTAATGAGAAGACAAGAAAGGTTGTGCTGGCTGGAACAGGTGAGGTCCAGGCATGTGGACTTATTGGCCCCTGCTCATGCCCCACCAGCCCCTTTTATCCCCTTACCCTCTGTTTTTCCACACATGTTCTTCCCCAAACCACTTTGATTTCTCCCTTTTTTTGCCTTCATTCCTCACGCTAAACACCTGTAGTGACCCAGAGTGCCTCCTCCTTTGAAAAACAGTTGTATACAGCAACAGCATGGTACTCCATGCTTCCTGCTTGCGTTCCACCACCTGCCTTGATAAGTTTCACTTTTGTGTCTCCTTGCTTTCATGCTCCTTCTGTCTTTGGCAGTTACCTAGAAACATCCTGCATGAATATTGGACACACACTGGGTAACCCAGGTCAGCTACATTTCTTCTATGTGAGAATTTTATACTGTGTGGTTTTGGAGCTGTTGTAGCATCTCAGGTATAGGCACTTAAATTCAAAGTGACCGTGAGAGCTGCACTTGCAGACATGTTGGTGTGATGGATTGGTTTTGTTCTCTAGGAGACCACTAGTGCTTAGGGAATGTAATCTGTGGAAAATTACAAAACTTATTTCCTTGATGGCATCACTCTGCACAATTATTTACTAGAGCTCCCTTATTCTCTGCAGTAATGCTTGTGTCTGGTCCAGATTATTTGAGGAACTGTTAGGATTAAAGAGCTAGGAGAGAAGTAAACTTCCTTTCACATGTTGATAGTACTTCTGCAGCAAGGGCTCTCAATTTCTGATTCTTAAGAGGAAGAGAACCATAAATTTTATTATTCCACTGCCTCTTCAACATGAAAAAGGAAGTCAAGTGCTTAATCAAGATACCCAGGAGTAGTTCTTCCTTTTCTGTGACGAGTCGCTAACAAATAAGTTAATATACCCAGTATATCCAGGAGCCCCAGGTATATCCTTATTTGAAATTCCATATCTATTGCTATGACTAGTGGCTGATAACTTCATGCTACATTTTTTGCAATGTCTTCATGGTGGGCTTTTAAAGCCCTTCATATAAAACAACAGGGTAAGAGCTTAGCAAATGCTGATTAACTGTCAAAAAGATCAAGATAATCAAACCATCAGTACCAACAGTAACACAAAAACTGGGACAAGATTTTAGCAAGTACCACTTGTACACCTATCAGTTTTTCTTTTTTCATAGAATTTGTACTTTAATTTGAACACCTAAAATCTGGATACCTGTCATATAAATGCAACCGAAGGCTTGACAATTCTGTTAAAGATGAGTGAAGCTGATGAGTAGGACTCATCTTCCAAGTACTGTAATCAAAGAAATTATTCTATGATGAGGAAATGTCTTTAAGATTAAAGGAATAAGGAAAGAAAGGATGCTGAGACTACAGATGTGATGAGTCTTTGTCTATCAGCTAGGAAATGCTAGTGTCATCTGACAAGAGAGCCTAGATTGCCAATAGTAACTTAATAAGCTTTATGAATGGTACAAATATGATGTAAAGATCATACTATAGCAGAGATTTTTAATGAATATTAAAATAACATGAAATATGCTGAGTGTCTCAAACCCAGTAACATTTGCAGTAAAATACACTGCCTCCCACTGTTAAGTTTATTATGAACATTTGGTGAGTAACTGCAGAGGAAAAGCAACCCAATGTCTCAGTTTCTCCATGCTGTATTGGAGACTGCAAATCAGATTACTTCCCTGTGAGTGAAATTCTGGCACCTGTAAATTTTTTGAGTGACAGGAGGGCATGTTTCAGTGAGATAGTCTCAGGCAAAGTGCTGCCCTCAGCAAAGTAGCAGAACATCCTGTAACTTCCATGTATGTTAGATAAATCATGTTAAACCAAACAAATTGTATCATCTGATTAATTTGGTGAAAATGCAGTAGTTTTGGGAGTAAGCTTAAAATCTATCCTTTTACTGTAGTATAGCTGTTTATGATTACTATAAGCTTGCAAGAATTAGTGATGCAGCTTGTGATTTAAAGGAATGCAACTGATTAAGATCCATTGCTTTGCAAGGCCTGTGCTTTCCAAAGGCTTTGTGCTCTACTGCTGTACTTCAAGCACATGGCAAATATATTTCCTTCTGTCTCAGTTGTTTAAAGCTTTGGTTGTTGTGGTTGTTGTCATTGATATGACAGCCAACAAACTGACAAATGCTTCCACTTCAAGGTTTTCACAAACCACAAAGAGGTAACAACCTAATGATACAGTCTGGGAAGACAAAATAGAAGAAGTTAGAGCATAGGGAAACTTATGTTCAATCATACAAAAAACTTTAACCAAACCTACAACTATGTTCCACAGCAAACATGGAAGTCTATCTCAGAAATGATGTGACAGTAAAAACTTATTTCATCACCTAGAATAAGAAAAGAAAGCAAACACAAATCTCAGTGTGTAATTGTCGTGGTTTAAACCAAGTCCACACAGCTCGTTCATTCACTCCCCCCCTTGCTTCCCCGACTCCTGGAGAGTTGGGAAGGAGAATCCAAAGAATGTAGCCCCCACAGGTTGAGATAAGAACGGTTTAATAACTAAGGCATAACACAAATCACTACTGCTACTACTACTACAAATAATGATGATTAAGCCAATAACAAGTGAAGAGAATACAACACCTCACCAGCCACCGACCAATAACTCACCCGACCCTTCCTGATCGAGCACCGACTGATACCTCCTCCATCCCCCCAGAGCTCCAGCCCTTCCGGGTCTCTCCCGGTTACATCCTGGGCATGACGTGCTATGGTATGGAATACCTCTTTGGCTAGCCTGGGTCAGGTGTCCTGTCTCTCCTTCCTCCCGGCCTCCCCTCCTCCCTGGCAGAGCATGAGCTCAGAAAAGGCCTTGGACAAACCAAACATTTGAACAGTAACTCAAAACATACTTGCTATCAGCAACCGTTCCCAGCTCGAAAATCAAAACACAGCACTGCAACAGCTACCAAGAAGGAGAAAAATGACTGCTACTATTCAAACCAGGACAGTAATGTAGCAAGAAAAGTAAGTCATGAATAGCTGAAGTGCAGTCCAAGAGGAAACTGTCTAAACCTTGTTATCCGAAAGCAAACTCATTTGTTCATGTAATACAACTGTTAAATACCTAAAACAAAGCCACCTCAATAAACTGAAACAATGTGTATTAAAACATCACTACCCACAATTCTCAATTATCAAATGCACTTAATCAGTAAGTCAGGAATTAAAAATTATCTAGTAAAGACAGTGTTGTAAGGATTTTGGTTTAGGCCAAAGCAAACTGGAGACTACCTCACTAGTTTCTACCTCTTTAGTGTAATTTGCTTTGTGTTTAATTTTGATTTTATTATCAAACCTATTATACAGTCATCTTTTGAATAGGGCTGAGCAAACAAAGAATTATAGCTCTCTATTAAAAGCACCACAGATTAGTTCTCACAAGGATAGGTTCCAAGGTCAAAATAACTACATCAAAAACAAGATGAAAGCTGGTAAAATGTAATTTCACCTAGAGAAGCAATCTAAAAAACTAATTTTTCAGCACCCTTTTATCTCATAATTACCAATTTATATACTCAGAAATGATAAGTATACATGATGATACATACACGTGATGGACAACCTGGGACACACATCTGCTGAAAATGGAATAGGGGTCCTAACATAGAGCAAGCCAAACAAGAGCCAGCAGTATGCTTTATCAGAGAAGGCAGACAAAGCTGTCCCAGGTGGCGTTAAAAGTGCAGCAGTCTTCACTCAGCAAGTCTAGACACTGCCTATATTTCTGGGCCCCCAAAATTAGCAAAGACACACAGGCAAACTGGAGGTCAGTGGAGGAACCCCAAGGCAGAGGGGGCTGGAGCACTTTCACTGTGAAGAACACCTGGGTGAGCTGCTAGGTCGGCCTGGAGAAGGGGCAGCTTTAGAGTGGTGTCGTTTGTCTTCCCAAGTGACCATTATGCATGTTGGAGCCCTGCTTTCCCGGGGATGACTGAACACCTGCCTGCCCATGGAGAGAAGTGAATGAATTCCTTGTTTTCACCTTCTACTTTGTTATTGATGACAGTCAGAAACTCCACTATGTATGGGCAACATGAGCCAGGGGAAAGGCTAGGTATAACTTGATCCTTATCTAGAAGTATCTGTACAGAAAACAAACTTTGGACAATGGAGAATGTTTCTTTTAGCAGTTAAACATATAATACAATATACTATGATTTAAAATCAGACAAAGTTTGACTATATTTAACACTGATAGGTAATTCTTTTATTATAAAAAATTAAGCACAGGAACTAAATAAAAAATATTGTAAACATTGCGGTAATTTTACCGGATGATTTTTTACTTCAGATGAAGGATGATTTTTTTTTTGTGGCTTTTTTTTTTTTCTAATCTATAAGGTCCTAGTTTAAGCCGTATTTAAGTAGGGAACTCTAACATTTCATATTATGCTGGAGGCCTTACAATCTGTGAGGCTACGTGTCTGGAACTAAATTTTATTGTCTAATTGTAGTAAGTTCTCATATCAAGTTTATATGTCCTTAACCATGTCCCTGGGGAGATACCAGCATCTGCCCGTTGTCTTTTAAACAGAAAATAAACTACACTTATGCAGGCATTTGCCATGGTCAATAAAAAAGTGCCTTACTGTGTATCATTCTTCAAACTTATCAGAGATTTAACAAAATAGCTGTGTTATTTGCAGTCAAGGGGTAAATTCCTATTAAGTTAATGAAGTAGTTTAATTTTCCCCTATTTTATCTATGTATTTTGGATTTTAGTTTCTTTTTGCTAAGGGGCATTAAGCAGTCCATGTCTCCTTGTGCTGATTAAAGGAGCAGTTCCTCTGTCTGTCATTGTCATATAGAGTATGCTGCATAAAGAAATGTTAGGTGGGCAGAGCAGTTTAACCTGAGGCAGTTCAGTTACACTGGTTGAAGAAATTACAAATTATAATGTGATTTGAGAGAAATCTGGTCCACACACCCTTTTCGAGCTTTCCCCTAAGGAGAACTGCCAGTCCACATCTTGACATTCTTATTTGCTGAGGTCAACACATGGAAACATCACCACTCTCAGAGGAGGACATCCCAGGCCCCTTCAGACTTTCATATCTTTTGCCTCTTGATCCCTCCTAGCTTCTCACACTGCCAATGCTTTTGATTCTGTTAAAGACATTAGATCAGTAGTTTAAATATTTTATGGAATGTATTTACTATCTCATTCTCTGATCCAGTAGCTTTTGTGTTTTTTGAAGCTAGATTTGATAAAACCACGTTATTGGGGTATTTAGTTTGTTTGTTTTGGGGTTTTTTTGCTTCTTGGTTTGGGGGTTTTTTTGTTTGCTTGGATTTTTGTTTGTTTGTTTGTTTGTTTGTTTTGATATAGTAAGTACTAGAGAAATAAACCTAGTCGGTTGATAGGTGGGTAATTTGTTGTCAACAACTTAACTGTCTTAATCCTCTTTTATATTGTAGTCAGTTATTTTTATCACTCCTCTCTGCTAATTGCCCTGCTTCTTTTTTCCTTCCTCCACCCCCTTCAAAGAAGTAGCAAATAACACTAAAGCATAAATGAGGTTTCAGTTTCCTTGCAGTTAGATTGCTTTTCATTTTAATTATATTCAACAAATCTGTTCAGATAGAAAAGCATATATTGTGATTAAAAGAAAAATAAACGACTTTATTGTTGTCATAAAGTTGGCCCTACAACTTGTTCCAGAGTAGTGATAGTTTTCAGATGCAGTACCAGGCAACAGCCTGTGTATTTTAAAAAGCAAAGTGCTGTGAATACAGCAGGATGCCATAACCATAGAGATAATGTGAGAGGTTCTCAGGGATGCAATACAAGCAATGAAAAAGAAACATGCAACGTCATAGCCCTGTTAAACTGAAAATTATAAAGAAAAAGAATATTTACAGACATGAAAATGACTGGCTATGAATTTAAAGATGCAGAAAGAAAAAAAAAGCAGTCCCAAACCAACCAACCCTCCAGACCAAAATGACAACTTTCACCTGAAGAACCAGGAAAGAAGGTGAGCTCAGAATATAAAATAAATATAATACTATTCTTATTGTTGAGCTGATGTTAAATAAACACATTGTTAGTGCCAATAGTAAGATGAGGTTTCTAGCGTTCTATTTCTGTCATGAATAAGTGCCAGTGACAAAGCAGGGAATACATTATGGTCAGCACTGCTAAAAATTAAAGAAGCAACAGGAAAAGGGTGATGAGTAAAAAAACTGTCATTAACAGATTTGCAGGTACATCTTGCTCATTTTAATGAGTCCATGTTCTATAAACTGTTAGATGCACTTATTGTCAAAGTTAAAAATTGCTAGTGGTGTTTTAATTAAATCTGTATGATAAGCAAAAAGCATTTTCCTCAGCAAAATGAACATTTTATTTTTCATGAAAAAAGTTCTCTTTGTCTTGCGGAAAGTACTGCTACCCTCTGCCATTGTTTGCACCATTATCACAGATTAGAATCATAGAATCATGGAATGGTTAGGGTTGGAAAGGACTTTAAGATCATCTAGTTCCAACCCCCCTGTCATCAGCAGGGACACCTCACACTAAACCATGTCACCCGAGGCTTGAATACTGCCAGCTTCCTGGGTCAACCTGTTCCAGTGCCACACCACTCTCACCTTCTTCCTTATATCCAATCTAAACTTCCCCTGTTTAAGTTTTAACCTGCTGCCCCTAGTCCTGTCACTACAGTCCCTAATGAATAGTCTCTCCCCAGCATCCCCAAAGGTGCCCTTCAGATACTGGAAGGCTGCTATGAGGTTTCCATGCAGCCTTCTCTTCTCCATGCTGAACAGCCCCATCTTTTTCAGCCTATCTCCATACAGGAGGTGCTCCAGTCCCCTGATCATCCTCATGGCCCTCCTCTGGACTTGCTCCAACAGTTCCATGTCCTTTTTATGTTGAGGACACCAGAACCATACACAATGCTCCAAGTGAGGTCTCATGAGAGCAGAGTATAGGGGCAGGATCACCTCCTTTGACCTGCTGGTCACACTCCTTTTGATGCAGCCCAGGATACGGTTGGCTTTCTGGGCTGTAAGCGTACACTGAGACTGGCTCATGTTCTGTTTCTCATCAAGCAACACCTGCAAGTCTTTCTCTGCGGTGCTGCTAATTAATTAATTACTGAGTTATGAAAAATGAACATTCTTTTTATGCATGGAAATTTCATTTAGCAAGGTGTTCTTGATGCTCTGAAACAGTTTTATGACAGTCTGTGAGGTATTGTCTCTTTTTTGTTTTGTTTTTGTTAATTGATTGGGTTTGGTTTGATTCACTTTGGTTTTTAAAGTAATCATGCAAATATTATATTTTTTTAAGGTAAACCTCTGAATACCTTAGAATTCAAATACAGTGACACAGAAAGCTTTAATCTGGATCATTCAGACCCATAAAGCAAATAGACCATTGTTTGAAAGAGATTTGGTCTTCTAAATACTATATAACGTACCAAATATAGAAAATTAATTAAAGGCTGCCCACTGACTACTGTCAGGTTGTCACAAGTATGGAATGTGTGTGTCTGGTTGCACCTGGTTTCTCCAATTTTATGATAAATAAATCTTGCTGTCTTATTAAAAATTAAAGGTGTAATTTCCCCTACACAGCTTGCATAAGAAAGACTCAAAATTGTGCATTTTCACTCCTTTTATAAATTTGTTGCAGTTTTATCTACAGTTTTCTTATTCCTGTTCCCTGCCTGGCCTGCAGACCACTTTGTCCCCATGCCTTCTTTGTTTGTTCAGTCCACTGTTTCTTTGATGTCAGCTTTGCCAGACTGTGGTACCTAATACCAATCTTTATTCTTTAAAATGAGAATAATAATTAAATAATTTCATAGTTTATGTCAGCATAACCTAGTTTATGTTAGGACTGCAGTTAATGAAATAGTGTTCAAACCAGCTTCTTGGACCGTATTGATAAGAAAATTTGGTTACTGTGATATTCAGGTACCTAACTTAAGAACAGTAATTCAAAAGATAGATTTAAGTATGTATATTCCCTATTTCCCCTAAAGTGAGCCAAATAAATATCTATATTAAATTCACAAGAGTCAGTTTGAAAGCTAAGATATCCACACAGTTTAATGGAAGACATTGGAGGATACTGTGCGCAGTGATTTTGCCATATTTTTCAAGGGAATATTGAGCTTTTATTTGGATTCTTTCCTGGGATTAGGTGTTTAGTTGTGTATCTGAAAATAAGAGGCTTTTGACTTTCATGACTGTGTTTTAAGGAGATGACATTGCCAATGTCTTGATTCACTACAAAACCAATTAAAACTGGTAATAATGTTAATTAAAATACTTGCCTGGGAAGTGATGAACTTATAAACCTTTGCAGCCTAAAGGGATTTGATTTCTATATCAGCATTTATCTTTCATATTCCATAAGGATTTTGCAACTCAGTTTGGATTTGGGACTAATTCCTTCTGGCTTTGCCTTCTTCCTCGCCATCTTCAGTGAAAACACAGAAATTATGTGCAAAACAGGACCTGAGAAGAACAGAAAGAAGCTTAGTAGTATGCTTTTTCATACGAGCTTAAGCAGTCTTGTGGGTTTGGTCCCTCATGTCTGAGTTATTCCTTCATTTCCCCTATTCATCAGCAAGCATAAAATCAGTAAAATGCCTGGAGAAAACCACTTGCAAGCCTCAAGAGTGTTTTACAAAAAATTCACAACTGACCCCTTCAGGCTGAAGAGGGTAGTTAGGATGCCAAGTATAGAATTAAAAGAGTAATCTGTTATTCAGACTGGGGCACACCAAATGCAGTTTTACATATGGTTCTTTTACCTTTTGGATGCTCAGGTACCACACAATTTGATCATTCACTACTTAATGCACACTTACTTACATGTAAGTATTGTTTTGAAAGCAAATATAATTCTACGGCATCATCATCCACCTGCTTCTTTCTGAATCTAAAAGTCCCTGAAGCCTGTCTTGCTAGAGTTTCTTACTATGATGGATTGGAACTAGATGATCTTAAGGTCCTATAGAGCCCTAGCTATTCTATGATTCTACAATGAGAGGGTTTCACACTAGTGTTGGAGAGGCTAGGATGCTGACATTACCTTAGTATACAGGGACATTTTTTTAATGTTCATGGATGGCTTTAAAATTCCAAGGAACAAAGGTCCTTATCTCCAGGACAGGACTTGTCTTCTCCATGCAACGAGCTGGATTCTTTAGTCATGCTTACTTAACTATGACTAGGCAGTCTACAATATAAGTAACATATATATTAAGGAAGTTAATACAATTTTATATTGGTAAGAAAGCTCATACAGTTTCATACTGTAAAGACTAATTGCTACAATAGTTAGGGAATGAGATTTTTCCAGTCTATTTTAAAGCCAAAGAGAAGTTAATAATTTAACACAGTTGTTAAAATCATTCTAATAATAAAAAATCTTTCTGACTAAAAACCTCACACATTAGGGCATTTAACCAATGGTATGTCCTATTTAGAATCATAGAGTGGTTAGGATTGGAAAGGACCTTAAAATCATCTAGTTACATCCCCCCTGTCATCTGCAGGAATGCCTCACCCTAGAATATGAAGCCTAAGACTCCATGCAACCTGGCCTTGAGCACTGCCAGGAATGGAACATTCACAACTTCCTGGGTCAACCCATTCCAGTGCCACACTACCCTCACAGTAAAAAATTTCTTACTTATATCTAATCTAAACTTCCCCTGTTTAAATTTTAACCCATTACCCCTTGTCCTCTCACTACAGTCCCTAATGAAGAGTCCCTCCCCAGCATCCCTGTAAGCCCCCTTCTGATACTGCAAGGCTGCTATGAGGTCTCCACACAGACTTCTCCAGGCTGAACAGCCCATTTTCTCATCTTGTCCTCGTATGTGTCTTATCATCCTTGTAGCCCTCCTCTGGACTTTTGCTAGTAGAAATTTGGACTTCTTTAATTTTGGACTTTCTGAATAAATACATGAAAACTGTGAAAGAGTGCTGACTTGGAAAGATGAATTTGCTGCTGGACCTTCAAGCATCTTGGTGTCTTAACCTTAAGGATTTAATCTTTTACATTAAGTGTATAGTTATTTATTCAGGGTGGAGTTATTCCCCCCAAATACCAACAGTTTTCTCTGAAAATAGTTAGGTCTTCACATAGACTTAAATAAGATGATAATCTCAGGTAAGCTACACTGATAAGACATGATTATTGTGAAACTGAATGTTAATGACATTGCTTTATCTGTAAAAGTGTTTTTACTTCCACACAGTATCCTGAAAATCGAGCTTTATAAGGTAGTTTAAGACCTGTAGTTCCAGAGTACGAGAAAAAGTATTTTAGTTAAAGACATGTACAATCCCTTCAACCATACTACCACCTTATAAAAAAAAATAGTTCTTTTTATTGGCAAACATTTTTTTAGTGTGCATCTTGATTTTCTATTTGGAAGCTGTATATCACTGTAATAGTCTGTGAAAAAAGGATTCATTACTGTGAAATGACATTATGTGAAATTGCCTTAAGGGGAAAAAGTATGAGTTTTCCTAATAAGATTACTTTTGACAATTGCATTTGTTTAATAAAATTACATAGTTACCTGACACCAGAGATTCTGGAGCTTTCTCTTTCTCTGTAGTAAGCAAAGACAAATTGAGTTTATATAAACAATAATTCAAATTTAGGATACTTCATTAAGCACAAGTTTAGGGAAGGAAAAAACAACCACACCACCCACCCCATTATCTAAATTGATCAGATGTAATTACTAAGCCATTGAGTAATTTAAAAAATAGAAGAGACTTCCTAGATTGCCAGCTGCATTGACCAGCTGATTGAATTAAATATGCTTGTTTTCAAAATTCAGGAGATTTTATCCTAAAAGTTCGTAAGTTGTTTGCATTTCCCCCTTCCCATCACCTACATGACATCACAAGGAATATGTTTAGAACTTTGCAATCTTGTTTGTCAGACACCTTTTCAATTTCCAAATTTAAAGTGTTCCTGACAGGTTTATTTCATGTATTCCTCTACCAATAATACCTGCTCGCTTAAATGACCATTTTATTGTTGTTAAATATCTAATCAAATACAGCTTATTGTCCTTTTTTTTAGATCTTTTCTAGGATAAACAAACCAAGATATTTCAAGACATATATTTTCTTTACAGGGCAGAATTACCTATATCTTTATAGCAGTATCAGCTACTAATTAGCCCAGGATAGCATGTTAAACACAAGCCCAGTCTCTGGGATAAAAAGTGTCATTTCTACAAAGAGCTATTCTGTCCTTCTTTTACAAAAATTCTTCATTTTCTGTATAATTTTAAACCTTCTTCAGTGCTACTTGTATTTTGAATGTATCTCTCAAATTAAGGTGAATCCAGAGCTATAAAATAAAGATTTTCTGCTACCTTTTACTGTGACAACAGTAGTATTAATTTTCTAATTAATTACATTTTCCAGGGACAGCATAGGATGACTGTCATCAGTATACAATGGCGGCTTGGTTTCTCTGAGATGATTTGCACTCATATGGCATCTTTTTCCATCAGGAGAGCTCCCACATAATACCAGAATTTCCCCCTGTAAATCCATATGTTCATGATCTTATGCTTAAAACAATTTATTGTCTTCATATCATATCGTATCATATCACATCATATCTAATAGAATGTGTGGTACCATCAGGAGAAATTTTTTTTGTGGTTTGTATTTTTTTCAACAAGGTCAGTGAAGAAAGTAGTAAATATAGTTGGTCCTAAAAACAAAATATCAGAAGCTCTATTTGAAGCTCCTCAGAACCTATGATCCTGCCAAGAACTTTAATCTCAGAACAAGTTCTGTCTTTCCCAGTTTAACCACAAAATTGCCAGCTGTTATAAGACTGCCTGCTTTACCTGAAGGCCAGATAGATCAGGTCTTCTATATCCCAAAAGAAGTTCTTCTATCTTACTGAAGACAAATTTGTCTTTTGATAAGATAAAATAATTTATTTCAGCCTCTATTCTGTTTATATATTTGAATAAAGTATCATTGTGTGGGCTAGGTTCTCCTCTTGTCCTCAGTACAGCTCAGAGATGGAAAGTGTTTTCCTAAACACCTGCATTTAGTGCCATTGGCGATGCCTGAAAATATCTGAAATATCCAAAAAAGGATGACAAATAATTCCCAAATCCTAAAGACTTCTGAAATAGAAGATAAAACCCAAACAGGGTACTCCAAAGCATCTCAAAAAGCATCAGGTGATTATGATAAAGTAGCAGCATTGCACTTCTGTCAGGATCATCACTGGGATATGGACAGCAATTCAGCTATCTAAATATTGGAATCTACTTTATGATAACTGAAGCAATGAACTGAATCTGAAGTTAAATATCACCCTCAAAAAAAAAAAAAAACAAAAAACCAGACATCACTATTTCTAGTTGTATTGTCCAGATATTTTGAGATGATATAAGATAGTTGCTTTTTTTTTTTTTTCCTGTAGTACTTTAAAATAAGCAAAGGAAATTGTATTTATTGTTGTTTATGGTAGGTGGTGAAGCCGTTATGGAAGATCTGGTTGTGAAAAATAATCTTGGCTGGAGGAATCTCAAGATGGTTCTTTTCAAATTAAGAGATGATAAAAATAGGCCTGTAATAAACATTTTAAATTCTAAAAAGGTCACCTCTAATAAACAATGGAATCTAGATTGAAGATGTCAAGGGCTTTGTATATAAGATTTATTACTTCCTTGCTCATAAGTGACAAATATGAATCTTACATCGAAGTTTAAAATCTCCCAAATAAGGCTTCAGCACTGGAACAGTGAACAACTTTTTCAGATTGGTCAGTAGGAGAAATCACAAAGGAAGGTTTAAAAGGACATGTCAGCAAATTAAGGTTTGATAGGCAGATCTTGCATGGTATTTGTATTCACTTGCTTGTTTTCCCGGATGATAAACAAAAGAGAACAGAGAAAGTGGATTATTATGCAGTTAGGTTGTGCTATAGATGAAAATCTGACAGTGACTTCAAACTAAATTAGTATTTACCTTACTTCACAGAAAAGGTGGAACAATGAGGTGAAATCCTACAGAAATACATCTAAACATGCAACAGAATATCCTCTGACAGTCAAATAACCAGAAAACGGGATAAACAGAGGGACATGTTATTTTTAATGAAATATTTAACTCATAATTTTTAATTTTTTTTTTTATTATATGAAGTCTTTGCAACGTGTCTTGGCTTATGTATATTCACCACTGCTTTAAACAGTAATAACCTAACATAAAAGTTATGTCAGATACTGGCATATAGCACAGCATATAACAGGTGAAGGCACAAGACTAGAACAATAATTCGATGTTATGCCCTTCAATTAATTTATACTTCAAAGCTTTCCTTGAACTTCTATTTTTTCCCCTTATTTCTTTTCGTAAGACTAGAAGATAATCAGGCTGGAAAGACAAATGCTCCAGCCCCAGCTGCCCTGGGGGCCCCCTGCTGAAGTTGCTCCACTCTGCTCATGATTTTCCTCTGTTAGGGGTCCAAAGTTGGATGCAGTATCTACATGTGGTCTGATGAGTGCTACACAGAGAAAGATAATCTCTTCTTTTCATCTGTGAGCTCAGACCATTTGTTTGAACTGAAATCAATTTTAAGTAGACTGTTCTTTATGTCAAGCAATTCTGAATAGCTTACTGGTTAAGTGAGTCTATTGCATCAGCTACATTTGGAAGATGAAGGAAGCTATGCTCTCTGAAGTATCATCAAATTACAGTTACACCATTTGTGATGCTGAGAAGCTATCAAAAATGGCCTCCCCGTTTCTATTTGGTGTTTGTTCAGCTTTCTTCTTGTAAAAGTCATAGCATATGGCTTCAAGGAGTTACTGAAATAGAAATGAGAAATGCTGTTCAAAGAATAGAAGTGGATTTCACAAGAATAGAAGTGGATTTCACAAGAATGTAGTATAGTTAGCTGAAAAAAGTGAATTAATAAGCTTCCTTAGTCATATCTAGCAAAATCATAGATTGCATGTCTAAGAAAAAAAAAGAATGCTCACAGACAGTTAGCTAGCAGAAACTGCAATCAACTCTGCCTTCTTTTTTTCTGGTTTGTTTTTTTTTTGTTTGTTTGTTTTTATATAGACAAGTATATGACCAGAGGGCTGGAGCATCTCTCCTAGGAAGATAGTTTGAGAAAGCTAGGGTTGTTAAGCCTGGACAAGAGAAGGCTCCAGGGAGACTTTGTCGCAGCCTTTCAGTACCTAAGATGGGCCTACAAGAAAGCTGGAGAGGAACTTTTTACAAGGACATGTAGGAACAGGAAAATGGGGAATGGCTTCAAGGTGGTGGAAGGGAGATTTAGAATAGATATTAGGAAAAAAATCTTCACTACAAGGCTGGTGAGGCACTGGCACAGGCTGCCCAGAAAAGCTGTGGCTGCCCCAATCCTGGAAGTGTTCAAGGCCAGGTTGGACAGGGCTTTGAGCAAACTGGTCTAATGGCAGAAGTTTGGAACCTCAGATGATCTTTAGGGTTCCTTCCAACACTAAGCATTCTACGATATATAGGAGACTTTTAATAATTAAAAATATACTCGATTTGCGAGTATACCTCCTGACTGTGCTAGAGTTGTCAGACTTCACCTTAGCTTAAGATCTTCTCCATTGTGATTCATTATCTAATCACTGGCACTCCTGATGCACCTTGTGATAAGTATTAGAAAAAAATTGCAGTCTATTTTTTAGCTTTTGTAGGATACTCTCAATTCAATCATCTTATATTTTTTGAGTGAATTTTCTTAGTTTTGACATTGATAAACATGTGATCATATCTTGCTGTAGTGGTTCAAACCCAGCCAAGGAGCTCATTCACTCACTCTCCCCCTTTCTCCCCCAGCTCCCAGAGAGATGGGGAGGAGAATCAAAAGAATGCAACTCCCACGGGTTGAGATAAGAACAGTCTAGTAACTAAGGTACAACACGATTCACTACTGCTACCACCAGTAATAATAATGATAAAGGAAATAATAAGGGAAGAGAATACAACACCTCACCACCCACCAACCGATAACTTGCTCCACCCTGCCCAACCAAGCACCAACTGATACCTGGTCCAGCCCCGCAGTGAACTAGCTCTTCCGGGTAACTCTGTTACATCCTGGGCATGAGGTGCTGTGGTATGGAGTACCTCTTTTGCTAGTTTGGATCAGATGTCCTGTCTCTGATTCCTCACGGCTTCCCCTCCTCCCTGAGCATGAGACTCACAAAGTCCTTGGTCAGTCTAAACCTTTGAGCAGTAACTAAAGTCATTGGTGTTATCAGCACTATTCTCAGGCCAAAAATCAAAACCACAGCACTGCACCAGCTACTAAGAAGGAGAAAAATTACTGCTACTGCTGAACTCAGTACACTTGCAAAACAGAATTATGCTTTCATGAGGCTATCTGTGAGTTAAACTCTCTTTAAAATTAAAAAATAGAAGGAATTACAGGGTATTTAATATGCCAAAAGTCCTCTTCTCAGGCAGTTAACTCGGCAGGTGTCACAGACTGAGTTTTAACTGTACTGGTTGAGGGCTTACATGTAGAAAATCAAAGCCAATCAGAAAGAACACGACAGTTTTGCTCTTAAGAGCATAGTGGGGATGAAGAAGGCAATAATTACTTTTAGAAATCAACATTTATTCAGTGAAAAAGAGATGCTTACACATATGTCTAAAAATATCTTACTCATAGAGACAATTAACTAGGGCAATAGTAAATGTGGGGTTTTTTCCTCTGCTGGGTTTAGTTTCATGATATGAATGCATTTTCTCCATATATAAGAATGATTTTGAAAAATTTAAAAGCAAAACCTCTGAACAAATTTCTGAAGAGCTTGAAATTATAATATATATTAAATTTATAATGATATATTAAATAATAAGTATATAATATTATATATTATCTAAATAATAATTTATAAAAATAACTATTTTTTTAAAAAAACACCCTTTGTGTTTCTATAAAATCACATGTGTTTACAGTGTCTCCCCCCTATTAATAAAATTGAAGCTAGCAAGACACTTTCTGCCCCAATGGCATTGTTGTTATAAGCAGCTATAATAATGGGCATTTTGCCTATTTTCCCATTTTCAGTTCACCTCTAGATCTAAAATAACCTGTCAGAATTTGTTTGTTTAACTACATATGCTTGATGTCAAATTTATGGATTTGTGTTGTTGAAGCTGTTCTTTTTGATTTCCGGAACACACATGCAATTATAGCCTCCACTGGTAAGATGCCATCCTTTACACAGTCAGTTCTGGCTGCTGGACCTCTGCTTCAGGCATTGCTTATTTTCAATTTTCTGTGAAGATTAGGCAGAACCAAGGATCTGAACCAATTTTAGCTCTTTTCAGTGTAGGATTTCCCCCAAATGTGGTAACGGCCTCATTGTCAGTCTCATCCATCTTATGTTCCTATGTAGAACACAGTGCTAAACAAACATGGAATAAGAGAATCAAAACTATTATTTATCAATTTAAAAAACACAGTAAACTCATGTGGCAGGAGTATTAAGAAAGAAAGGCACATTTTGCTCAAAATAGAGGGGTAAAAAAGGGACATGCTGACAAGCATGTAAAGACATACTCAGTTTTAGGCCCAGAATCTAAATTGCAATAGAGTTCTTGCAAAGATTTCAACAGTGCTAGAAGCATGCAGAGCAGAACTGCTGGATTCAGTTTTAAGCAGTCTCACTAAGAAAGATGTGCAGCATTTCCAAGAGCACTTCACTGTGGTCTTACAAGGAGATGGTAAAATTAACATTAATGAAAGTAAAAATAATTGGGAAGATAAGTCAGCAGAAGAAAAACTGGAAGGATACATGATAAAAGCCTTCATAGATCTAAAATATACAACTTTTATGAATACTTCATATATCAAGCAGATCCAGAATGAAAAGAAATTATTTTCCCAGTCTGCTGTAGATAAGGGATGAAATAACTGGTTAAAAATACATCAAGACAGTCTTGTTGTAGGAATTGTTAGTGACTCTAAAGAGTTTTCATGAAAGCATTGTGGAATTTCTTGTTGCTTGTTTTGTTTTATTTTTAATTCTCATAATTGAAGTTGCTAAGCCACTGGTCATCATATTTGAAAAATCATGGCTGTCAGGTGAAGCTCCCAATGACTGGAAAAAGGGAAATATAACCACCATTTTCAAGAAGGGGAAAATGGATGACCCGGGGAAATTACAGACCAGTCAGTCTCACCTCTGTGCCTGGCAAAATCTGGGAGCAGATTCTCTTGGAAGGCATGCTAGGGCACATGAAAAAGAGAAAGGTGCTTGGTGACAACCAGCATGACTTTACTAGGGGAAAATCCTGCCTGACCAATGTGGTGTCCTTCTATGACAGGGCTAGGAAAATAATGGGCAGGGGTGGAGCAGTTGATGTCATCTACCTGGACCTGTGCAAAGCATTCAACACTGTCCCACATGACATCCTTGTCTCTAAATTGGATAGAACAGGCTGGATGGCCGCACGCAAAGAGTTGCGGTCAACAGCTCAATGCCGAGCTGGAGACCAGTAACAAGCGGTGCTCATCAGGGACCAGTGTTGGGGCCAGTCTTGTTCAACATCTTTGTTGCTGACATGGACAGTGGGATTGAGTGTGCCCTCAGCATGTTTGGCGATGAGACTAAGCTGTGTGGTTCGGTTGATACGCTGGAGAGAAGGAATGCCATCCAGAGGGACCTTGACACACTTGCGAGGTGGGCTGATGCCAGCCTCATGAAGTTTAACCATGCCAAGTGCAAGGTCCTACACCTGGATCAGAGCAATCCCAGGCACAGCTACAGGTTGAGCAAAAGGGAAATTCAGTGCAGCCCTGTGGAGAAGGATTTGGGAGTGTTGGTCGCTGGGAAAATGAACATGAGCCGGCAGTGTGCTCTTGCAGCCCAGAAAGCCAACCGTATCCTGGGCTGCATCAAGAGAAGCGCGACCAGCAGGTCAAAGGAGGTGATCCTGCCCCTCTACTCTGCTCTCACGAGACCTCACTTGGAGCATTGTGTATGATTCTGGTGTCCTCAACATAAAAAGGACATGGTACTGTTAGAACAAGTCCAGAGGAGGGCCACGAGGATGATCAGGGAACTGGAGCACCTCCTGTATGGACACAGGCTGAGAAAGTTGGGGCTGTTGAGCCTGGAGAAGAGAAGGCTGCATGGAGACCTCATAGCAGCCTTCCAGTATCTGAAGGGCACCTTTGGGGATGCTGATGAGGGACTATTCATTAGGGACTGTAGTGATAGTACTAGGGGTAACGTGTTAAAAATTAAACAGCAGAGGTTTAGATTGGATATAAGGAAGAAATTCTTTACTGTTAGGGTGGTAAGGTACTGGAATGGGTTGCCGAGGGAGGTAGTGAATGCTCCATCCCTGGCAGTGTTCAAGACCAGGTTGGACAAAGCCTTGGGTGATATGGTTTATTGTGAGGTGTCCCTGCCCATGGCAGGGGGGTTGGAACTAGATGATCTTGAGGTCCTTTCCAACTCTAACTATTCTATGATTCTAAAAGGACAAGCACTTGCACATCAACAATGACCCAGATGTAGTTATTGCTGGTCTCACTGTGGATTAGGCAGGTAACCTCTTCCAGTTCCTTTCAGCCTGTGTTATATAACTTCATGAACCTCCTTAGTAAAAACTGAGACAAAGTACTAACGTTAGTTTTCAGCCATATTTCTATCTTTATTGACTCAAACCCACATATTGTAACCACTGTTTTTTATTAAAATAAAGTAGTCCTATTTTTTCTATTAACTCTCCTTCCAAGATCTAACTCAACCTGCCATTTGACTATTATTATTTTAAGCTTATGTTTGAAGACGATTTTTTTTTTTGTTTATTGGTCCCCCTATTGGTATACTAACCCGTGTTTACTTCTAATGTCTTTCTGATGATGCTTATTGATCCGTAATGTTTTCCTTTATAAAGATTTTCTTTGTCCTAGAGAAAAAAAAAATCCAAAAGATAAAATGCCTAAGAGTCAAAGAAAAAGAAAATTTAACAGAATTTCATTATTGATCTTCATTAATTTTCTTTATTTGGCTTATCATAGATTTTGATCTTAGTTTTCTTTTTTGAAGATTGCCTTCTTTGTCCCCCTTTTATCTTTTTAGGGTGGGAGGATTTGCAAGAATCGTAGAATGGTTTGGGTTGGAAGGGATCTGTAAAGGTTATCTAGTCCAACTCCCCTTGCAATAAGCAATGACATCTTCAACTAAAGATGGATCATCTTCAACTGGACACCTTCAGTTGGAAGATGACATCTTCAACCAAAGATCGACAGGGCTCAGAGCCCTGTCCAACCTGATCTTAAATGTTTCCAGGGATGGACCATCTACTACCTCTCTGATCAACCTCTCTCAGTGTTTCACCACCCTCATTTAAAAAAAAAAAAATAATTTCTTCCTTATAATTAGTCTGAATCTATCCATTTATACTTTAAAACCACTACCTGTTGCCCTATCACAACAGGTCCTACTAAAAAGTCTGTCCCCATCTTTGTTATAGGCTTCCTTTAAGTATTGAAAGGTTGCAATAACGTCTCCCCTTCTCCAGGCTGAACAACCCCGCCTCTCTCAGCCTTTCATTAGAGGAGAGGTGTTTTAACCCTCTGATCATTTTTCTGGCCTTCCTCAGGTCCACGTCTTGTGCTGAAGACTCCAAGGCTAAATGCAGTAATCCAAGTGTGGTCTCACCAGAGCAGATTCTCATTATGAAGTAATATTAGTTGTGTATGCACAGTGTCGTGTACTCGCTAACATTTCACATGAACTAGTTCACATAATCCTGGCTTTGCTCTCAGTTTCTTTTTCATGAGCATTCCTGCTTCTGGAAAACAAGAGCTTTCCTGTTTACAAGGAGTTCTTTTTGCCTATATGAAGAATGTAATTTAACTAAGACAGGACTGCTTGGTGTTTGCATCTACATGCCTGACACATTAGTTTCGTCATCACACTAGGTAACTAAACAATGAAAGTACATTTTGGTATTCTGATTTCATCTGTTGTAAGTCTTCAACCTGCAAGTGTGGACTTCCTCCAATGGATTCAGCAAAAAAGGTGTTGCTAAATACAAATAATATAAACTTCTAGCAAGTCTGGCAAGTCTTTTAGTGTTTCATTCAAAAGTCATCAAGATAAAAATCTTTACAAAATACCTTTAAATGATTTTACACACTGTTCTTTTATTTTTTAAAATATCATGTAGCTTGTACTAATTTTCTGCAGGAGACTTTAAGAATATCATTGTGTTTCATTTATTAAACATCATACCCTGTAGGAAAAGGCTATCTGCAGAATTCTAGACTTTATTTCGAAAGTAGAAAAAGACCTTGGCACTAATGATAAGTCTGTTGCCTAAAGTGCATTCATTTACCACTGATTTCCCATATTGAAACCCTGGGACTGCACCAATGAAATGGAATTTGTGACAACTGAGTTATCTAAGAAAGTAGAAGTGCTTCAGGGCACACATAATTCTGAAGAAAATAAGCAAGTTCCACTTGCTAATGACTTATTTTTATTTTTTTTTTTTTAATACAGCACAGAAATGTGTTGTTAATATCCTTGGGAAAGGAATTGTCTGCAGGATTAACATAGTTCCTGTAAATCCTGAATAAGCTGGTATGTGTCTGTGCAGATGTTAAACTCATTGTTTTATTAGAAGATTTGTATGATTGTTTTCCTTCTTGAGATTATCCTCATGTCATAATGGCAGAATATACCTTAGTTCTTATGGAGAGGAAAAAAAAAAGAAAACAGAAAAGTATATGCCATAAATCTTTTAAAATGTTAAATTTTTGAACGAGTATACGAAAATGTTATGTTCAGCAAAGGAATCAAACTCTAAAATATTTCTTTAAGATTACTGACTTACAGTTTGCACATAGTCAATTGCACTGATTTACAGTTTGCACATAGAAATGAACTACATACCTTATTACATCTCTCTGTTATTTGCAAATTTTACGTGCTTTTTCCTAGAGCTTCATTGCAAAGCTAGTGGCATCATTCTGTATGCATCTGATTACTTTTACCTTCTGTTGCATTTTCCAAAAATACAGAATACAGTTTTCTCATCATTAAAGCTGACACTGGGGATATTACATTTTGGGTAAAAAGCCAAAACAAAACAACAACAACATACTTTTGCCTTTATTGATCTTTTCTAGTAATGTAATCTGTATGACAAATATAAGTGTATCTGCTTTTGCCTACTCCTTTCAAGCAGAGGAAGAAGAGATTATACCGTAGTAAGGAGACAAGTTTTCATTCCATCTAAAATGCCAGATATTAATAGGTTATTATGGGGAAAAATCAATCTGTCATCAAAATAAGGCCAGGGCAGGAGACAAACAACTTATTGGTATAGACAAGGAAGTTAAGTTCAGGATGTACTTTTTCTTATGTTTGGCTAATCAATCATTATTATACAAACAAATGTATTAGATTAAATGCTTTATAGTATTTTCCTGTGGAAATTTACCACAAACACATATTTTACTTTTTTTCCCCGAATTATTTTTTCTATATTAAATAGAGTTTTAATTGAAATTAAAATCTTCTAAGTAGCATGTCTTTACTATTAAATTTTAAAATAATTCTGTAGTCTTACTAGTCTTATGTGAAGATTTCAAAGCAACCTCATATTTCAGTTTAAAATAATAAAAAAATAAAATGTTTTTATTTTTTTCTGTGATGTAAATAATTTCTAGGATACAGAAGCTTTTAGAAAATAAATTAACATATAAATATTGAAAAATGTATAAAATCTCAGGTAAAATCCTGCTGAAGTAAATGCCTTCAAAAAAATGCATGAATTTCTGTAGCCCATCATTCACAGTATGGTCAAATGTGTCAGTGAGAAACTCCACCACAGGAGCTGGGATATAGATGTTTCTGCATCAGAAAAAAATCAAAAATAAAGACCACTGCACTACTCTATCTGCCCTGTTTAATAAATGGTACATCTCAATAGTGGGGAATAACTTCCCCTGTAGCAGAATTCATCTGGAAAGAGCTTTCTGGCATTCACCAAGAGCATCCCAGTGATAAAGATGACTGCACAGATTTGTGCTCACTCACTAGTCCTCTTTGATGCCTCTATGCATTTGACCCGTATGTACGCTCCATAGCTCAAAAAGGGCAACCTGGACAAGTAAACAACGCATATCTCATAAAACCCATGGTGTCAGTGAGTTGGGAATTCTCTTATGCCTTTCCATTACTTCTTTATACATTATGTGACAAATCACTATCACTGACAGAGGCAGTAATATTATAGCACAACTCTTTTAAATACTTTAGTAATGAGATTACATTTCTATTTTTTTTAAATCATAATTTTAGTATCTTACTCAGCAATATCAAAACACACCAAAAAGTAAACTGCAATTAAACTGTAGTAGCTCCAGGACTGTGTGGTGTCTGTATGAGGAAAGAGTATAATTTGAAAAGAGCTCACCACAGGACCTGGCAAACACTTTATAGCTTTAGCAAGTGTGCCAATACTTTTGATGCAGAAGACCAAGAGCAATGCAGGATCACTGCTACCCAGAAAACCACCAGTGCTAAGATGGAAGTAAGTGCCCCAGACACAGAGTAAGATGCTGGAGAGAGAAGTAGTATTTTGAGAAAACAGCTTCAGTCCCTGAGGGGGTCTTAAATCTTGGAGGTTATATTGCCAAGTAATGCTAGCATCTGCATCACAGCACTGTGAGACAGAAGAGGAACAAGTTCCAACACTGAATTCGTTTGTGGCACTCATTTATTTGTCACTCATTTAAATATGTAAAACTTGCCCACTACACATATGAGAATATAGTTTGTTATCAGATGATAGTATTGATATATCCAATAGACCTATTAATCTCTGTTTTGTGCAGAGCTATGGATATGGCTGTTCCTTTGAGGCTTCCAGGCTGCATAGGGTACCTGCATATCCTTGGACTGGCAGTGTTGGAATGTGACCTTGGCAGATCATTCCTGCAATAGAATGACTGTGAAGGGAATTATATATTTATTATTATTGTATATTAAAATTTAAATCTCCTTTTCCTTATTCAGAACATTTTCTGAATTATGTACTATTTGCATTTACTACAAAATTATCATTTGCTTGTTCTTATCAGGCAAAGAATATGTTAAGATTGACATTAGCAAGACCTACTAAGACAGAATTACAAAACTTTACATCATATCTTAACGTTAGCTTTTTTTATTAAATGGGATTTTCAGACACCAAAGAAAAAACCTGAATATCACAATGCTGAAATTACTAATCCATCTACACACAACTCTCTGACAGAAACCAGACGCTGGCATGTGTCTGAATCAAAGAGCTTGGCTGATTGTTTATGGGGCTTGAAAATTATTTTTCTTTCTGCTTCATCACAAGATAAATTCCAAGTTAACAATTGTGATCTGTAAACTGGCTGATCAGATTATGCTGATGACCTTTCATGCTGCAATCCACTACTTCACACTAAAAATATCAATTTAATAAACTATTTATTTCCCATAAGAAATCCTTTATGTGTTTCGGAGGTTGGAGAAGCACCAAGAGAATAGACAATGTCTAATATGACTTCAGCAAGACAGGCCATGATACAATTTCCCTATTAAAATGCATGACAGAAAGACATTTGACTTTCAATAAATGGGTACTAATCACACTGGCATGGGTTTTTTTAATTAATTTGATAAATGAGAAACCTATTTTATTATTGAATTCCAGACCTCCTGTGCACTGCCAGTTAGATACAAATGCCTTAAAAAAAAACCCAAACAAACCTTTCACAGTTTTTTTTATTGCAAATTCTGTGACACTGAATTCCCTAAAACAGAAAGAACCTGAGGATGCAGCATGGCAAACATGAAAAACCATTTCCATTGAAAAGACTGGTGCTATCAGGTCAGGAAGAAATGAATGTCTATTTCACAATCTAAATAATATTGCCTTAATTTTTTCATGGAATACAGAATTCTGGCTTGAAGAGACATTTGACTTAAGAATCAAATCACTGGAAACTACAGACAGTATCAAAACAAGGAACAGAAATAATCAAATAAGACATTAGAACAGAAATTATGCAAAATAGAAGATATGTCTCAAATATACATGGTGAGATTCTGAAATACTTGGTGGTTTTATTCTAATATCTGTTTCCCAAACTGGCAAAATATACCTAGAATAATATCCACTACTATATTAGACTTCCTATTAGAAATTGGTTCTTAAAGTTTATTTTCTGCCTGACTCACTCATCTGTTACCAAACAGATCTCATTAAATAAATTAAGAGAATGTTTTGTAAATTTTACATGTATGTATGTACAAGGTAACAAAAAAGCAAGGTATTTTATTGATTTCACATAAGCTTTATCTGCATTTAAGAATCTTTATCAGTATATCAATAACACAGTGGTACCTCTCTCCTATGGAATCTGAGATTATAATGGGAAAAAAGTCTTGTAATCATGTAGTTTAAATCAATTTTCTGAATGTTTATTGAAAAAATGTTAACTTGTCTTCTGTGTTTTTGTGAGTGTGTCTACATTTATGGAAGAAGATTTTGTTCACTGTCTCAGTCCTTATTCAGGTTCAGTCTCTTCTTTTATCATACTTCATAATCAGAGTAATGTAATAGTAGACTTACCAGCTATGTAGCTTGATACAAGTGAAGAAAGCTGTAAAATCCTGTCCAACTCATCTGTGTTCAGTCAGATATCCCCACCTGCAGTCTTAACTCAAATAAACACTAATCCAGTTATACCTTTGACTAAATTAAAACTGACTCAGGAGCTCAGAAAGTGGTACTAAGTAGATGTGACTATTGGTTGACTTCTAAAGTGTACAAGAGAAAATTGGATAGACTTTTCAATTTTTCACCTTACACTACACATAAATAAATTCTGCAAAAGGAATAACAATTACCTGCAGCAGAGTGTTAGTTAGGGCTCCTTTGATTTTAGAAGATAAAAAATATACTAAAATTGCCATGCTGAAAAAAAATTCTACTGTCTTAAATAAATTAGGCTGACTCTTTACCTGTTGGGACAAAATTGGTATAATATAATATCCAATCCATCTTCCTTCAAATCACTCTTGATTTCCTACCTAGCTGTACAAGACAGGATTTTCCAAAACTTGCAAGGAAGTCTAATATATGGAGCAAGAGAGTTTAGAGATAGAGTATCCGAAAAGCAGTAGGCACTGATAAATTTACAAAGTAAAATTCAACTACTATTTGCCAAATGCTGATTAACACTCATTGTTAATTCATACATATGGTAATAATACACTGTAGCTCATTTCAGTTGAGCTTAGTCACTTGTAAAAATCTGAGGATCTAGTTCCTCATATTTAAGGTTAATACAGGAGAAATTATTTACACTTGTAATTTACTTGGTTTGCTTATATTTTACCTGGATCTTGGTGCCTGGTGCTCATGATGAAGTTCTAAAAATAACCCATAGTTCAGGAGGGGAAGAAAGGAAAGAATATATGCTGAAGGGAAAGTCAGGGAAGAACAAAAGCACGGTATCACAAGTATTACCATAAATTGTGGGAAAACCTCTAAAACAGTCATACACATCACATTGCTAAAAAACCCAAAACAAATTTCGTCAAACATGGGTGGTTTGTAAAGTTTAAGTTAAATGTGCCAAAGTCTGTTGGAATGGAATTCACTTTTCTTTGGAGATTTACCTACATTTTCCTTTTTTTTTTTTTTTTATTACAGAAGGGATTTTAGAATCTCGGTATATGTAAACAGTAATTAGGAATAATACAGCACTGTCCAAATGCAGGCTGTTCCATCCTTTCCTCAGTAGGGACTATAAGTAAGCATAAAGCAGTATGATTAAGAATTCATTCGTTTTATGGTTCAGTGGGAGCTGAAACTATTAAGTTCCTTTATCATGTTTCTATTCCTATGTACATTTTAAAAGTACTTCTGCTAAGGAGTTCCAACATAAAAGCAAAAGGGAAGCAGCTCTTTTTCAAAGTGCTGCACATGTTTCCTTACCTGCTGTACACATGTGTTTCCATTTGATAAATACTGTTTAAACCAAGAGAAATTGCAGGCTGCAGAAATCTCTCTCTATGGAGTGAAAGAGACTGAAGAGGCAGTTTTCAAGTCCTTATCTGCAAAGGGAAAGAGATGATTGCCTTAACCTTTATTATCAGCATGAGACTTGTTTTAATGCTCATAAGGCTCAAAAGGACTTATGAAGTGGTGAAAGGCTGAGCTACATGAGGTCTGTCTTACTGGCAAGCGGTTAGCTCTTTGATAGTGGAGCCTGAGCTGGAGTAGTGTGTAGGCTCAAAATTCAATTTCTTTCCTATGGCAGTTCACATGCGAAAGCCATGGCTAGTACAGACATATAAAACTCTTAAATGAATGAAATAATCAGCCATTGGTCTCTCTCATCCAAATGTTATCATACCAAAAATAAGAGAAACCAAAGTTAGCCTTTCTTGACTCCTAAAGGCTGACTGTACTGGCCTGTGTAAAAAAGTTCACCAAGAATCAGCCAGGGTCTGCAGAACAAAGTGGATAATTTTGACTTTGCTTGAAGTATTTTTTTTTTAATTCTTGAACTCCATCACACAATAGCATACTACAATAAAAATTAAACAGCACAAGAAATGATCTTGTAGTTCAGTTTGTAAAGATTTCACAAATCTTTTCTATCACAAAATCCAACCATATGACTTTTCACTCAGAATTTCATGTTCTGAAATCTTGAGGACTTTTATACATCAGCAAACTGTCTTTTTGCTTTGCAGATTTTTAGGGTTTTTTGTACCTTATTTGGTATACCTATATTTTTGGGAACTTTTACAGAGCTTCTGCAATGTATTTAGGCTCCAGCCTTGAAATATTGTGTATGTAGAAATATTAATAAGGTTGGAGACCTATTTAATGCCTGAATAGTTTTTTATTAACTTTCCATTCTCAAACAATGATTCCAAAATTATTCAAAAGTACCAAATTTCGAAGTCTAGGAATGCAGAAACAAGAAGAACTTTGTGTGCTTTATAAAAGTGATCTTTCATAAAAAGTAGTTTCTTATTTATTTATTACTACTGCTTTATCTGTCAAAGACTTTCATTGCTTTTAACTTATGAATTGAATGCTGCCACTATGAGATCAGCAAATATGTATGCCTTGGGCATTGTATTTTGAGAACAAAGTACATATTACCTTGGGAAAAAGTTACACGATTTGTTTCTGTGAATGCCTGATCTGAAGAAGGAATTAGCAGTGCCATATGATCAGAAATGCTAGATAAAATATTTTCCCTTTTGCAAGGATTTCCAAATGCTGAAAATATGACTTAAGTCTTAGACACTTTCATAAAATGAAGAGATAAAAGTCACCTAATGGAGCTATGAAAAATGAGAGTTAGGAAATTAGGATCAGAAATTATAAATTGGAATGAGGAAAGGGGAAAATAATCTCACACTAGTTAAAATTTTTGTCTCTTCCTACATATCTGTTCTAACCTAACTTACATGCAATATGCATAGCACTTTTATCGACATTATCTGTGCATCTTATTGCAGGTATGATATTTAAAGGTATGAGTAGAAATTAATATTTAATAAAATAATATTTTCTTTTTCTTTAATGTATCTTTGAATATAAGTTCTTTTCATTGCCTTCCTCTGATTTGAGGCAGTGGACAGATCTGATACACATACTTCTTGAAATGTGTGATCTTCAGTCATTTAAGAGCTCTTCTGAATTATTTCACCACTCAGAAAAATAGCATGGCTTGAAGCAACTAATGGCTGGAGGCGAGTTACCTATCTGAAAATATTCAAAAGGTTCAGAAAGTTGGAATTATCACCATTCATCCAGCTTTGCTAAGACAAGGTGTGAATGTGCACGATATATTTCTATAGTCAGGAAACATCTGGGTAGAGGATACAAATCATTAAAACAGCTTTACATCAAATGACGTCTATGTCACTATACACTAATCCACCTGTTCCCACAAAAGTGCTTTACATGTGTTTCATCCTTCCAAGTTTCCTAGCTAGTATTCCCAGTTGCTTGTTTATATTCTGTGTCACTTCAAATGATAATATACTGGTAATATATAAAAACCTCCAACCCATAGGCTCATACACAAGAAATAAGGTACATTATGGCAGATATTGGCAAGCCATTTTAAATGAAGCATTGAGAATTAAGACATGCTTAACAAGAGACACTTTCTACTTTTTGAAGAATAAGGAGTAAAATTTGTCATATGGCCTAGACTCAGCAATACACTTGGCATCTCTGTTTACAGGCTCAGAATCCCAGTGGTGTCTGAACTTCTTTTTCTTCTAAGGGAAAACATAATTTATAGGGTCTTTTTCACTGAAAACATCCTAAATATGCACACTACAGCATTCAAATTTGTAATTCCTTCATCATAGATTTTTCCCTAAGTTATTTACATCCACTTCTCTCAGTACTCCAGAACAGGTTCTTACTATTCTTCCCTTAAAGCATGTGCATCATCAGTTTTCTTGACTCTTGGCTCCCTTTTTAACAAGTTTGGGATATTTCAAAGAGATACAGAATCTGGTTTTGGATTACATACAGAGAGAAACAGGAACTTACAAAGAAATTAAAAGATATATAAGAGCATGCATTAATTATCACAGTCAATAAGAACCATTTTTTCTATACTTTTAACTGCATTTGTCTTAAAATATATATTTAAAGTTTCTGAATACTAACTTACAGACCGTTGTTATCTTTTCTTAGCATATGGGAACATTTGCATTGATTATGCTTTGGCCAAATTGTATTAATATACTTTTTAAAGGACTAAACTTTATCATGGTGAGACAGAGTAGGCTCTAACCAATAGCTACCAATAACTCATCAAAAATCTTTTGAACTAAACAAACATTTCTCATGAACTTCTGTATCTTGCCTGAATTTCTGTTCATGTACAAAGTATTGAAGACGTATTATTCCTGCAAATATTTAATGACTACTTCATGAAATTACTTGCACAGATTCTCATTTCTCCTGATATCTCTTTGTATTTATGAAAAAATTAGGTACTTGTCTTAGTAAAAGGAGGAGAGCTTATATCTTCCTCAGTATTTCAAATCAGTGAAGCCATGTAGAAGCACCACACTATTGGTAGTATCTTTCAGATTACCTGGACTATCATAGATCCCAAGATCATTCATAGGAAAATAACAAGATTTAAAACATGTATATAAAAATATAATGAAAGGCCTGGTTTTAGTTACTGTTTCCATATTGAAGAAACTCTCCTTCCAGATATTTCTATGTAAATACTGATATAGGTGTAGACATAGATATGGATACTTACACATGTGCAGAGAAACTATTAAATAAATATGAAGTTCAAAGGTCAAGATATACTACTAATATGAATCTTATATTTCAAATATGAAAATATAAAGTATGTTCAGATGTTCAGACCATCAGTATAGTTAGTGTTTTGTAGAAAAGAAGTGGTTATTGACCTACTATACCTGTCACTACCTTTTTACAAAGATTCCAGATCCCATGTACACCTCAGAAATAAATCAAATAATGGATGAACCATCTGCTCCCATACTACAGAGTTGTGTGAAGGTCCAACAGTTCTTGATTTCTTTGAGATACATTGTTCCAAAAAATTATCTACATTACCTATGTATACTGCTTTAGTATTTTAATTTCTGACTTTTTTTAAGAGAAGTTCTTATCTGTTCAGCTGTTGTTTTCCTTTTTACTGTATTTTCTCTACACTGATTTGCTCTTTTAGTTTTCATCTACAACAGAAAGAAAAAAAGTTCTTCAAAACCATAAGGGAAGCTCACCTCCTCATGTTTACATTTAGAACCACAACCAAAGGAATCTGAGTTATCTTTAGCCAAATTGCAAAGTATATGAATTCTTAGACACTACCAAGTGATCTCACTTTTTGCAGAGTTTGGAAAAAAACAAAATGTGATCTGCTAAAGCAAACAATAGAGAATTAGTGGGATTATTCTTCATGACCAAACAAGCTTTTTGAGGTTTTTTTGTGTGATACAGATGCTTACAAGTCATAAACAATGCCTGCATCTGTAGTCTCATCTGCCAGAAGGAGAAGTATAAAGTGACTTGTGTTTCACATCTGTGTCACTCAGAAACATCTACACTGCACATCACTGCCCTGTGATCCACAGTAACCCCTGTGACTTTATGACAAAATCACTAATTTGTATTCACTCTTCTGAAGTTTTGAAGTTTCTGAAGTAATGTGAAGCTTAGCTGAAGACCACTAGTGTCATATTACATATGACACAGAAACGAGAGTATACTTCACATGTGCTGGAATACAGGATGGAGATGCTTGTGGCTACTTGCAGGCCTGCTGAAATATTGATAGGTAATTAGATGGGAAAGAAGCACTTGCTGAAGTCTCTTTGCAGTCATTTGTCACCAGAAATAGACTGCCTGTGGGCATCACCCAAGCAGGTGATACCTGGCTGCAGCTGTACATCTCAGACTGCCCAGATTAATCTGGAATGAGATGGTGTGCTGATTTTGGCTGGAATAATTTTCTTCACAGTAGCTAGTGTGGGGCCATATTTTGGATTTGTGATAAGAAAAAGTATTGATAAGACAGGGATTTTTTTTTTACTGCTGAGCAGTGCTCTCAGAGTCAAGGCCTTTTCTGCTCCTTACCCTACCCCACCAGTGAGTAGGCTGGAGGTACACAAGGAGTTGGGAGGAGACACAGCTGAGACAGCTGACCCTAGCTGACCCAAGGGATATCCCATAATGCATGGTATTATGCTCAGCATATAAAGCTGGGGAAAAGCAAAAAGGGGGGACATTTGAAGCAATGGTGTTTGTCTTCCAAGTATGTGAGGTGTAGCCCTGCTGTCCTGGGGATGCCTGAACACCTGCCTGCCCATGGAAAGCACTGAATTAATTCCTTGTTTTGCTTTGCTTGTGCATGGTTTTTTGCTTTACCTGTTAAACTGTCTTTATCTCAACCCACAGGTTTTCTAACTTTTACTCTTCTGATTCTCTCCTCCATCCTGCTGGGGGGAGTGAGCAAGGGGCTGGGTGGTGCTCAGTGCCCAGCTGGGGTTAAGCCATAACAGCTGGATAACAAAAGTAACTTTTTCTTTTTTGTAGCAGTTTTGATAGGAGCCAGAAGGTAATGAAAGCCACAGGAGTGCTGATTGACTTGAGGCTTTGTGACCATTGAGTACATATGACTTGTTTTGACAAAATAATAAAACAATTACGAGTTAAAGTAATAGCCCCTCCTCTAAGGACACCAAATATAGTGTTGAGTGCTTTGTAGAATCAACAGCCCAAGAAGAAGCTGTTGCACATAATGTCCAAGCTGTCAGGTGTAGTGAGTGCAATGAGTGTTCACCTGGATCCACCTTGTTTCAGTTTAAACTGGTTGAGGTGGGCTCTGATTTGGATGTACACTTGTGGGTTTTAGAACAGGAATTACTACCCACCCAATATACCTGTCATGCCGTGTAAATTTCAGATCATGTCACTGCTTGGGGTGGTTGTAGAAATTGCCGGTGGCATCATCAGGTGAAACATCCCCAGGCTGCACTGAGTTGTATTTCCCCAAGAACCTGGGAAAAAGGGAACATTCATAAATTGCTGACAACAGCAAGAATCCAAGGGTCCCAACCAATCTAAGTGTAGGTCTACTCTTATGACAATACCTGTAGAAAAGGATGTGTACGCTCAACTTCGATTGGCATCTGTATTACACCAAACAAGTTGGAATTGAATAATTATTTAAGTTGGAAAAGACCTTTAAGATTATTGAGTCCAATAGTTAACCAAGCACTGTCAAGTGCAGCACTGAACCACGTCCCTAAGCACCACATCTACAAATCTTATAAAATACCTCCCAGGATGACGACTCCACCACTTTCCTGGGCATCCTGTTCCACTGCCTGACAATCCTTTTGGTGATGAAATTTTCCTAATATGCTGTCTATTTCATATTTGCAGTAGACTATAGCAATCCACAGCTCCTCCCAGAGCCTTTGAGTGGAAGTCATTGGTAGATTTATGGCTCTTTGTACTGCATGAATCTATCAAAATGTCCAACCCCATTGAGAGTTTAATGACTTTTAGGGTTTCTTTTTGGTTTTGTTTTCTTTCATTTTTCTGGTTCTTGTGTCTGTCAACATACTAATATCTATTGCTTAAACCACAACAACATTATTGTAATAGATACAATAGATAGATAATATAATAGATATAATAGATAGGTTACTGTGGGGATACGTTACAGACCACCTGATCAAGAGGAACCTGTGGATGAAGAACTCTACAGACAAATAGGAAAAGCCTCACACCCGCAGGCCCTTGTTCTCATGGGGGACATCAACCACCCTGACATCTGTTGGGGCAATGGTACGGCCCGGCACAAGCAATCCAGGAGGTTCCTCAACTGTGTGGAAGACAACTTCCTTCTGCAAGCAATAAAGGAGCCGACGAAGAGAGGTACCATGCTTGACCTCATGCTCACCAACAGGGAAGGGCTCGTTGGAAATGTGACTCTCCAGGGAAGTCTTGGATGCAGTGATCATGAGATGGTCAAATTCGAGGTCCTCAAGACAGTGAGAAGAGTGTGCAGCAAGCTCACTGCCCTGGACTTCAAGAGAGCAGACTTTGGCCTCTTCAGGAACCTGCTTAGCAATGTTCCATGGGATATAGCCCTAGAGTGCAAGGGGGCCCAAGACTCTTGGTTAATATTCAAGGATCACCTGCTACAAGCTCAGGACTGTTGCATCCCAACTAGAAGGAAGTGCAGCGGGAGGGCCAGGAGACCTCCTTGGATGGATAAGGAGCTGCTGAGAAAAATTCGCAGGAAAAAAGAGGCTTATAAAAGGTGGAAGCAAGGACAGGCGGCCTGGGATGAATACAGGGATGTTGTCTGGGTAGTTAGGGACCAGGTTAGGAAAGCTAAGGCCCAATTGGAGCTAAACTTGGCAAGGGATGTTAAAGATAAAAGGAAGGGATTTTATAGGTATGTAGCGGCTAAAAAACAGACTAAGGACAATATAGGCCCCCTCCAGAAACTTTCGGGAGAACTGGCTACACAGGACTTGGAGAAGGCTGAGGTTCTGAATGGCTTCTTTGCCACGGTCTTCACTGGCAAAGGCTCTGACCGCACCACCCAAGTCTTGGAAGGCGGACGCAGGGACTGTGAAAACCTAGACCTTGAGCCCACTGTGCAAGAGGATCTGGTTCGAGACAATCTTAAGAACCTGAATGTACACAAGTCCATGGTACCTTATGAAATCCATCCGCGGGTCCTGAAGGAGCTGGCGAATGGAGTTGCAAAGCCACTGGCCATCATATTTGAAAAATCATGGCAGACAGGTGAAGTTCCCAATGACTGGAAAAAGGGAAATATAACCCCCATTTTCAAGAAGGGGAAAATGGATGACCCGGGGAATTACAGACCAGTCAGTCTCACCTGTGTGCCTGGCAAAATCTGGGAGCAGATTCTTCTGGAAGGCATGCTAGGGCACATGAAAAACAACAAGGTGCTTGGTGACAGCCAACATGGCTTTACTAGGGGAAAATCCTGCCTGACCAATTTGGTGGCCTTCTATGACGGGGCTACAAAAGTGATGGACAGGGGTGGAGCAGTTGATGTCATCTACCTGGACTTGTGCAAAGCATTCAACACTGTCCCACATGACATCCTTGTCTCTAAATTGGAGTGTCATCAATTTGATAGGTGGACCACTCGGTGGATAAAAAACTGGCTGGATGGTCGCACTCAAAGAGTTGTGGTCAATGGTTCAATGTCCGGCTGGAGATCAGTAACGAGTGGTGTTCCTCAGGGATCGGTGTTGGGACCAGTCTTGTTTAACATCTCTGTCGGTGACATGGACAATGGAATTGCGTGTGCCCTCAGCAAGTTTGTGGATGACACCAAGCTGTGTGGTTCAGTTGATACGCTGGAGGGAAGGAATGCCATCCAGAGGGACCTTCACACGCTTGTGAGTTGGGCTGATGCCAACCTCATGAAGTTTAATCATGCCAAGTGCAAGGTCCTACACCTGGGTGGGAGCAATCACAGGCATAGCTACAGGTTGGGCAAAAAGGAAATTCATGGTAGTCCTGCAGAGAAGGACTTGGGGGTGTTAGTCAATGAGAAAATGAACATGAGCCAGCAGTGTGCACTCACAGCCCAGAAAGCCAACCGTATCCTGGGCTGCATTAAAAGGAGCGTGACCAGCAGGTCAAAGGAGGTGATCCTGCCCCTCTACTCTGCTCTCGTGAGAACTCACCTGGAGTATTGTGTGCAGTTCTGGTGTCCTCAACATAAAAAGGACATGGAAGTGTTAGAACAAGTCCAGAGGAGGGCCACAAGGATGATCAGGGGACTGGAGCACCTCCCATATGAAGACAGGCTGAGAAAGTTGGGGCTGTTGAGCCTGGAGAAGAGAAGGCTGCATGCGTGGAGACCTCATAGCAGCCTTCCAGTGTCTGAAGGGGGGCTATAGTGATGCTGGGGAGGGACTCTTCATTAGGGATTGTAGTGATAGGACAAGGGTAACGTGTTGAAACTTAAACAGCAGAGGTTTAGACTGGATATAAGGAAGAAATTCTTTACTGTTAGGGTGGTGAGACACTGGAATGGGTTGCCGAGGGAGGTAGTGAATGCTCCATCCCTGGCAGTGTTCAAGACCAGGTTGGACAAAGCCTTGGGTGATATGGTTTAGTGTGAGGTGTCCCTGCCCATGGCAGGTGGCTTGGAACTAGATGATCTTGAGGTCCTTTCCAATCCTAACTATTCTATGATTCTATGATTTTATAATATATAGTACATTGACAGACACAGGCAGTAGCTACTGGGAAGAAATTTAACCCTATCCCAGCTGAAACCAAAACGACTGTATTGTCAAGAAATGCTAATTTCAGTAATTTCTCTCTGGTTTATTTTGCACTAGGTTGTTTGGGTTTTTTTGGTTTTGGTTTGTTTGGTTTTTTTTTTAAAGTTCCTGTTCTCAGAAACAGTATCATATTTATGACAGGATCCATCATTTTTTTTTTTTTACTCAATAGCTCATCTTCCCCTTGTTTACCAATACCATAGCCCAAGATTTTATTTCAGAAAGGTTCAGTTTGTTATGGCTCTGTACTCAAGCATTCATGAGGCAGAAACCTGTTCTTGTTTATGTGAGAACTTCAGCTGATGTAAACTGCATTTGAAAGCTATGCTGATGCTGACTTGATTAACATGTAAATAGCTCTTTATGTCTCTGCTTAGATTAGCATTCCTATCACCTTTATCCTTCAAGATATCTGTTTCTCTGGGCCAAAAATCAAAACTGCATGTCAGCATTTCCAAAGATCTTAAATTTAAAAAGACAGAGCCCATATTTACCAATAATTTCTCCATTGCTAAAGCAAAGCCCTAGCAGATGAAGCTCCATCTGGAATACTTATTAACTACATTTTGCCTGCTTTATAATCACATTGAATTTCCACTGCTCCACTGAAAGGATTGCATTTCTCCATTGATATACCTTCACCACACAGAAATGGGTGATGCCAGTAATACAGTTCTTTGTTCATTATTTTCTGCCCCTTTCTTTCCTTCTGGTGACACTCAATTGAGAGAAAAAAATATTGCTAATTCTTTGAAGAAAATTCCTTGAAGACACTTGAAATATCAGTGCACTTTTCTTTCTCTCTCCCTCTCCTGCTTTCTCTCTCTCAAAGAACGAATTTGAAAATAAAATGCCTGTTAGACTTTCCACAGATAAGGATTTTCCAGCCACTGCAGCCTATTTCTCCATTTCACCTATCCCCAGTGCAGCTGCCACTGCTCTTTCTGGACAAGAGCTACCTCAGCCGGCAATTGCACTCAATTTCCTTTGGGTACCAATCTCCCCTCTGATGATGAAGCTCCTCCTGCTGACAGCATCCTAATTTCTCTCCCAAAGCTTCAGAATCTGTCAGATATAAAGGCACCTAGCCCTTAGGACTCAAACGTGACAAATGGTGCCTTTAACGATTGATCATTGCAGCCACTATAGTTGTTTTTATCACAAGAAATAGAATGCATCAATCTGTATTTGTTAACACTATAGGAGAGAAACACAAATAGCTACGGTCATGGTTTTTATAGGTTAAGTGTACTGGTAAGATTTGTATTATATTTTTATATTTTATTATTTTTGCTAGCCCCTTTTTAATAATCTAAATCACATACTTAATTTCTCCAATTTTCCTACTGTTTCTGTATGTACTTTCTCCAGAAATAAATATTTAAAAGCCCTTTAAACTTAACACTTTTAATCTATAACTTTGTAATGGGGTCATATTTCATTTGAAAACATTCAGCTCCTTTTTCCCAAGGCTTTCAGATTATTTTCATCAGATCAATGAAAGTGGTTGTGATCATAAACTATGTATAAAGGACTTGCCTACATCACCATGTCTGAATCATTGTATCACTGTATCCTAGCTAATGTTAAACTATCTACTCTAGTTCCAGTGATATTAAAGTGACTGCAGATTTGTTATTTGAGTTCTTAGACAGATTTTAGTGCAAAGTTATCACAGATATGTCTAAGTTACCCTCCCAAAATAATCAACCCATGGCAGTAATTGAACAGCAGTCTAAACATGAATGGGAAGTGATTAAGTTATGTGCATTACTAGCTGATTACCCTTAAGTGCATATATTATGTAGCAAGATAAAATAACATTCCCTGTGAAAAGAATATGAGGGTTTAGATTTGTAGATAGCTCTCCTTCAGTGTTTGCCTCACTTGAAATGGTAAGTACATCATGGAAAAGAAAGTCTTTTAATATATATGTATTTTCTCAGTCAGGTTCTTTTTGATTCTGAAATGTTCACTTTTTTTTTTTTTGTTTCAAAAATACAGTCAGATATGAGTGATTCAGGACACAGAGATACCTATATTTTCTGATCTGCTGCCTGTGTTAACTCAAATCCAGCAGTTAAGTTGTGAATAACAGCAAAACTGCAGCAACCTCTGAATACTTGCCTAAGGTCCTGAGCTTATGAGATGAGTTTTACGGAGGCTTGTGATGTGTTTGAAGGCTTAAGTATTTGCTGTGATGGTTGATCCTCTAGTGTGACTGTTGCCTGAATTAAAGCTAACTTGATAAGAGCTACAGAGGATGCAGTCAGTGTGGTGTGGCCCAAACAGTGATGGAATCTGACATGTTATAAAATGAAACTTCATTGAAGTGGTAGGGAAGATGAGCAACAATTTGCCCATGTGGCAACTCACCCACAACTAGTAATATGAGAGGTGCTTGGTTCCTCTTTCTGCTTTTTTGGTGTCTGATGTACTTCCCCTGACATGTAATTTAGGTTAGTGGTATTAGTTCTTACTGACACAAATGACGGCACTGCATAAATCCGTTAAAAAGATTCTAAATATGCTTTCAGTCTGAGAAGTTCAAAACTGTCTACTAAATAATAAACACACAGTGGAATTTGTTTCTTTGTCTACAGAACAATATCTTGAACTTTGGTCTATAAGCTGAGTTGAATTCAACATTTGTCCAAAACATAGAATCACAGAATAGTTAGGGTTGGAAAGGACTTTAAGATCATCTAGTTCCAAGCCCCCTGCCATGGGCAGGGACACCTCACACTAAAACATGTGAAAACATGTCAATGTCCATTAAAATTAATAATTTTTAAGATGTGTCAATTCACAACAGAATCCTAGGGCAAAATAGAAATTGTAAGATTTTAGAGACACACAAAAATGTATGCCTTTATGCTGTAACCTGTATCATTCACTCAGGACTGAATCCTCCTAAATTTAATTCGTAGTAACTTTAGACATATGTGGGTAAGTTTCAGTACGGCACTTCTCAGAGGAGTGTAGAGTCATCCCATAAAAGAAATGAAAGGAAATTTCAAATTTCAAATTCAAAATTCAAAAATCTATTGAAAAAGGTTCAAAGATGCCTCATCTAAATTAGCTACTTTCAGCAATGCAAACTAACATCTTCTTTGCCATCATTGCTGCACTCCTTCCTATGTTCAAAGGGTTCTATTTTGCTTGGTTTTTCTTAAGTACAAGGTGAATGCCAAAATATTCTTGTTGTGGAAAAACAAACATTCTTAGTTCATCAGTAGTTGAATGATGATCAAACAATCCTTCACAACTCTCAGAAAAGCCCTTTTCCCTAATGAGTTCTTGTACTGAACTGAGCTTTAAATCATATACCCAAGATGAAAAAGTAAAAACAAAGATTTAAATGAAAAATTTTTAAAAATTGCTTCTTTTAAAGAAAAGGACCTTGCTGTTCTTTTCCCTTACTTGTGCTTCTTTTCTTGAAAAAGTAGTGCTTATTGCCTGAGAAAAGCTGATAAATCATAGAAGCTTTCCATCTGGAAAGTTTTCACTGTTCCAAATCTCCAGACTCACGTTGGTCTTAATTCTCCAGTATATTAAATCCATACAGCCATTTTAACAGACAGTATAGGATTATTTCAGTCAAGGGGGATTCTCAGATGATGGAGAGCTGCTGTATTAATGTTTTTTGTTTTATTTTTTTTTCTTCTAAATTATTGTAAGTCTTCTTTGGACATACTCTGCAATGAAGTATAATGCAGGAAACAAGATGGATTTGGGATAAAATATACATCCTTAATACAGACCGAATGTTCTCAAAGCAAGGACAAAAGGAAACAGAAGAGCAGGTGAATAATATTGAGCTCTGGCTAGTACTATGACATAAAGTAAGGATTCCTTGCACTATAATTCCACTACTAAAAGTATTTCTGTTATGCTTTTGATGAAACTGAAAGAAAATCATTACAGGCATGGCAATAAAGTTTTTGTGTCTTTCATAAATCTGTATGTATTTCTTTCTCCTGTGAAGGGACAGGTATGGAATCTTTCTAATGAAAATTAATTGTGTGAAAATAATCTCTGATGACTAAATGACTAAAACAGTCATTTAAATAGAGCATATTATCCATTATTTATTTAATACAATCAGTTTTTAAAGACATATTTTAATGGAAGTCTATTAGAGATCTACTTAAATACATTCAAACTCAAAATGAGCCTTCACTGCACTTTCACTAGCCGGTATATATTATTACTTAGAATCATAGAATCATAGAACAGTTAGGGTTGGAAAGGACCTCAAGATCATCTAGTTCCAACCCACCTGCCATGGGTAGGGACACCTTCCACTAAACCATGTCACCCAAGGCTTCATCCAGCCTGGCCTTGAACACTGCCAGGGATGGAGCATTCACAGCCTCCGTGGGCAACTCATTCCAGTGCCTCACTGCCCTTACAGTAAAGAATTTCTTCCTTACATCCAATCTAAACTTCCCCTGTTTAAGTTTTTACCCATTACCCCTTGTCCTATCACTACAGTCCCTAATGAATTGTCCATCCCCAGCATCCCTGTAGGCCCCCTTCAGATACTGGAAGGCTGCTATGAGGTCTCCACGCAGCCTTCTCTTGAAGCCTACTTCTTGCAGGATTTCTGGAATTTCCATCCTTGTATTTCTTGAAACATGAAATATTTATGTCAAGAAAAGAAAACTTAATGGGAAAATGTCCCAGCAAATTTGTAGCCAACTATCGCAAACACAACTAATCATATGGACATGGAATCACAGGTTTTACTGTCTCTTAGCAATGCGACTGCTTTCCAAGTTATTACAACCAATTTTGCAGCTTGTCTCTGTAATAATGTTCTGTACTGCTAAAGCACAGCAGATAAGCTTTCTGGCTTGCAACTGTTTCTGCTTCAACCAGGTTTATGTACATGTAGACGTAAAGGGTGAAAGAGCAAGTAATAAATGCCCCAATACTGTAATTACAACTCTGATAGCAGGTTCATGTGCCTTGGCTGAGCCCATTATCTCTACAATCCATGAAAGCAACGAAATTCCTGCAGCCCACTGCAGGGAAGTGAACCCATCCATGCAGAACCAATTGCAGAATAAAGGCTATATACATTTTCAAGGAAGCATGCCGAACAGTCTGCTTACTGAGGTGCTCAGTCAAAAGAGGTAGCTGCTTGCCAATTTTCTTTTCTATTACATTTTTTTTCCAGTAAGGGAAACTATTGGTCTGAAAGACATGGATATTGGTGGATTCCCAGAAAAAGAGGTGGTTGATTGGTTTTGCTTTTGCTTTTTTTCTAAGGGATAATGACATGGAAAAAAACAGGGTTTATAGTTAATAGACTTGATATCACCTTTCAAACTGTTTAGAAAAATAGACATAATTCAGAACCTACTAAATTTCATTCAGATGGATTTATTTTATTGCAGCTAATACTAGCCAGGGCATGAAATACAGTTCTGCTGCAAAAAAACTCACCTTAATATTTTGCTGAGATTTGGATATTATGCATTACAATATACTTCACAAATCCAGAAATATGCATAACTATTCTTTAGTCCCAAGAGCAAATAGATAAATTAATGCATTTAATATCCATATCCATAATATACATATAATAAGTGTGGGCACATATGTTTCAGGAAATTGCTGTTAAGAGAACACCTTTGTTTCTATTTCCAGTTTCTGCTCCAGTCCAAATTCAGAACAAATCAGTGGTGCTTGTCACCTTCTAAATAAATTGCAAGTTGTTTTCTTCTGGCAGCTCTGAAGGAAGTCTTATCTCAGGGCACCAAAGTTGGAATAAGCTAAGAAGATTGAACTGAGTATTCACCAAAAGGAATAATTCTTCCATATTTGACTTGAACACCAATTACATTCTAATGCACTCATTATTCTGGAATTGATTATATTTTGGAGCCTAACTTCTTCTTCAGTTTAGCTGGGAACTATCATCCACTGAAGTAGTTTGTCAGCTTTTGTATAAGACTTCTTCCAGAGTCTCAGGTGCACATATAGTCGAATCATTACGGCTAGACCACGGATTTTCAGACTGCTGTCAGATATTTGATTTAGCTCTTTATTGTAAACAGAGATAGAAGTTCCCAGTCTTAAAACAGTATTGACTGATGTCAAGTTGCAGTGTGAGCCACTGAGTCCAGAAACAGACAGCGATGCAGTGGTAGCAACAGTGACATGACAAAAGGTAGAAAAGAGGTGAGTGATGTTTTTTTCTCATTTGATGGGGGTTTCTTGGGAGAGCAGTTTTTAAATGTCATATTGTTAAAAGCATTTTGCTGGAACCTGTCTGCCCAAACATGTTTTTTCATTGTAAAGATTGTGGTGATTTAAGAGGTTTGATAAACTTGCCAATAAGTGAGGTCGAGGAATAGTCTTGTTAAATGTAAACAAAATATACAAAAACAAACCACCAAAAAACAGAGGAAAAAAAGCCAAACAAAAAACCAACTAACTAACCAAAAAAACCCGAAACCCAAATTAACAAACACACCCCCACCAAAAATAACCATAACTCTGAAAATGATGAGGTTTTTTTCCCAAATGAAAAATATTAATTCCCTATACATTATTTTTTTTTTTGCTTAAAAGTATTATTTGAAGACAACATAAGAGAATGTCTGTTTCAGAACATGTTCTTGTTATTTGTTATTCTTGCCTTTGGCCAGTCATAGGCAGGAGTCAAAGCTGGCATACCCTGACGGCATCAATACTTGCAGCCCCATGGGGTTGGGCCATGGGGTGGTGGTGGGGGTGTGCTGATCTGAGTGGCAGCTCCTGGGTTTAGGCCTACCCACGCTAAGGATAGACAGTCTTGGGTGAAAGTTCACAATAACTAAAGGCTGCTAATGTGAAGGTTGGACTTGATGATCTTAAAGGTCTTTTCCAACCTGTCTGATTCTTTAATTCCATTATTTTATTTTACTTGCTTTTTCAAGCTGCCTAGCATCATATTAATGAATTAAAACATGTATAGTATGCCTGCTAGTCTATTTAGGCAGGCACTTTAGCCTCTGCTTACATCCAGGAACTTCTAGGGCTGGCTTCTAGGGCTTGCTTGTAGGGCTACTAATGAATACATAGTGAGGCAAGTCTTGAGGCTGTTGTTAGAGCCTTGTCTGGAAAGTAGCCTGGGTAGAATGACCAAATCCTGTGTAAGGCTGTAGTGATCCCAGCAGGATATATTGACAGGGAGTAAGCAAGCTGTGAACTAGGTAAGGGAAGAAAAGCCTAAGAAAGAATGGAGCATGTTTCCTTAAAATGTCAGAACTCTTCCGGGGAATACTGCAACGGTGAAAAATAACATGGATTCTTTAGAGTTCACTTAAAAAAAAATAAAATAAAAATTCTTCTCTTCCTGTAGGCAGTGCTTCCTGGAAATATTTTCCCAAATGATGTAATTTGCAAACATCATGTGTGTTTGTAGGCTTTTTTAACTTTTTTTTTTTTTTAAACTGAAGATGTTAGAACAGCAAAAAAATATGATTGGACTGCTTCTTCCTGGAAGCTGTTCTTGCATGTCACCTCTCTTCTTTTCTGGACTATGACAAGGGCAGTGAGACACACAGCTTGCCTTTCTGATAATTACATATTTGCCCTCTACAATACAAATTGCTTACTTGTTTTTTTAATAAGAATTCCATTGGGTTGACTTACTGATACAAGATTATTTTCTTAGAAAAACCTTGTTAGATTTTACCCTCTCAGCAATGCTAGAGTAGTTGATACTATATCAAACTGACAGTACTTAGAGGGAATTAAATATTTTGAAAGTTAAGACAACTCTGTACAGGCCAGCAAAAAGATTAACAACTCTCTCAACCTGATCTATCGTCAATGGTGTTTCTTCTGGAGGTAAAACATTGATGCCAAGGGTAGTCCTCTTACAAGGAGGAGTTTAACTTCACTGCTAGGAATGTCTGTCCTTCTCGTGTTCCCAGACTCTCACAATACCAACCATCAACTACGTAGGGCAACAGATTTTGACAGGTTCCTTCCTAGTAAGACAGAAAGAAATGTGAATGCATTAGGTAGTACTCATTTTATCATAATATAGAAATGTTATGAACTAACAAATTTCACATAACTTGCCCATTCATGTAATCTAAAACTAAGTGGGCAACTATGTGCGTAAAGATAAGAGCAACAGCACCTAATTAATAGGTTAATGTAAGGCATGCCACTGGCCTGAGCTGAGTCAGCTACAACTCAGTTGTGAATGGCTCATTCATTCTATCATTCTCACAGGTAATTACTGCAGTATCATTGAAACCTGCATAGTTTGGTGTAGCAAACCTTTGATACCTCATATGTGCAAGATAAAATTGTAATATAAAAGCTAATGCGTGCTTTAAACTACCCCATATGCCCCATACCGTGTATAAAAAAGCAACTTGAGGCAAAAACCAAAGATAGCCTCTGTTCTGATGCTTTTTTTATTAGCAAAATTTTCTTTATATCATTTTGATCACACTATGAAAATTAAATAAAGTAAAAAAGACAGGGTTTGTGTCCTCCTGTTTTATGCAGCAAACAATCTTAGTCATTTTGTTTTGCTTTTGCCCACATGTGCTTTTTGAAATGACTGTGATAGACTGTTCGACTGTCAGAGAGTCATGCACAGAATTTTAAACACTGTAAATTAAGTATGTTTAGTCTGAAAAAACCCATATGCATTTATGTAATGCAGCTTATCACTGTGCTAATCCATTAAAATGTTAGAAATAATAAATTTTGTTCTGCTGTAGCTTTTAATCATGTTTACCTGTTTCCAAGACAGCATATGAAACAAGCCCTTAAAAAAAAATGTTAATTGTAAAATTAAACCAATATTGAAATCGGTAGCCAGCAGGTTAGCACAACTAGGCTTATTTCAAATGAGCAGTGTAACCCTTTTCAGCAACTGATGGACAGGGGTCGAGCAGTTGATGTCATCTACCTGGACCTGTGCAAAGTCAGTCTCACCTCTGTGCCTGGCAAAATCTGGGAGCAGATTCTTCTGGAAGGCATGCTAGGGCACATGAAAAACAACAAGGTGCTTGGTGACAGCCAGCAAGGCTTTACTAGGGGAAGATCCTGCCTGACCAATTTGGTGGCCTTCTATGACGGGGCTACAAAAGTGATGGACAGGGGTGGAGCAGTTGATGTCATCTACCTGGACTTGTGCAAAGCATTCAACACTGTCCCACATGACATTCTTGTCTCTAAATTGGAGTGTCATCAATTTGATAGGTGGACCACTCGGTGGATAAAGAACTGGCTGGATGGTCGCACTCAAAGAGTTGTGGTCAATGGTTCAATGTCCGGCTGGAGATCAGTAACGAGTGGTGTTCCTCAGGGATCGGTGTTGGGACCAGTCTTGTTTAACATCTCTGTTGGTGACATGGACAGTGGGATTGAGTGTGCCCTCAGCAAGTTTGCTGATGAGATCAAGCTGTGTGGTTCAGTTGATACGCTGGAGGGAAGGAATGCCATCCAGAGGGACCTTCACACGCTTGTGAGTTGGGCTGATGCCAATCTCATGAGGTTTAATCATGCCAAGTGCAAGGTCCTACACCTGGGTGGGAGCAATCACAGGCACAGCTACAGGTTGGGCAAAAAGGAAATTCATGGTAGTCCTGCAGAGAAGGACTTGGGGGTGTTAGTCAATGAGAAAATGAACATGAGCCAGCAGTGTGCACTCACAGCCCAGAAAGCCAACCGTATCCTGGGCTGCATTAAAAGGAGCGCGACCAGCAGGTCAAAGGAGGTGATCCTGCCCCTCTACTCTGCTCTCGTGAGAACTCACCTGGAGTATTGTGTGCAGTTCTGGTGTCCTCAACATAAAAAGGACATGGAAGTGTTAGAACAAGTCCAGAGGAGGGCCACAAGGATGATCAGGGGACTGGAGCACCTCCCATATGAAGACAGGCTGAGAAAGTTGGGGCTGTTGAGCCTGGAGAAGAGAAGGCTGCATGCGTGGAGACCTCATAGCAGCCTTCCAGTGTCTGAAGGGGGGCTATAGTGATGCTGGGGAGGGACTCTTCATTAGGGATTGTAGTGATAGGACAAGGGTAACGTGTTGAAACTTAAACAGCAGAGGTTTAGACTGGATATAAGGAAGAAATTCTTTACTGTTAGGGTGGTGAGACACTGGAATGGGTTGCCAAGGGAGGTAGTGAATGCTCCATCCCTGGCAGTGTTCAAGACCAGGTTGGACAAAGCCTTGGGTGATATGGTTTAGTGTGAGGTGTCCCTGCCCATGGCAGGTGGCTTGGAACTAGATGATCTTGAGGTCCTTTCCAATCCTAACTATTCTATGATTCTATGATTCCATGAACTGTGAAATGTAGACTATTCAACAGTAAAATAAAGGAAGAGGCAGAGAGAAGAGCAAGTTTAAAAACAAGATCATGTTATATTTGCTGAGCCTTGTAGAGTACTCAATCAAAAATCACCTTCTGTGTTAATCAGTCCAAAATTTTGATTTCAACTCATCTGCTAGTGCCAGAACTGATCATCGTATTTCCTTTCCTTATACATTTATTTATGCTAATTATGATTATGTACGTTGTAGAATCACCAAGTTCTTTTGCAGTAATAGCATATATGCTTATTCTGTGTTTTTATAACCTTAGCTATTTTTGTAACAAGCTTTGTACAATTTCTTTCACCTTAGAAACTGAGAGCCCAAATAAACCCTTTAGTGCACTCCTTGAATGGCTTGTGGTGCCATACACAGTTTTTCTTTCTGGGGAGAGGGAAAAAGAAGGACATAATTATATCAAAGACTGTTAAGATTATAAAATTAATATGAAATAAAAAATTAGTGTTAACATTAATTTTAACTCTGTTTAGGGTGAACATATGGTAGATCCTCAGCATTTTGAACCTCAGAACAGGCTAGTTTAAGATAGTTCAGCTAGTATCTTCCAAACAAGAAAATATGTTAAGCTACTGAGAGGAAGGGTTAAAGTGGAAAGTGTCCTCCTTGTGTTTTTAGGTTTGAAGATTGAAAGCCAATAAAAAAAAATAGGGCTTATTCTGACTCTTCAGAGGCTAGATTTTTCTCACTGTATTTCTGGGAAAAGTAGCTGTGATGTGCAGTCGTTTTACAAAGGTAATTAAAAGGTTTAGAAAACAGTCTTAGGAAGGTTGTTCTGAAAGATGACTGGTTGTCTGCAATTAACTGTAACAAACAATACTTTAATTAAAAATCTGTATTTCTCAAGGTTCTGCATGGGTTATAGAACCTAACTGAGGGTGCTTTCAAGAGCTAAGCAAAATGTCTTGTGGTGGTTGTCGGGAAACAATTGCTATTTTTCTCTTTCAGTCTTATTTGTCTCTGTTTTCTAAGAGGCAATAATATCAAAAAAAGACATATACAGGCATAGACACATAAATATAAATTTATATTATGAAGTACCTTTACTTCATGAAAATTTAGTGGGGTGTCATATCTTTCTCAAAGAATCTCTGCCAAGTCCTCTACAGTGTCAAATATGTTAATAGCAAACATCATCATGGGTGTAATTTGTGAGCCATTCTGCCAGCTCCTGCATGGTAAAAGCAAACAGTCCTTGTCGTGGTTTAAACCAAGCCCACACACAGCTCGTTCACTCACTCCCCTCCCTTGCTCCCCCAACTCCCGGAGAGTTAGGAAGGAGAATCCAAAGAATGTGGCCCCCATGGGTTGAGATAAGAACGGTTTAATTGCTAAGGTGTAACACAAATCACTTCTGCTACTACTACTACAAATAATAAATGATAAAAGAAACAACAAGCGAAGAGAATACAACACCTTACCAGCCACCGACCCATAACTCACTCCCCCCGCCCAACCGAGCACCGACCCATACCTCCTCCATTCCCCCCCCCCCCAGAGCTCCAGCCCTTCCGGGTCTCTCCCAGTTACATCCTGGGCATGACGTGCTATGGTATGGAATACCTCTTTGGCTAGCCTGGGTCAGGTGTTCCTGTCTCTCCTTCCTCCCGGCCTCCCCTCCTCCCTGGCAGAGCATGAGCTCAGAAAAGGCCTTAAAAAAAAAAACCCACCTGAACAGTAACTCAAAACATGCTCGCTGTCAAGCAACTGTTCCCAGCCCAGAAGTCAAAACACAGCACTGCACCAGCTACAAGAAGGAGAAAAAATGACTGTTACGGCTCAAACCAGGACAGTCCTTGAACACTATTTTTCCCCCCCACAAAGTAGCCAGTGACTCTCTCTTCAGCATAGAATCACAGAAATGCAAAGAAAGAAGCTTTATTTTTATATGACAAGATAAACTGTCCTCTTGTCTTCCAGAGCAACCTTCAGATAATTCTATCAGGTCTGAGCTGGCTATTTTACAACCCAAATGTTACTAGATTTCCTACAGTTATACTGATTCAATGCAGCAGTGACTGCTAAGCCATTAAAGAAAAATAACATTAGCCTGAAGGAAAATACAGGGTAATAGATTTGTTGATTTCGAATGAAGGTAAGATTCTGTGGAAGATACGTTTTTATTCTCTGTACTTAGAGGTCTTAAAGACTACCTTCCACAACTTGATAGAACAAGATAAAAAATACAGCACAAATGTGTCTTTTCTTGCTTCATGTTTGTATTTCCATGTTCATTACTGTGCAGTTTCAGAGTGCTATGTTTGGAAAGAGAATAACTCAAAACTTTTTTCACTATACAGACATACAAAGTTTTATCTACTAGCAGAACTCACCTTCTGGGCAAAAGATGCCAACCAGTTTAAAATGTAACTTTGGAAGAGTCTATAAAGTTTTCCAATTCTGGCATGTATATGTCATTAAAGAGAAGGCTGATCATAAAGGACATACACCATTTGATCTTCTTCTTTGCAAAATATAGATGGACATTTTCTAAATATAGATTAAATGTTATTTTGACAATCTCACCAGTGGTTAAATCATGTAAAAGAGAACAGACATCTTCTATAGCCTCTAAAACACTGAATCTTGTGTTTGTTTTTTTGGTGTTTTTTTTTTGTTTTGCTTTGTTTATTTGGTTGTTTTTTGTTTTGTTTTGGGTTTTTTATATTGTTGTTTTTTGTTTGGTTGGTCGGGTTTTTTGTTTTAATCTTTTTCTTTTACTTTTTTTTTGTCTGTAATGGTTCTGTTTTTTATAATATTTTTTACTCTATCTTTAGCCTGTAAAGATATAATCCGATTCAAACAGAAATGCCATTATGTGTGGAATATATTTTTAAAAGGTTAATAGCTGATTGCACATTGGTGGTTGTAGAAATGCACTCAGTCTTAGCCAATTTAACAGATGTTTTTCAAGGATCACTGAAAATATTAATCTGTGCTGAATGGCAAAGTTATATTTCCTGTCATCATACAACAGCATCAGGAAGAAAAAAATAAAAAAAGAAAGAAAATCTTCTGATCCGTGTCTTTGGTTGAAATAGCTACCATTTACCTAGATTTTTGGTTTAATCTTGAGTAAAGTGGTGAGGAAATGTAAGTCCTTTGATGAAAATCGAGAAGATAAAGCAGACTGCCTATATACCCCATCTCTACTCTTCCTTAGCTCCAAAAAATTTAGCTCTGATGCTATCCATTGGATAGAAAGGTAAACAACCTGAAAAAGACCAATTCATATGGCTGAAATATTGGTTTACCTATGTACTTTTCATTATATTTGGAGGCATTTCTATTAAAAATGGAAGCATAACATAAAGTATAAAAAATATAATCATCTTACTGTATGAAAGTCTGGATATGTATTTATGTCTGCACTTTCTTAATACAAAGCAGTAACTTCTGAGGAATTAGAAACCTAGAGGAGAAAGAAAACAGATTATAGTTTTCTTTAGAGGTCTTGATGAGCTCTGGACTGCCATTTAGTTTCTTTTGAGATACAAGACAGTCAAGATTCTCCTTTTTCCAAGAAACTGTGTTAATCATAATACATTTACTGTAGCCCATTGTACAATTATTGTGCAATTGTAACCCATTGTAAATTATTGTAACAAAAAGCAAGAGAAAAATGCTTAGGAACAGTGCAACAGCTAGCTACAGTTGCTAGCAGGAAGGCAGCAAGTGCCAAGCAGCTCGTCAAGGCCCATGCAGGCCAGGATGAGGATCAGGTCATGGCAGGATCTGGAGATGTAAGTGGAAGAGAGGCAGATGAGGGAAGGCAGCTCCTGTCTCAGCAGCACTGTCAGTTTGGATTAAGCTTTGTTGCCTCGAAAGTTCATGCAGTCTCTAACTAAAGAAGCTATCACTGCAAGGAGAGGAAGTAGGCAGTTTGCCAGCAGTTACCTCACTACTGCAGAGAACACTAAAGGAAGTGTTTTGTACTTCCTGGTACATCTATTTGGTCAAATTTTCTTTTTTCCACTTTTAATCAAATATTGTTACATCAACTCAGCATTTGTGTGCAGGCTAAAAATAGCTCACTAATATTTATTCTACTTTTAACTAGATTTCCAGGTTGCTGTGTGGAACACAATAATACATTAGTAACCCATTTAAGTCCAAATACAATCCTTGTTTTTGTGACCTCAAAAAATATGCAATCTTTTTACATTTAGAGAAAATATTTAAAGAACTAATAATGGTCACATGCAAGAATTTGAATCATTGATAGAATTTGTATAATCTTTACAGATTTTAAAGATTGTAAATAAAGCCTGTGAAAATCAGTTTCAGGTGTTTGCTGTTTTTCAGGCAGGAATTCACTGGCTTAGAAAGACCAGAAAGAAATGTTAGAGGAAGGATTTGTCCAACTAATGAACCAGAAGTCCCTCTCTAGTCAGTAGACAGATATAAAAATTCACCGAGCATGTGTTGTCTTACCTTATTGAAGATGCTTTAAGCAGACCAGAAGAAATATTTTGTAAGACAACTTAGTTGTCTCTTTGACTATAGAGTGAATTCAGACTGACTTACTTCGAAATAGACATCTGTATATTAAACATATACATGCAATGAATCCTACCCTAAACGCTTAAAAGAAGGGCTGGAAAGGAAAAAGGCCCAAACACATCTGTCCATTTCAGACCTTCACTGAAGATGGGATACAGAAGTTCACAACAGCTCCAGTTAAGGTATTGGAAGAAAACCACTGAAGTAGGTATATTGAGCTGTATTTGTTGTTGATTTATATAAATATTTTAATATACTACTACTACTAACAAGAAAAAAAAAAGGTATTTAATATATATAAAGCAACAAAAATATTAATTAGGAAGCATTATATCAAATCTAACCAAGGAAACCAAAAGGACTGACATGTTTAAATCATATGAAGACAACTCTATAAACTTCTGTCACTGAGGAAATTTCCAGACTGATATTTCCAGAGAGCTATCTTTGTTAGAATTTGTCCATGGTAGGATTTACATAGCCAAGTTTATCTATATAGGATATATTCTATATATCCATAGGAAAAGATCACTAAAAATGTAACCAAATTACTTCAAGGGTAAGTATACATTTAACTGTCCCCAAAAAAATCAAAATAATAGAAAATAATTTTTAAATTAAACATTATCCGTAGCTTATCTAAAGCTACCTGCATTAAATTTAGTATTACATTACACGAAACCTATGACAGAAGATTAATAGAATGTTTTAGAAATGTTAGGGTATTTGGATACTTTAGCTGACAATAAAACAAGAAAAAATGTATTGAATTTTTCAATCATACAAAAAAATACATTCAGATATGAAAATTCTCTTCCTTTTGAAAGTGAAAGGTGTTTGGAATTTCTCCAGCTATGCAGCACATTGGACTTAAGCAAATAATTTTTAACATTGTTTGAAGATATTTACTGGTTTGTAGGCTAGGTGCCCTAGAAGGGCATATAGTTAATACAAAAAAATAGAGACAAGAATTACATGGCATGTACTTCAACTGTAAATAACAATATATTATTATGTGCACATAGATATACATTCTTGCAATGTTATAAGCACGCAGACAAAATATATTTGTATCTGAAGTGAAGCTGAGAAGGATGAGGGAAACAACTGCATTTGTCTTCTCATGGGGTGAGAATTAAAAATGAAAAAAAATGAAACTAAATATTGAAACGATAAAGAATGAAAAATACAAACACAATTGACTGTAGGCCAAAGCAATTAGCTAATATTGATAATTAAAAAACTATGCTATTCCTTAACAATGTTATAGGAAATGTGCTAGGTTGGTTCTGCTGGGAACAGAAACTCATGCCAAAAGAGCCAGATATTCCTTGGAGGCTATACAGTTTATTTACAGGGAAAGTTTATACTGCCTTGTTTCTAGCAAATAAATTTCTTTCATGTCTATTCCTCATGGCTAGCAAGGCACCCCTAACATTTGTGCTAGTGCCACTGGAAGAGAAATTGCAATTTTGATTGTTTTGCATGATGGCTAATTCATCACTGAGCATATTTTAATATGGCTACAGATAAGCATCATTATTCAGCCCTTTTTGGGGGTTATACCAATCTGACAAAAATGTGTCCTCCAAGACTACAATTTCCCACACACACCCACCAAATTGCTTTGGCTCACACTATGTTGTGTAGATTTTATTTATCCGTAGTAGCTGTGAAATGCTGTACACCAAATAAATTATGTACACTTTTCACAGGAAAACATGCTTCTATATGCTTTTACATAAAATGTCCTTGTATTTGTCATGACTTAATATCATTCAGCATGACAGATATATGCATCAAATAAATTCTTGATACACACCTTTCTTTTTACTTTCAAATCTGTTTCATATGAGAGCACAGTAAGTGGAAATATTGCCTAATATTTGAAAGCTTATTTGAGAGTCTGAAATTCATACTCAAGATACAATTCTCAAAAGTCATGAGAGCAACTCTGAAAGGAAGTGCTGTCTTCAGTACAGAAGTGTAATACAGTGCCAACAGTTCTGAGCTGAACTGTACTTCATAGTGAAATTATAATGATTAAGAAACAGTAAAGACATCTAATTAGAGGTCAATCATTAAACAAAACAGATTAACTGTTGAAGGGTAGATGTTCAGCTAACAGCTGGTTACAAGTCATCCTTAGTGTATAATTTTCATTTAAATTCTGGACCAGCCATGCAGAACAACATTTAAAAAGAAGCAACTGAATCAAATGATAGCTAAGAGCTGCTGGAAAGAATCTTTATTACATTTTGCAAAATGGTGCATTATTAAATAATATCAACCAAAAACTAAAGAAAGGGAAAAGAATTATCTTGATTAGGACTAAAGAGACAAAAAGGAAAAAAAATAAATTTCACCAGTGTTCCTCTGTATATTTCTCCAATGTGAGTCCTTCCCACAGGCTGGAGGTCTTCATGAACTGCTCCAGAGTGGGTCCTTCCCACAGAGTGCAGACCTTCAGGAATGGATTGCTGCAGTGTGGATCACAGGTCTTGCCAGAAAAGCTGCTCGTGTAAGGACTTCTCTCCACAGGGTCACAGGTCCTGTCAGCAGCCTGCTCTGGCACAGGCTCCTATGCAAGCTTTGTTCTATGCTAGCTCAGGCTTGGCAGGTGTGGAGTGGGATGATCTTTTACCACACTCTGCTCAATTTGTGGGAGAAACCACAGACCCTCTAGAGATTGAAAAATGAAATGACAATAAATATTAATGTAAACTTCCCTAAAACTGTTCAGGAGGAACAAAAGACTTAGCAGGTTCTTATTCTTATAAAAAGATCCTAAATAGAGGGAGAAAAGGAGAAAGGAAAGAAAGAAGGAAACAAAGAAATAGGATCTCCACTCTGTGTTTTCAGTGATGTCTTTTTGGTCAGTGAGTTAAAATCCTCTTAGCTGTAGTTCTTTCAGTTGTAGTCCTTTCAGTTGTAGTCCACTTGGTTATAGGAAGAAGAAAATGGTAAATAAGTTGGTTTGTATTACCTAGCTAAGAAAAACTCTCATGGAGACTGAGGTAATTAGCTAGAGCAAGACAGCAAGACCTGAAGAGGCATAGCCGCTGTGATGCAGTGGCTTCACCATTTACACAGATTTTATGCCTTTTATGGGTCAAGGTCGCTTGAGATCTCAGTGGAGCAAGCAGTGCACAGAAGGATACAGGAAATAGAATCTTCGAATCACAGAATCATTTAGATTAGAAAAGACCCTCAAGCTCATTGAATCCAACATAAAAGTAGCACTGCCGAGTCCACCATTAAATCATGTCCTTAAACACCATGTCTACACATCCTTTAAATACCTCCAGGGATGATGACACAACCACTTTCCTGGGTAGCCTGTTCCAGTGCCTCACAATCCTTTTGGTGAAGAAATTTTTCCTCATACAGGTGATGGTCCACACACACAAGTGCATAAATTCTGTTAAACTCACTTCAATGGTGTTTCTTCTCTTTAATTCTACAAATTCATTGTCACCTCCTAAATTTAGAGGGGATCTTCCTAAATCTGTCTAAAGCTACTTAGAAAGTGAAAAATTTTCCTTGCTGATTTCAATCCTGAGTAGAAACACAGGTTTTATTTTAATTTAAAAAAGGGCTGATGTTCCCTATTGTGTTTCCATGTTAATGAACGTTGTGAAGAGCTGTAATTTGACTTAATGCTTCTGAAGTTAGGGAAGATACTTGAAAAGTTTGAAAAGCACAAAAAGAAAAGACAAATGGAAAAAGTCAGGAAGGCATGAAAGTGATGCTACCAGATTTTTTTTTTGTTTAGTATTAAAAAGAAAAAAAAAGAAAAAGAAATTTAGAAATTTTAATTAGAGTTTGATTTTAAAAATCACACAGTATTTAGAAGACAAAAATAGATCCACTTTTGCAACAAGAGAAGTTGATGTGAATTGCAGAGGTTTTTTTTATCAATATAAGTAGTGCTTTTTGTGATTTTCTTTCACCTGTGCTGACTATTCTAAGCTCTAACCTACTTCTGTCTCTACTCACTTCCTTGGGAGTAACGCACTCCTGCAATCAGCTCCCTTTGTCTCCAATTTCTTTTTCTGCTTTCCTGAATGTAGTACTATATCTTCTTGACTGAGTAGCTTCCTTTTTTTTTCTGGCAGAGAATGAGACATAAAAGGAGTTTTGCTGACTACAAATAGGAACTGGCAATCTGTCAACTTCTTCACTGCTACTCAAGGCAACAATGAAGGTTACAGGATCTTTAAAAACAAACTTTCTGGGTTTTTACCTAAATAATAGAATTAGCATGCAGATGAGACCAGGAAAGACAGACAAGTTACCACGTCACAGGATTTACACATTAGTAACTAATTTTTTATGTTAAAGCAACTGTGAGAACCTACTCAATACTTAGCATGTACTAGACATGTTAATGTATTGTCATTTGGCAGAACAGAAAGTTGGGGTTTATATCGCATTACAAGAAGGGGGGAAAAATCTTTAAACCCACCATTCTATATCATTGTTCAATGTTGATTCCCATGACATTCATTTCATGGGATCAACTGGGGTGGAGGGAAGGCAATTTCTGCTTGGACATTGGTATGAGCAAGCAGGGTCAGTTGTTTATGCAAAAGAGATCTCAAAACCTGGTAGCAAGAGGAGCTACACAGCAGGAGGGGAAAGAAAGGTTGCATCTCTACATGTAATCTGAGAAGCTGGTAGGATTTTTATAGTCCTTGTAACTATAAAGTTACAGCTTTATAAAAGTTTCCAGCTGTTTCTGCTCAAAGCTAAGTAACATCAGCACAGTACTTTCTGCACATTTCCACTTTGAGCAGACACTGTGTTCTTTACACTGACTGAGCTCATATATGGATAATACAGTCCCTGTGTCAAAGCTAAATTTCCCGGTGTAATTTCTTGTACCAGACCTTTAGTTTCTAAGTGTATTGAGCTCTTATGCTTTCTGTGAGATTCATTTACTTAACCACTTATTCAATTAGTAATATATTAACATCATGAAAGATTTTGTGGTTTATGAAATCAATTTGCTTGATTTAGCCTTAGGCATAGATCAATACTGTACTGTAATGGGATAGGGAGTCTCAAGAAAAGTCAAAACTAAAAAAATACTAATCAATAGTGTTAACTATTATTCTCATATATTGAAATTTATATGCAGAAAAAAAAATGAAATAGATGGTTTTACTGAGGGAAAAAAAATAAACATGCTGTTCTCTTGGTGGTGTATATCACTTTCATTATGGCATGATGTCAGACAGACCATGTCTACTAAGACATGAAATGCAATTGTTCTGAAACTACTCGTTGGTGAGAAAGTGTAATTTTCTAAATGTCAAGACAGGGTCCAATGATTGTGAGTGAAAGAAAGAAAATAGGAAAAACTTCTCATTTTCCAAAGAGATTAGGGATTTCCTTCTCATGAAGTTACACAGTGTTACTGAAAATTGTTGAACTAGACTAATATTTCAACATAATATAAAAACAACTTTATATCGTCAGTAATGCTTGCTTCCTGCAAAAATTTAACCCCTCTCTTCTCAAGAGTGTGTAATATGACATATTTAATGTTTCTCCTATAATGTGAATGTAGCATAATGAGATACACAAGAGGGAAAAATATTTTTTTCCCAAAGGATTTGCAAACTTTCAGTGACACCACTGAAAGCAACCTAAAAGTAACCCTCAACTGTCTATTTCAGCTTGTGCCTATAAAATTAATAAGTACAGAGTTTCTACTTAGGTACTCAAAAGAAATTAAGTTAGGAGAGTAAATAAGAATTTATGACTACATACCTTTGATACTTGTGTAACCTAGCTCTTCAATGAGCCAGATAATGAATCATTGACCAGGAACATTCTATAGGAAGTGACAACACAACTTCAGACTAACATATCAAATCCTTTCAACCAATCTAGAACTAAGTAAAACATGATGTAATTTTCCTATACAAATACAGATCTGGTATAAAGAGATTATAAGTAGATGAATCACATCTTTAAAATAGATTTTATCAAGGTGAGGATGAATAAAGTAGTATCACTTTAATATAATAAAGTAATGGGTATGTAATGCTTTCATACAAATCAATGATAAATACAAAGAAAAGTACATCCTGTCTCCTGATTGCTAACCACTAGTTGTTAACCCCTGTATCTACTGTAGAGATATCTTATAGTAGTTTCCATAACTACAATTATGGAAAAGTATCTGACACTCTAAGGTAATAGACAGCTCTAACTTCATGATTTTGTATCACTAAATCCATACATAACATCATACTTTTTGCCATGACATCACACAAGCAGATCACACTAATGGGTCAACTAAGATGTTTTAAATCTTTACTTGCCCTATAGTGACCGCTTTTTCATGTTCAAAACCAGTATTTTGCTTTTGCTCTTGCTTTGACATTGAAAGTAGATAATCTAGCTCAATTATCGCATTTGAACCATGAAAACAAAGCCACCTGTCGTTGTTCCTCTACAAATACTCTGCCAAGTTACTGTTAGATTCCATCAAATAGCACTGAACAAAGAAAACTATCCTTCCATCTTAAAAAGTTGCTAGGTTTCATTCTTTTTTTTTTTCTGTCTATATTTTTTATTCTAACATTTTACAATGCTCACAGGTATTTTAATATTAGTATATTCACACCATCTAAAGCAAGGTAAGAACTTTGCTGCAACAGTTTCAAACTACACACCTAATAGTAGCCTCCCTAGCTTTATTAGTTACTTCTGCTAGCTGCCATCTCTTCAGTGTCTGTTCAGCCACTTTTTATCAATTTTTATCATTTAATGAATCTTCTGTGTATTCCTTATCCTCTCTCTTTTCTTTCTTCCCCTGCCCTAAGGCATGGCTACCTTTCTTCTAACCTACAATTTTTCCACTTTGGTAACAGTGATATTTTTTCTCCTTGTCATAGATGCAAATTTTTTATCCTATCACAAAAGAATAAAAAAAAAAACAAACAAAAAAAAACAAGCAACCAACCAAAAAAACCACACACACAAAAAAGTCTTTAGGGGATTGTAAAATTTATTCCTCAAATACAACCACACACACAATTCTTTTTTTCCACAGAAAACGAACACCCAAGTTCAAACATTAACTAGAAAGAATAGTCCAGAGCTGTCAGAGTTAATTAAGTGAACTAGCAAATCATAGATGAGACAGTAAAGACACTAAAACCTTATCTCACAAGCAATAGAATGAGAAATGTTTCATTCAGTGAGACATCTTATATCAACCTCCCTCCTTAATCAAAGAGACCCATCACATTTATTCTTGGTCAGTCACAGCTCACTATGAGTGAAGGATTCCTGCTTTTCATTTTTTCCCATTACTCTATTTTTCACACCTGGACACCTCACAGTAATATTTTAATGTTTAATAATATTGATGATTTTTTTTTCTCTATTCAAATAATTCCATTTGAATAATGGTTTGCATGCTACAAAATGGAGGATAGTAATGTTTCTTTGCCGCCTAAGGCAGCAGAGTTCACCTCCTCCCCAAAATAGAAGAAATTATCATTGGACAGGAAACACAATAAACTAAATGTTATTCCTAAACTCCTTCAGGGCATTTGTATCTGTACCCATGAGATTTTAATTGAAAGTGTGTGGAGCTAATTAGAAAGAAAGAAGTTTAATCAATATTGATTTATGAATATTTCCTACATGTAATACTACTTGTTTGGACAGAATAAATTGCTGCTTGTATGACTTAATCTTCATGATTCCTTAGGGTTCCTTGCTTATAAAAATAATATTTGATTAAAACACAAAATTTCCAACCGCAATCACCTAAATACTTTTTCTGCATGTGTACGTACAGATGCCAATAGCTGCTTTGGGGATGTGAGAATCTGGGCTTAGGGATCTTGTAGAAGAGGAATGAAGCCATATCTGGTTTTGACTGAAAATTGTTTGTGGTGTTATGAAAATTAATGTTAGCTGGTTGCCAGTCATTCATCTGTTCTATTCCAGATTAGTTTGTGTGACCTCTAACCCCAAGCAAGCTTGAGAGTATTAAAGCATCACAGTCCTGTAGGCTGGCATTTCTTTGAAAGTGAGATATTTCTAACCATTTTAATTGCCTTCCCCGTGACCTTTCAATTTCTGCCATAGCTGTCTTGAAATATCTCAGTTTTTAATCAATATTCCATGTGCTGGTACACCATCATTTTCATTCTGTCATCTCTTTATTGATAACTTGATTTACTTTTCTGCTTAAAACTTGCAAAGGTTCCATTTATACCATTTTGTTACTGTGCCAGCATGACCCCTGCTGTCTAAATGGTTTTGCCTGAATTATCACCATAAAAAGCAGATGGTAGTGGCAAACAGCGAAAAAGAGCACCTGTAAGTAGGTCAGGAGACGACTACTTGTGGTCACATTAGAAGCCTAGAGGAACTGCTATATGCTTTTCCTAGTAGCAAGGGGATGTTTAGATTGGATATTAGGAAAAATTTCTTCACCAAAAGGATTGTCAAGCATTAGAACAGACTGCCCAGGGAAGTGGTTGAGCCACCATCCCTGGAGGTACTTAAATGATTTGTGCATGTGGTGCTTAGGCACGTGATTTAGTGGTGGACTTGGCAGTGAAGATTTTTTTATCACAAATGAAAGTTTTAACAAATGGTCAGGCAAAGAAAGGACAGGAGAACATTATGCATGTTACTCTATTCAGTGGTTCCAATAGAGGGCAGTCTCACTCAGTATGACTTGCATTCAATAACTGCATTTTTCTGAAGAACCTTAAATTTTGCCCTGTAAGAAGTTACAATGCTCATTTAAGAGGCCATGATAATACACAGAAAGATCATCTACAGAAAATAATGATTTCTAATAGCTAGGCCAGGTTATCATCCAAGTCAGAACAAGAAGTATGGAGTTCTTCTCTCAGCAGTGACACAAGAGGTTTGACTTACTCACAGAATCCCAGAATCCCAAGTGTTGGAAGGGACCTCAAAAGATCATCTAGTCCAACCCCCTGCAAGAGCAGGGTAACCTAGAGTACATCACACAGGAACTTGTCCAGACGGGCCTGGAATATCTCCAACATAGGAGACTCCACAACCCCCCATGGCAACCTGTTCCAGTGCTCTGTCACTCTTACGGTAAAGAAGTTCTTCCTGATGCTCACATGGAACCTCCTATGCTCCAGTTTACACCCACTGCCCCTTGTCCCATCACTGGATATCCCTGAAAAAAAAACTAGCTCCATCAGCCTGACACCCACCCTTTACATATTTGTAAACATTGATGATTGACAATGTGAGCTCAACAACAATGAAGAAATACTTTTTACAGTCCACTATTTTGTGACAAACGGGTCTAGATTGAAACCAGTCTGACTGTAATTTGCTTCCCAAGAAAAGATTCTGGGAGCATTCTGTGTGAAAATTATTTTATATTTCTTCCTTCCTCTGAATCAATTATTTTTCCATGGAAACATATTCTATTCTGTAACTTATGCAATAATAATTACACAAGCTAAGCTAATTATAAATATATATAATCATATGTTTATGTCAGTGGTTTCTTTTAGCTAAAACATCAAACACAAAATACACATAACATTTTAGGCTTGGATTTTATGTTCTAAGATCCCAACTGAAAGAAACCTAATAAAATATATGCTATTTTTTATATTTAACTTGGTAGGAACACTCAGAGCATATGAGAGTCTTTGCAGAAATAGTACTGATGAAACAAAAATTGCAAATGTTACACAAAAAAAAATTAACCTGTAATTATACTACAATTTCTGATAACATTTTTCCTAAATAACCTCTTTCAAATCAAACCTTGATAAACCACCCCAAGATACTCTGCAGAATCCACATTCCAAAATTATTCTTTAATGTCATGCAGGAGCAGCTATGGAATTACAGTGGAAAGGTGCACACCAGCATATAGAACCACCATCTGAGGGGGACTGCATATACTACCACCAGTAGAATCACAAGTCAGCTCATTACTTAAAGAATTCAGCTGTACTTCCTAGAGAGAACTTTGAGAGAGAACCCAAGGATGACTACCGAATAGCTGTTACTTTGCAATATGCAAAGAATATTTATAGATTTCTTTCACAGACTTAAATCTTTACTGAAATTAATAAGCTATTAAACAGAAAAGCTATGTGATTCAAATGACTTTGCTGTTCCTTCTTGTCTTGGTTTAAGAATTCAAAGTATTTGAAGAATACTTTCCAGTTTCTTATTTAAAACACATCACCTACCTTTTCCTGGCTTCAGGTAAATTAAAACAAATTTATTGAAAATCAAACAGAACAGTTCATAAGATAAATATTCCCAGCTCACTCCAAAGAAAAATTTAGTGGAATTAAGGAATTTTGTGATACAGAAGTCTGCTTTCTATTTATAGGAATTTAGGAAATGTCTCACTTCTTTTTGTTATTCTTTTTACATCTTTTTTAATTTAATCTCATTTCTAATATATATTTGTAGCCAGTATAACGTGCAGCAGGTTTTGTATATCTCAGAATTTCAAAACACATTTCATAGGAGGATGAACTTAACAGAAAAATAGAACCAGCCTGTCTGATCAACTAAGCCTCTTTCTATATAGGGTAATTACTTCTACGGCCATCTGTGAAAAGTAATCTGAGGCAGAATAATTTAGGAACACATTTTGTAAAATATCAGAATAGCAACTGAATATATTACATCCTGGTGACTCTGAGAAAATCAAAGTGCACCCTCTAAAAATGCTAAATTACAAACAAGGGAGCACAAATAATAAGTTACAATGGAATGATGAAGGACAGTGGAAAATGTGACCTACAAAGTAATCAATGTAGAAGTAAATAGGGTCTTCAACTCCACAATTAAAAGAGGATAAAATGGTAAAATATACTTATTAGTGAATCTAAAACAACAGAAGTTGAGTTGCATCCCTAATGTTGTTTTCCCTGACATTCTATCATTCAGTAGCAACTGTCTGTTTAGTGAGAGTCTCAAAAGTGAATAGGGCTGCCCATGGCTCACACCTAGAAAAAAGAAAAAAATTAATGTTTGGTATCATACAAAACTGACAGTCATTTAGCACTTTAAAAGCATATAGCATCAATTTAAAGTAAAACTGACATTTTCTGTGTGGCAACAAGTTTTCACTGAGTTTTCATTATCATTTAAATTGATTGTTTTTTCATGCTGAATAAACATAATTCATGTTTCAATCCTGCTGAATGCATCACAGTAATTAATTTTAAAACCACAACTGTCACACATTAACTTTTAATTTTTCTGATTTTCATATAATTAAACATGATCTATTACCTTGACAGGAATTTTAACTTCAAGTGGACATATGAAATATATCTGGGTGTAAGTTGTATGATGAAAAATGCCTGGAAAATTAGTTGAGACAATTTTATCTCAGCATCTGTAGGGAAGAGAACTTTCACTTCCTGGTTTTGTTTGGTTGGTTGGTTGGCTTATTTGTTTGGGGTTTTGGTTGGTTGATTTTTGTTTGTGATTTTTTTGTTTGCTTGTTTGGGAGAAGTTGAGGGGTTTTTTTGTTTGTTTTGGTTTGATTTCCCTATAAACCAATATATACTTTTCCCAGACACTTAATACTTACTAAAGGATCCAGTCTGATAGCATAATTTGCTCTCTGTCCACACTGCTCAGTGAATGTATTAAAACTAACAAGGCCTAGATATTAAGAGACTTATTCAGACTTCACATACTATTTTAAATGTGTCCACTTGTGAAAACCTGCTGACTCCAGCAAGTATATTTTGGTTATGAGCAGGCCAAATGTTATCAATAAATCAGATTAAATTTGCTATGCACTGTTATGGTTTTTTTTTAATTTAAAATGACATTGTTTTTGATTGCCACTAGTTAAAGGAGTAGAAACCAAGTGATTTTCTAAGTGAAAAAGCACAGATTTATATAGTGATATATCTCCTGATATCTCAAATGAAGAAACAAATTTTTGTATGAAAATAAATGTAATTAAGGAGAGCTTTCTAGTTTTGTCAAATTATAGTGTCAGAAGTAAAACATACAACTATTTCCTTTTCCTGGAAACATACTGCAGAAATTAATCTGGTAAAATCGTTTTGCCATAGTTAAACAAACAAACAAAAGAGTTACTCTATTTAGCTGAAACAATTCCCATCATTCTCTTAAGTTCCTTAAAGAAACAACAAAAATAAATCATTGTTTCATTATGGGATCATTGAAATGTAAGAGTAATATTTTTCTTCTGTTTTTAAAATAGTAGCTGGACTTTTCCAAACTTAAATTTTAAAGAGAATATATTCTTAACAACATTTTTTATTTAGGAACTGCATTAAGCATTCACTTCTATTTCTCCCAAATGCAATAAATATTTTGAACAGAGATGCTTTTCCATTTATAATAACAAGATCACACAGAGATAATAATGAAACCAATGGGATGGATGATAACTTGGCCTGGCTATTTGGAATTATGATTTTCTGTAGATAATCTTTCTGTGTAGGATCACAGTCTCTTAAATGAGCATTGTAACTTTTTATGGGGCAAAATGTAAGGTTCTTCAGAAAAATGCAGTTGTTGAATACAAGCCATACTGAGTGAGACTGCTCGCTATTGAAACCACTAAATCTAATAACATGCATAATGTTCTCCTGTCCTTTCTTTGCTTGACCATTTATTAAAATTCCTATTCAGGATAAAAAAATAAAATCTTCACTGGAGAAAACCTGGTCTTCTGGCCCTCAGCAGAGAAGATTAGATGTGTGGTATCCTTTGATATTTGTGGTATCCTGTCAACATACATACTGCTATGACAAGTTGTGCTAATATGAGAGGTAATGAGAATACAGTGCATAGTACACTTGGGCTCTTGGTTTCCCTACTGCCTCTTAGACTCCAGTAATAATATTGGACACTGACAGAGGTGTTACAGGCAGTGGCAGCTAGAGACACGACACTACAATACAATGGACATGTTGACTGACTCTGAGTTCTCATGTAACCATAACTTTAAAACAAAAAGTCGGTTTATTCTAGGTTGTGCTAGGAGGTATGACATTCCCTGTTCAGCCCAGCATCAGGAAAAAAACCCATATATGTCTAAGCTGCTATGTTCTGCTCAGCTTCTCACTTCTCTTGCACTCAAGGCAGTTACACCTGACAAAGCATTACAAATCATGCCTTAGTAACATTCATTATTTTTTGCTTTCATATGCCTTTTGGGGAACTTTTCTAAGAAAAACAGCACATGTATGCATACGTCCAGGGTTTATTGTCTGAACAAGGCAACTCCATCTAAGCAAGTTACTGTAACTCACATCCTACAGACAGAACAATTGCTGCAGACAGAATTAACTTTAAACCTCTCACATATAGATGGCATTATTTAAGGATAAAAGGAAATGTGACTTATACTTTTCAATTGTTCTGTTTCAGTTTACATATTTAATTATAGCTCTGTGTTAAGAATGTATTTAAAACAGTTCTTGTTAACACTATTCCCAGAAATGATAGACAGATGAAGGTATTGAACATTTTGGGAATTGTAAAATATGGGAAGAAAAACTGATAGCATGTTTTGTTAGCTTGATATCTGTGTCCAAAAATCAAAGTCTCAGTGGATAAAGGTAAAAGTCACTTAACTGAAAAAATTCCTGAGTGACTGAAGACAGGCATCTGTTTTTTATAGGTTCGTCTTTGAGAATTCTCACCAGAAAACAGCAGTTGAAAAGATTATCTTATAGCTGTACTAAATAATAGACTGTTCTGTGACATTCAAAGGTCTGGCTCTCCCTATGGAACAAATGACATTTGTACAGCAAGTCAGGCTGCTTCAGCAAAGGAGAATAGTGGGAGTGGGAAAATGATAGGGTTTTGACAGAATGTTAACCCCAAGTTGCCAGCTTTTCTAAAAGATAACTGTGAAAAAGAGAGCTATAATAGTACTCTTAATAAAGAACCATATTCTTAGGTGAATTTTAAACTGATACACTTTCACTGATTTTGATGTTCTCAGCTGATGCTCTGTCTAATACTTCAGAGAGAGGAAATAAATGATGACAGATCAGTAGGTTATTTTTTTCCAGAAGGTATAATGCAGCATTTTATTAAGGGCAGATCCTTTTTCTTGTCATCACAACATTTGAAATGGTCTCTCTGCCCTTTTTTCCTTTTCCTTTTTTTTTCTCTGTTTGACTTATCTGAAAGTTTAGAGTTTTTTTTCTAGAGTTATTTGCAGTAAATATGGCTAGCTCAGATTTTAATCAGGATGATTGCTCCCAAATGAGATCTCTTCCTATATCTAATCCATAACTACACTGGAAAAATATTAGGGAGAATTAAGCTTTGGGCTTTCCTCACCCACGAGTTGTCCTGCATGACCTGAGTACAAGTTTGTAAAAAATGCAGGAAAATATGGAGAAGCCTCTTCATCTACCTGTTCGAATCTTAACAAAATCCAAGGGAATTTAAGTCACAGGGAAAGTCACAAGTCCAAGCAGACGTGGACAACTTGTTTTCCTCCTGGAAGAGAGAAGAACTCAGCGGCAGACCTTATACCTGGTTGTATTTTACACCTTCATCTCTGTGGTTAGGCCTTCGTTCTTGGGACACTTTCTTCAGTGTATGACAGTGTAACTTGAACATGATGATTGTGAATTTACATGTCTGTTATACCCCACAATCTTCTCTCTACAGCCTTTCTCCTCGTATATGGGAATCAAATTCTTTCAGAACAAGAAGGGTCCGCTGGGGAGAAGTGACACCAAGATACTTGTAAAAGTCACTTTGTTCTGTTGCTTTCTACCTCCCACTGTCTAATGCAGCTGTCTGTGTAGATCAGCACAATGACCTTGTGCATCGTAGACTTCTTTAGGGATTTAAGCAGAATTGGGCAGCTATATAACTAAAGTCATACAGCAAGAGAACTCAGCTGGAAGACAAACATTATCTCCTCAACAGGGCAGCTAAATCCATATTTTAACTCTCAGACAATTTCTGCTTCAAGGAACTGGAGACCTAGGGAGTGTCAGAAGTAGATGCTTTTGATTACTGCCTGAATCTTGAACTGAGAACCCAAATGCTTGGTTGAAATCAATTTCCCAGGGTTGTACTTAGCTCCATGGGCAGGCAGCATTACCTATGTTTGACAAGTTTGCCACCTTGAAACCTGCTCAGACTTTCTCACCCTGAACATGGACAGGCAGAGAAACTGAGACTTGCACCACAGAAGGTTTCAGAGAGGTTTTTTTGATCTCATAAGTACTAACAGTTTTTCTCACTAGAATTACAAAACAGATAACAAGTGGGATCTATAGTGCATTAGTAAGAATTTGGCACTGTAAAAAAAAATTATGAAACACTCCATACAGTTTAGCTAACAGAGTAACAAGGTATGTGCAGGCAGGGGCTTGGCGTTTCACATAAACTGCTGTTAGATCTCTCAAATTATACATTCAGGTTATCTATGCTAGCTAAAATACAGCCTGAGAGTAAAAGCTCCCCTGAGGCACAATATGTTATGTATATATTTTCTCTTCCTATCTGTTTACATGCTCAAAATATTTGGTGTAGACAAACAGTTTTTCAGAGATGTTGGTCTAAGTGATTTACTACCCTGAAGACACCCATGACCCCCTTTTCTCTCAACTGCCATACGTGAAAATGGTTTTTAATAATATAAACTTTCTGAACAAACTTTAAATCTTAACTTTTGTATCAGGAAGAGCTAGAAAGTCAGCACTGCCTTTTACTGCTTAGATTTTAAAGATTCTTTTTAAACTTTTTTTCTCTTTTTTTGTTGTGATTCCAGATTGACAGATGGAGTTCTTATGCTGACGAGGTATTTAAAGTTAAAAATAGTAAAAGTTACTGAAATTTTAAAACAAGCCAACCCTAAACCTTCTGCCCTATACTCTTGCTCCTTCATTAACAAATGAACAAATCTTTTTTTTTTTTTTTACATGGAGACATCTGAAAAGACATGTGTCTTCCTTTGTGTTAAACAAATACTCTTTCTGCATTACTTCTCTTCAATATATAGGCAATTGAATCAAAGCATAAAAGGCAGAAAAAATATTAAATTTAAAAATCTTATTCTTCTCTCTCACAAAGCCAAAGCTAGAAGTTAGTACTACACAAGGCAAAGTAAAAGGTAACAAAGCTGATTCACCTATCTTCATTTGTACTATAACAATGTTTTCTTTCTTGAAAAAGAACCTGTGTTTTCAGTGTTTTACCTGAATGATGGATGGTTACAGAGGCAAACATCATTACAATTACTCTGCATCTCCAAGATTGCAACAAATCTGTTTGCTCCTTTGGTCTTACTGGTGGTTACCACATCCCATTAGTCTGCATTGCCTGAGTTTGTCCTAAGAGTATAGAAAAAAAAGTGGAAACGCGGAAGCTCTTTTCACTTCAGATTGCATCATCAGGTCTCATAAAAACAGTAGTACCTCATGAGTTCTAATGGTTCAGAACTGATTTCTATTACATACAGGGGTGGCCCTGCCTTTTTTTTGCCTTTTTTTTTCCCCCCTCAGTGTTTTCATTGCTTGATAAATGAAGATGTGACTTTGTGAAGTTTAACCCATAAAAATTTTAAGCGAGTTTATAGCAAAACAATTATTTAAATCATCTTAATCAAAAGGCCAGAAAGCAGCAAATTATGCCCTGAGGTTCTTCTAAGCCTACTACCTCTCTGATAAATCCTACATCAAAGCTGCTCACTGTAAGATAAACAGTACCCCTGCTCCTGAATGCTGGGGTTTTTGTTTGTTTTTAACAGCTTCTCAATTAAATTTGTCAGCAGGTCCATGATCTATCCAGCAGGAATAACAGTGTGTGATACTCTGTTCTTCTTTATGCAGTTTCCCTGGCTCTGTTTTTCTGTCATAGAGGGCTCTTTATGCCATTGGGCAGAGATCCCAAGTCCAGGGCCCTAACCAGCTCCAAATTTCAGATATCTTTACTACACTGTTACAAACCCACTGAATTTCAATTCTCAAATAGCTTCAGCATAGAAGACTGAATATTCTGTCTCCATCTTTTCTGCTAGTCTTTTCCTCTTTATCCTCCTCCAATAAATTACTTACAGCCACAGACTTCCCTTTTCTAAAGCACACTATACTATGCTAATTAATCATTAAAGAAAAAATATTAAGAAAACCACTTAATTATCACTATATTCTCCATAGCTTTAAAATTAGCACTCATTTGCATTGCAAGAGAACCTGAGAGGCCCACTGCAACCAGTGCCTTACTGTGGTTAGTGTTGTAAGAATAGAGAGCAAGGATCAATCTTAGCTCTAAATAGCTGTTAATTGCAACAGGCAAATGATTGTTCTACCTTGTCTAACAGATGAGGTACCAAAGTACAGATATTAAATAATTTGCTCAGGCAAATCCATGGCAGAACTGAACCCAGATCTCTTAAATCTGACCCAGATGTCCAGTTCACAAGGCCATTTTTCTTCCTTTGGTTAATTCACATTCTGTAAACATCTGTGTCTTATCTGCTGCCTCAGTGTGTCCTGGCTCAGCAGAGATTTACAATAGCCATCAGTAAGCAAATCTGTCATTTCTCCTCTCTTCTCACCAAAAAACTTTGAAACTTCAGGACACTCAAAACTGTTGAGTTTTATTTTTAAAGATGCAGACTATTCAATTGCCAAAGCCAATGTTTCATGCCTCACAGAACAACTGGCACAAACACAATTCATGTTCATTGCTGTAAACAAGATGTAATGGAGCAGCATAGCAGCAGCCATGGCTGTCACATATTATCATTGCTCTACTTGCACATAATTAATTTCTTGTGAAAGGCACCATTACAATTAAACAGTTCAAAACAATACCCAACCAGTGTTTCTGCCCCGGAAACAACATATCACAGTCAGAAGAATGGTTTGGGCTAACAACACTCTTTTTGTTCTGTACTATTGTCAACAAGCACCATACACATCAGCACTGCAAACAGCCAACCCACAATAATGAGCTTACTGGAAACATCTATATTGGAAACTGAACTTATCATTTCTGATATTTCAGTATTTAAGCAAGAAAAGAATAGGCTCCAATGGATTGTGGAATATTATTAACAAAGATACTTATGGGGTGGTCCGTATTTCTCCTTGGACAAGTAAAACAGTTTCTTAACTTTTCCTGGGGATGGCAGCAGACTGCAAATTCTGTTATAAACACTAAATAATTTGACAAACTAGCAATGCTCTTCACCACAAAACTGCATACCTAAAAAAAATAAAAAAAATGGAGCATTCATTACACTTTGCAATTAGTCCACTTACGTAGCTTCCATGAAATGCCAGAAAAGGGGAGAAATGATAGCAAAATATTCAGCACCTTTTGTATGAGAGTGATACTTCGAAGTTTAATCACAACAATAAAAAACCAAAACCTAAACTAAATATTTAAGCACTTGAAGAATTTTGCATTGTTATATTAAATGAGTGCTTTCTTCTTTGTGTACCATGCCCCCTTATAAGGTACCTATCTGACAGAACACAAAAATACTTCTGAACAGAGATCACTTTCATGAGAGTGCTTATTAGATGGCCATCTTTCAAGCTCTACACAGCTTAGTGCTGCTGCAAGATGTCCTATATACCTCCATCAACAGTTTTACTAAGCAAATATAATGTAGTTTAAAGATATATAGAATCATAGAATCATAGAATAGTTATATAATATATATATTTATATAAAACAAACAAAAACAACAAAAAACAAACCACACAAATTATTCCTGATGAAAAGCTTTTTTGCTATGACTTGTTAACCTCCTGCTACTCTGAATTAATCCAGTACTAGATTCAAAATTGACAAAACATTTTCCTTTAAGACAGACTGAAGGATGTTTGTCTGATATTTGCGACAAGGTTTTTGCCATTAACTTCAATGCCATTAGTATTTGGTCTACTCTCTTGGACTATTTGAGAATGGATCTATGGGTAATTCCAGATTAAATATAATTTTTTTCTGTATTTTGATTGAAGAAATCGGGACTCTCTTAACCAATTGCTCTTATCCAATCCTGAAAGAGAACATTATTGGGCATTGTGGGCATTCAAGTGTTTTTAAGGCAAATCTGCACTATGAGACTATTTTCTGAATTCATACTACCTGAAAAGTGAGTTCCTCAGAGGCAGGGTGGTCAATGTTTTCAATTTGGTTACACTGTTTTAAATAAAAACTTCTTCTTTGATACCTCAGTGTACCCAGGAACAACATTATGGTGTTTTAAAAATAGCTTGGACAGAAGCCAACACATATTTTGCTTCTTCTACAAATATTAGTATATTTTTCTGTCCTCCATATAGTACTGAACCATCTAGACACATCCTAAAGGGCCCTGGGGTGTCAGAGGTTTGAGGCATGAAATATCTGATGAATAAGTTCAGTAACGTCCATTCTTTCCTTCACAAATCATAGAACAGGAAAAAGTGTTGCTTTCAGACCTGTAGAGTTTTGAGTAAAATTTTTAAATTGCAATGTGAATTTAAATTCAGATTTGAATACTTTCTGCCTGAAGCAGCCTGAGCTCTCATCATCCAGAAGGATGTTTTACTGCAAGTCATTTGGACTATGGCAGTCCAAATTTGGACTTTAATTTGGAAAGTCCATCTGGAAGAAGTAGAATATTCAGTGGGCAGAATAGCAAACAGGTACAAGCACAATGCTGTAATTTGTTTTGTCAGCCACAAGGAAGAATGGAAGGGAGACATGCAGACATACTTCTGCTACAATTAATGACAGAGAATCTCCCACAAAATTAAGGCACCTTAAAGAATGATTTAGAGTATGTTCATGCTTCCTTGTGCAAAGCCACATTAGGAATTTCCAAGAAGCTCTGAAAAAGATACAGTACAATTTATTAAGGTCTCCAGTGTAATTAGCTTTGGTGCAGCCCCAGTGATTATGGGGTCTTAGAAAATAAAAAAAAAATCTTCTATTTTCAGCTTATAACTGGATTTCACTATCCTTGTTTACAGTTATAATGCCACTGAAGCTGAAATATGAGTTCAAGTTTGGTAATGTGGAAGTTACTGTCCATCAGATTTCTCTGTCCCAGGAATATATCTTTCAAACTCTCCATGGAAAGCTAAGCATAAAACATAGAGTGCCTAACATTTAAAGCTCTGGTTAGTAAAAGTTTGTATTTTAAAATGCTGCACATAATTCCATGTAACATTAAGAGCAATACATCTGTAAAGAAAAATGAGTGTAAAACATAACATAACATAAATTTATCTTTATGCTAATTTTCTCTGCAGCCATAAACTCCCTCTAGACCAAAATAATGGTCAAGCATTACTATATGGTCAAGCATTTGTAAATATGATCTGAATAGACTGTGAAAAACATAAACAATACAAAATTGCATATAAATGCATATGTGTAAAGTACATGTAAATACCAAAACTACCTAGCTCCAAAAGTGTTTTGTAGGTTTAATATTTTTATGGGTTTAAGTAGTGTTACTGATACTTTTTTTTGAGTTGACAACAATCTGCTAGTTCTGTGGGAAGAAAAAGCTGTTAATGTTGAAGAAGATTAATCTATTGGCAAAAAAAACAAAACAAAACCAAAATCAAACAAACAAACAAACAAAAAAACCTGCACCTTTTTTTTTTCTTTCTTTTTGGGTTTTCCTTTGGATAGATATTCTTTCATCCTCCTGTCAACATGCAGCCACATTTCCTTCTACTCAGTGTCCTACCTTGAGTGGCCATACTAAATGTCTAGGAATTCTTCTGACACAAAGAAAGAAGAGAAAATGCTTGTGTTAGCTGGGCTGCAGCTTACTGAAGTCTCAGCCTCATGAATGCTCATTCAAAGACAGGAAAAAAGACAAGTACAACAAAACCAATTGTTTGTTTTTCAATATATCCTTGGATTGAAGTTTGTGATTATAATTTCACTTTCGATTCCTATTCAGCCTTTGACTTGTTCTTCCCATCAATATACTAGTTAGTGCCAAAGGTTTTTGCAATTTCTTTATTGCAGGGATGAATACAGCATGTTCATGGATGCCAACAAATGCTCTTCATAAAACACAAAAGTGTCAGAATGTTAAAAGTTCCTGCTAAGCTTAAAGTAGAAGAGTCCACGATTAGTTACCATATTCCCAAGTCACCCAATTCTCTTCTATGCACCTTTTTAAACTATCTATTCCTTCCATTCAGTATTTTGCATTATTTTGTGAATGCATGTATATATAAAAGGTCATCCTGGAAGTAAAATCATGCCATAGGTAACCAACTATGCATACATTAGTAACGACTGCAGGACAATCAAAGCAGTTCTGTAGAGCAAAACAGTTGATGGCAATGACCCAACATCCACACTATCTACATTTCAGGAAAATGACTTCAGACTGGATTCAATCTGGTTCTTTAGGCTAAAAACCAGTTAAAACCATATTAATTTATATAATCATTAAATGGCTTGGGTTGAAAGGACCTTAAAGATCACCTGGTTCCAATCTGCCAGACATTGTCAGGGACACCCTCCACTAGTGCTCAAAACCCCACCCAACCTGACCTTGAACACTAGCAGGTATGGTGCAGCCACAGCTTCTCTGGACAACATCTGTCACTGTCTCACGACCCTCATAGTAAAGAATTTCTTCCTGATGTCTGATCTAAATCCTCTAAGTACATCTTCTGGTTCAGTTTCATCTGAATGCAACCTATTTTGCAGACTGTAAGCTTTTAATATGACTTAGGCAAACTAAGTCAGCAGAGAGAATCAGGTGATTTGCTGAAAAAATTCATTGTAATCTAAATCAAAGCACTAACCAAAACGTGAACCAAAGCACTAAGTTCCACCTCTGATTTTAGTTCATGGTGTGGGCTGTTATAGTAAGCTTAGTGATTAATGTTGCATTGCTATCATTCTCTTTAAAAAAAATCTACTATAAATATAATTATCAAGGAAATTAATAAGTCTCAAAATTTAAGTAAAACTTTCTTGTTTGCTTATAAATATTTCCAATTATATCTTCTTTCTTTCAACAGCCATTTATCACACATTTCTGAACACATTAAAAAGAGTTTTCTTAGAGGTATGTCTCCCTAGTAAAATATATTTCAAAAGAGCTAATGCTGAAAAATGCCCAACCTGATCAAAAATTCAGTGTCAGCTTGTTTCTGTAATAAGCATAAATTTCTAAGATTCAGAAAAACAGTTTTGAGAAATTTAACCTAACAACAATTTTAAAACTCCCTCCTCCCTGGCAGAGCATAAGACTCAGATTCCTTGGTCAGAGTAAATGTTACCTAGCAACAACTAAAATCACTGCTGTTATCAGCGTTGTTCCCAGGCTGAAAGTCAAAAACACAGCACTATACCAGCTACTAAGGAGAAAAATGACTGCTACTGCTGAACCCATGATAGCAATGAATCAGAGCTCATAATTTTTTAACAGAAAAGAGAAATTAACAGTTGAATAAGGATGGAACCTGCAATAGAAAAAGGAAAGATCTGCATCTCTTGAGTGTCTACTGCATCTCTTGAGTGTCTAGGAACTGCATCTCTTGAGTGTCTAGGACCCTTAACAAACTGATCTGATCCAGAATCTTCCAAAGTTATATGACATTTCAGCTTGTTTTCTTTGCAATCACACTCTGATATAACAGTTTAACAACTAAACAGTCTCAGAATTAGGTCTTCCTCCACTACTCTTTTTTAAATATCACATCTATTCCTTTGCTTTGTGTTCTATGTGTAGGATCATTTAAATGGGAAAACAATAAGGAACCAAACAAAAAATATCCTACATCAGTATGTTTGACTTCAAACTGCAGAGGTTTTTTAACAATGTTCATTTCCACACACTCATTGAAGTTTAAATTAAGAAGTCAAAACCCCATTTTATTTTGCTGATACATTTTTCAGCATTAAAACTAGTAGCTCTAGGCCTTGATTGGAGTAAAAAGAAAAAACCCAGAGCCACCTCATATTTGGATCAAAATTTGCATCAGAGATGTACCGCAAGAAACACAAAACCATACATAATTATGGGCAACTGGATTACTGAAGACTATCTCTTAACATTAGTATCACAGAGCCTTTCTGCTTTTATGTTATGATTATTAATACTGTTGTGGGTGGTTACATGAATTGCAGAAAGATTTTTGCCTGTCACTCTTTAATGTGACTAATATGATTAATCTGTAGGCTTAAAGAAGCTGATCCATCTTTCAAAGAGTTCTTAATTTGTACAAAGTTTTAATTAAACTTTGTTAAAGGTGGTTGCTTAAAAACTGTCTGTAGAACTTAATATGATTTCAGGTATATTGCACACCAGTCATTATTTAATATCAAATCTATATAAACCTGAGAATATATTATTTTACAGCATTATAGAGCTCCCTCTGCATCACTGAACTGTGATAATAGAGCAGAAGCAATTCACCAATTGGCATTTTACCAAGTTCATGCTTTGATTTTTAAATATTCCACCTAACTTTTGTGATGGATACATGTTTAAGATTATAATGCAAAAAGAAATAACACAACAAAAATAATCTTAATGAATTTTCCATCAGTTTTCTAAGGTTAGCAATAACATGCATTTGCTTCTTTAGCACCATCACACAACATTTTTGTGAAAAGAACTGTCGCTGGGGTAGCTGCACTGTCTGTTGCAGCCAAAGGTTGGGTAGCAACTGTACTTGTCACTGGGGGTGGTAGCTGCTGTGCTTGGAGCTGGAGCAGCTGTGCTGGCTCCTGCTTTGCCCTCAAAGACTGGATGCTTTTGTCTAAAGCAGCCCACTTGGGCAAACAACTCATAACATTGTCCTTGTATGGGAACCTTTCTTTCACAGCTACCAAAAGCTGCCTCCAAAGACTGAGGGACTTTTTCTCTCTTGCAATTGCTATGTCAACTCCCCCTTTTCTAGCAAGTGATCCCAGCTGCTTTGCTTCTGTACCTTCTAGTTCATGACCATTGGCCCCATTATCCCAGCATCGGAGCAACCAGGTGATGATGTGCTCCCCCGGTTGATGGGTGAAATGTTTTAGCATATTCCGCAGCTCAGTTGAGGTGCGAGGTCGAGAAGTCATCTCTTCTTCTTCTTCATCATGTGATGATGACTCCTGATCAAATGCTAGACCAGGCGGTGAATACATTGTTTCTTCATCTTGCCTTACCCTTCTTGACTCTTTTTTTTGTTTTCTCTCTTGCATACAGGAGCAACAGATATTGGTACGAACTGGTTCTCTGGTTCAGCTGCAGTGATTATCACTGTGGTTTGAGTAATGCCAACAGTAGGCAGTAGTGAGATAGAGAAAGTCAGTGGCAAGAAGTTAAAAACAGAGCAGCAATACGGTTTTACATATGGTCAGAAGTGAGTGAACAGAGATCTGATTTGAATTGAAGGGCTGTATAATGATATCACAACTAACATAAGCACACATAAACTGTTTCTTGGCTGTATGGACAACAAAGAGCATAAGAGTCTCATTCATCCCCTATCCTTACTGTCTCTTACTACAGAATATGAAATAAGAGTACCACACTAGGAGATTAACAGGTTCAATTATTATTTCTTTACAATCACAGGGTTTCCACACCCGTTCATCATAAAAAGTGGAAATCTTGTCATGTTGCAAAACCTCCAGTAGATATGCAGCTAATAAAAAATTCTCATGAACAGTTATAATGTGAGAAACAAAAGCTAGGAAGAGTGAATGACTGTACTTAGTTTCATTATGCCACATCTGGTTACTCTTAAATAGACAGTAGTGGATGAGAGCCAATAACTTGGCTTAAAATGTATGTTAAGATAGATAGCACATTAAAACCTAAGACACATACAAAAAATAGTCAGTACAACACATATTCAGTTTGCTAATTCATTCATCAAGCCCTTGGTCATGGTTTAGAATTCCTAAAATGCAATGTTGATAACACAGCTGGTAATGTTTAATTAAAATTTTTCTTCTCCTTTGGTAAAACTCAATTCTCTATTGAGTCATATTCAGAAACATCTCCTTTGCTGAGAAACAATCAGCAAAGGCAGCATTTCCAAGTGTGCCTCCTCTTCCCCATACTGAAGAAAACATCAGAGATGATCTCAGCTGTACTGTCAACAAATTCCACCAAGGAAACATAAGACTTCAAAGCAGAGCAATCAGGAAAGTTATTCCTTTCCTCATGAGCCTCCTGCAGAAGGACATGCTCAAGTGATTGTAGAATTTTCAATCACTCCCCAAACCACCACTAGAATGAGACTGGGATGACTAACATTTTAAAAGAATCAGAAAACTTCAGTAATTTTATTTGGGTAACTAACAGGACTTCAAGACCAGATTCTATGAAGTCACTCAGATCACCGAAAGTTTTCCAAGCTTACTACTTCCTAATTGCTTATATACACCCAGAGGATTTGTTGCACGAATGATTAAAGGTGACCCTTTTTGGAAATCTGTTGAGTGCAGAAAAAAACACCTGCATGAACTGACTCTTCCCTCATATCAGAGCACGAAGAGTACACAATGCCTCCTGAACATACTGCAGGACAAACTTTGATCATCTAGCAGTATTTGCAGAACACTAGCAATTAGTGTAGAGTTCAGCCTCTTCCAAAAATCATCTGATTTGTGCAAGCTGTTCTTGCAGTGAAAAATTCAGTCATCTTGTGCACACTTAATAACAAATGAAAGTCCTACAGCTCTGTTTTTGCCAAACACCTACAAGTGTTTTGACATATTACCTTCCACAAGTACAAGCAGCACAGAGACCATCTCCTATATATGTTGTGGCTCCTTAACATTACAGCAAATTACTGCTGCAAAATGATTTAGCAACAGTGCTCTCCAGAGAGAGAGAGACTAGATAGAAAGACAGATGATGCGACAGAAGCCTAGAAACCTTAAAATTAGATTTTGAGTTTTCATAAGATCAAACTCAATATTACATCAATTCCAAATAGCATTTCTGAAATAAGCTTCTCAAAATCTAATGAAAAGTAAGCTCCAAGATTCATTTTTGTTGTATCCCCATCTTAAGTGTCACAATTCTAGATCTTGTGCAAAGCAAGCTAACAGCTATCTTTTAAAAAAGGTTTTGAAGAGGACCTTTAAAATTACCTTGCAACTAATCCTGTTACTAGCCTGTAAACAGAAAACAGCCTATAACTCATCTTGACTTGAGAAAGCATAATGATTTAAAAACTATTTAAGAAACTACAGAAAATTGTCAGAGCAGAGAAACAGACAATACAGAGTGGGTGGCAATAACTTCAGCTTATACGCTATAACCTTCCATCAACACTGATCGAGTTTTTTAAAATGTGAGAAAACTTATTTTCAAAGAGCAAAACAATTCATTGATAAAGATTCAGCTTTGTTTCTGTCAACATTTTCCAATCAATAACCTACAGAAAATGAAGGCTCCTCCTCTCTCTTCTTCACTAGTTAGACATTGTCATTTAGTGAATGAAATCAGTTTTCCTCTAGCAAGTTTCACAGATGAAACCCTGGCAGCCACGAGGTGGTTGACATGAAGAGATTTGAAGCACAATCAGCATTAGTAAAGATCTTTATCATAGATACGATTGTTTTAGAAAACTACATATACCCTTACAAAATAGCCTAGCAAAATTATATTATGCACTGCATTTACATTGTAATGGTTTACCACTGCAGCACATGGCTATGCATTCTTAGTCTGTTATTTAACAACAACTTTGAAATAACATTCAGTTTGCAGTTTCTGTACAGTGAGGGTACATGAGAGAGTTCTTGGTACATCACAGCCTATGTACAAGAGCAAAGGCAATTAGAATACAGCTTTCTTGATGATGCATTATCACCAGAAAAATAGACAAATCCCAGAACTAGATCTCGAGAGGAGATAGAAGCTGAGAATTGGTGGAACATGGGAAAAGGAAGGATGGAAAGCTTTAAAACTGCAACCAGATTTCAGGTTTACTGTTGAGTAAAAAGGATAATTTAACATGTAATCTCTGCAGAAATGAAATGAGGACTGGAATAAAGGAAAAGGGAACAGGATAGTCAAGAGTGATGTGGTGAAAAAAAGAATTGCTTTGAGTTCGGCTGAACAGATGAGAGAAGTAGGATTGATTACAGAGGGAAAAACAAGAGGAGCTTGAACAGATTGACCCCACACTCATTTTCCAAACACACTGTAAACAAATTAATTCTTACAAGCCATAATAACTGAAGATGTACTCAAGGATGATTTCTGTACAAAGTCTAGCTCTGTAACGGAACACCACATCTGTTTTCTTGTAGGTCCTTATGGTGATCTACACTGGAAAAACTGGAAGCACACCTAGTATCTAGTCATGTAAATACTCCATTGTTGATGTGATCATTGCTTGTCTTAGACTATTAGTCCTACACACCTGTTCAGAAGTGCTGTCATGTCCCTTTTCTTTCTTTAAAAGAAGTATTAGACTGTCATCTTTCTTTCCCAAAACACTTAGAAAACCATTCTGTAAAACTAGAAGATTATAATGAGTGTTTTTCCTAGTGCTTTTAAAAATACAATTAATTTCCATTTAGGGTTCTCTAGTTACAACAACTACCAAAATTTTCTGCATTACAATTTGAGAATGGTACATCGCAAATCTTCAAAGTATATTGGAGTGTGCTGTCATCTTGGCTCTATTCAAAATATTAAATGTTGAAATGTCTTTTTAGCCATGGTACATCTTATTCCAATAACCAGCTTTAGGTGTCCCTGAAAGAAGGCGATTGGAAGGAACTAGGAACCTAGTTGCTTTTGAGATACATGGGGAACAAAAAAGCCCCACAGATTTAATTTTATATTTATTGCTTAAATACAATACCTCAGTATAAGCATTAATCAAATACTATTCATAAGTAAAAGATAACCTTTGAATGTTCTGCTAGAGGCATGTGAACTTCTGTTTCTAGGTTGTAGATGCATATATGCTGAGCATGAAAAATACAGGTCTAATAATAAAATCTTGAATCCTAACAAAGAAACTTTCTAACACTGCTGGGATGTCCTAAACTTGCTCAGGGTAGCATGTCTCTGTTTAGAATCCTCTTTATCATAAAAAACAAACAAAAAACCCCCACAAACCCCAAAAATCACACACACACACACAAAATAAAACCCAAACCAAATTATCATCTTTAATTAAGGTAAGAGTTAAAAACAAAGCAAAGTAAAACAAAACAAAAATCACAAAAAACAAACTGAGAAATTGGAACAACCATAGAAAGAAAACATGAGATTATAAAAGGTAATTTTAGTTTATGAGATTTTATTTTTTTTTTTTCTGTACTAATTTCTGCACATTACCTAGCCTATGAGACTGTCAATAAGCTACCCACCCCATGCTCAGGAATGGTGGATTCAGAGAATACTAAAAACTATTTTTCACACATTATTAAAAGGTGGATACCCCTTCTGGTACAGAGGGCAGTGATGAGAACATTACCTGTCTACCTTTTTCCCACATAGGAATTTTCATTTTTCTGCTTTAATCACTGTCAGTAAAACTTACTGTCTTTCACAACTGGTAGCAACACTTCACATAAAAAAAAAAAAAAACAACATTGCTTTTAAGTAATATGCTTCCTTTCCCAGGTCCTCTGATAGAATCATTTTTGACAGGTGGACAAACTCAAATATTTGTTTTCTTAAAGCCCACAGTAATGAAGCTTTATATTCCCTAACATTCTGATGGTTTTATAATCACCTGCCTAGACTCATTTCATTATTGTTGCAGTTAGGTCATGCAAAGATAAAAGTATAGAGTAACAGACTGTGAAATTGCAAATGAGGTCCTAAGAAGGATTGATACTTCTCTGCATCTGTTTTAGAAGAACTCATCACAAAACTGTTTCTGAAAACACCAGCTATTCCAGTCATTCCATTTGAAATTACTGGCTTTTCTTGACCTCAATATCTGACAATAAAAAAACACCATATCAAGAAAACTAAAGTGCTGAGATGAGACAAAATTTTGTCAGGACTGCAGCAAAGACGCAAACTCACTCGGAAAAATTGTATAAGAAATGCTGGTTTTGCAAATACAAGCCTTGGCTGAAACGTAAAATGAGATTTCCACATTAAAAGAATAGCTTTATTTTATAAAGAATAAATAGTTTTAATTAATAAAAATAATATTTGAAGACATTCAAATGAGGAGTTTACTAAAATACTTATGAAAACAGCTTTCAGTCTTCTGGCTTTAAAAGAAGTGCTACTCATACTGAATAGCAATTGAGTAATTAGAAGTGGTGGTTTATGCGTATTTTGCATAGAATGAAGAAAGAGCAAGACTAGATCAACTCTGTGCAAGGCCTGATATGACCAGGTCTGGGGCAAATGTTTAACTTCATCTAATTTATGGATTTATTTACTTAACTAAAAGGATACCCAGCTTCGGTTTCAAGTTCAGGGTTATATATATATATATATATATATATATATTCACAAAACTTAAACCCTCCTCCTGATAGGAAAATGCAGTATCTTTTCTTCGAACCATCCATTCAGTGAACTGTGAAACAAGAGCATCGGAGCATGTTAACTTTCTCAAGTTGAGATTCAAGACAGTAATTGCAAAAAAGCTCTTAAGTGAATTGTAGAATTTGCTGGAAGTTCATCCCTACCTTTCTAACTTTGCTGGTATACCATTCCATTTTCATTCACTAATTCCTGTATTTTCAGAACACAAAACCCTCTGAGAAGAAGGGTAGTTGCTGTAAGATTAAGTCCCAAAGAACACTGTGCACAGCCTGTTAAATAGCAACAGCTGCTCATCATCCTCCTGGTATATCTGAATTAAAACATATACTGCAACACTCGCACTTAATTTCTTTTACACTTTGTTTTTTCACTTCTCATCACCTGGCTGAACAAAAGTATTCTGGTAATATGAACAATTTAATGTTTAAGGACAAAGAAGCTGCAGCCTTGTGTTAGTAATCTGAGTTAGTAATTTGAGAATAAAAAATAACCTTAACAAAAATTCACTGGCAACTGTCCATTCTCCAGAGAAATATCACTGCTTCTTTATTCTTGACCTTTGAAAATTTTTGTTGAAATTGAAAGACATTATTACTGTTGAAAATTGAAAGACATTATCTTAGTTTTCCCTATACAGAGCTATACTGAGCTATATAGCTAAGAACAGAACTATAAAGCTAACTACAGAACTATAAAGCTATGTAGTCATGTGTGACTTTCTTTACTGACAAACAACTAAAGCAGCAAAATCAATACCTGGATTGCAAAAGTTTTATGTACCTATTTCTCTCAAAGGGAATAAGATTAGCTAGCATAACAAGCTTCCTGCACACCCAAACAATCACAGAAGGAAGACACAAAAAGAAAGGAAATGTCTGTTCCACCTCCCATCCCAGCTATTTTTCACTGTCTTAGCAAACACTGTACTTACATGTCAGTACACTGTTACATTCTTCTTCAGTACAGAAGAGAAATAGAAGCCTAAAAAATGTAAAGAGGAAAAAAATATAGGGAAAATAATGGAAAGAAAGAAGGAGACAATGGAGAAATATTGGAAAAGGAGAGGAAATTAGTGGAAGGTAGAGATGGCAGTCAGAAGTAAAATCAGAAGCTGTGTCATACCAGTAGCTAAGGGGTTTTGAAGCAGCAGAGCTGAGCAAAGCTTCAATATCCAAGCTGAGTTATTCTCAGCTTGGATATTCTAGGTCAGGGGATTCAACCAGGCAAAAGTTTATCAGGAGTCTTGTAAGATAACATGCTTTCAGCTGTGCATTATTGTCTATGGCTTAGTAAGTCTGCGCGTTAATGGAGCTAAAAATAAGGCATATGAAACATCCTTAGTTTTCCTTCTTTCCTAGGCAAACTAGAATTTGTATTTTACCCTGAGTAGAGGGAAGCACTTTGCAAGGTTATAAGGACATTTTGCAAAGACCCCACAGACCTGCCACATTCATTTGTTCATAATCTCTAAATCAAAGTCTGAATCTAGATTTACAGAAGCTAGGTAATATAGAATACAATTATGCTCCCATTGTGACAATGAGAAAAATGTTGCCCATTAGACTAAATCTTTAATCTCTCCACCACTGAAAATATTTTTCTCCATAATTCAATTACAGATTTTTAAGTGAAATAATGTTCAGAATCAGCAAGAAGTCAGATATCTTTTCTGTTTCCCCATATCCATCTAGAAGTTGCTTTTTTATGTTCCTGCTTACAACTTCTGTAGCTCGGGTATTGTAACTCGCTTACTTGCCATTCACTGTTGTTCACAACTACATTCTCAAATAATCTTTACATTAACAAATTCATAATTTATAAAAAAAAAATAATAGTGATTATAGAAATCTTCATGTAAAAAAAAAACAAGACTGAAAGTCTATTAAGGTGTGTTACAAACATGTATTCCATTATTATGTTCAAAATTAAAACCAGTACTAGATCTGAAATAAATCAAGAGCATATAACATTAAATGACTAAAACTGTATGTAGAAGCAGAGGTGCACTCTAGGACACTGACACTCGCTCTTTCAAATTTGATGCATAACACAAGAAATTTTATTACCTAAGTGCTAGATTATAACCTTCAATTAAAGGCAGAACTGTAAACCACACCAATCACATAAAAACAAAAATTAAAAGCTAAGAAGGAAATAAAATACTATTTTTGTTTATCTCTAATTTTTGAATGACTGATTTACTTAGTGTTATAGAACATAACTGTTTTTTAAAACTATATCAGCAATATGCCATATGTCATGGAATGCTTGTAAAAATAGCTATTAAGTATGGGAAAATATCTGAAAAATAAAAATACTTAGCAAGCTGCAAGTAAAACACTAAAGACTCAGGAGCTGTCAAAATTAACGTGTTTTAAGTACACTCAAGTTTTTAATTTCAGCATCACAAATAATTTTTTCCTTACAGATTTGTTTGTATCATCCATTGTCCTCACTAAATAGTGTTCATGCACTAAGCTACTATTTTGTTTTTGGAAGCACAGTACAGCATGGCTTCTAAGGATTTTATACCCATCATGTTCATCTTAGAAAACAAAGTAATTAATTTCCTCTCACGTTTTTAGTAGAATTCCCCACCCTAACACTGAAAGGTTTCTCAGGCACTAGCTTCACAATGTACTTACCAAATTACAGGGGAAATTAGGTTATTTAATATTAGAAAGGTTAAAGCCAGCAAAACGCCACAGCTGGAATCAAATCAGAAGTATTTACAAATACCTAAAATAAAACACTTAAACACTCCGTGGTGTCTTATGTGATTAGAACTCAGATGCCACTGACCTCAGAAACAGCTGTAAGTGTTAAACATTTCTCCAAATCAGATTCTATCATCTTGAGTTAAATGTAAGGAAAACAAAGGGTATGTAATAACCACATGTTTGGTTTAAGCAACAGCTATTTCTTAAGAGGAAGCAATAATAATTTCTAGACCAGTATTACTGTTGATTAGGAGATCTCTGGAAAGCTGCTTTCCTTGCCTGTTTTATCACCTCTTCTTGTAAAGAAGGTGAAGTGTTTCAGTTAAAACTGTAAGAGAAAAAAAAAAAAAAAAATTAAAAACCCCCCAACAACAAAACACAAAACCCAAAAGAAGCTTTACAATTGATAGTATATTACTTCTAGGTTTTCCTGTATTCACACTGCATCAGTCAGCTACATGTGAATACTATGCATAAATGAGGATAACAATGTAATTCTTCTAGTAAAAGTACAGGAATATCTTCTAAATCACTCCTGAACTTTAGACTTTCAGGAAATGTGGAGGGAAATGTCTCATGTTTATATCTATTTGCACAGTTTAGATTTTTGTGATGATTTTTGTTAATACTATAACATGAAGAGCTAAGCTGCTCTGCAGTAGAGTTTCATCAGCCTAAGGAATAGACAAGGGAAATCCTAGATGTAATACTAATAAAAAGGAGAATTTTATGACAGGAATCCTTGTGTGAATACTGTAATATCTGTTCAGAGCACTGTAAAGGAAAATGATTTATCCTGCTTGTGCTTTATGTGTATTGTTTTAATCTCAGGCTTCTTTGGGGAACCAGGAAAACAATTTTTTTTCATCTTTACATAAACTTGGCTTTTGAGAGTTTTAGTTAACTCCTGGAGCATTACCACATGCTGCAGCTTCTATTTTGGGAACAGGGTTTTTGTGTATATGAAAGCTCTTTGTATTCAGGGTTTAGAATTAGAAGTAGGAAGGAGTTTTCTTCCTATGTGTGTTGGGCAACAGAATAACATCTACTCTGCAGCAGGGATGTGATCTAATGCCTAAGATGTGTGTAAAAAGCATCTAAGAAGTGTCCTGCTATAGCAGTATCCCAGAATACTGGCAGTAATACGGCTCTGACACTCGGCGTGCAGCTAATGGAGGCAGCCAAAACAGTACAGAAAGGCAGTGCTCAGAGACTGGGTAACAGTGGTCACATGCCACAGTGCACAGTCCCCAGCACCAGCCCTGAAGAAACAAACCCTATCCCATTAGATGCCTCCACCCAGAGTGAGCTCCTGAAGGAGGACACAAGTCTGGGGCAGTAGGGGTGTCTGGTACCCCTCACTGAGGCTGGGATGGGGCAGGTAGGCTCCTTACACACAGGAGGTTCACACTAGGGAAAACTGTTAGCAAAGGAAAGAACCCAGGAAGAAGTCAGCAGGCTGTGCTACATCTGGAGTGGTGAAAAGGAAAGTGGATAAGAAAAAAGCAAAGGATACTATTTAACTTGTTTGTTAAAACTGTTTCTTACAACATCCTTATAGATCAAGTATGACTTAAGCAAGTTGGAGAACTGCTGGGCTCAAAGTGTTGTGATCAGCAGCATAAAGCGCAGCTGGAGGCCAGTAATTACTGCTGTACTCCAAGGCTGCTTACTGGGGCAATAGTGTTTAATGCTGTTACCTGGATGACAGGAGTAAGTGCACCCTCAGCGAGTTTACAGATGACACAAAACTAGGAGTACTGGTATGCCAGTTGGCCTTGTTGTTATACAGAGATCCTTTGACAAGCTAGATAAATGGTTAAACAGGAACCTCAAGAAGTTCAGCAGAGGTAAATGCCAAGTCCTGTATCTGGGACAAAATAACTCCATATACCAACACAAGCTTGAGGGCCAACTATCTGAAAGCAGCTCTGCAGACCAGGACCTGAAAGGTCCCTGTGGACAGGCAGATGACTATAAACCAGCAATGCACCCTCATAAACGGGGGGTGGGGGGGGGGGGGGGTCGGGCAACAACCTTCTGGGTTACACTAGGCAAAACACTGACAGCAGGTAAAGGGAAACTGTCTTTCCTCTCTAATGGAACCTGGTGAGACACCTGGAGTGCTGGGCTCCCCAGTATGTGAAAAATGTGAATGTACTGGGATTGAGTTTAGCAAAGGGTCACAGAAGTCATCAGGGTATTGGAGTGTTTGACACAGGAGAGGCTGGGAGGGCTGGGATATCCAGCCATGATAAAAGAAACCACAGGGGGAAACTTAACTGTGTATAAACAACTGACGTGAGGAGTGAGGAAGATTGAGCCAGATTTTGCTCAGTGGTGCCCAGTGAGAAAACAAAAAACAATGGATGCAAACTGAAATAGAAGAAAAGCCATCAAAAGACTAATTTTTTTTTTCAGTGAAAATGGTCAAACACTGGAACAGGTCTCTCAGAAATTGCAGTTTCCATCCTTCAAAATACTCAAAACCAAACTTGACAGAGCTATGAGGAATGTGCTCTAGTTGACCTTTGCGCAATGGGATGATCTCTAGAGTTGCCTTCCAGCCTCAGCCATTTGGTGATTCTGTGGTTACAGACTGACTACTCTGTGTCTCAGGTTTGTCATTTTGGAAGTAAAGGGATGGACTTCTATACTCTTTTCTGAACTAACCATTTAATCAGTTATCTTGAATTGAAAGTGAATTAACTTGATAGAGCATGCTTGGTCCCATATTCCTATACCAATTCTAAGAAAGATAATTGTGCTTTTGTGGTATCTATAATAGCAAGAGATGCTGTTTAAATAGACAAAGATGCCTCCCTGGTATTTGGGGATTTAATTTAAAAGGGGTAATGAAAACATACACAGGAGAAAAAGAGAGTTTGTTTGACTCTGCCACTTCCTTGTTCTAAGGGTTTTAAATTCTCAGGGTACTAGAAACTGGAATTTAGTAGAGGCTGAAATCACAAAAATATCTTGTGATATGTCCCAAATCAGTTGACTTGTAAGCTCAAAAAACATGAGTGAAACATGCCAATTGCTGGCAGCCCATTGTAGTATACAATGCATGAAAAATACGTATCCCTCTTTCTCTGTATTTATGAGGTATAGAACAGCAAAAGAATTAGTATGAGATCCTATAAATAAAATTTGTGTTACAATAAGAGAAGGGTCAAATAATGGAGTAATTGTATGGAATAAAGATATGCACTGCAGCACAGCTCTTTACTTATCATGGATGCATTACATCTTGGCAATAAAAGAATCATCAAATATCCCTATGACTGACTAAGGAAAAATATGGTAGATACATTTTTAACTCTGTTGCAGCTGAAAAGGATGAAATCCAAGAGAATTTTAAAATAATATGTAAGAATCCATACTTATTTACTGATCTCACCTAATAGTTTTCTTTTCAACATAGGTGATCAGGGCTTTTTTCCACCACATTCATTTTATCTGAATAAAAAAATAAAATCTACCTATTCTTTGAAATCTAACATGCTCTTTCTAAACTGCTTTCATACAACAGCTGCTTGATGCTTTGAGCATGTAAAAGTACATACTATGTGTCTCTTCTACACCCAAAAAGAGTTCATTTCTCTTGTTTATTTTATTCTCTATAAATGCATGACCAGGAGCGAGCAAGAAAAGATGATAAATAAACAAATTAAACACCAAACCTATAAGCAAATCTGTTGTTTGAAACAAAGGCTTCCATAGGTGAAAAGAGCAGCTAAGCTTACTCGAGAATTAGAAGGGGAATGAAGACCAAAGTAATTTCCTGGTTTAACCCCAGCTGGCAAGTAAGTAGAATTTATTGCAACTAAGTATCACACAGACACTTGCTAACTGACCCCCAGTGGGTTGGGGGAAGAGAACTGGAAGGGTAAAAGAAAGAAAACACATGGGTTGACATAACAACCATTTAATAATTGAAAACAATAAATTGTAATGAAAAGAAAAATAACAAATTGAGAGAGAAATAAAACCAAAGAAAATAGGAGATGTAAATGAAAAACTATTGTTCACCACCTAACTAATGGCCAGCTTGTTCCTGAGCAGTGACCTCCCAGCCATCATTCCCCCCAGTTTATATATTGAGCATGATGTTCTATGGTCTGGAAAATCCCTTTGTCTAGTTCAGGTCAGGCGTCCTGTCTCTTCTCCCTCCCTGCCTCCTCATTGCTAAGACAGCATGAGAACCTGGAAAGTCCTTGGCCTGGTGTAAGCACTACCCAGCAACAACTAAAATATGTTGTTAACATTATTCTCATCTGAAATCAAAAATACAGTATTATGCCAGCTACTAGGAAGAAAATTAACTGTATCCCAGAAGAAATCAAGACAAGAAGAAAAATTAATCTCTATTTTATTTTGTTTCTTTGTTTGTGTATGTTTTGTTGGGTTTTGTTTGTTTGGTTTTTCTTTGTGCAAGCCTTTAGCAGTCTTTTGAAGAAAGGCTATTTAAGCTGAAAGGTAGAGGTAGAAAAACAAGACAAATTTCGGTGCTTTTCCTGAGCAGTACATTACAGATATCACTGTAACAATGTGCTAGCATTGCAACTGCATTTGTTGACAATCCTGCATTTCTTGCATATGAAGATGCAAGGGAGGATGAAGAGGCTTGAACATTCAGATTTATGCACTTAAATTTGTAATCTAAAATAACTCAGTTTTCTGAGCCTCAAATACTTTTGTTTCAAGCTATCAATTTCAGTAAATGAAGAGTCATGTATGGTTTGATTTAAAAGGAAATAAGGAGATAAAGAGAACATTCCAGTGATACAAGATATGAAAGGAGTGTGAATGGTCTGAACAGCTGTTTATGAAGAACATGGTATAGGATGTAATTATATTATACCCAAGAGCAATATATTGTAAGTACAGTTATCAACAAATTTTTAACTTTAGGTTTTAACTACATAAAAGAAACCATCATCCTACTGATATTACCTGGGTAAGATTTAATGGTACTACATATGATTTTCAGTAGTATCAGGAGTCTTGATAATGTTTTTTTCAAATTCTGAAAGCACCTGGCATAGTTAAACTTCTCCCTATGCCCTTCATACTACTGTCACTTTGTGCAATAAGCCCACAGCCCTATATATGCTGCACTTCTAAGGGTTCCCAATATGAATTATTTAAACTCCTTAGACAGCAGCTGCCAGAATCACAGCTTTAAGTACATATCCACGATTGAAGAGAACCTATGCAGTTGTACTGCTCAAAGAGAAAAACAAAAAAGAGAGGAAGACTTTGTAATGTTCATGGAGACTCTTGGATTGTGAATTCTTCCTTTAGCTCTGCTGTCGAAGTCAGCCTTTCAACCTCTCCTACAAGTATCCCGAGTTTCTAGCTTGCCTATGAAGACTAAGGTGTCAGGGCCTGCTGGTACAGCCTATGTGAAGGCTGCACAGATAATTTTACCAAATGCAGTTTCAATCATACATCCCAAATGAAACTGGGTTATCATCATCATTAATTATTGTTATTCTTTGCTCTTACATAACTTCTATATAGCAGCTATGTATGAATACTTACAGTAAAATGCAGAGCTCCTTAGCACCACTTAGTTCAATGGAAAAGGTAAAACCTGTGATGATAGGATTGTAGCTTGTAATCAAGAACTCAGGGAGTACTATCAATCTAAAGAGAATTCATAGACTCAATTCCTGGAGATACAAATTGTGTTCCATCTATGCAACAGCCGCCTCTCTGCCACAGGATGTGGTGTGTTCTTCTAAAGTAATTGTATTCTAGTTTTTCTCACTATATTAAAAATAAAAAAATATGTAAATCCTTTTTTATTATAACAGTGCAGCATTCAGTTTTGATGTAGCTTTGAGTAGAATACAGCTGGGAATGAAATCAAGCAATTAATCACAGAGCTTTCCCATTTCCAATTTCTAGAATTCTGCTACTTTCCATCTAATTTGCCCAACTCATCCAAAGCAGTATTAACTGGGAGTTTTTCTGCTCTCAAATATTACAAGCTATAGGTTATGGCTCTTTTGCTTCATCACCCAGCAATATATTTAACAGATCCCAGGCCAGAAGTGATATCTGGAATTATGAATCACCTTTTTTTTTGCAATTGCTTTCCATTTCTCATACTTATTCTTCCTTTTCTCTTTAAATAATTTCTCTTAGCTATTTCTACCTTTCCATTATTTTAAATTGCTACTACACGTCCCTCTACCTGCCATCATTTAGACAGATTTGACAAAGTTTTGGAGTTACCTCTCAATCACATTAAATTTATTTTTTTTTCAATATTTATTATTTTTTGGTAAATGTCCTTGTCAAAGGATTCTGTGTGCTCTCAAAGAATCACTGAAACTCCTAAACATTCCTTTGTTATCAACATTTTTTTTAGCACAAGTCTAGAACATTGCCCCACACTATGAAGAAAATTAGCTCTATACCAGGCCAAGCCACCACACAGAAGTAGGCAAGGGCCATGAGTTTCTGTATTGTAACAAAACTTCAGTGTATCTGCCATTAAAAGCACCAGCTGCTGTTGAAGTTTTAACCTCTTCAAAAGTATAGCCTCCTAATCTTAGTTAATTTGGCATAACCTCTCCTCTCAAAGAAGCCAAATTGTCCTTCTCTTATTCCTTTCTCATCAACTGATGGGTTTGTTTTTTGTTCTGTACTGTCATCCCATATCCTTTCTTTTCTTCTTCTCTTTCTCACTTTGTGAATTTAACTCTTTGATGAGTTTTATTGCTGCTTACCCTCCTCTCCCACCATGCACATTGGCTTAGTATACAGAACTGAAAGAAAATAGTTTGCTTCAGCAGATCATCCTTTAACTTTCAGCACTCCTTTGGATGTTTACAGGAATCTAACGTATTGGAAGGTCTCCAGGTCACACCATATAACCATAGTGTGAGGCTAACTGACTAGGACAGCATCCCGTCCTGTACCTCAAATCTGGGTGAGGTGATCTGTCATCACACTCCACAGGGTTCATGGGAGAATACACAGGCCCTCCAGAGGATAAAAAACAAAGCAACAGTTAATTTAATTGTAAACTTGCATAAACTGTATCAGGATAAACAAGAGTCTTGGGAAACTCTTATTCTTATAAAAGATATGAGGTAGAATAAGAAAAGGAAAGAAAGCAGAGATAGGCTCATCACCCCATAGATCCAGGCATAACTTCTTGGTCAGCAAGTGAAAGTCTTTTCAAGGTAGTCATTTCAGTTGCAGTCTTTACAATCAGCAACCCCCACTGTGATCAAAAGTGGCAGGACACATGCACACGGCTGCAGGATGTAGGGTTTTGCCTATTTATACGGCCAGGCTCCCTTGGAACTCTCCAGCAGGTGAGGCTCATCAGCAGGAATCTGGTGAGCCCCAGGCCCTGTTCACGCTGTGCCCTGGCAAGCAGGGCAGGGTCTGTCGCTGTCTCCAGTCAGTTTGTTGCTGGGCAGTTGATCTTCGCAGCCTCAGGGCAAACAGCACAGGGGAGCATCCCCACCTTCTGGAGCAGGATCCCTGCTCTGCCCCTGGCCGTCTGCCCAAGCGGCAGGGAGATGTCAGATCCTTCTGTCTTGTGAGTTGTTTTGAGACAAACACAAGAGGCTCTTGACCATCACAGGTAGTACAGAATATTGTTATGTTTATGTTGTATTTGTTGTTACCTATGTTATAGATTATGTAGATTTTATTATAGACAATGGACCAGGTAGTCCTACTGCATTTGTTCTGTCCTTACTGCTTTTCAGTCATACTGATATTGCTTGTAAAATTCCCAGCAACTTCAATGGGGGTATGTGCGTGTGTGTGTTTGTGTGTGTGTATGTGTGTTCATTTTTGTTAATCAACTCGAGTTACAGGAGGTTTGGCAACAGTTACATGACTACTACTAGATATTGTTAGAATAAGCTAACGGTCCAGGCTATAGAAAGCTCAGACAAGTCATAAGACACCTGAAAGTGAGGATCAAAAGAAAGTCTGTGGCCTTTACTAATAATGGTAAAAGCTTATTTATTGGTTCAAAGAGTCCTCATAAAGGCACTGGCACAAAACTAGAAACACATTAGCATTGCCTGTTTTACAGATCTGCTTCTTAATTTTAACTTCTTCTGAAAACTGAGTATTATAAGCATTATAACAAAGTTATTTATGAGTATGTATGACAAGTCCTGAAAAAAAAAAGGGCTGTATTTGAATACCTTTGCTTTTTGCAAACATTTGAGTTGGCCCTTTTGTTGTTGTTTCAGTATTAAGCAATAATAATTTACCAGAATGACCTGTGGATCTAAAAGTAGATAAAACACTGAGACAAATTTCTTTGATTTTAGCTCTATTGTGGGCTGTTATCAGAAAGCATAATATCCTTATCAGTCAAATATCTACGGTCCTACTGAGCAGGGTGTTGGATAGATATAAGGAGAAAACTGTGGACTTCCTGTAAAAGACTGAAGAGGTGAATCCCTGAGGCAACATGGTTAGGAAAGCTAATAAAAGCTAATAGCAGCTGAGCAACCTTCACTATTTTATTGTAACCAAGATTTCCAGAAGTCTAAGATTAGATCACTAAAACTATGTTGCATTTAGTTAACCTGATTTATAAAAACACTTGAACGACTATCAGATATAAGCAGCACTCACAGAACGTCAGGAATGTTAACTGAGGGCAGAATTCAGCCTGAAACGTAGCTTAATTCTGTTCCCTGCATCAAATACAAATTTCCATTTTTCTCTGCTATATATTGAAAGTATTTGGATTATTATACCTCCAAGGGTGTTAGAGGCTGCCATTTTAATCCTGTTCTTTAGCACAGTAATACTTTAAGGAGTTGGTTTCTTGTTTTGGTTTTGTTTTGTTTCTAATATGGCTGCCATGATCTTCTTCCTTGCTTGCATGTTATTAGTGTGGAACTACCAGATGTAATAAATCAGCTCAGACATTTCAGAATATAATGAGGCACACTTGATAAATGACGGAAGAAAATTTTGTTGTCTATTTGCCAAGTCTCGATCAATAGGATTGATACTAGGAAAAGTAACATTGCTATAGGGAGTTCTGAAGGCTAAAATACCCTATTTTACTTTCATTAAGGTTCTTAGTTCTTTTTTCCTTTTCCTTCATAATAATTATATCTATATACCACAGCAACCCTTTTTGGAGTGTGTTTGCTCTCCCTGATTGGATTCAAATGAAAAGCTGCCTTTCTCTGTGGGCTGATTTCTTTCTCCTGTCTAATCAGCAGCATGGCCTGAATCCTAATTACAGGTTAGGGACTTAATGAATGAACTTCAAGAATATTAATTTAATGCTTGAAACACCAGCAAATAGAGTACATATTTTATCTGGAGCTTGCTTCATGAAGTTTCCTTTTTAGTGGTATTAGAATTTCAGGTTTAAAATAAGAACATGGTGAAAAACAATATTTAGCTTTCAATGACGGTAAATTAGTAGAGACTTAAAGAAATATGGAGGTATTTAAAAAGGGAAAATAAAGCAAAGTAGCAGTAATAAACTCATTATTTTAAAATTAATGAACTCACACATTTTAAATTATTTTTATCTATAACAGGAAAATGTAAGACAAAAGAATATATAAAACTGATAATTTTTCAAGTAAAATTCATTATTCAAGTGTATTCAAGTTCATGTTTATTGAACTGTCAGCTTGCACCTGCAGTTCTGGTGTCCAGTGAAGGCTTAGGGTTTTCTTTTAGGGTACTTTATTACCTGTACAGATGATGGGAACAAGCTGATGGTTTTGAACCCCTCCAGGAGATTCTGTTTTCCTGTAGGTTGAGTCTGAAACTTAGGTGCATATCTCCCTCTAGGGGTATTCAAAAGCATTCATTGGGCTAAGGGCTGTATTTGTAGCTGAGATACTAAGGAACTGAGGTTTTCTCAGCACCTAGGAGATAAGGTTCAATCCCCACACAGCTTCTTCTCTAACATGAATTTTCCTATGTTTTCATTCAACATCAAGTCTGTAAACACAGGCCTTTTACTCAAAAAACAGTTTACTGGCCTCCTTACAATAACTATTTTTTGCTAGGATTCTGAAGAAAAAAGTCTTGTTAGTGAACAAACTTTGAAATATTTCGATACAACTCTCTGTGCTTTCTCATAACCATTGGTATAGGAGCTTCGTTCGCTTTTGCTTGTTTGTTTGTATGGGTTTTCTCAAAGAGCAGGAAGAGAAAACTTCTTGTTTGCATGGTGGCTGATAAAATAATAAAAAATTAAAAAATAAGAGGAGAAACTTGGTGCATCAGGATGTGACTACCAGCAGCTTTAGAAATTGAGCAGACAACAGCAAGATTAACTGATAGAGCTTAGACAAAATTTTACAAATGCTTTTCATTCAGCACTTCTATCTATTTTTCCCTTGGACAACTTCCTGGTCAATACACAAAAAAACTCTCTTTTTTCTTTGGTTTTTGGTTGGTTGGTTGAGGTTTTTTTTTTTGTTTGTTTGTTTGCTTGTTTATGTGTATAATGTTGCACATATATAGAGAGAAGAGTTTGTTAATTTTTACCTAGTCAAGGCACAAGGACCAAGGAAGGTCCAGGTGGAACGGATTAAAAAAATTAAACTAAATGAATGTTTATCCTGGGTAGAGTAGGAAAGGAAATATGACTAGAGAACTCAAGTATATTCATTGGCTAATGGGTTCAAGTTGCAGTTCTTCTCTGAAGAGAAAAAACTGTCCCAAGTGCTCCATGTAATTAATGATGACTTGTCTTGTTGAAGAACAGGAAGAATTCTTTTTTTTCTCTAATGGTTTTACTTTTAAATGTCTTTATATGGGCACAAGAAAGAAAATTATAAAACTGTTAAAACTGCCAATCATTGTTAAAAAATATGAAAATTTAAAACATTTCTGCAGCCATGTCCTTGCAGACCCTTTGTGGAGTTTTACCCTTGACTGGATTAAACAGATCCATTGAGGTAGATTTCTATTCAAGTTTTTTCATAAATTTCTGTCTTCTCTCCATGTGACTGTCCCACCCCTCTGATGCCATTTAAACCCTCAAAGTCTATGAATATCACACAAAACATACCTGTTGAGCTGCCTTGACCTTCTAACCAAATCAGGTAACTGTTTTCAGATAAAATGAATGCTGTCCTTCAGCTTCAGTCCATAGATTTTATAAGAATACTTGCAGATGGACAGTAAGACACTTTGAGCACAACTGTGACATAATTTATTCTAACTGTATCCATCTGCATTTAAACTGTCCCACTGTCCTGAGGACCATGTATATTTGCCTTTTTTTAGCTGGTGCTGAATTTTTTTCTGCTCTTTCCTTTTGTCACATTCTGCTTCTCCCAGAAGAGCTCTTTGTTTCTGTATCCTTGCTAGAAAAGAATATACATGCTCTAAACTCAATGGACCCTCCAAAATTGTTCCTTATTACACAAAATTGAAAATAACTTTTTTATTACAATTGACTGAAATCTGAACACTGTTCATGGTTGTCTAAGTTAGGGGAGTGAAAATCTAGGCTGGGTTAATAAATAGCTAATATGGTCCTTTTGCAAAGTGTTATGACTGAAAGCATCCACAGATTCTTATACAAAACAGCTGTTGGAAATACTAACCATAAAACTATCAGTGTTTACAAGATTTTTATTATACAAACCTAATGGCTCCCATGGTTTTAATGCACTGTGAAACAGTCTTTCCTATTCCTTATGAACTCAAAGCACATCTCCCTAAAGGGACTTCTTTTCCTACAAGCTATCAGTGCAATCAAAACTAGTGATGCATTTGATTACATTGCTGCTTATTGGACAAACATGTTTTTATTATAGTTTTTCCTAAAGATCTCCTGCTGGTAATGTAAAAAGTAACCATCTAATAAAATTTAGTAGTGTGTTCCTGCAAACACACTATTAAATGATTTAAAAAATGTATTCTAGGTTACAGAATCTCATTTCTGTTTTTAAACTTACCACTAAAAAAATAATCTTAGGCTCAACCACTGAAAACAGCTTCTGCCATCCTGTTTCTGCTCTGCTTCTGTTGCTTGCAGGATATTTTTGCTGAAAAGTGGAAATGAGCTTGAAAGTCTTCTATGATATGTCTTGGTATGTCTGCTATATACAAACATATATATCCATATGTATATATCCATATGTCTGGATATAGACCGTATCTGTATATTTGCAAACATGATATTAATGCAACAATACATTAATGCACAATTAAAATCAGTAAAAAACTTGGTGCTGAAAATTACAATGTGGAGAGATAAAACTTTGTAAAACAGAGAAGGTTAAGAATATAAACCAGTCGGAATATCTATAAAGGATTATTTTAGCATGCTAACAAATATCTCCTTATGTAATATCTATTCTCAGTAAAAATAAAAGATAACTCTAGAGGATGGTCATGAACTAGAAACAAATTAAGAACATCTGAATACTATTTGCTCTTACATATACAAGTAGATATGTGCAGCAAAGGAAGTGGTGCTGAGGACCTGATGTTCACAGTATGCACATTTATAAGGTTTTTATTTTGCAGAATCTCTAGTCTGATCTTGTAGGCTGAATGCCTGCTTAACAGTTGGAAGGCATTAAGCATAATTCTGTAGTTCGTCTTGCAGTTTAGTTTAACCTGAAACATATCCAGTCTGCATGCTCTGAAAGTGCTCCACAAAGTGTTACAAGCAAGAACAATCTGGACATTCATTTCAAAAGGAAACTCTTAATTTTCAGTAAAACATTGATGTAAATGCACTTTGAATTTCTTAAAAGTGTGCTTTTGCTTAGACAGCTGTGAAATAGTGCAGCAACATCAGATGTAGGATGATGCACGGCATTTAAGTGGCCAGGTTTTAGTAGCAGAGGGGCTACAAGTACAGTTTCTGTGAGAATTTGCTGGAGGCTTCCCCCATGTCTGATAGAGTCAGTGCCAGCTAGCTCCAAGATAGACCCACCACTGTCCGAGGCTGAGCCCATCAGGGGTGGGATAATATGTTTAAAACGGGAAAAAACTTGCTGCACAAGAGCAACTACTTCCAGAGAGAGCAGTTAGAATATGTGAAAGAAACAGGTCTGCAGACACCCAGATCGGTGCAGAAGGAGGAGAGGAGGTGCTCCAGGCACCAGAGCCGAGATGCTCCTGCAACCAGTGGTGCAGCCCATGGTGAGGCAGGCCATGCCCCTGCAGCCCCATGGAGGTCCGCAGTGGAGCAGATCTCCACCTGCAGCCCAGGGAGGAACTCACACTGCAGGAGGTGAATGCTCAAAGGAGGATGTGACCCCATGGGAAGCCTGGTCTGGAGCAGGCTTCTGACAGGACCTGTGGCCCTGTGGAAAGAGGACCCACGCTGGAGCAGGTTTGCTGCAAGACTTGTGAGCTGTGGGTGATCCACACTGGTCTGTTCCTGAAGAGCTGCATTCCACAAAAGGGACCCACATCGGAGCAGTCTGTTCCTGAAGGATGCACCCCACGGAAGGGGCCCACACTGGAGCAGTTCAGGAGGAACTGCAGCCCATAGCAGGGACTTGTGTTGAAGAAGTTTGTGAAGACTGTCTGCTGTGGGAGGGAGCGTACACTGGAGCAGGGGAAGAGTGAGAGGAATCCTCCCTGAGAGGAGGAAGGAGCGACAGAGATAATGTGTGATGGACTGAGAACAATCCCCATTCCCCATCCCCCTGCACCACTGGTGGGCAGGATGTAGAAAAATTGCAAGCAAAGTTTAGCCCAGGAAGAAGGTGGGGTGAAGGTGTTCTAGGATTTAGTAGTTATTCCTCATTATCATACTCTGAATTGATTGGTAATAAATTAAATTAATTTCCCCAAGTCAGGTCTGTTTTGCCATGATGGTGACCAGTGAATGATCTCTCCCTGTCCTTATCTTGATCCAGGAGTTTCTCATTATATTTTTTCTCCCCTGTCCCATTGAGAAGACTGTTAAGGCAGCTTTGTTGGGCATCTGGCATCCAGTCGGGATGAACATGCCACACATGAGTATCTGACCTATTATAAATGCAATATTTTTAGTTTTGTGGGGGGGTTAGATTTTGTTTTGTTACTTGTTTGTTTGTTTTGTTGGTTTTTGTGTTTATTGTAACTTGAAAGAAATTTTGTCAAGGGAAGAGTATTTATCTAGCATGATAACCTGAAATCTGTTCTTAAGCACAAACCTCTTCCAATTTGCTCTGGACACTAACTTACCCATCTGTCCTCCTTAAGATAATCAGGTAATTACGCTTTGTGTCTCAGACTAATTACCAGCTCAGCCTACTTGGCTCTTTCTCAAAGAAAGCCAGACAACCAACCACAGGCAGTGAAAATAAGAAAATACAACCTTTCACAAACATCAAATATTACATACTGCTTACAGGTCTACACAGGCCAGAATACTTTACCAGAGGGGTTTTCTGGGTAGTTAATGACAATTAACTGATCAGATGTAACTTTCTGCTGTATACAAACACTAGTAGCAACTCATCCTGCTTCAGGGTCGGACAGGAGCAGCTCACATGTAGAGAAGTCTGATGGCAATACATGAGTCTGAGTTTGGGGGTAGTGAAGTGATTTTAGGGTGTTAGAATATGAGTCTAACAATAAAAAACAAAATGAGGGCTGGAGGAAACAAACAAACAAACAAACAAACAAAAAGAAAAAAAAATCCAAGTAAAACCCCGAACAACCAAGATCGTTCTTTCCTGCAAAAGCCGTTATTTGAGAACCCTTATAAGCTGGAGAGGACAACAAAACAAACGAAGTCAGAAAAGCAGGTCCTACCTAAATATTTTTTACTTTTCCCCTTATAATTCTTCACTCCCAGGATTAATTTGGAGGAAAAGTTAACTATATACAAGTATTTCACTTATTTTTAAAACACAGTGCATGTAGGTTCCCAGTATTTTGGAATATCACAATGAAATTTTACTGAGATGTGCTTGAGGATATTTTGTTCCTGCTGTGGACAGAAATAACAATAAATGGAATAATGGAATGACAGAAGGGTTTGATTTGGAAGGGGCTTTAATACTCATCTAGTTCCAAACCCCTGCCATGGGCAAGGACATCTTCCACCAGACCAGGCTGCTCAAAGCCCCGTCCAGCCTGGCCTTGAACACTGCCAGGAATGGGGCATCTACAACTTCTCTTGGCAACCTGTGCCAGTATCTCATCACACTCATAGTTAAGAATGTCTTAATATCTAATCTAAATCTACCCTTTTTCAGTTTAAAGCCATTCCCCTTTGTCTTATCCCTACATGCCCTTGTAAAAAGTCCCTCTCCAGTTTTCTTGTAGGCCCCTTGCACGTACTGGAAAGCTGCTTTATGGTCTCCCCAGAGTCTTCTCTTTTCCAGGCTGAACAAGCCCAACTCTCTCAGCCTGTCTTCATAGGAGAAGTGCTCCAGGCCTTGGATCATCTTAATGGCCCTTCTCTAGACTCAGGCAGATCCATGTCTCTTTGTGTTGGGTGACCCAGAGCTAAATGTAGTACTCTACGTGAGGTCTTATGAGAATGGAGTAGAGGAGGAGACTCCCTTGACCTGCTGGCAACACTTTAGTGCAGCCCGGGATATGGTTGGCAATAGGATGTCTAACATTTGTTATTACTTTAGAAAAATAAAGTTCCTTCATGCTTTCATTTCTACATTGGGTATATGTAGTTTCTATTGCATGTGTGTCCGTATTCCATATATGCCATGGAAAAGTAAGTAAATTGAGCATACATCTTTCTGAACCAAAGGATTTTTTTTGCCTTTTTTTTTCTTTATTCTTTTAATGCTGCACTTTAGATCTTCAAAAAGACCCACTACACAACAACTGGTTGAATAACATCTTAAACCCCTGCAGAGTAAGGCAGGTTGCATGCTTCAACAAGTCAGACAGAATAGAGGAGCTCTCATGGAGAGTACATGTAGAATTTGCCAAGTGGCTAAAGACAGGGTTCAGTAACCCTACTGCTCCTTGAGGAATCCATTGCAGAAACTGATGAGCTTTTCTATAAATTTTATAGACTGCTGAGGTGAAAGTGGAGAAAAGGGGTCAGGTTTTCTAATGTTCTTCATGTTGTTTTGCCACTGAGTTTGCATTCAGTTACTTGGTTCACTCATCGTAAACCAGTGGGCTGAAACATGGATGAGGTCATGGTTTGTCATAGTACATGGATCAATGCTTGCCATTTAGAATCTGGGTAAATTGAGTTAAAAGATACTACAAAGTATGTGTCTGAGGAAAAGAGATGGCACATTTGCTCTTTTTCCTCTAATGTCAGCATAGTGGATATTTTGTTGATGGGGTTATGTTTTGGGTTTGTTTTTTTTTAGAGATGCAATAGAAGTGGAGCTGAATAAAAATATATAACTCTATTTAGCATACATGCAATTTATAACTTCAAGCTGTATAATTGGAATAACCAAACTTCATTAAATTGACAAAATAAACCATATGTAAACTTCAGAGTTTTTTGTTGTGCCAGTTAAATTTTGTTTTAGCTTAATCAATAGAGACATGTAAATCCAGCTTGTCATTCTGTACTGTTACAAACTGCCATTTCAGCCAGTGCAGTGGGATAAGTATTTGTTGAGATCATAGGTCTCCAGCAACAGAATGAGGTTTCATGTAGGTGTTTCTTTGGGTGTGGGTCCTTTGTCTCCAAAAAGTTGAATATTGTCATTGAGTTTGCAGTGTTGGCTGCTCTTAATGACCCCCTCATCCTTGATATGCCTAGAGATGGAATCAAGAATAAGTTGTTCCATCACCTTTCCAGGGATGGAGGTAAGGCTGACCAGTCTATAATTACCCGGGTCCTCCTTCTTACCCTTCTTATAGACTGGTATGACATTTGCCATCCTCTAATCCTCAGGCACCTCTCCCATTTCCCATGACTTACCAAAGACGATGGAGAGTGGCCTAGTAATGACCTCCGCCAGCTCCCTCAGCACCCGTGGGTGTATTCCATCTGGACCCATTGATTTATAGATGTCCAGATTGCATAGCCAATCCCTAACCCAATCCTCATCTACTAAAGCAAACTTCTCCTTTGTCCTGACTCCTTCTGGGGCTATAGGAATCTGAGAGTCTGCAGGAGTAAAGACAGAGGCAAAGAAGGCATTCAGCACCTCTGCCTTCTTTATATCCTCAGTCTCCAGGGTTCACCCTGGTTCAGCAATGGGCCTATATTGCCTCTTGTGTTAGTTTTATCCGCTATGTATTTGAAGAAACCCTTTCTATTGTCCTTAACCCGACTTGCAAGATGAAGTTCCAAGGGGGCCTTAGCTGTCCTAATTGCCTCCCTATATCTTCTAACAACTGTCCTATATTCCTCCCAAGTGGCCAGCCCCTCCTCCCATAATCCATAGATTCTCTTTTTCCACATGAGTTTGCCCAGAAGTTCCTTGTTTAACCATACTGGTATCCTAGCACCCTTACTTGATTTCCTACCCATTGGGATGCTCTGATCCTGAGCTTGGAAGAAGTAGTCCTTGCATGCTGACCATCTTGAACCCCTTTACCACCTAGTACCCTTTCCCATGAGACTTCCCTTAGCAGTTGATAGAACAGGCCAAAGTTGGCCCTTCGGGAATCCAGAACTGTGGCCTTGCTAGGTATTCTATTCCTCCCACACAGGATACTAAACTCCACCATGTCATGATCACTGCAGCCAAGGCTGCCATTGACCATCACCACTTCAACAAGACCCTCCATGTTGGTGAGTACTAAATCTAGCAGTGCTCCTCTCCTTGTTGGTTTGTCCACCATTTGCATTAAGAAGTTATCATCAATGCACTGGAGGAACCTCCTAGACTGTGAATGATTGGCTGTGTGAGTCTTCCAGCAAATATCAGGGTAGTTAAAATCCCCCATGAGGACCAAGGTATGTAGACGTGAGACTGCTTTCAGTTGCCTGTAGAAAGCCTCATCAACTCCTTCGTCCTGATCAGGAGGTCTATAATAGACTGCCACAACTGTATCACCCATACCAGCCCTTAATTTGTACCCACAGACTTTCCACTTGCTCCTCATCTGCCCCCAGACAGTCTTCTTCTCTCACAAAACCTCACCTGGAGTACTGTGTATAGTTCTGGTGTCCTCAACATAAAAAGGACATGGAACTGTTGGAACAAGTCCAGAGGAGGACCACGAGGATGATCAGGGGCCTGGAGCACCTTTGCTATTGAAGACAGGATGAGAAAGCTGGGGCTCTTCAGCCTGGAGACCTCATAGCAGCCTTCCAGTATCTGAAGGGGTGCTATAGTGATGCTGGGGAGGGACTCTTCATTAGGAACTATAGTGATAGGACTAGGTAACAGGCTAAAACTTAGACAGGGGAAGTTTAGATTGGGTATGAGGAAGTTCTTTCCTGTAAGGGTGGTGAGACACTGGAATGGGTTGCCCAAGGGAGGTTGTGAGTGTTCTATCCCTGGCAGTGTTCAAGGCCAGGCTGGATAAAGCCTTGGGTGGCATGGTTTAGTGTGAGGTGTCCCTGCTCATGGCAGGGGGGTTGGAACTAGATGATCTTAAGGTCCTTTCCAACCCTAAATCTTTTATGATTCTATGATTCTATATTGTCTTTTCTTTCTTTTCCCATCCCAGAACTGTACTATGACTAATATGATTCTCTCCTGCCCTCATTGTTTCCTTACTATATGTGGTAACTTCCACTATTTCAAACCCACTTAATGGAGATGAATAAGAAAACACTCATTCTCTATTATTTCACTAAATAGAACAAACATGAATTTTACAACAATACAGTCTAGATCCCTGTCAGAAATGCTAACTTTCTGGTCAGGTGGCAACATCAAAACCAAACCAAAACACACACGAAGAACCAAAACAAGCAAACAACCCCAAACCAATCAACCAAAACACTTCCACAGCAACAAAACCCCAACCCTCTTAACATTAATTTTATTATGTTAAATAAACAGTTGTCTTTTATACAGGCATAGTTATGTGATTTACTATGTGAATAATGCTGGTTTATACAACCTGAAGTCTTGTTCCAGATTACTTGAAATGTCTTTTTGCTGACCATCAGTGAGTCATTGAGGGTTACCACAAATTGTCTGATCTGCCTCCTCTTAAAAGTTTCCAAAGATAGGAGTTTAGTTCGTGACCGAGACACAGACTGCTCAAACTGCTTGCTTAATAGCTGCATATTTGCTGTTTTGTCTAATCCCATTCGAAAGCTGGTTTAGCCCCCAAAGAATCCAATTGCAAGTATGTCCACAATTAAATTATGAGTTGTATGAAAAAGTGCTGCTTCATGTTCATATTGAATCTGCTACTAGAGGATCGTGCAATGCATCATGAAGTCCATCTTTTCTGAACCTTCCTAACCATATCTATTAAACTATTCATGATGCTTTAGCCACCCTCCCATTTTCCATGCTGAAAAGAATTCTACAATTCTCACTGTAGCTGTGATTCTGAGAGGTGTATTTCCCTCTTTTTTTCTTATTTTGTTTTTAATGTTTTGGTGTATCTTCTTAAAGAGCACACACAGTGTTAAAAGAAATGGTGTACAATTCATTTGCACAGGAGAAGCATGAAATCTTCTGTTTCTCTTTTCCTTTTTTTTTTTTAATACTCTCTCATCATCTATTTACTATTTTGGCTACCATGCAACACTGAGCTGATGTTCTTTGAGATCTGACAACATAGTAGCTGTATATCACTGTACAGATCTACTTAGAATACATTTATTCAAGTACACTTCTTGACAATTTTGTTCATTGTGCCACTCAATATCATGATTTTTTTTTCTGAAAATCTTCAGCTGCTTTAGACTTGACTATCCTGAATAATATGGTATCTTTTGTAAGATACGTGATCATTCTATTCACTCCTTCTTCCAGGTCATTTATTGGTGTACTGAACTGTGCAGGCTCATGTGCAAATTCCCTAAAACCTCATAGCTACTAGCTAGCACAGTGTTTCATTCTCTTTTTTCCTTTATTACCAGGGACCTACCTGGTGACCTAAGTCTGTTGTAGAAAAGCTTGTTTGTTATTCACAGAGAATCTTCTCATTTACTGCTGTAAATACAATCCTCTAATGTATTCAGATATGTTATTAGTAACCTGTTCCTCTACAGTCTTCCAAAGCGTTCAGGGAAATAAGATTATTAAAACTGCACATAAATATATTTCAATGTTGTATGTTATGAATATCATATATATCATTGTATTCCTCTGCAAAGAAGTTTCTCTGTTACTATAAGCAAATATAAAATGTTGTCTTGATTTACAGAAAGCTGTCTGTAAACCCTTCTAAATCTACCTTGAAACTTCTGCTACTTTATTAATTTTAATTTCAGTTACTTGGTTTAGATTCAGTTATTTGCAGGTCAGGCTTCCTCATGTAAGATCAAAAGCAGTCATTTTGTGTCTGTAACTAGCTATATTATAATTCATGTCTAAATGGTACTCCCAAAACATGGTGACAGAGATGGAAAACCTTTTGATAATTACTTATGCAATTTCATCTTGCTTCTGGAGCTTCTCAATAAGATTGGCAAATATGGTGGTGATTTTTTTAGATTTAGTTTTTTGGTTTTGTTTTTAAATCAGTGGCCGTACTGTGAAAAGTCAAAACTGTTTCAGCCAATCCAAGTGGCACTGAAAATTAACTAATTAGAATATTTGGCAAATGCAAAAGTCCTTTTTTCTTTTTTTTTTGTCAATATCCATGGGGTATTCAGGAGCTAGACTTAAAATGCCTCAATTTGGGGAAAATTTTAACTGTATGAGGCTATTCTGAAGTTTGTCTTCTTTATACTTGTTTGAAACAAGCCATTAAGTTCAACATTCTTAAATATCTGAACTAAACGACCTAGATTGTTCTAACACCTATTTCAGAATCAAGATACTCAGTGAAGAAATGTACTTCTTTTGTAATTTCTGTGTAAAAGTGTTCTTTTCAAATTATAAAATTGCACAAAGTGACAGTTACACATATTTCATTCATTTCATCTATCAAACTGGTGAAAATAGGGACCTACTTCACTGGAACCAGTGATCAGATTGCTATATCTTGTCAAACGAAATAAGAGTGAAGTATTTCTTTTCATATTGCCTTAAATTTAGGTTTAAGTTAAAGTACTGCAACCCTATCAGTCACAAGCGGATTGCACAAGGGTTATTCATAGCAGAAATTTACCCAGTATATCAATGATCCATTAAGGATAAATGCTTTTAAAATTATATCTTTATGCAGTCTTCCCATTAGAAACACAGTAATGTGTGATGCTATTTACCTCTTTCAAAGTAATGTACAACAGTACATTATATAGTTGCAAACATTTATCCATTTGAGCTGTGCAGCACCAGTCTCCTCTGGTGCTTCTGAGTGTGTTTCTTGTAGCATGCCAAACTACAACACTGTGACTCTATAGATGGGAGCAAAAGTGTGCAAATCATCCATTTCCCTTTTTCAAAGGAATTGAGGAAGACAAATTGAGATTATCTGAAAAACTGAGATAGAGATCTCTAAAAGTAATGCATCAGTGAAAGTTTTCTTTGTGCTCCCTTTTCCTTTTCTGTTTTGTTTTTCATACCATCATTTTGCTAGTGCAGAACAAAATGTAGTGTTTCCTTCAGGGCACTTTTGATTACATGAGAAATCAAGCGTGAAAAAGACTGTTACAATTTGATAAAATTCTTGTTAAACTGAGGGGTCATTTATATCATAAGGCATTATCTCTTGGCACTTGAACTTTCTCCTCCTGCAACCACCTCTTGACAACAATGTTTATTATTAAGATGATCAAGACTGACACTAAAAATCATAGTCCCTGATTTCTGGTATTGGCATTTTGGACTATTATTAGAAAACAGCAGAGAAATTACCTGAAATGCTAGGGGACTATGGATATATATGTCAAATGGGGAGGAAAATAAGTAATACGAAAATGAAGTGGGGAAAAGAAATACATGTTGAACAAAAGAAGACATTTATGGCCTAAGAAACACATAACATTTAATAGAAAGATAGTAGTCTTTCTAATCTGAAAAGGTATGTGAGATGAAAAAATTGAAACTGCATAGATTTATCAGTAAACATTTTACAAAAATGTCAGCATAATACCCTTTTGAAACATGAAGGTATCAAATGTTACTAAATCCTGTATTTTCTCAGATTTTGTCACAAAGTGACCCGTACTGTGTCATTCACTGTGCTGATTACTTACTATGGTCTTAATTTCAAGACTAGTTTATAGTATTTTTCTCAGTTTGGGTTGTTTAGGAAACTATTAGAGAGCAATACAAACATGTGCCAATATTCAGTAATAATGCAGCTATAATCTTTATTTTATATGTGATAACTGATAATACATATAAAGAAATTAATATCTGTCAGTAGCTATTGATTAAATAATATCTTTGGAGTGAACAGATATCTTTGAAGTCTTCATTGGCTTTGTTGTTTATATTTGAAGATGTGCAAGGTTATAAAGATTGCTTAGACAGATCATTCTCCAGTATTTGACTTTTATTCCACTGCTGTGACAAAGGCATTTGGTATGCAGACAGCCACATGAGACCACTGTTTGGATTTGAGTGCAGTGTGGTACAGTACCAGATCGTATCACACAATATTTTTATTGTTTTGTGTAAAAAAACCTTCTCTCAGCACTGGCAGGGCCACAACTGGAGTGCTGTGTCTAGTGCTGGGCTCCCCAGTAAAAGAGAGACAAGGACATATTGGAGTCAGGCAAAAGGCCACAAAGTTGCTTAAAAGACTGAAGCATGTTTTCTGTGAGGAAAAGCTCAGAGAGCTGGGGCTGCTTAGCCTACAGGAGAGACAAATGAGAGGGGATCTCTTCAATGTGTATAAATACCTGAAGGGAGAGCACAAAGAGGATGAAGTCAGGCTGTTTTCAGCAGTGCCTAGTGACAGGACCAGAGTCAACGGACACAACCTGAGGCAGAGGGGATTCCTCCTGAACATCAGGGAATACTTTTTTTTGTACTGTGAGGGTCACCAAGCACTGGCCCATTGCTGCCAAGAAGGACTGTGGAGTCTCCCTCCTTGGAAATAATCAAAAGCCATCTGGACATAGTTCTGGGCAACTAACTCTAGATGGCTCTGCTTCAGCTGGGGAGTTGGAAAGCATGACCTCCAGAGATCCTTTCCAAACTCAACCAATTTGTGATTCTGTGAATTTGGACCACTTCAGAGTGGAAGTAGAAATGATGTAGAAATGATTAAAGAAATTTCAATGGGAACCAACATTTCCATGCAGTAGAATTTCTCAGATAATCCAGCGTTGGAAAAAATTATGTTAGCTGGGGGTAGAAAAGACGACTGGAGACTTTATTTATTCATTTTTATTATTGCATTGTCTTTTTTAGGTCTTAATATGAAAGGCCAACATTCAATTCACATATAGTACCTTGGGTTCCAGCTATACTCTGCAAATGGCTTATACTATTTTTTTTAAAAGTTAGTGCCACAGTTAAAATAGGCCTGGAGATGTAAACAAATCTAATTGGGAATCATAATGGTAGAGAAATTCAGCACTAGGGTTTTCACCCTAAGACGTATGTCCCAGTTTTCTGATTGAAGAAGACAAACTAGACAGAAAGAATTAAATGAACCATAATTTCCTTGCTTACCAGAACCACAAACCTCTCTTCTCACTGAAAAAAACTCCCATATACCAGTTCATATCTATAGCAGCCTACTGCATTCAAATTTGTTTGAGATTGTGAGGTTATATTTACAGTACATACTTGAAGTTTATAAGCAGACACTAATAAATGAAAAATACACACATATAATTCTCAACTGTTCTGAAATTACTTACTGTTTTGTTCATTAAAACGTTATATGAAATTACAGTAAGGAAATATAATTTTTACTTATTGAAATAATAAGTACTGAAAGGATGCTATTGTGGTTGAAACAGCATCATAGCACTGGAGAACTGATTCATAAGCTTCATGCTGTTCACTTACCCCTCCCCCCAACATGTTTTTTTTCTAGCACTGATTTAATATACAGTGTTCTGCATGTGGACTTTGGAAGTCTGGTAAAATCATAAGTCTTTTGAAATCAGACTTTTTTCTGAAGCTTGTACGCCTTTTCTGTCCTACAGGGCCTTAGGAAAGTTGAGGTTGATCAGAATTTGCTGAAGACAAATATGTACACACACATGTAAGAAGGTATTGGATCTGTATGTAGCAGTTTTAATTCAACTTTTATTACCAAGAGTTTTATCATTTTGGAGAACCACACCTAAAGCATAGATAATTTTTCTGGTTTGATATAACTAAAATGTTCTTATTCTGCATCTTAAAAAGTGAGCTTTATACTTTCAAGGAATAACATCTTTAAGTACCACTTTATTAAAGAAGGATGCTTTTGCAGAATACGATGTGCAGGCACACTCAAAATAACATAGTGCACTATAGCAATTATTTTATGTTACTTTTTAACCTGGCAGAAAGGGATTCTGCCAAGGATGATCTGTTTTATCCCAAACCAGCTTGGAAAAGTCAGCACATGTATCTATTTCCTGTGCATGCTTTGCAGAGCCAAGATCAAAGCCATCTTATTTCAATGTCCCAGGATTCTGTATTCTTCACATTTTTTAGAAATTCACAGAGCTAGTCTGGTTTCAACCTGTGTGAAAGAGCTCTTTCATCTATTTATTTTGTTTGTTACAGGAGAGTGGATCAAAATAGCCTGCTTTGCATATCTGCAGCCTCTCAGTGCCCCAACACTACTACCTTGCATACATTAGCAATCCTTGAATAATGCTGTGAAACAGAGAACAAACACACAAATGCAGAGACTGTGATTCTTGAAAGATGCCTGTGGTGGAGCATGGATGGGCGTTACAAACTATTAACTTTATCACCGTCCATCCTTCACCCTCAGAATTGGCTCAACTTATAATGGCTCAACTATATCAAGCAACCTTGTTACTGTAAGGTATTGCTTCCCTTACAGAGCAAAAGCTATCCTCTGTGCACTTTGTCTGTTTGATGGACATATTTAATGGAGAAATTACTGCAAATTATTAAGCAGCATATTGTCCAGTGCCCATCCCTCCCATATGTACTCTCCCTTGCCAACACAGCCAGCCTGTATGTAGCAGGGATCAGTCCACAGTATTTAAATGTGTCCCATCCCTACAGAATGAGTAGGAAGCATTTGTTTATATGTGATGAAGCTTATTTTCAGTCTGTGGTTACATGACATATAAAGATCAATGGAATATGATTTTTTTCTTATCTTGCACAATATAATTAAGAGAAAATATTTACACAAAATAGAATTGCATTGGTTTCGCTGGTATTTCAGAAAAGCTTCATAGGAAGAATAGGAATATAGCTAAGTAAAAAAATATGTGCTATAACATAGCATATATAATTAGAATTGCTAGGCAGAATGACTTCATACTAATTTGAAAAATAAATACCTGTTTATTTCTATGCTACTGTTCCAGCTGCTTTAAACAATTTTGTGATAATTGATTATTAATTACACAGTTCTTCCATGTCAGTTGAAATGAAGGAAATGTTCACATTTCTAAATAATTTGTGTATAAAAGTGGTTATGCAAAACTCAGTTCTATAGAACTGGAAATCCCAGTCATCTAATGCAATCCAGTGTAAAAAAGAATTACAGATAAGCAGATCTTCAATAAGAGGTAGACTGCAGTTCACCTTTGATGACATTATAAATCAACAACTTCTTCTCACATTGGAGGAAAGTTTTTATATGTTAGCTCTAAGTATTTCCTTCACCCAAGAGACTGTTCCATTAACCTATTGTTTTTAATTGGAGCAAACTAAACTGCAAAAGTAAATGAGACTTTATTTCATGTTCTCACATGGCACCAATTGCTTCTGACATAATCCACCATCTGTTTCCAAAGTCCTAACCTAATAAAATAATTAAAAAAATATATTCAAAGATGTTGAGTCTGTCCAAGTGCTCTGTGCTTCACACTCAAAAGAAACTTATTTGTTATTGCCAAAACTTTTTTGGAGTGGCAGGGAGGAGAAAGAATAACTTGAGTCAGGGATAAAAGGCAGAATATTTTATCATGAGTGGCAAGCTTTGCCAAATATATAAGCCACTGACAGCTAAGATATGAGAGATTTTAATGAGAAGCATTAGGTGACCTTAATATAAATGTCACTATTACTTAGTTACTAGAAGTAGAGCTGAAGCAATAGTGAATTGTCAGAATTTATTTGAGTCTAGAAACTAATTTCAAGTAGAACTTGTTTGAGGTTCTTTTGGGATCAATTTCAATGAACAGGTAATCATAAATAGTCAAAATACATGAATGTAGGACATAATTCTACTCTCATTTACTTCAATTTTCATACTTGTGATTTACCTAGCTTTGTGCAAAATCTTCCCAGTTTAACACAAGAGCAACAGATAGGAAAATCAAACTCTGAGCTGAAACCATGTGTATGGATGTTAAACACTTGCTTATATCATTTGTGAACATTTTTTAAAATATATTAGTTCACATTATTGGTATATTTTCAAAGAATTCTCCAGAAAAGATAAATGGGAATATTTTTTTTAATTACTTCATATGCAGACAGAAAGCAAAAGTTTGAATTAATAATTAGCATGACTCATTCTAACAGATCATCTACTTTTTATGTTCCCCAACTGCTTCATGTACAAGGGTCATCTGATTCTTCAGCACTGTTCAGCTCTGTGGCCTTCCAACTGCTGCTGCTCTGAGCAAAATCTGACTTCCTAACTACTACACTGTGTTTTCTTAGACACAAATTTTCTTTCAGTAAAGGTGGCGAGTGGATGAGAATCTATGTTTTAGCTTATCCAAGCTATTTCATATTGCCTAACCTAAAACGTAAGCCAGAAGAAGAAAAACAAAAGATCTGTACATGAAAAACATGTAGGCTGATGAAATCATTGTCTTTCAGGTATGCAACTAAAAAAAAAAACCTAACCCCAAAATCATATAATGACATAATCTCTATATCTGATAGCTCTTTAATTTTCTCTAAAATGTCATTTATGAGACAGGTAGTTTTCATCATTTCATAAGGAAGGCATCCATAGAAAATATTGGCATAACTCTCCACAATCTTACACAACTCTGTAGTTTCATAAACAGGTTTAATGATAGAAGGTTATTATTTAGGGTAAGGGAGCAGCCTGCTGAATGACAGACTGAGCCTCAACCGTAATTTGGCGTTCAAGAAAGCAATAGATAGATAAGCCAAAAATATCAAGGAAAGCAACATTCTGTGCTGCAGTTTGACACTCAACAGTAAATGAATTATGGTGTGAAACTGCCTTTAAAGAAGTAACAGACATTTTTCCTAGTACACAAGAACTCCACAAGCCATCTGAGAGGGATAACAATGTTAATGATGAGTTCAAAGCAGAGTCAATGCATGAACTGCATTTGACCAACAGTAGGCATTCACATGATTAATTTTCCACTAAGCAAGATGTGCAGCAAGCAGCATAAATATGTCATTTACGAAGAAAATCCATCCAGGGTACCAATGTCTCACAAGAAACATAGGTGAGGTCAATAATGATGAGAAAACTTCCCTGCAATAAGCTTTCAATTGTCATAGGTAAGCAACACCTCTGGAGTACAGATATATGCTCTGAAACACTTCAAGGTGCACCATGACATGGTGCAGACTGACATGGTATGTAGTATCAACATTAAGAGAAGAAACTATATAGGTCTGCCTTGCCTCATGTCATGATGTACCATCTAATAAAAACTTTCATGTGTTTTGTAAAAAAAAAATTCTCCCCCCCTCAACCGTGTAATAGTATCTGTCTGTTTTCTGCTCAAGAAGATATTTATAAGGGAAGGCACTATATAGACAAACACTAAAGAACTCAGTGTGGAGCTGTGAGGTAAGTGAAGAATTAAGTTTTATTCTGAGGCCGAAAAACATTGAGATCTCAAGTGTGAAAATAAATTGTTCCCAAAGTTTCTGCACAGACAGAAATCTAAAAAGAGTCCAAAACTAGCATGCTCAAAATTTCAGCCAAGGTTTTTCAGTACTAAACAAAGCAGTCTACAACCACTGGTACCAGCTTATCTTTGGTATGGCTTGTCACACGTTTACATTTGTGTTAGGAGGTATTTAGTGGAGTCTTTCATGCCCTTTGTTGTAACCACCTCACAGGAGATGCACTGACAAAGGTACCCTCTCCCTAAAACAAGAGATTGAAAGGTGACTAAAAGAGACACATGTATATGCAAGTAATAGTAGCTTCATTACTATACTCATGCTGAAATATGATTAAGACTCAATGCCTCAGCCTTCAAGGCTGGAGGCTTGTCTTCCTCAGGAAGGTGTATCCTGTGCATTGGGAACACCACCACCAAATTTTCCTGCAGTTGCAGATTATCTTCTGTTCTTGAGTGTATATAGGTTGAAACAATCAAAAGATTGTTCAGTTTCAGTGCATCACCAAATATCAGGCCCATTCAACAAGTGTTCTGGTGGCCAGGCATATTGTCTCATCTCAGCTTTGCTAGTGCTAGAAAATCACAGAATGTCAGAGAAACTTCGTGCCATGCATACCTCATGCCATCAGCTTTCCTTTAATTCTGCCAAAGTACATAAAATTACAACTTTCATCTAACTCCATGTTGTCTGCTTATTGTTTTTACTTGTGAAGTTTACTCTTACAGTGAAGGCCAAGCTTCAAGATCTATTTGAGAGCATTGCTGTGAATCATAGGGAGCCCATGTGACCATACTGATAACAAGCCACATCTTGAGCTATTCAGAAAGTTTAATTTACTGTGTTTGCATTTTACTGTTGCTTTATCTCTGTCACATCAAGAGTAAGACATTTAAAGGGTAACAAGAACAAGTAAAGGTTGGTTGCAATTTATTATGCTTCAGTTCTTATAAATGGTGTCTGCCCAACTGATTTGCTTACTAGCAAGTGTCTCCATACTTTGTTTCAGGGAACCCCATTAGAGGTAATACAGTTCATCTTTGAAAGCTTCATTCTTCAGGAAGAGTGATTATTTGGAACAGTGAAATTAAAATGAGGACGGACATCGTAAGGCAAGGATATCTTCTGAGCTCTAAGTATGGCTCACCAATGTACATGCTCATGCCTAGTTATAAGGAGTTTTTTCCTTCCCTGAGATAATATATTGTAAATTATTCATCAGGAATCAAGTGCCTTCTGACCCTGCATTTGCACTGACTGCTTCACTTTATTGTCACAGGTGGTCATGAGGTGAAACTACTCAGCCACTGACTTCTACATCCATTTGTGTCTTGCTCTTATTTTCCTACTCTAAATCTCAGTTCAGCTCTTCAAAGCTAGGATACATATGTTAATAACATAAAACTTCCAGTCCAGGCATATAAAGATTTTGTCTTGCCCTGTTCCAGAATATGTTTACTTCATCAAACTGGCATAGTAAAAGCTAAAGACACATTTCACCAGAGCTGCAAAAGGAACCTTTACGTACACACTAAAAATGTCGATTCCAGCTCTGTATCTGTCTCAGTTCTTTCACCTACTTTTTGAGATTCATGCCAAGACTGTCCAATCTATCTCCAGCATTCAGAAGAATAGTTTAGTGGTAAATAAGTATTTTAGAAGTAGAGGGAAAAAAGAGAGAAAGTTGCCTTTGGATAATCAGAAAACACAGTACCATGAGCAGCTGGCCAAAACAGAAATGGCTTATTACTAACTGTTATGTTTTAGTGTGTAAAACAGTCCCTACACAAAACTGTTCATTGGCAGAGGCAGAGTTCCAGTTCCAAATGCTTCTATATATCAACTAAATCCCATGAACTGTAGGAATGTAAATGGAGAAGTTGACATGAATTACTGTCTAACAGGGATATTGAATCCTGAAATGAACTGTACACTCACATTTTTAATGGCAGAAAGCTGAAGCCAGGCATAATAAAAATAATTGAAATGAGGTTTTGAATACATTAATCTAGATGAGAAGCACTTTAAAGAACAAGTGAAGTAGAAAAACAGGCAAAATGTATATGACATTTACTTGTAGATATCATTTGCTTCTGATATTATCAGTTGTCATTAGTAAAATGTGAAAATATAGAATAGAAAACCTTTTAAAATGTGTTTTATTACAACGTAAATTAAGGAAAAAAACATGGAAGTACTGTCTTGTATCAGTGACTGGCAATAACTTCATTCTATCACAGGCTGGGTCATTCCTTAGGGTAATAAGTGGGGGAAAGAAATGAAAGAATCAAATGGCAAAGGGCATACTGGCAAACAACTAGACTTTCTGGAATATAACTACAAGGTAACTACCTACAAGACACTACAAAGAAAATTTAGATCAGTCTGATCTATTCCACAGAAAGGAATACTGAGGACTTTCTTAGTTCAGAAGCTCTGGAATTAGCAGAGATCTTCCTCACCACTGCTGTCTGCAGCCATGAAAATTCTTATGGCCACACAGAAAGCAGAGAACTGATGATAACATTCAAAACAAGAAAGATCATATAGTAAGCCAAGGATCATTACTGACCATTGCCTGCTTGGTTGGATTTCATGCTTGAACTTAAATAACTGCATTTAAAAAAAAATGTCTTTTTAGACTTTCAGACATCCTTTAGATCCACCCCTACTCCTTTTCTATAGCCTGAGTCAGTATTTTATTTTCAAAGCAGTTCAGTTCTTTGCAGGCTCAGTGAAGAAGCTGTTAAGAAGCCATGTTAGAGCAAAAGGATACACTAAATAGTGCTCAGAAGAGGCCATGTATATACATGTTTCTGTTTCCTAAATTTGTCCTGCCCAGAAGACACTATCAAGGGTAAGATTCCCTTCTAAATTCATACATTTAATCTTTCTTTTTGACTCTATGACTAGCTGCTCTTAGTGTCTGATCTTGGAATAGCTGGTAGCTACATTATAAGAAAAACAGAATGCCAATATGTGTATTTCTAAGAGCATTCAGGCCAGACACGTGATTTCTAATTTAAGGCCAGCATGCTCTTAAAATAGAAATCTCCTCAATCTCTGCCAGATCTGAATAAGTGAATTGTTTGGATCACTTGTTTCTAGGGTGACCTGAGCAAGTCAGGTATTTTAAGAATGGCAGGGAGGAAAAAAACCCTGTAAAAATCTCTATAATTCTACAGCACTGTATGTCAAGATTCTAGAGCTTAAAATTGGAGCTTTATTGAATTTATGATAATTTGTAAGGTTTACAAACAAATATCCATCTACACATAATAATATGATCAACAGATGTGTTAGCCTCAGGGTAGAAATATGAGGCAAGATTAGAAATGAGAGCAAAGGTCAGGTCATCTGCTATCACCCTGATAACCTGGGAAAAAAAGCTGAGAACAGTCAGAGAAACAGGCTAGGGACTAAAAACACTGTTCTGAAGCATTAATAAGATGGGAAATAAGTAGGGTAGCTGCTGCTCCTAGAAGTAAATAAAAAGATTCTGTCAATCTCTGTATGTTATAGGAGCAACATCAAAAAAGAAAAATCAATATTTTTAATGTATATTACTAGAACACATTTGTGTATTGTTTTAGAAGTAGTGGTGTTAAGCTAGTATAGCAACAAATCATAAGAAGTGAATTTTCAAGTGATATAATCTCTCCTATTGAATCAACTGGAAAAAGAGTAGATGAAGGATCTAGCACAAGGGGTTTTCATAAAAGGTCTGCAAGCCCAAAAGCTATCTGCTTTTCCCTGCTATAACATCTGTTTTAATAGAAACTTTCCCTACAGACCTGATCTCCATTGTATTCTTGTCTGAACATCCTTGAATATGTACTTTTGAGAATTTTCTTGCAAAGCCATCAGTTTTTCACAATGCATCAATGTGTGTTATAAAGAATATACCCAAAGATTTTTGGTTGACAGGTGTTCAGAAATCCTTTGTTGTTGTTTGTTCAAGGCTTAATGTGATTTGTAGTCTATAACTTTACTCCTGATGTACTTGAGATATATATTTTTTTAATCAAGGAATTTCAGAGAGTGCACACCAAAGTACAGCTCTCAAGCTCAATGTATTACTAGCTGTATCAATACTACCACTATTTGTGTATATTATTGTTTGATATCCCAACCCATTATAAGTTCTGAAGCAATGCTGAACAGAGGAAAAGAAAGTTAAACACTAATCATAAACAACCCAGCTTAATAACCAAGTTTTCCAGCTTATATGTATGCATCTGAACAAAAATTGTAAAGCAGAGAATCATCTAGTATTCTGCAAGAATTACCTTAGTCAATATCTACCCATTTCTATCAATTATCAGTTACATTATGTTGTGGAAAAAGAACATTTTAAGACTCTTCTACTTTTTTAGGCTGTATCTCTTCCCAGCTGAGCTAGACATTACTGTGTACATTGAAGCATTTAGCTGAAATATATGCTGAAGTGTTCTGAATTATTATAGCAAATTTTCACTTTTGAAAAAGAACTGAAACCCAGAAATGTCAGTGGAAACCTTTTGGTACTTCTACTTGGGCAATTACTGCCATAAGCAAAGACAGATATATTTGTTTCTGCCTTAAGCAGCTGCTTGGAAATCTGTTTCTGTTTTTACTCACGTATTTATAGGTCTTTAGCTAAGTCGTTACTCTGAGTTTCCATAGTGATAACTGAAATATGTATTAACACCAAACCTCAAAGCATATTTACTGTTGGCAATGCTTCATAAATTACTTTTTTCAAGAACAGCTTCTCAAAACATATTTGCTCAGTTCAGTTCCCCACTTGATTTGTGATAGATAATTTTGATATAGCTGTATTTATCTAGAAGAGATTTTTTCCCTCTGCAAGATTCAGTGCATAGATATTACTCTTTTTTATCTGTGCTATAAAATGGTCTGAAGAGCTGAAGCTTCTGAATTCAGAATGTTACCTTTGAAATAAAATCAGACTTTTAAATTGGCTTTACTTTCAATTAGACTTTCCTTAATGAATCACCAGTAATAGAACAAAATATTGCAGATAGCTTATCTGTATTCATAATCATTAATTTTTAAACTAGGAACATGTTTCTCTGGTTACCATCAGATTAGAAAAGAATCATCCATTCATAAGATCTTGTTATTTAATCAGAAAAGCTGAACTGCAGCTCATCAGATATATCCTAAACATCACTTTCAGAAAGAAATTCTAGGCTAGAATTTTCCTAGTCATTCTGCTCATGTTTCCCAATACACTTATCTGAATATTATCCTAGTCTGCTCTGGGCTGCCTTTCCACCATGGAAAAGAGACGCAACACTAACTCTGAATTATTTTTTATTACCTCACACCAAAATGAAGGTTTTGGGGACCTTATTCTTTTTTTGAAAGTCAAATATACTGATAGGCAGAGAGAAATGTTGTCAGGAAATATCTGAAGGAACTACTTAAAAAAAAATTCTTCTTTATTTCTGGTAATTTCTTCTATGAAGGCAGCTGAATTTAAGATTATTGGCTGAAAATCTTTCATTGTTTATCCCAAACATACTTGATCTGGATTCTATTCTGTATTAAATAGAACTGTCACACACACAAATGCAAGCTGACAAATAATGACCAAAAAGTCTAGACAGGAACTTGAACCTGAATTAATGAAAGTGCCTATGTGGCCCCTATTTTAACCTGCTCGCAAGCAGAAATGTGCTTTAATCTCTAATTTGCATTCTAGGCCTGCTGCTCACTTAAAGAAGGGAGCACTTACATTTGACAAATTAAATTCTTTATTCAGGCATTTTAGAAATCTGTCTTTAGTATGAAGTAGTCTCTCATTAATTGTAGGCATTTGTTGTGTGCCATAATCCTATCCCCCCACCCCCTTCTTATCCTCTGCAGTCATCACCCATATGTTCACATGGCAACAACTACAAGCACAAAACTTCACTCTAACTGGTATCTAATTGAATCCATATCTCCAGGTTCTAACTGCTGAGCATACTTTTTCATTATCCTTACTTTAAATAATATTTTGTATTAGCTTAGCCTTTCACAGCTCTTAGCAGTTCAGATGTTTGGGCTCTAAACTGTGCTTTTCTCTCCAGTGTTGTGTAATAGTGCAGTGTTGTGTAATAGTGCAACCCTCCTGTGCAAGGAGGGTGCCCTCTGTAGGTATGTCTCATATCTTATGCAGCTCTAGGCTTCAGTAAACCCAACTAGGACTAAGTGAGAAAATGTATGGCTCCCTCTCTTGTTCCATGTTATCATACTAGCTTTCAGGCCCTGAAGCTGAGAGGCTTTGGCTCCAGTTCTGCATTTTAAGCTCAGGCCATTACTTTCAATCTTTGCTCTTTGTCTCTCCTATGCCGTTGGTATGCCTTTGCCTGGCTATGTACCTTACTGAAATTTATCCTCATCTAGTTCAAATAGGATGAAAACAAGTTCCAGACTCTCCAAAGTGCTTTCACAATTTAGACATAGCCAGAAGAAGCTGAGCAAATATGTTCCTAATATTTTCTTGTGTCTGTGTGAGGTAGGGGCTCCTACATCCCACTCCTAGGTCAGTATGAGGCAGGAGTATGGGGTAGCTGCAGCATGCCAAAGATTACAGGACCTGCCCCTGGCCCTGCTGAGCTGGTCATGTCCTGTGCCTGGTGTGTGCCTGGGTGTTATTGACCTGTCTCAGGAATGCTAAAGCAAGCACACTGCACCCTCACAGTCACCTCATGTGTGTGCTGAAGCAGAAAGTTAAATGTTTGTAGTCTAACAAGTATTAGCACTATCTCAGTGCTTTTCAACCATAATTGTTCAGGGTGGCACAATTACTGAATGAAGCATGTTGCATAAGATTGCATTTAATCATGGTTTACTTCAGTCTAACCTACTCTGTGACCCTGTGGAGATTAATTCTTAGTACTGAAAATACAGACTTGAATGTGTTCACACATAAGCCATTGCTAAGGGGCAATATGTTCCTGCACATTAGCTATTCTCTGGCAGCTGCCTGCTTGTAAACTTTTGCTTTCATTGAAAATACAAGGTGGCTTGTTATTTTCTCATTAAGGAGTAAGCTACTTCAGCTTATTTTCTGATTGACACAGGATTGTACATTTATTGCTACCAGCCTGCAGTAGCATGTTAGCTAGTAACTTCCTACTGTGTCTTCAGTCTTCACAAATATTTTGATCCTCAAAACACCTGCTTTGCTATAATCTAATAATATAGGGAACTCTTTCTTGAAAGAAAATGTGAACTATCTCTTTTTTGGGTTTTTTTTCTTCTTCTTAAAAATAAAGCTCTCCAGAGTTATTTCTCTGTGCTCCTTCAGAAGTAGCAGGCGAAAGATCTACAGGCATCAGGGAAGAGCTCTCTTTATGGTTTGAAGCAGACAGGCTATTAGTATACTAGAAAATGTGCACAAAATCAAGAGTGTACTGTATCTGGCTGGGATGGAGTTAGCTCTCTTCATATCAGCCAATATAGTGCTGTGGCTTGGATCTATGGCTAAAACAGTGTTGTTAACTCATCAGTGTTTTAGCTTTTGCCAAGCAATCCTTGCACAGTGTCAACGTTTTCTCTGGTTCTCATTCTGCCACACCAGTAAGGAGGCCGGGGGTGGTCAAGAGAAGGAGAGGGACACAGACTGGCCAGCCAAACCAAACTGACCAAAGGGATATTCCACACCATATGGCATCATGCACAGCGATAAAAAATAGTGGTTTGGTCTTTCCAAACTAGCCATTTCTTAAAAACAGGTTTGTTATTGATCTGTTTGTGCAAGGTGATGAGTGATTGCTTTTGCATCACTTGTTTTAGGTTTAATGTGTTGGTGGGCAGTTTGGTTTTGGTTGTTTTTTGTTTGATTGGTTGGCTGGTTGGTTTTTGTCTGTTGCTTTTTGTTTATTGTCTTGTTTTTTGGGAGGGGTTTTTCCCTCTTCACTTCTTAGAGTTTATCTGAACCCACAAGTTTTCCCACTTTTGCACTTCTGGTTTTCTACCCCAAGTGACCGGAATGGTGTGAGGAAGTGTCTGGGAGGCTGCTTCATTGCTGGCTGGGGTCAACCCACCACAAAGGAACAGTTGCAATTGTTTTTTAAGCTACCAGAAGCCCTGTTAGTTTTTTTCCTATATATGGGCTCAATAGTAAGAAGGTAACATCACAATATGGAAAGTTCATCACTACCTGTCCTGTCTACTAAGAATGGACAGTCTACAAAGAGAATATGTAATAATTGTTCCTATTCCCCACAATATTTTTGCCTTATTTAAATTATTTTTTCCAAAACTTTCATGTCACTAGATAGAGGAACAACCCAATCTTAGTCCTTGTTTCACACTGCCTTCTTAGTCTGCAGGTTCAGTAGTCAGGTTACTTAGTCTAAGTCAGGTCATGAATATGTAAGTTCTCCAATGATTCTAAAGTATGTCTCTGCAAATGAAATAAAATAAAAGATTTCTGCTGAATATATTTTAGTTCAAACAGAGACATTTTGGCCAAAATGCTTTGCTGAAGTAAAAAAGAGAAGATAGGCTCAAATTAAAGGACATAGACTAAACTAGACTAGACTAGACTAGAATAGAATAGAATAGTTCCAAGATGAAAAAACACCTGCAACAGTCATCTAGTCCAACTACCTGACCACTTCAGGGATGACCAAAATTGAAGCATGTTGTTAAAAGCATTGTATAAATGGCTCTTATACACTGACAGGTTTGGGCAACCCATCACCTCTTTAAGAAGCCTGTTCCACTGTTTGACCACTCTCTTGGCAAAAAAAAGTGCTTCCTAAGGTCTTCTCTGAACCTCTTCTGACAAAGCTTTGAGCCATTCCCACATGTCCTATCACTGGATCCCAGGAAAAAATTACCTTCCTCTCCACTTCCCCTCAAGAAGCTGTAGAGAGCAATGAGGTCACACATCAGTCTCTTTTTTCATAAACTAGACAAGCCCAAAGTCCTTAGCTGCTCCTCACAGGACATTCCGTTCAGCCCTTTCACCAGCTTTGTTGCCCTCCTCTGGGTGTATTCACATCCTTTTTGAATTGTGGGGTGCTGCACACAGTATTCCATGTGAGGCTGCATCCATGCTCAATACAGAGTGATAAACATCTCTTCTGAGTGGCTGGTTATGCTGTGCCTGATGGATCCCATGGTGTAGTTTGTCTTTTTGGCTTCCACAGCACATCCTGCTGACTCCTACTCAGCATGCTGCTGATCAGCACCCCTAGATCCTTTTCTGAAAGGCTGCTTTCATAGAATCAAAGAATCATAGAATAGTTAGGGTTGGAAAGGACCTTTATTCCAGCCACTCTTCTCCCCATTTATACTTGTGTCCAGCATTATTCTAGTGCAAAATCCAAATTTGGTTCTGGTGTAAGCATCAATGTTGAAGCCAGCTGTTGGTGTTCTGGGCTCAACTGTTTCATCCAGTGTCTCTCCTTTCTTCCATACTGGGAGGACTGATGAAAATGCTACCTACTTCAATCTTTTAGCATTCTTCCCAGAGCTCTGGAATCTCTTGTCTGACCTTGGGCTTCTTGTTGCAACATCTTTGGTACACATGGAAAGAGCAGGAATGTGTAATAATTCAAAGGCTCTACTAATCTTGTCAGTTTTCTGGTGACATTGTTACTCAGTTATGTTTTATAACAAGTTTGTTGTGCATTGACATCCAAAATTATTTTCCTTTGGATGTGTAGTCTAAATTCAGTACAAGCTTCAGCAGGTAAATGATCCAGTTTCAATTTCAAAAAGCAGTTATAATTGATAAAAAAAAAATACCTGCATTTAAGCAGATTTATCAGGACTATAAATCTATGTGTTTTTTCACTTACAGTTCCATTATAATATCCAAACACATGTGCATGTGTCTGTGTGTGTGTGATAAGGTGGGGAGTTACCCCTGAACAATAAGGCAATAAGGCATTTTCACAAGTAGTGTTTATCTGGGTATCATTTATTTAAGAAAAGTTTATTAAATTTATTTAAGTTCATTTATGTAAATACAAAAGAAGTAGCAAGGCAATTTCCATATACAAGTCAGAACAAAGATGCTTTAGAGATATAAACTGTTGTTCCCATGTGCCTGCCTCATGTTTGCATAAAATTTTATATTACTATCTTTTAAAATTGTTCAGGGAATCAGTAATAGCCATTATGTATTATTAAAATAACATTCACTAAACCATGACTAGAGGCATAATCTCCATTACTTTTTTAGGATCAAGCTGAAAATATATATGTGTCAAATTGATGAGAGAAGTCCCAGCAGCAATTTCTTCTCATGATATTTCAATACAGTAACTTGGGATGATGGGGAGTGTTATAATTAGTGGCAGTTATCCTGGACATTCTCTGATAAGAAATGATGGGTTTGCCATTTACAAACATCAATTTTACGAGCTCAAAATGAGATGGAGTCATAACAGGCCAACAGACCAAGAAGTGATACAAGCTATAATTTTGTGATAGCATATCTTCTGCTGGCAAAGGAAAAATAGTTACCAGAGGAGCTGAATAACTGTGGGATTTGCTAGGAAGTGGCAAAAACACTGCAACAATTGTCAGTGAACAGAAGTAATGACAAAGGCTTTTAGAGATTTTTCAACAGTAAGTTTTCAGATTTTTTGTATTTACTATAAAGTAGCAGGTTTTCTGTTTCCACATTTTCCACTGTAACTGATGAAAAGGTAATTTTTTCTGACTAGAAAGAAAAAAAGATAATGCAATGTCTTATCCCACATCCAACATGCTTCATGAGAAGAAAACATAAAAGAAATATTCAGAAATATTATTTACCATCAGTACATATTACAAGCAATAGAGGGTGATGGATACAAGTGCGATTTTTTGCTTGATGTTTGCAACCTAAATGTTATGAAATGCAGTATTTCTGTTTCAGCTAGTTTCAACATCAAAAATGTCTTTCTCCAAGGTCAATCCATTTTGAATCTGCCATCAGAGTTGTTATGAAGATGAATGCTTTTTCCTTACCAAAAAAAAATTCACAAAGATATAAATAACACCACAAAAAGGTGAGCCCGAAAAGGGACCGATCTTCTCAGTATGTGCTCTTTTCAGCACTGTTGCTCTGCTGCCTTTCGAGTGCTGTTTGTAAATTGAAATTCAAAGGCTTCTAGAAAAGTGTTAAAGCCATCCTGGTTGCTTTAAATGAGTTATTTATGCCCAGATTCCTGAGGAAAGGTAATACAATTTCTGAACACACAGGTTTGCTGTATTCCTTCATTTTTTTGTAATAAATTCAGTGATGATGAAAATATTAGAGAATTGAAAAGTTAAAGTCGACGTGCCTCAGGTGGATTTAAAAGTAGGTTTTCTAAACATACTTCTATTTTCAGTTGGAATCCTTGCCTTACTCTTACAATAATTTTTTTCATATCTGTATTTTGAAATCAAAACATCACATATCTTAAATACTCTCACAGAGACTATGTGCTTTAGGCACACTATATATTTTAGGCAAGTGATCTACCTTTTTTCTTTGTACAGCACAATGTTATAAACACAATTTAAAAAAAAATCATAAAATAAAATACCGTAATGTAACATAATGTAACATAACATAAAATAAAAAATAAAATAAACTCTGCCACTTAAAAATAGCTCTTTTCTGCAAGCATGAGATCATTTATGTATTTTGCAGTCAAGACAGTTGGAGCTGGGAATTATCCAGCTTTTTTTTGAGCACTAAAAATTTGGCACTAAAAGAGAAGTTATCAAGACATATCAGGAAAATTGTGTTTTATATTCTGATAATCTGCTAAATTACATCCTAGCATAATGTGGTGGGTTGACCTTGGCTTGACACCAGGTGCCTGCCAAAGCTGCTCTGTCACTCCTCTCCTCAGCTGCTCAGGAGGAGAAAAAATGCAAGGAAAGGCTCGTGTTGTTAAGATGAGGACAGGGAGAAATCATTCAACAATTACTGCCACTGGCAAAACAGACTTGATTTGGGGAAATTAGTTCATTAACAATCAAATCAGAGTAGTGTAATGAGAAATAAAACTTTTCTAAGATAAAAACATTTATTTTAAAAAAACAGCTAAGATGAAAACAAGTCAGACAGCAACTTCTTGTAAGTTGATGTTTTTTACCAAATTTTGAAATACTTGATTTTTTTTTTTGGTTTCTTTTAAATAATTCTTGCTTTTTTTTTAAGAAAACAAATGAAAAAAATATGTGACTGATTACAAAAAATAAGAGAGAAATTACTTCTCTTGTTTAGCAGGACTATCTTCTGTGACCACAACCACTAGCAGGGATCACTGAATAATAATGTACAGAAAAACCTTTATTGTGGTGATCTTCACTGCTTACTATAATAAATGCCAAATAAAATTTTCTTCTATTCTACACAATGTAACAATGAAACAACCTGAACATTATTACCTAAAAAAATGAATGTAGTGGCTTAACCTTGACAAACAGCGAAACACCCACATAGCTGCTTAATTTATTAAGAAGCAAAGTGAACATTCTTCAGAGGTCTGACAGCATAATGTAACTGCACTGATTGGATAGGAAGAATTGCCATGCACTGTGCCCTGCAGCTGAGAAAATTCCCACTTTGACTGAAATCTTTCAGATCCATTTTTCTTCTAAGATGTATTACATTGTCCTGTCTTCTAATATTTGGATTACCTGCCTGCCCGCCTTAACAGCTGAAACTGCAGTGCCACCTTCTATGAGGTACAGTTTTACATTGATATGACAAACATATTTCTATGTTACTTCAAATAAATACAACTTCTATTTCTAATAATCTTACTTGCTTACTTTACTTACTCAACTTATTTCATCATGGTGAGGTTTTCTTTGTTTCAGTCAAATATTCTTTATCATTACCAGCCTTTCAAAGTTGGACTTCAGTTTGTGTCATTTTCCTCATGATAATGCACCCTTTTGTAAATATCTGCAGTATAACTGGATTATGCAAGGAGACTAATGACAAAATATGCAGATAAGACATGACAGGATTTATGGGCATGAAAGTATTTAGTACAGAAGAGTTGAACACAGAAAGTTCTCTTAAAAGTGACAACTGCCACATCTAGGTTGCCCTTTGGTAGTGACATATATCCTTTTCCTGTCTTCCTTGCATGGAAAAAATGTGACCTGCCTACATAAGCATATCCTGTGTTAAAGTGTCATGATAAGTCAGTGCATTTAGATTTGTTTCAATAATATATGTGTTTTTTCCTATGCTGTAGCATTCACCTCATCTAACTTTTCTTAGACTTAGCTGCTCAGGTTATAGATATTTCACCACTGAAGGTTTCCTGTGAAGCTGGATTTATTAGACCAGATATGGCTGTCTACATCAAAGAAATTATTTAGCCCTTTTCTACAGTCAGAAGAGACAAACAAAAACTTCAGAGGTTTGTTCATTCCATCGTTACTTCCTAGGGAAAGCAGGTGAGATTTTTCCCATCCTTAATTTTAGTGTTACTCTAAAACTAGCCTGAGTAGAACATCTAAGTCAGGACAATTGAGTCTTGCCTTGGGGTATATCAGGGCAGGGATTTTGGTGCTTCTTTAAATTTTAATTGAATCATAAAAACAGGTCCAGAGGGGGTGGTCTAGAGCCTTTTGCAGCTAGCTCTACAACTAACATTTCATCCTATATATACATATATATATATATTTGTGTATATATACATATATATATATATGTGTGTGTGTCATCGTAGAGGAAATTTGCTTTCAACCAGTGTAAGGATTTTGAATCAGAGGATGGAATTCCCTTGAAGCAGTTTTTTACACAAAAGTAGAACACAGCTGAGTACCTGATATTTTTGCCCTTTCAGATCTATTCTGCAACATATTTCTCTTATATTCTGAAATGCTGTCATAGGTGAAAATAAGTAATTCAGAGTCATGCTGAAGGTATACTTCTGAGCATACTAGTTAGCTTAAAAATTAATGTGAGTATACAATATGAAAACCACAAATCCAGGAAAGAAAGATCTTGATTCTCCTGGGACTTGATTCTCCATTAAGTATGCAAACCCTGCAGCAGTGCTAAGACTGTGAGCATTTGACTTGACATTGTTACTATGAACTGAGGAAGACTAAAAGGGAAAGGGTAGTTTCATGTAGCCCCGTAAAAGTGGTATTACTTTTGCTAATAAAAGGCTACAGGCATTTTACTGGCTCTGCAAGACCTCCAGACTGGGTCTTGTCAGGCTGGCTTATCCTGGGCTTATTTGGGGCTTGCCCAGATCTTGCTTGTTTTCTCTGCAATGTCAGCTGTCTAATGACACAGTAGTTGTCACCCAACTATTTTTAGTCTTGCTTAGCTCTTTGTAATCGTAACATGCAATGCCTATTGTCACAATAATTTTGACATATTTCTGAAAGTAATAAATGGAGATAACATGTAGTTACTCTATATACAAGGAACTGTCCATGACTCTGGATAAACAATTTGGCATATAGGAGTACAAGTGTGCTATGCTAGCAAAGACATTGAACTTGTGAATGCAGGCACATGGGATATAATGACATCACCAGTGGTCAGTTAGTGATCATTAAACTAATGCATCCTTGGGAGCTAAGTAAAACCAGCTTTAGGGGTGACAAAGAAAAGAACAAGTACATTACACTATATGATATGGACACATATACAATAAATTTGGGTATAATGTGGAGTTGGAGAGCAATGAAGAAAAAAACAAGGTATAAACTGTGACAGAGCATCTATTAAAAATAGCCACGACTGGATGCCATTGTGAAGAGTAATTAACTGTCAACATCATACTCCTCTCAGCAAAAAAGAGGAAGAAGTCCTTCAATTCTAAAATCATACTTCTCCATCTGAAGGACTTGGCACACTGATGGCTTTCTGTAACACTCTCATCCAGACCAAAGCCATCACCCTTATGACTCAGAGAAAGGGTGAGAAGATCACAAAAAGGTTGATATATGTTGTATAATATTTGTAGACTTTTCTGTATTCAATAGATAATTTAGACTATGATTTCTAGTGTCATTGTCACTGAACTAATAACTGTTTCTTATACATTTATTATATACTAATGTATTTCAATTAGACTAAAATTGAAATTTCTCTTTCACATGTAAAGTGTGTTTCTTTAGGCCACATAACCTGCACAAGATGTCACTGCAGCACCATCACATTATTTCTCTCAAAAATGGTGGTAGATGATGGCGGTTTGCTCTGGGTCAGTCTTGTTGTTGAAATTGAAGTGGGTTTCATAGACTCAGTATTTTATAGTGGACTGGATCACTGTGACCAAGCATATCAACATAAATAATCTGTTAATTTTATTTCCTTAGCTAGATTCTTTCACCACCAGTTGATTCCGTGAGAAACGTATTTTGGATTTTAGAGAAGACATAAGGCCTTAGTAAATAGCCAGATTAACATGTTTTTTCAAAGGTTTTTGGCACTTAAAAAAATGAATAATTATGTGTATAAGCAGAGAATTAAATAATAGTAAAGATGTGTCATTTTCACAGTAGCCTGCTTCACTGTTGTCATTACTAGACTACAATGTCCTACTCTGAAATAGTAGTTTACATGTAAGTAATTTGTTAGACATTTTGAATGATAATCAGTATTTTGGTCTGTCTGGTAATTTTTTATTTTTTTTCCCATATCATACTTTGTTTCCTTTTTGCAAGTTACTTTCTAGTAATTTCTACTATGCTGCTCTTCTTTTTTGTGTGTATTTAAGGATAGTGTTTTGTAATAATCTAATTTAGTGGTAAATGTTTGGCTTGGAAACAATACCATTGCTCCCTAGAACATTGAGTAACCAGAGAACATTTCAGGGAAAATGTTATTCATTACAAGTTCAATTTAAGGGAAAATAAGAATTATTTGCAATGGATAATGACAGAGAAAGGAAAATTACAAAAAAAAGAGCTTGATTTTTTTCTGTGAAATTGAACTGAAGCATTTAAACAGAAATACGCCAGGAAAACATGGCATGTTATCAAATAAAATAAAGGTATGGAAAGTGCTCTTGTTTGCTTTGTTTTGTTTTGATTTAATTTTATTTGATTTATTTTGTTTAGTTTTTGTAAGAGCCTGCCATGGTTGTGCCACAGGTTTGGAGGTCTGAAACTGGTGCTGATAACCAAAAATGTGCCAGTAAAGGTGTTATACATAGTATATGCTAAAAGTTGAATAAAGACATGAACTTCTGGATGAAAGGAACAGTCTTTCCTTAGCTGGAAAAGAAATATATTAGCATGATTATAGTTTTGGGAGGTTGAATAATAAAGAGCCTTTTCTTCTCCTCCAGGGGCAGGCTACTCCCTTCTACAGAGCCACTAGGACAGTTACCTTCACATAGCCAAGTAACCTTTTGGAGATTTAGAAGCCCACCAGACAGATGTAAACTGACAGATAGAATGGAGTTACCTTTTTGCAGAGATATGAGTTCAGTAACTGTTGTCAGGACTAGGAATCTCAGAATGCCACGTCAAAATCAGATCCTCGGGCAATGGGGTGAACCAGCTGGTAGGAACAGTCTAATTAGTTCATGCTTTCAGGGAGAACCTCACCAGAGAACAAAGGTCTGTTCTTTTCCTTTAGTCTGATCTCAGTTGGTCTGTGATTTCCCTTTATTACTTTTCCCTCAAAGTCTAACATGCTTCACAAGTATGTTTTGTGGGCTGAGTGCATGCTAGCTCATTAGCCTTGGATCAACAACTCTTTCCCATCCCATGTTTGACTTTCCAGTCCCCATGATATCCACAGGAAAATATTTGGTGAATTCTTCCAGAATAACACTGTGCTTTGAGAATAAAGTCTTCAAAAAAAAAGAGCTTTTAACTGGATTCAGCACAGGATGCATTTAGGGCACAATACATGTCCTTGAAAAATAATCATTTACAGTTACCTTGTAGTCAATAAAGAGCACAATTTAAAATATGTGAAGTGAGATCTGTTATCCTAACATAGATATTTATACCATATCAGGTGAACCAAACTTTAGCAGCACTCGACTGCCTGCTCCAGATTCAAATACCCAGAAGAATGTCATCTTTTTTGTCTGCAAAGACTTATCTGTAGAGGAAACCAAGTTGATAAACCCAAATGGTGTTAAAAAGTCAGATGTCTTGATTTAGGCAAAAGAACCTCACTGGACTAGCTTTCAGAAGGAGGTAGACTACCCTTTGAGGCCAAATAAAATGTGATTCCTCCTTACTGACATGCAACAAAGTAATCCAAGGTACAAAATCATTAAACCTGGTACTGACTGGAAGACAGAACTTCAACTAGGTAGTAGCTCATACTGTGAAGGTATATGCATAACTAAAAGAGGTCTGGCTTAGCTGTCTCAGATATATTTTCTGGTAAATCACAGTGACAAAAGTTACTTACTGCCAAATCTTTTTTGAGGTGTAGATTTAGTTTAAGTACTTGCAGCCATGCATGCATATTATGGTACTGTATTATTGTAGGTGTTTCCACCTTCTGGTCAGTGTGCCAGATTTCATCTGCTTCTGTAAGTTCCACTAGTATATCCTTATTTCTTTCTGTTGTACTATTACTTTATTATGTGATACTGATTTCTACTGTTTATTTCAAACACATGGTAAATAGCTACCATCTAAAATTTCATGTACTGCATGGAGTACTAAGGTAATTATTACTGCCAGAAGCGTTTAAAATTGTGTATTTCTCTCAGTGTTTCAAACATATTCTGATATAGTTTTAGCTCAAAGAATCAATCAGTCTATCTCATAATTTCACTATATTCTAGTACATTTAGAGCTTCACCCTTCACTGAAGATCATGATCTAACCAGAGCAAAAGAGTTATGAAAAATCAAGAAATCACAGTAATGACAATAATGATCAAAATTCTTCCAAATGAGAAGCAGGGAAGACCATCAAGGGTACAATACAATATGCTGGCCATGCTTTCACATAAAACAAATTCACAGAACACAGAGCTGGTGTGTCACCGACTTTGGTACTCTTGGCCTAGTGAATGTCTTGCCTGTAACAGTTAAAGGTCTGCTGTCATCTCTTTCTTACTTTTTGCTTTCAGTTGATGATCTTGAAGACTTGTCTAAGTAACTTGGTCCAGTTGGTATGCTCCTCATTTACCTTCATAGGAGGTTAACTCATATGAGAGGTGATAGAACTGGGCACTCTCCAAATTCAGTATCCCCTTCTCACCTTGTTGTGCAGGGCAGTTCAGGTCCCACACAAATCCAAGAATTATTATCCTGACTTTGCTTTATACACTGGACTGAAGTTTTCATCTTGACTTCAGATCGCTGCTAAGATGAAACGTCATGTCATACCTACACCTAACTGGGTTACGCAAAGAAAACTTTTTCTGTAAAGGACTGAACATATGCTTCCTACCTTTTTCTCCCTACAGCCTCACATGTGGATCTCAAATGAGCTCTCTAGTCCATAGGAGCAGCATGTAGAAGTCATGTAAAACAAGCTGCAATAAAGGATGAAAGAAGAATATACAAGAGCAGGACTTACAAGCAGGAGAGTTGAACAGAGATGCATAATAGGGTAAAAAAAAAAAGATGAGATAACCTATTTCAGTAAGCCTTTGGCAAGGGCAAAGAGCTAAAGACAGAGCTGCTTCCCCAGACCACCATTAAAGAGGCTGAGAGTTTTCCAGCATTTCTTGTATCCTAGTCGTTATCTGCTACTGACAAAAGTGGCAGGGTAGGGCTAATTAAGTCAGCAAGACTGCATTAATCTTGTTTAATAATTAATTAATTGCTGTTTGAACAATCTGTGCCAGGAAGCTGAGTCACCACTCAAGGTGCAAGAAATAAAGACAATTAAATAAAAGACATTTCTTCCATGCACATGATGGTACTTCCATGTGTATCACAAGCACTATTTTAAATATTAGAACACAATGGTGGTAAGGAGCAGTAGAGGCCCTTATTTCAAAATAACATACAGGAATTCCAGGTCATTATCAATATTTATGATCAAATTCCCCATAGGCTTTATTATCTTACCAGAGGATTGATCACTGGATACAAATCCCCCAATATTTTAATGCTATTGAGTACACAAAAATAGAGTTATCTATCAATAGAGTTTTGCATGATCCCATTTATTTCTGAGTTGTAGAAGAATTCAGATTCTGGAAGTGGATAGTAGAGAATACCATTATGTTTCAAGAACACTAGTATCTATAATGTAAAGGTCCAAGTTCTAATTAAATTTTACTGTATTTAAATACAAAATGTCTTAAATCCACTGCATGGAATAGCAATTGTGATTCCAGCAAGGTACAAAATCAACAATAAATCAAAAATTTTGGACAACATCTTATCTTTATCAGAGGTACCAACATGGGCCACTCCTTTAAATGCCAAAAAGTCATACTTAAATATTTTAGTTTTGAGATCATTTTTAATTTTGTTTGAATAAGTTTTTTTCCATGTATTCAGCAATATGGTAAATGCAGCTATTGATGCACTTCTATGGAGAGATCATAAAATTAAATAATCTGCTTACCATGTACAGGAAGATTAAAGCTATGAGAGAATTCAGAGTAGAGGGATTTACAGATTGAGAGAGACTTTCTGTTCTTCCTCCAAATGGTTTTATTTTGGTGGTTTTGCTTCTGCTTTTATTTTTCTGGGGAAAAAAAGAATGTAAATCATAAAGACCAGTCCTGATCTGAAATTCATTTTGAAAGCCTAAATAACAAAGAAGCACACCCAGAATGGAATAGTTAGTTACTGTGATGTGGAAACACTGTTCTCCGTCTTATTTCCTATCCTTCAAAGTCTGTGTGTAGACCTTCAAGCTGCAGTCCTGAGTGAACAGAATTTTCTGTAGTTTCCTATTTATTTTTGTCTCTAAGAGTTCAACATAACTTGAAATTTGATGGGATTGTAATGCTACTACTAAAGAATAGATTCTCCTATTTCAAAATGAGTATGTGAACTAAAAAAAAGTCCTTACTGTGCTTTGTAAATTACTATTTTTAAAGTAAGGGAAAAAAATACGCAAACACATGGAACATGGAAGTTAATTCCTTTGCTGTTCTCTGCTAAGATTAATTTTTACAGAATCCTGTGTTTAAAAAAATGTCTCATTTACTACTCTGAAGCCTAACTGTAGAGTCTGTTAGGGATCTTGGTTCTTAATTGTTTATTAAGTTCCATTTTTATTAATAATCTACAGGATCTGAAAACCAGTGATAAATTATTAAATCCAGCCCCAAATTGTCCCATTTTCATGGTATGAATTCTTCATGTGGATGAAAGGAGCAAAAAGGATGTTCTTGCAGGAGATGAAGCCCAAAGGTTTGCATTTTGAATACATGAAAGGGAAAATACCTAGCAGTTTGATGGTGTATTAGTATATAACAATAAGTCTCAGTTCCTCCATAACATGGGAGCCACTCTTTCCTCACTGGTGGGTACATGCTTTGAAATCAGACCCACACTGCCCAGGGTAGTACAGAGTACAGAAAGAACAAACCACAGAAAATATAAGGTCAATAAACATCTGACAGGTGACCCCATTCTGCTTTTTAACATTGGTTGCCCAGGGGAAGTTCCTCAAATGACAGCATCTTCTTCAGTCTTTCCCTCTCACGCTTTCTCTGCAGCACGAACAGCACAGGCTTTATTCTTAGAAGTAATGAATGAACCTGAAGCATGGTATGCCAAGCCATGCAATATTAATTAGGTCGAAGATCCGGGTGGCTACAGGGTAACTGTTACACTGACATTTTTAAGCAGACTGTCTGCAGCACAGAAGCCCTGCCGTGCCATCCCAAAGATCAGCATTATGGGACATGTTCATCAAACCACTGAGCATAATCGTATTTCCTTTTATAACTGTCATGGATCCTTTCCTACATGCTCACTCCCCTCTTTTTCTTCTGTGTTATGTTTATTATTGTTATTTTGCAAAGGTTTCTGACATACTGCTGTTTTATTTCTTTGTCCAACAGCCCCCTCTAATGTTCTCTCTTTTTCTCCCTCTGTTCCCTGATGGAGAAAAAAAGCCTTCAAGTTATACTAACAATCTGATGAAAGGGGTTTCTTTGGCCATTCTTCTGTGTTGTGAATACCTGACAATTCTATCTAGAGACTCTATATTCATCCAATGAATAAGCTTCATCAGCAGTGCCGAACAATTGCAATGTGATTAAAGTGACCACGGATATTACTGAAACTTGCTGCCTTGAACAGACTTGGATTCCCAGTATTTCAAAGATTTATATGTGATTTGATGGTAGAGACTGATTTTCTGCTAATTTATTCATTTGTCTTGTTGCAGTATCAGCTGTCTCTGAGTACATAAATATGTAAGCTGACTAAATGTTGCTTGAACAGATTCGTTCATGGATAAGTAGATTTTCTGACCCCTACTTGAGAAGCCTGTGAATAACAAAGTGTTAGATAAAAGAAAAACAAAATAAAACAAAAGTTTAAAAAAAAAAACAAACACACCAGCACAAACATACAAATTACTGGGATCATGTAATAAAGGTGGACAAACTGCAGAATAACAGAGATAAGGAAATAAAACAGGACATAGAAGTGTGGCAAAATGGATTTAGGAAGAATTGTGAAAGAGGAAGACAGTCAAAACAGTTGGTATGAGAAGCAAAGGCCTAGGGAATGAATGATCAGTTAGATCAATAGATTTTAAAAGCAAGGAGGTTACTGCAATCACCTAGGTCAGTCTCCTGCACAGTGTACATGCTAGATCTTAAGGAGGTGGATTTTTTCTCCCAAGATACAGAGATCCCAAATACTGTGTTTTTTCTCAAGCAAACACTGCTATTCAAAAACTTGTGTTTGTGCATACTCAGTGTAATGATATCCGATCTCCTATTTCAGGGTGAGAAGGGTTTTCATCCCCAAGAGTGTCACAAAATCCAGCTAACATTTGGCTGTTCAGTCTGAAGGCTGTTTCAAGGACCACTCAACATGAGCAAATCCTTACAGCAGACTAATGGTCACAGTTCAAAACAATCACAGCACTTAGCAGTTAATTAGCATTCTTGTTAAAAAACCTTGGTACACATCTCTAAAGTCTATTGGGCCTCAAGAGCCAAGTTTTATACCAAGATTTAACTAAATTTCAATTAAGATTTAATCTTTTTTGCATATGCTTTTCAAATGTGTTATCAGGAAAAAAATAGTCTTAGTGTTTCTGAAGTTTTAAATACTCTTAAAAAAATGTAAAAAGCAAATTATCCTTATCAGAAGTCAGTGTTTATGAATTATGGCCAAAACTTCTTATGGTTTAGTTGGGGGGGCGGGGTTGGCTACTTTTAGGAACCTCAGTTTGAAATGTTGGAGATATTTTAAATACTAAAGAAGCCTAATGACTAGTGCATTTTAATAAAATAACTTGCTTCAACTGTGGAAAAGAAGAGCTTGTTATTAAATCAGAAGCTCCACAAGTTCCTCAATTTGCCAGTCAAAGCAACTACTTACTTTTACAAACTCCCATCATCATACATGCTGACATTTTCATTCATATCAGTGTTGTCAGATCTTGTAATGTTAACATGACATTTTAACCATAACCTGAACAAAAATCCATGTGAGTGTTCAGACAGCTACATGAGACTTTGAAAGGAAATTTCTGGCCACTGCACATTTATAAACCTAAGTGCCTCTCAAAGATAAGCATTCTCCATAAAAGCCTTGAAAATCAGAGAAATTGGGTGTTTAGAGAGTGTGATGTTTAAGAAGTTCCTGATGGTGGACACAACAGGTGTTTGATATTTAATAGCATTCTGACTTCTGGAGTATGCTGATGGAACATGAAGTCTTCCGTGAGCAACTTGCTGGTCCTTCCTGTGCTTTGAAACAGCAGAAAAAGGAAAGGGGACCACTTTCAAAGACACATCACAGAACAGTGAAATTCAGCCCATGGTTTTGTGAAAAGGAATCTGACTGCAGTGATGGGTGCATCTGGTGATTTTTGCTCTGTTTGCCTGTGGGCAGCTTTGTTTTGAGTCACTGTGCAGTGCTGGCAGGGCAAGTAGGCAGCTGCCTGCACCCAGGATGAGCCTTAGCAATAATTTGGATTGCCTCTTCCATCCCTCTGAGCACCAAGCAAGTATACCCCAGCGTGAGAGTTTATATTGACTAAAAGCTTAAATTTAGAGCTCAGTTCAAAGCCATAGAAAAGATACAGATAATTGTAGCCATATAGAGAGAGGTGAGTATAAATCTATGGGGGAAAAAAAAAAAGAGATAAATATTGCTAGCTGTATTTTAACAGTGAATAGAAAAAAAAGTATCCTCTGTGTTACACAGGGTTTCCCAGCCAATATTTCTGTGTCAGACAGGTCTCAGTTTCACCCATGGACAATCACACTTCTCAGTTCCTCTTTGCATCTTCAGGTTTCTCACCGGCTTAGCTGCAAGCTGCAAATGGAACTTCATCTCACACATTTTAATTACACAGGAAGACAGTTCTTTCAGTGCCTCGCATTGCATCTGTCAGGTGGTGCGGTAAAAGACTGATTCCCCTTTCACCATGATCAGGGCAGGAGATCCAGGGGTAGCGGAGACCCCCAGTGCCACCTGTGTGCATTCTATGTGACTAGCTGTATATACTTTTATATATGTGTGTGTGTGTATCTATATGAACCATGTGTGTGTGTGCTTGTGCCTGTTGGTGGTACATGCTCAGCCTTGATGCCAACTGAATCAGGGAGCATGGGACTGCAGCAGCCCCTCCTCTGCAGGGCTACTGGCCTCAGCAGCTCCAACAGTATTTTGTAGTTTGCATCCTCAAAGCTTTAACAGAGGAACCATGAAACTGTTATTTTAAGGAGTGTGCCTTTGAAAATCCACCAGCTTTCTCTCCTCTGCAGATTTTTTTTGTTTGTATTCTCTTTCACATTTTCTCAACCCTTTCAGTATGCACTGTACTACTAATCTTAGCTGTATGAGTGAAATAAAAATGTCTGCCTTTGCACTTATTTTGTAGAGATAGATATTTTCTTTTCTCTCATGCTGGGGTGGAAAAAAAAAAACCACAACATTGTACTTCAGTGTGCAGAAATGAGACATGCAGAATGAGATGCAAGATACCTGAGCAAGTTAATAGATAAAACTATTTGTTTCTTTATTTGGTTCTTAATCTATTAGACAGTAATAATCCTGCAGTAAGGAAGTTATCTGTGTTGGAGTTCAACAAGAACCAGAGTTTTCTTTTTTTCTTTTTTTCTTTTTTTTTAATAAAATGATTGCGCTTTTTTCTTGACTTGCAGTAAACTTTGGACCGATCTTTTTTTATGAGTCGTCATTTTCTGCAATGGAAAACATGTTCCACGGCTGGAATTTACATCCAGCTACAGCCAGCATAAATGCTAAAATGCTAATGCTGACAACTGATGTGAGTCCCAGACCACCTAAGTAAACCAACACAACAGCCTTGTTTGCAACTCTACATTTGGAAGAGTGGTCTGGCTGTAGACAACATTATGCAAAGTACTGCAAGAAGGATTTGTAGGAAAGTTTGTGGGCAGTGTCAAGATTCTGGTGAGCCTGACAATTGTAAAGAGCTTGCTAGTGCTTCAGAGAAATTGTGTAAGCATAAATTGATTAATAATTTTCCCCACAAACAGACTCTTTGGAAACCAACAATCATGAAATTGCTTTTACTGAGATCTGATTTCATGATGATTTTGGATGCCTCTAAACTGAGTCTCAGCCACATGGGCTTGATTCTTGCAACAGTGCAGGCTTCTGTGCCTCTTTGAGCAAATGCTCATAGGGGTATTTATAGTAAATAATATTAAGCAGCTGTCAGAGACTGCATGTACAAGAGCAAGCAGTGCAGCATAGCAAGAACTGACCTGGAGGGCCAGAGTGTCCATATTACCTGCAGTTTGGAGGCTTTACTTCAAAGATTTTCTAGTGTGCTTCTGCAGAAGCATGGCAAACAGGAGTGATTAGGAAATTTATTCAAAAGCACTCTGCTGACCCAAACTACAGTGCTAATGGAGACACCAGGTTAAATGACCAGATTAGGGACCTGCATAGGGAAAGGAAAGAAAAAGACATTATTCTGGCTTCTTGCCCCATTGGAGGAAACTATCAGCTGCCTCTCTTAATTTAGAAATTTAAACAAGATTCACAAAGTTGATGCTTTATGTATCCTTCCTGAGCTTTCTGAGGGACATATTCTTAAATCAGGATGAAAACACTTCCCTTCCCCCCACCTTTTTTTATGTATAGCTTTTTGACTTACTTGTTGTCATCATATTAGGCAACTTCTAGATACACATAAATGTGCCTAAAACTTAAACAAGTTATTATCTTTCTTTGCTCTGCAGATACATTACCACTCTGCTGTATCTGACCACGGATACCTGCCTTACCTGGTAGCTGGAAGCTTTTCTTTTTTCCAGCAAATCACAGCCCATCAAGTGTGGTTCAAATCTGATATAAAAAAAAGCCCTCTAAACTTGCTTTTCTCTGGATGTTGTATTCTCCAAATCCCATTTCAGACAACATGCAGGATAAGATGAACAGAGGGAGGCTTTAGACAGCTGGCTCCTATTGTTGCTAATGCTGCTGCTGAAATAAGGGTGGTGTTATCGTCTCACAAGGCTTTCTGCAGTGCAGTTCCTTTCTAGTTGCTTGAGTTTAACTGTATGTGTTCCTGTGGAGGTCAAAGGACCAAAAAGCTCTTGCTTCTGGTTCTCAAACACATCAGGCAGCCAAAGAGGGCACAGGAGCATCTGTATTGCACTTGTTTGTGTAGTTCCATGTACATTCATCACATTGTCTATATAATAAGAGGAATAGTAATTGCTGTTATGTTTAAATAAGAAGCTTTCTTCTGACAAGCTACCTTGAGTATTTTCTAAAGGTGGGTCTCTGTGTATGGCATGCAAGGAAATGAAATGTGCTACCATAAGGAACTGAGTAAGATAAACTAGTACACGTTGAACAGCAGTGTCATATAAATGCATCTGTGCATGCTCCACAGAGATGAAAGTTTCTCTGTTTGTCTCACAATAAGTAAGCATATTTTGGGACTACTGGACTTAGCAAAAACAAGCAAAAAAGACGTCTACAAAATTATCTGTAAACAAAAGACATCAGTATATGAACAAGCAGTTAATATACAGTGTGCAAATGAAAATCAGAATATAAAGAATTAAACATTGAACTTTGTATACCCATGTTGTGGGTTGTCCCTGGCTGGATGCTAGGTGCCTACCAAAGCTGCTTTACCACTCCTCAGCTGGACAGGGCTTATGGGTCAGAATTGGGATATAGACAGGAAAAACACAATGTTAGGATGGTTTCAAGGTAATTTCATATGTGTTTGAAGAAAAAAGATAACTGTAACTGTCATAACCTAAGAATTCGGGAAAAGGAAGAGAAGCTGTCTAGAACCAGGTATAAATCTTTCGCTCCACCTAGAGAAATTAAACAGCAGCTGCAGCAAGACAAGTGTCAGACAGGTGTCTCTAGTTTGGCAGACCTAATAAAAATCAGGCATAACCAATGTGCAGCTATTTACCTGAGAGAGTAAGAAAAGACATAGTTGATTAATATAATTGTCTTATACCTCATTACACAGCTAACCGTTCCTGTGCAATAAAGACTATTTACCAAGTATGTTCTGGCATCACATCAGAGAATTACTTTCTATATATAATGCAGCATATAAACAATTTGTATTGCTTCCTTCAAGGCTGGCGTTCAGTGTTTCTCCACACAATGACAGGGAGCCATGGGACTTTACCTCTGCCCCTCTGAACTCCACTTCCTCCTGTAGACATAAAAATAGGAATACATCCAGAATAAAGGAAATGTTGAGTTTAAAAAAGAAACTGATTTTGCGTCCCTCATAAAAGAGGACACATTCAGTCTCAACACAGAATTATTTATTACATTACAGTTGTTCTTAAGAAAATGTTCAAATTTACAGATGAAAAAAAAATCTTGTACTAAAGAATTTTTCTCTTTGGGATGAATTATGCATAAAACTTGTAAAAGATTTGCCAAATAGGTATTTTGGATTGTGATATGGAGCAAAGCCAAAGAAAGGACTAGAACTAGGATAACATAGCATTTCTGGCTAGCACCACCAAAATCACTTTTATCAACTAAACCTATAAAAAAAAAAGAAATGCAGAAGTTAAGTTTTGCTGAGAAAATTAAGATCACTGACGTCAATGTTTTTTTTTTTTTGCTATTTGGCAGTTAGTTTGCAATAGATGAAGCTGAGTAATCAGTGGATCTTGTCTAAAATAAGAACCCGTACACTTGAAATATATCTTGAACTAATGTTTTTTTAAAATGTGGAATAGTTAAGGATTTTCATAATCTGCACTGTTTTATAGCTTTTTGTTCAAATTTAGCTGAAGATTGAGCATCAAAAAAAAATCAGTTCCTTTTGTACAGATGCAAAAATCCTCTGCTAAATTTGCATAACTAGGTTTATTCTTTCTCATACTTTTCTTGGAAGCTTTTCTTCTCAGTGAAAGAGAATACCTACAAAAATGAGAAAAAAGCTCCATATTAGATAGACCAGCTCTGAGATCTTCCATATTCTATCTTAAGATTTTTCTGCATATGCAGCTAGGAGCGGATATATGAAGGGACTTTAGCTTTGATATTAAGATAAATACATCCTTCATTGTTTCAAATTCAAGGAGAATTTAGTGAAATTGTGACTTCTCCTTAGGGAAAAATAAACATACAGGACATATATGTTCCTGTGATACTGAAATTCCTAAGACAGTTTCATGAGTAGTCATGCAAATTTATTATTTCTAATTTTTTGTCATCTATTTGCAGCCTTCTAAAATAACAAATGCTGCATCTTAGCACTTCCCCTTGGCTCAGGACACTGAACCAGACTGCAACTTTCAGTCTTGTGCATGAGTCTACTGCAATTTCTCTTCATGTAGTCACTGTTGGCAATTACCACAGTTACCACAAAGGGCCACACAGGATACTGCTTGGTAAATATAAGAAGTTGTGCAGGGAATTAAAATTTCCTTCAGTCTGGTAAGTAGCATTATTAATATTGGACCAAGTAACTTGGTGGACAATGTATGAAAATCAGGTCATGTCTTATGGGTGTCTTTCAATAGGTGTCAGCTCCTTCGCAGGATGATCAGAGAGAAAAACAATAATCTAAATCTACATATTCAAAGAACCCATGATGCTTCAGGTTATATTTATCTAATAGTTAATTATAAAGGCATGACCATATTAGCCACAGTGGGCACAAACTGAAGTAAGATAAATTCCTTTTAAATAGTAGAAAGACCCTATTACTCTAAGTGCTCAAAAATGAGACCAGGTTGGCCCAGGAGATTGTGGAGTCTCCATCTTTGTGACTGGAGTCAAACTTTGACTGGACACAACTCCGAGCAACCTGCTTCAGCAGGCTCTGCTCTGAGCAGGGGGTGGGAATAGGGCCCTCCAGAAATACCTTTCCAGCCCCAGCCATTCCATCAAATTTAACCACCTTAAAGAAATGATCCAATAGAAATGTTTAAATGAAATAAATTTTATTTAATGTGCAAATAAAATAGGTAGCATGTTAAAAGTGCTTCACCAAAAATAGTATAAATAGTAATTAAATACTTCAAAAGGGAATTATCTCTGTTAAAACTGAGATATATTTTAGAGGAAATTTAACCATACACTTTCAAATAAGTAACAAATATACAGATAGCAGCAGGAAAATAGTAGATAAGATAATGGGGCATTAATAAAAGGAATGATAGAAACTGTTGTGCTTACAGAGTTTTGCAGGATCAGATACAAATCTTCACCAGCCACTTGCAGCAAAAAAAAAAAAAAAAAAAAGGGGGGGGGAAGATTTTAAGCCTTCTGTGTAAAGTTAAATTGATCCGAAGATACTTTAGACTAAGTATCATTGCACCTAAGCCTGCTGTAGGCTTTGATTCTTATTTTGAACAACAGCTTTGAGGCTTAAATATTCATGTATTCTTAGAGATGTGTAGCAGTAGAACAAGAGGTAAGAGTAGATTTGGTTTTCTGTCAAGCTTCTGTTCAAAACAATACCTGATTCAATGCAACAAAAAGTAAGGTGGATTAAATAAAACATTCAGGTTTTTTTGGATGGTTCAGTGCTACTGATGAGAACCAGGAGCCTTCAGCTTCAGAAGAAATTGAAACTCTTGGCATTAAATTTAAAATACGCAACCTTATAAATTGTTTCCAGCTAGCAAATGTTTTTTTTTCTTTTGGAAGGGAGTAGTAGACTTGTCTCTCAGTGATGCTTTTGCAGCTTTATTAATCAAGCAGGTCAACAGAATGGCTCTGAGATACAATTTGTTCACCTCCCCCTCAGAGGGCACCTTTGAGTCAGTTCTCAAGAATTCAATTTAATTTCATCTTCTTCAGGACTTTGGTTCTATTTCTTCAAAAGTGAGAATAACAAACTGGAATTTAAAGTTTCCTTTCCTCTCCACTCAGCCCCCCAAAACCAGGGACTTCTGCAGTTTCTTTCCTATCTCCAAAAATCTTCAGTGATTAAGCATCACTCCAGATTTATGAGACTTAGGTAAATATCTAGAAGACAACTAAGGCCTGGCAGCCCTTGGAGACAGCTGATCAGGCACATAAAGGTTCTCTTTCCTCTGTATATGCCAAGCTTTATTAGATCAGATGAGACCTACGAAGCTGTGAAATGTGATTCTGTCACTCATACAGGCTTATGCTGCGCAATTTAGGCATTCCTTATAGTTCTAGCTGTCACCCTCTGTCACTGCAAAAAGAGATAATATCAGACAAAACTCTATACGGTTGTTATTTTGATAGTGCAAGAAATAGGAAGTGGCTGTTTAGCTGTCATGTTATACATTAATAAAAATAATTGAATTTAAAAGTTTGCTGGTATATATATACTTATTTATATAGAGCATAGCATTCCGCTCTACTTTTAAATAATCTAATATTGTCTAACAATCTAATAATGAACTAGATCATTTTGACATCCAAAGTTTTGCCATATATTTCAGCTACAGTGGGATCCAAGGCAGGATTCAGTTCTTAAGGATCTTATTCTCCTGCTGCTTGGGAGGTATTTGCTTCCTTTTCTGCCCTGGATCAGAGAAAACATTTATTCATTTTGATTCTCTTGTCACCTTGCTTGGCTAAAGAGGGGTAATTTACCACCCACCTTCCACTGATTTCCATATGCAATTTATAAATAAAATTATATTCACACTTCAGTTGTTTGAATATGTGACTTTCTTTTTCTGAAGTTCTTACTGAATTATACATTGCTTCTTCATCTTATAACCTTATATATCATCTAGGTATATACTTCAGAGCCCAAATACTTAAATTTAAAAATGTGTGTAAGAAAGAAAAGCAATATAGCAAGCCTGAACTCTCAGTATTTTGCCTTATATTAAATCTGTCACAAACACAAATGTGTTTGTCTTGAAAAAAAACTCTTAGAACACTTTACAAAGTGACACACATAAGAAAAATGTGCTAAAACTGCCCTGACATTGCTATTATAGCCTCTATTCATGAAGGTACAAAAATTACAGTCATGCACATTTGTGTTTGAAAGCCAGTAAAATGACAAATGCCAGTCACCGAAATTTTTATTTTTCATTACCGTTTATTGCTTTTTACAACTCATACAGAAGAAAGGCAACTATAAAACTCCCCTCATTTTGTTAGTTTGGAAAGAGAAGATAGCTATTGTAGCTCTACTTCAATAAAGCCACTTATAGCTTCGAGCTGTTATCAGTACAATCAGCCTTTCTGTGGGCAAGAAGGGGCTCCTGGATTCCCCTTCTGGCACCAGCTGTGCTCCACAGTTAAGGCTGAACCCGCAGCAGCACTCACCTGTGTGTAGCTGACATGTTTATTTTTAAATCACATGCATTGTGTGCATCCCACAGGGAGCAATATTTCCTAAAAATAATCCAATCAGTCTGAGCATGTAATTCCTATATGAATCAAATCTCCTTATATTATCATACACTCAAGAAAGACTGAAGATACCAAACCGCAGCTTTCAGCGTGTGGATGAAAAGAAAAAAAAGAAAAGAAACGGAAAAATTCTGAGGATTATTTTGGGCTGAAGCCGATTTTCTTCTCTAAAGAAATTTCACAGTATTTGGGGCCCTCTAGTGGACAGAGTTATATTTGCATGACTTCTGAATGAAAATGTGTATTTTGTGCCTGTTTCCAGGAAAGACTGCAATGCAACATTATCGAATTCTGAACATCTGCCTAAGTATTTGAAAAACTAATGCCTATCTCCCAAATTCACATGTCGCCTTTAATTTGTGAACTTGCTTAAACTGAAAAATGAGCACAAAAAAAAATATTCTTAATTATTCTGAAAAGTCTGAAAGATACAAACAAATTCCTAAGCTGGAATCATTAGCAGATGTCATAAAAGCCCAGCTCAAACATACTAAGAGAATGTAAAAACTCAGATGGCTGGTACCCAGATTTTCAAAACTGAACTGTAAGGTTACAAAAAATCACATTGGAATTTTCTATAATAATTTTTCTTTACCAGGATACCAGGATGAACTATACCATTTTCTAGGGAAGTTCATCTTGAAGAACATAACTATCAAGTGGACTTTCATAGTACCATGTGCACTTTTCTCCTTGTCAGTGTAGCATGGGAATGAAATACATAGTCTCCAGATTATGTGATTAGAAATTACAGATCTTTCCCATATTCACTCTCTGTGTGGAAACTCCTTCTCCTCCCTATTCTCTTTGATTCCTTTTCCTTCCTACTCTCTCCTATTTCTTAGTGGGTCTCTATCTCTTCCCAGGAGTAGGAAGTACCTTTTCCTCACCTGCATTCTACTCCAGATACACCCTGGAGAGCTTGGGATGAAAGATCAGGAAATTATCTTCCCTTACTTCTTTATTATCAAATAACCATTATTTTATTTCTTGACTATTTAGAGTAAAAATAATTATTCGGTTCCCATGGCTGAGATCAGGAGTCAGTTTTCTAACTGGGAGTTTAATTTATTTCCTTATTATAACAGCCTGTGGTAGTTGGCCAAGAGGGTTGTCAATTGTTGTATTTCAGTTTAACTAGGAGCTATAACTCTGAGGACAAAAAAAAAGGTACCATTCACTCATGGCAGTAAAATCATCAGTGGCACTGAAATAATCAGTAAACCAAATCCTTTAAAATTATCACTGCATTCTTTAAGAAAGAAAAATAGGATGGAACAAAAGAGCTAATCAGAATGGCTATGCTTTCCTTACAGAGGTGATAGCATCATTACAGAGGCAATGGACAGCATACAGCAAGCAATAAATTGTAAAGACTTCATAGTCAGTGAATTCTGACTCAGACTGGCCTCCTTAACTTGCATTCCATTAGATCAGCACACCCCTGAGCACTTCCATCTCATTCAGCCATGTTATCTCAGATGCCTTTAGTCATTTGGCTTTTTTATGCTAAAAATAACATCAAATTTTAAAAATCAATCTCTGGTCCACTGCTTTACTGTAGCATTTCCTACCATGCCACAAAGGAGCATCCAGAACATAAGCTGCCCTGACAGGCAATAATCCAGGCTACTTCAATCAGGATAGGAGAGACATTTTGATTCAGACTTCCAGTGAGCCATGCAGGGATGTCTCATTGTCTTTAATTCCTTCATTAAGACATCAGTACAATGCATAAAAGGAGTACCAATTTAAAAAGTGATCCTTGTAACACACTGAGTCACAGAACTGCTGCTGCTGCTACTTCTGGTTTTCCACGATGAAAAGAAATAAAGTTGCTGTAACAGCCTCCATCTGCCCTCTGGGTATATAAGAACGTGCTTGTGCTTTATGCAGACCAGTTGCTTGTGTCTCTCCGATGTGCTCAGTGCTTTAGACTGTCCTCACCTTTAGCTTCTGTAAAGCTGTTTGAGATGTTTTTCACTTTGGATGTAACACACAAGCAGTTTCCCTGCCAACATAGTGTGTTGCTCTCCTGTGACACCGAACTCTGCAACAAACTCTACCTTTTTCTTTCTCTGCCAATAAAATCACTCTGTCCTGCCACTGAAGAAGATGTCTTTATATACACTCAATTTGTCCAAATGTTTATTTAGATACCATTTCATACTTAAGAATCCCTAAAACCAGCATCACAGTAAGACTAATTTACCCGTATGACAGCTTCAGGTGATGAAACACAGTAGCATAGCATAGCGTTTTCTAACTTGGCAGACATTACTGTCTGACTGTAGTAGATTGCAACTTCCCACTAAAACAGAGCAGGCAGGCTTCTGAGAGCTGTACATGTAGTAACTACAATGGAAAGTTGCACTAGCGTATTCGCAAGAATCACTTCATACTCTTTGCCAAAAGGATAAACATCTTCTGTCCCACAAAGTGATTCAGATCTACCTAGGCAGGAGGTCCAGAAATTCTACTTGCATCAAGCACCTTCCATGAAAGTTGAAATGGGAAGAAATTATGAGCAGCTAGAACCTGGAAGGGTCATGAGCATGCTGAGTCATCTCAAAAAAAAGACCAACAACCCAGCCCAAAAAAAAAAAACCCAAAAAACACATACATTAAAAAAAACATGCCAAAATCAACCAACCAACCAACCAAAACAAAACAAAAACCGAAGTTCTTTTACAAGCAGTCTGTTTCTCTTACCATTTACTTCATAACACCTGTAGCATAATGGTTGTCAGTGTAGAGACATACAAGGATAGGTCTTTAAAAGGAGCAAAAAAAATATATAAGTAACATATCAGTCCTACAGTGCTGCGACTTTACAGAGCTGGTGAATTGAAAATGAGTAAAAGTAGTTTAAGAGCAGCAATAATGCAAACCCAACATGTGACAGCACTTCTGACAACAACCCTGAGAAAGAGATCGTGTTTATCTGTTCAAAAGCATTACCAGGGAATGTTCTGGGAGTGGCACGGTGCCATCAGGTCACCATGAGGTTCTGATGTCTGATCACACACATCTAGAAAGAGCCATTGTATAAAATACAGATCTTTGGAACAATTCATACAGTCTGACAAGTTGCAAAAATATCCTTTCACTTCCAGTGGAAGACCTCACAAAATCTATAAGTTTTGCGCTGCCCAGGAGACTATTCAGTACTACAGCAGCCTGTGAAAGATGAGATTTTGTTAAAGGAAAGACAGAAGTTATACTAATAGGTTCAAGGTGTGACATCATGAGCAAATTTTATTCTACCCAACTTCATATGCCAACATGAGACAAATATGCACTTTAATGTGCAATTCATCTAAGCTGGTTTTAATGCATGCCTAGTTAAGATGATATGAGATGCAGAGCACCCTGAAAACGCAATTTTCTTTAGCAGCTATTGAAGGAGTCTTGGGTGAGTTACTCAGACACACAGATCTACATGGAAAACATCCATATCTGATTAGGTAAATCCCATGCTGTGAGACAGAATTTTGAAAGAAAAGGCCTTTCTAAACCAAGCCAAGATTGTCCAGCAAGTGCAAAAAAAAAAAATTAAAAAATAAAAACTTAGACAAAACAAAAGGTACCTTTTGATGATGTAGTGAGATATAGCAGATTCACTGTCCAGTCTCTGATGTAACAGCTAAACACTGAAAAAGACTTAAGGAGAGAAACTGACAACAATGAAATAGAACTCTTCAATGTGTGTTTGTGTATTAAGCAGGTTTTCTGAAAGATAATTTGCTGACAGATGGAAATAGAAGATAAATTTTGAAAAATATATTATGGTAATACATTCTTCTCAGACAACAGGTCAACTGCAAGCACTGCAAAAGAACCAAATTAACCAACATGTTAGTATTACTGTGTATAAATCATAGGATGACAGAATGGTTTGGGTAGGAAGGAACTCTAAAGATCATTTAGTTTAAAAACCCCTGCCTTCCACCAGACCAAGTTGCTCAAAGTCCCATCCAACCTGGCCTTGAGTACTTCTAGTGATGGGACAGCAGCAACTTCCTGGACATGTTTCAGTGCCTCATCACACTCACAGTAAATTATTTCTTCCTAATATCTAATCTAAACCTGCCAACTTTCAGTTTAAAGCCATTTCCCCTTGTCTGGCCCCTACATACGCTTGTAAAACATCTCTCTCCAGATTTTCTGTAGTTCCTCTTCAGGTGCCCGAATGCTGCTATACTGTCTTCCTGGTGCCTTCTCTTCTCCAGGCTGAATAAGCTCAGCTCTCTCAACTTGTTTTCATAGGAGAGATGCTCCAGCCCTCCCCCTCTTCCAGGAAAACATTGTTACCCATATAAACAACCAAAAGATGATTGATAAAATGAGACACTGCACACTTAGTAATGTTTGACCACTATGTCATATCTTTTTGGAACCAGTAGCAGCACATCACTAGGGTGAATGGAGGGTTGATGTATGCTATGCATAAAATCAGACCAGTAGAGCAGTAACAGACAAGACCAAGAAGCTGTTAAGATAATATCAGAGTAAGAATCTTCCTCTACCAACCCAAAGAAGAAAAGGAAGTATCAGCTGAAATATATAGATGAGCAAGTGTGGGTCTAACCAGCAAGCACATCTATGAATACGAAAGTGCACAACACAAAGCTTTTTTGAGATAACTTGTGTGAGGTAGCTACAGAATCAAAGCAATAATAGAAATTCAACCAAAGACTTCATACATAAAATCTTATGGCTGCTGTGCACTGATAAGCAAAGCTAAAGCTAGAACTGTTTGGACATAGGTGGAATAATAGGAAATCAGAATTTATATACATTAGCTACAGCAAGGATTGGATCAGCAAGATCCCACTCAATATGAGTATAACAGGGAAAGCTAACAGTACAATGCAAGCTGGAAAAGGCATACTGGTTAGAAAAAACAGCATAGATAAAGGACTGTGCAGCATACTAACACCCCCTCCATAATGAATAACCTCTGTCCTCCCCAAAGTAACTAACTGTTTAAAAAAGAACTTAACTAAAAACAACTGTCAATATGAAATGGAGAAATCATTGTGATGTCTAAAGAGTGAATTCTGGGTATTAGAAAGAAAGCATATGAAAGAGAAAACAAGTAGCCAGTTCTGCATACATCAGGATAGTCCATGGCACCAGTAATTTTCCTAAAGAAGAAATGGTTTGGGTTTCTTACAGCATGGACTTGCTCTTTCTGTTACCCAAAATGTAGTTTGTGAAGCACAGTTTAATAATGAAACCTGCAGATAAAACTGCCATAAATGTGTTTCATGTATAAACAACAGACTGCAAAACTGAGGAATATGAACTCAGGTCTCCTGGATGATCTGTTAAATCACTGAACTTTTGGTTTAAAGAGGCCTGGAAATTATCATTAGTTCACGTCATCAAGGAGAGTGGAGTAAGAACAGGCCATAACTACTGACTAAAAGTGTTTAAATCAGAAAATTACTAATTATATTTTATTTCTTGCAGCAGTGCATTTCCTCCAGGGCAAATTGAGTTTTTAAACCTGTAGCCAGCAATTACAGCCTGGTTTTGTTTCACACTGTCACACTGAACTAGCTAAACTGCCACAAGTCTCTTCTAGGAGTTTGCAAGTCATTGTTAATGTTTCTGCAACCTTCCTTAGGGAAGTCATGACATTGCTCGAGATAATTAACATTATCTTCTCCCCTTTAAGTTACAGGACTTAGAAAAACATTTTGCTCTAACTGTCTTTTCATTTTTGGAGTCTAGCCAAGAAACAGAAAAAGTGATATAGGGGAAGAAAGGGGAGAGGTGTCTGTGCCACACTAAAAGGCTTGACATAGGCTCAGAAAGGCAACAACTTCAGATAAGAGCTTTTCATTACAAACACTAGGGTTTGCCACCCCAGCTCCCTGGATCAAATAAATGATGATGGATTGGTAAAACCATATGAACTCTCCTTTCTTCACAACTCACTTCACAGTTGATCAAAGGCTGTGGACACTTTACATTAGGGTCAAGAATGCCCAGAGCACTCAGCTGAACATCACAAATCTGTTTAAAAGTGAGTTAAATGTTTTCTTCTAGCTTCTGAGATTACCTAACCTATAGATTAGGCTACTAGCCTGATAAAGCTGTTCTTCCTCAAATATGTTTATCTTCCACATGTCAGTCCCATTGACAACAGTGCTGTGGTGTCTAAGGTGGAAAAGTGCTTCAAGAATGGCAAGAGTTTTTGGAGTTCATGCCTGAAACACCTGAGTGCTTCTCTCTTGGGTGACCCAGACATACAGGAACTCTGGTGAACCACAGCCCTCCCAGCAGCAGGGACACTTTGCACAGTTATGCAATGGTATACTGTGTCAGGATGCTCTCTTCTGGTTTGTTCTGCTAAAAAATAAAATACTCTGTAGAAAGAAGTTGCAAAATTCTTATTTCCAAATTATTGGACACAGTGATCTGAGTCTGAAAATAATGCATAATTCTGAATCTATGAAGCTCAAGTTTATCAAAGAGACAAACACAATTTATGCATCATGATAAATGATCTACTGCTTAGTGGAGATAAATAACCAGCCACCTATTCTATGAAACACTGTGACATTTGTGTGCTTTTTTATTAAATGTGTAATCAAGATGAAAAACCAGTCTATGGTCAAAGTTGTCTCCTTCCCAGCTTTAGAATGCCCTTCCAAGGTAAATGAAGCATTCCATCTACAGCTACTTCAGGTGTCATATCATAATATGTGAGTTACATGCAGAAAGTTGTTTAATGGGTTTAGAATAAAATAGCTATGCAGTGTTGAAAATACATTTTCCTTTCCTTTCAATGCAGGGTTGTTTTTTTCATAAACTGCATTCAGATATAATATTCATATCCAAATCTGGTAGCCATGGTACCAGCAGTCCAAAATGTCTTTTTAGAGATCAGACTAGCACAATTATAAGAAATTGCTTCCCCGAAGAAAATGAAAGCACAAATGTACTCCAAGAAGATTTCAGAAAATGCAAATGCCACAAACGTTTGAAGTAGCTTTGCAAGCCTTGAAAGGTTTTCTTTATACATGCTGTTATGCAGTGATGTGCACAGGAGCAGGCAGCCTTTGAAGGTCAATGTTACAAAGCAGAACCTTTCCCTTTAGTGGTGAACATTCACGCATTGAAACACCATCTTTGACTGTTTGGTTTTTCATCAGTATGAATAAGTAATTTACAATTTTATCTTATATGAATGAGCCACATAACTTCCAAGAAGTAAAAGCTTTCTGAAATAAACTGCTGCAGGGACTTTCACATTATTAGCATAGACAGAAGTATACCAGTTGTCTGGTAGTATATCTGTAATTTGCTAAAAGGTGGTTCTGCAATTTCTGAAGGTTATTCATTTGAACAGTATTTACAGGATACTGATCAAAACGACTTGTCAGTAAATAGATGGTAGCTTGTACATATATTTCTGGCAAACAAGTGCAATTCTGTTCATAAGTGCTATTACTACTCAAGCCTTGAAGTTAATGGAAAGACTAAATAGCACATGCACCATTTGGCACCATTCAAATTATCATTTAAACATTTTATCCAAGTATTATAGTATTTTTACTAAATCACTTCCTTAAATCAATTAAACATCTTCACGTGTTCTGTTCTTCTTTTCGTTTGTCATTTTACTCAACTTTACACTTATTGCTACCTTTTTGTTTCCTTCTTACTTAGATAATCCTGTTAATTTTCTTTCTTCCCCTCAAATTTAAGTTCTGCAAACATTTACAGTTTTCTATAATTTCTTAGATTGTTTGTTTGCTTGCTTGTTTTATTGGGTAGGTTTCAGTAATACCAAATGGGAGTTCTTTTGTAATTAGTTGTGATGTTTTACAAACCTTATCCAATACCTGTTATTATACTTAAATTGCTTTTCTTACTACTTTTTTCTTTTGTCTTCACAGAATAGTATGCATCTCTCCAGTATAAAATGAAGTCAGTCTTCTGAAGACTTTTTGCAACTCATCAGACACTCCTTCTCCAACACTTGTCTAACTCCTCCTGCTTATGGTAAATTCACTATTCTACACATATGATGGTTTTATTCTTCATTTTCCATCGTGTTAATAAATTATAATCATGCCTAGTCTGACTCTAAAAATACTTTCTCAGAGTCAGATTATAAAAAGCTACATGTAACACTTCCTTGTGAATCTTCAGTTTTACAGAACCTAATTTTCTCTTCCCAAGGTATTTTGGGATTAATTAAGAAACATGATTTTTTGACTGACTTTCAGATCCTGAAGAGTAAAAAGCCCTACCAAAGATACTAGAAGCTATGGGGATTCAGCACTTCTTTCCATAAAAAAAAAAAAAAAAAAAAAAATCAGCAACATCTCACTTCATAAATTACACAAATAATGATTGTTTAATAGCTGCTTTAGACCTTTGATCCATCACTTTTCATATAGCAATCACCACTTCTTCCCCATTCACCACTTTCTTCTTCTTCAGCCACCTGGTTTATCTTCATGCCTCATTCCAACTACAGGCCTGGCCTCTGGACACCACAGGAAAACACCTCAGCCAAGACTGAGAGAACTCATTATTAAATCTTTAATCCTTCCTCTCCCCTTTCCTGCCTGCCATGGTTGACGCTTACTCTTCCTGCAAGACAAACTGCTCTACTGCATTAGTAGAAAAATATTAGTAAAAAAATATTGTGAGGGGACACTAGTCTTAGACTACAGGAAATGTCTTTATCTTGAGCTAGGGAGAAGAACGTATGCTTGCAATATAACTGGGTTTTCAATATCCTTGGTTACACCACGGTTTTCTGTGCTAACTTCTGCAACCTCACAAGCCACTCCTTAGCAATCAGTAATTGCTGAACTATGTAGCACTTACAAGGCCCTAATATGTCTTTTTAATTGGTTTACTACACATATTAAATTAAATAATTTTCTAGACTTTTTAAAAGCTTTATCTCTGCTTCAGTTGGATCCATATTCCTTTTTTTTAATCCTCCATACAAATCCGAAGTATTTGATATTATATGGAAAGCCACGTTTCAGACTCATCTTTATGCTATTCAGTTTTCTTTTTAAAGAATTATAGGATGGTTTGGGTTGGAAAGGACCTTCCGATCATCCAGTTCCAAAACCCCTGCCAAGGGCAGGGACACCTCACACTGCATCAGGTTGCTCAAAGCCCCATTCAACCTGAACTTAAACACTGCTGGGGATGGGGAAGCCAGAGCTTCTTTGGGCAGCCCGTTCTAGTGCCTCAGCACCTTCATAGTGAAAAACTTCTTTCTTTTATCTAATCTAAACCTTCTTGTTCAACTTGAACCCATTACCCTTTGTCCTATTGATACAGCTCCGGATGAAGAGTCCCTCTCCAGCATCCCTGTAGGCCCCCTTCAGATACTGGAAGGCTGCTATGAGGTCTCCACACAGCTTTCTCTTCTCCAGGCTGAACAGCCCCAGCTTTCTCAGCCTGTCTTTGTATGGAAGATGCTCCAGTCCCCTGATCATCTTGCGGCCCTCCTCTGGATTTACTCCAATAGTGTGTGGGAAAATATTTTCATATTATTTCCAAAAATGCTTAGAAAAATATAAAAATATTCTCAAAGTCATTCTTGCACTGCTTATCTCTTTGAGGTTTGTTACTTCTTTCTCTGAGTCTTCCTACAGAAAAGCTGAAAAACCTTTGACCTTGCAGCAGGGATCTAACCCAGAAGCAGCTGGTAAATCCCAACCACACAGCACATTACTATTGCTGAGGAATCCTCCTATTGCTCTGTTCTAAGTGATGGAAAAAGAACACCCATCTCTATAATACATAAATAGGATAACAGAGAAGAGATGTGCACGAAAGGGAAAACATCTGCCTTTAAGAAAGAAATCTTTTCCCAGATGTTTCTTTGAAGGGTACCAAGACCCGGGGTCAGTCCCGGCAGAGGGAGCTGCTGCTCCTACACCGAGCCGATTGCAGAGTAACGTCGTGTCGTGACGGAGGTAATGTCTCTCAGAATAGCAACGAAAAACTCACAACACAAAAACCAGCTCAAGCTAAACTAGCATGAATTTTACCAGAATTAGACAGCTTAAGTAGCTTACTGCAAATAGCTCACACTTACGTACTAACACAGATGGAGGTTTTCTGCAGGTTATTTATCAAGATCTCTAATTGCTGATCAGTGTTCTCTTCCCTCATTTGAAGACACAAAGATACGAACATGGAAAATGTCTTCTGCCAATCACTCGTCAAGCTGTTGTTAAAGACAGTAAGACACCAAATCTTCCTAAATCCAGCACCAGGAAGGATGACAAAGTATGCTTGCCCAAAACTCATAGATATTTGTGTGCGATAAACTTAGGTGAACAATATTGTTAGTCAGGCTTGTGATTTTGCAGCTGTGTGCTCACTCACTTCATAGCAGCAAAAAGTATCTATCAACCACACCATGCCAGACCAGAAGTCCATTTAGTCCAGTATCGTTATTATAAGATGTCAAAACATCAAACATTTTAAAACATAGAAAGCACATGGGACTTTTTCTGTCACTTTGTCTACCATTTCTCAGCAGCCAGCTGTTCAGGGAATTTCTGAGCCAGGGGCTATGGCTGGATCATTTTACTAAACAGTCACTGACAGATCTATTCTAAGCAAAATTTTCTAACTCCTTTTAAGCCACTTAAGCTTTTGGAATCTATAACTTCCTGTGGCAGTGAGTTCCACTAGTTAATTATCTGTTGAAAGAAGAATTACTTCCTTTGTGTTAAATCAGCTACCTGATATGTTAATGTGTTATAATACTAATTCCTTCTCTAGGTACCAGAACAGCAAATACCTCTCCTAATCAGTCAGGAGAAAGATGTCACAGCTATTTTGCTTGCTTACACAGCTTCTGACTCACTAATAGTTTTGCCACATTTGTTGACACTGGATATCAAACAGCAGATTCAAACCTATTTTTATTTTACTCATATCACATTATATATCATTGGATTCTAAGGAACTCCCTATAGCATTAAAGTACAGGGGTGATCAGCCTGTTTATGACTTGGGAGCAGTTGCTTTTCTATTTTTTCTTGCTGTGAACTATCAAGCATTAACTACCAAGAGAAAGAACATAGCAGAGCAGTTGGCTTTTGTTCTGTTTCTCTAAGCACATTCTAAAATTCCTGTATTATTTTTTTTATTTGAAACTGAATACTTTAGGAGTATGACTTGTCATGGGGAAAACATATAATTGCCAGCATGAAGGAAGCTATAGCTTTAATTAACCATCGCCTGCAGCCTCTTTCACTCACATGCTGGTATTAAATCAAAAGCAGTAACTGTCTAAAAAAGCAGCAACATGAAAAGATCAGTGGCTTTCAGATACTCATTAATTTTTACCATTACACAATTTTTATATTACGCCATGTAGTTCAAAGAAATTTCCCAGTCCCGACCTTTATGGTGCTGTTCCTTTTAGTGCACATTGTCACCACTATACCACCCACTCAAAACTCCTCTCTCACTGTTCCTACTTCTGTACTGCAGACAAAGCACTATTGTCTTTTGTTGCCAAAATAAAGAAGTCATCTATACTTAGAATTGCATCATACTCTTGGCTGATCAAACAATAAAACTATACATTAACATCAGCTGATATTCCTCTGTAACAATTGTGCAGCACAAGTGAATCAAGAGCTAATAAATTACAGATTACTTTGATAATTAACTCCTTTGAGAAACAATTTTCATCTGGGGACAATAACAACGTATCTCCAAAAGGAAGAAAAAAGTCAGTTTTTCCTTTATAAATTCCCTGATGATGTAGGACAAACTTGTAATTAGTCCATGCAAGAAATAAACATGATTTTAAGAAAGGGTTTATATCCCTTTGTTTTAGATCGATTCCAAGACTGAAAAGGCAAGTCAAAATTCCCAGGCTTTTTGACATCATTAAGAAAAATATTGTACCAATTTGTTTAGCTTGTAGCATGGTTTGATGAGAGGGGAGCATTGCAGGATTTAATAAGACAAGGCTTTAGTTCCTGGTTATGCAGGATGGATTATGGGGAAAACTATGCAAATAAAAGGTCCTTGTTGTGAAACTGTAGGTAATTCAGTTGGTGGGAGTTCTTACAAAACAAGGGGTTATGTTCAGAGTTGTGAAACTTGGGTGGGGCTATAAATTAAATATTCAGCTAGATGATACACTTGGTAGCCAGTGCTTAAATTATTCCAAGGAAGTGAGTCCATGCCAAATGAAAGAGGAAAATCAGAGTTCAGTCTTGGCTCCCTACAAATGAAGTACGCTGGCAGGTATAAACCTTAGCACAAAGAATGGAAAAGACATAATGGGCTTGTAGAGTTTTTCCTTGCTTTCACTTATCTTTGAAGACTGTTGTTCAGTGTTCTCCAGCTCAGCAGACACTACCACAGATGCACAGGACCATAGTCCTTGCTACTATACTCAACAGCAGTGCAATGCTATTTCCCCATTCCTGTGTGACAACAGCAGTGTGGTACAATCAACACACTAGAGTGAAAGGATACCATTCACAGGGACCTTGACAGGCTGGAGTGGTGGGCCTGTACAAACCTCATGAAGTTCAACAAGATCAAATGGAAGGTCCTGCACTCGGGCTGGGGCAATCCCAAGCACAAACACAGGCTGGGCAGGATATGCATTGAGGGCAGCCCTGAGGAAAAGGACTAGGGGGCATTAGCTGATGAGAAGCAAAATGTGAGCTGGCAGTGTGCACTCACAGCCCAGAAAGCCAACTGTATCCTGGGCTGCATCAAAATGAGGTGATCCCGCCTCTTTACTCTTTTCTTGTGAGACACCACCTGGAGTACTGCATTCAGCTCTGGTGGCAACAACACAAAAGGGACATGGACTTGTTGAAACAAGTCCTGAGGAGGACCATGTAGATGATTCAAGGGCTGGAGCACGTCTCCTGTGAAGGTGGGCTGAGAGAGTTGAGCTTGTTCAGGCTGGAGAAGGGTCTGTGGAGACCTTAGGGTAGCCTCCAGGACCTAAAGGAGGCCTACAGGAAATCTGGAGAGGGACTTTCTACAAGGGCATGTAGGGGACAGACAAAGGAAAATGGCTTTTAATTGAAAGAGAGTAGGTTTAGATGAGATATCAGGAAGAAGTTATTTACTATGAGGGTAGTGAGACACTGGAACAGGTTATCCACAGAAGCTGTGGCTGCCCCATCCCTGAAAGCATTCAAGGCCAGGTTGGAGGGGGCTTTGAGCCACCTGATCTAGTGGAAGCTGTCCCTACCCATGGCACAGGCAGTTAGAACTGGGTGATCTTTAAGGTTCCTTCCTACCCAAACCATTCTGTGAAACTGCTGTAGCAAAAAGATCTCCACAGCCAGCAGCTGAACATTCCCCAGAAAATTATATTATGAAGAATTTTCATCAGACCCCCTCTTTTTCTGGATCTTCCTCTTTCTGGCCATGCAATAGATGCTTGGCCTTTTAAACCACTCAGACCCCATACATCAAAACATACTCTTTCAGCATATGCTGTCAACAAAATTTTGGAACTTGTGACTCCCTGCTTCACTTGTGGCTCATCATAAGTAGGGGGAGTCAACATGCATGGCCTGAATTCTCACTGATCATATGGCTGGATTTAGTTTCTCTCTGTGAAGTTGAAGAGATTGTTCTTAAACTGCTGTAAATCAAACCTTGATTCTGTAGGATCAAGAAAGGGACAACATCTTATCTTCTACCTAGTGGGTATCTCCTGCAGAGTCAGATATTTCACTGGTTCCTCACCATCCTCTTCCCACCTGCCATTGTTTTCCTTCTTTCCATCCTCTATTCTTCCATTCCTCTGTTCCTGTCATCTGTCATTATTCTTTCTCTCTGTGCAGTACTGAGCTCAACTGTGCTGCAAAACTGATACCTTTCTTGCATGAACAGCTGAACTCCATCAAGCCAAGAGAGGAAACCAGAGGGGCTAAGTGCAGTTGAGAGTTGTGCTCTTCCAGTGAACATGGGGAGTGGGACAGGTATCAGGTTATGTGATATGGGCTTTCCTTGCAGCACATGATTCCCCCAATGCCTACCTGAGCAGAGATTCCCAGGAGAAAAGACTTCAGTCATCTGTGCATGGGAGTGCTGTTTGCAACTCCATGATTTTGTTAAAAATATTGCATTTAGCTTATTAAAAAAGAAAAAAAAAGATGGCTTTAGTCTGTTTGAAATTATTATTTGTAGATTTTGGAGTACTTCAGTGGAAGTAAGGGGGAATTATGAGAAGCTGCATATTTCTCTTGTAGTTTCTTGGATTTATTTTTTTTATTTCAGTTCTTTTAAAAAATATATTTTAAAAGAATTCAGGCCAAAACAAAAGTTGGGCTACTGAACACATTTATTTAATTTGCTCTTTGAACCAAGACTGTTCCCTTGGCTTTTTATTGTTCATTTGACTTATAGTTGTAAAAAGTTTTCAGAAACATGTTTCTTAGCACTATGTCAATAAATTATCACCAGTACTCTCTTTAATATTTTGGTAGAAGTGGCTGAATAATATTAATTAAATGATGCATTAGAAAATTTATTTTAAAGCCCCAAAACTTTCTGATTTTTTTCCTTCAGTTTCAATCAGCCAGAAATAGAAATAGGAAAACTTTAAAAGTATATCTGCAAAATGTTTCTGTAATTTCTATTTAAAGATTTTTATTTGCTTTTTAACAAACTGCACTAAAATTTTAAGTTAAAAATATTTTTGATACTATAAACTCATTTTTTATTAAAAACAAAGAAGAAAAGAGATTAAGTTTTGCCTAAATTTGCCAAAACCCTGCTAAATGTGGTTTTTATCTTGTTTTATTAATCTTTCTTGCCATTAAATTTCCATATTTTTTTTTTCCTTTGGAGAATGTCAATTCTATACATCCTGTAAAAGTTCACTTTCAAAACAACCTTTTTTTAGAGAGAGGAAAATGCTATCATTGGTAGAGGAGCATTGTATCATATTACAAATCATAAAATTACAGAATGGTTTGGGTTGGAAGGGACCTTATCAATCATATAATTCCACCCCCCCTGCCCTAGGTAGGGACAACTTCCACTAGACCAGGCAAGTTCACTCCTATTAAGCCTTTTATTGTTGAGAACTAGAAACACAGATTGACAGGATAGATACAGAAGCACATTTGATATATCTAGCAGAACTAACAAGTCAAGGCTGCTCCATAACCAGCCATAAAAGCACATGGAAAGGTAATCCTATATTCCTTCTTTGGGTGAGCTTGTGAGAGCATTTCACTCAGATTACCAGTAAATCTTTACTTTCATACACTTTGGCCCAATCAAGTTTCTCTCCTAGGAGTCAAAATACAAAGTTGTAATGTCTAATGAAAACTCTGAGCTATAGGAGCTTCACAATAACTTTTCCCTCTTCTCTACAAAGGGAGGAATATTGTAGAATATTTCTCTTCTTTGTTTTGATGTTGTTTTTTTTCCCTAGAAAAAACATTGTAGGATCTGTACACATACCTGACACGTATCAGTTTGAAACATGGGATCTGTCCCTTTGACAACAGTGTAATGGATCTACCATAGCCTGAATCTTCTCCAGCCCCTCACAGTATCACTACTGATGTTCATGGCATGACATAGTTGCTACAATAATTATAAAAGCACCTTTAATATGTGGCAGCATTAGTTGGTTTTCTTAAACTTTCATTTCTAAATAGGCTGTTTAGATGTGACTTTATGTAAGACAAGTAAGAAATACATGATAAAAGTATAGAATTCACTACAGACTTGGACAGAAATACAGTGAAAAGATGAAATAAAGCTGTTAACTCTTAGATAGTCATCTTAGGTGTTTCTAACAATTATTGAGAAATAAGTAGGATTAAATGTAGTTAAATAAGGGTTATATAAAAACACAGACAGAACTGAGATGAAAATTATAATGCATTTAAACATATTGAGCATTTTTTCCTTCTCTTCCTCAGCTTGATATGAGCCAATGACCCTATCTTTTTTTTACATAGTTGTTGCTATTTGCAGTGATTTGTCTTTGGTCTGGTTTCCAACTATTATTAAATCACATAGCAGCTGCAGAAGTGTGTATTCATCACCAAAATATCAATAAGGTTTTGCCAATTTCTTTACAGTGGAAAATTTACAGCTTGGTTTCATATACTTCATATTTTTAGATTGAGAACTGTAATTTGTTCTGTGGAAATACATTTGGACTGTTGGGCTGCATTTTATCTCCAACTCATACCTAAAAGTGGTGCAAAATTTAACAGCTTACCTTGTCATATTTTATTATTAGCATTTTATGCTAGTATTTCTGACATGGCTTCTGGCTCTGTGTCCGGCTCTCTGTAAAACAGGTGGATTTTTAGGGATTTGTTTTGGCTTCTATGATTCTGAACTTCTTAAGACTGAGATTCACCTGAAACCACCCCACCAATTATGATCACAAAGAAGTTTTGAATAGACACCATAATCTTTTCTAGGGCTTTTCAGATTTTGCAGAAGTTTTCTTTCTTCAGCCATCTTACCTGCATAATTGACTAAAGACTTAGCTGAGAAACTCCAAGGACTGCTTCAAGACCAGCTAGGTTTCCGTTAGCAGGAATGGATTATGATATAGATCTTGAATGCTTGTGGTTATTGGTGGTTTCTGTGGAATGAGGTTTGTATTTCACACTTGTTTATTTAAGGATTGCCAAAGGAGAATCTAGAGCATCTTTGTGTAGATGGAACATAAGGAAGTATATACACAAGAAAGAACGATATGTTCACAGAACTGTGGTTAGGTTATGAGCTCTACCACTCAGAAGCTAAAGAATGGCAAAGAAACGTATGCTGTATAAATCTTGGACTACACTGCAGTTTCTACTTCTTTGGCTTCATATGTTCTTTTTCTCCCTTCAGTATAGGTCTGACTTTTTCAGTGTGTAGACTGAAATGTTTTCCTTGTGCTCCTACTCTTTCCTCTCCTCTACCTTCCAAGTAGATGAGCCAGGATCCGCTTACCTGCCAAAACCAGGTGCAGCCAACACGTGATATCTGATGCCACTGCTGATCTGTTCTCTTTCCACATCTTGTTTATTATTCATTGTCCAAAATGTGGCTCACACCCTGTAAAATGCACGTGACTCAAGGCCTTCCCTAGATACAAAATTATTATTTTCCTCCTGGGCTTTCCTGTAGCCTGCTGTAGTCACCAAGTGATGAACAAACACCAATTAAGTTATTTCACAACACACTAGTGAGACAGCATGGTATTATTATACCCAATTTAGACGTGGAGAAGTAAAGTATGAGACACTGTGGTTCCACGTGTAAGATATCAGCATCTCTAACTATACAAGTATGGACCATTCTTGGAACAGGGCTGACCTATTAAATAACTGAGGTAGGGTTACTGTGGAAAACAGTATGCAATCATGTAATTAAAGACTAAGTCATACCACAAGTGCCCGATAGGGTCAAAAGAATGTTACTCAATCAGCTGTAATTCTAACATTTCCTAATCTTTCAAGCTTAATTCCTGGTCCTAATTATATTATTTTAATACAGATAATATTTGCAAATTGTAGGATTAACCTTCCACAAAATCAGAGAAAAAGGAATTTCATTAGATCTCGTTATCCTGATTTTCATACGAGTCATCAGAGGAGTATGAGCCTGCAGCCCCATGGTATAGCTCTACAATACCTAGGATGCCACAGGCTGTGCATCTGTGGAGCTCTACTCACCTGCTGATAGCTAAAAGGCAATCTGAGAGGAAAACAACTGCCCACTTTCTTGTCTGGATCAGTAAACACCCACAGTAGATAGGTGCTATGGAAATACAACCTTAAATAGTAGCAGTATTACTTTTTTTCTCTCCATGAGAGTAAGTTCCAGAGATACTGGTTTATCAGCAGGTTTCATGAGAATTTTTATAACATCAGAGACTCAGGTATAGTCAGTTTGATTCCCAGATTTGAAGAGAAAGGTATTGATTTCCTCAGTATTCCAAATATGACCCTTGATGTTGCACTTGCCGCTTGTCCTCTGTTGTTCATATACATTTTGCTGCTCCTAATAACTTCTTAATAATAAACTGAAGAGTAATTTCTTTATTTGTAATTCATCAAATTGAAAAGCAGAATTCTCAGGTAATGCATATGGGGAGGAAAGTTAAGATGGTTAGATTTGGATTTAACCTTCCAGCAATTTCACTGAGAAACAATTCATAAAGCCTTTTAATTTTAAGGCTTGGCCAGGTTCTTCTACAGGAGTGGCTCACCAGGTTTTCAAAGGAATAAATGTCCTATTTCAAAAGTTGTAGGATGCCTTGGAGGATCTCTTGTGGAGATTTAAAGTGGGAAATACTGACATCCAAAATGAAGGTTTGGGGTTCCTATAAGTGTGGGATCAACACACAGAAATTGAGAAATTGTGTCAGATCTACTAGCAATCACTGTGTAGAGAGTAACATATTCCAGAGCCTAGACTAAAAATAGGAGAATTGCAAGGTCCTGCTGCATAAGAGATAAAGGCATCATAGACAGAATACTGAAGAAATACAGTGAAAAATACACTAGAAATTAAGTTTAATTATGTTCTATATAGAGCCATTATGTTCTTGAACCATGAAGCTCAAGATCCCCCTAATCTGTTTGCTCCCATTCCAATGACCATTTTCCTTGACCTTTTCCCTTCCTCAGCTATTTACCCTGCCTGGCTTTTTTCCACCCATTTCTAAATGCTCAGTTGTTTATCTGGACAGTCACCTACCTATGTTTTCTCACCTTACTGGATTCCATTCACAGTCACACTCCCTGAACATCAGCTTCAGTTTCACCTGCAAGTTACCATTTTTTCTCTTCTTTTTGATACAGCTCTTCCTTTCCTACTGCCATGTCCATACAGGTTCAATTTTTTACCCAGGCTTGATTATTTTCTTGAGTTATCACCTTCAGTCATCAACTCAATGTCAAGGTTAGTCCTTTCCTAACCTACCTGTTCCTTTCATACCGTTTTTTCAGATTCTTATAATCAGCTTCATTGTGCCCAACCTCCTCACCCATACCTTTCCTCATTCCACTTCAACACAAAACTGAAGACTAAAGAGGGCCCATTTCCCATTCCATCTTCATTCAGATCACATTGTTTCTTCCTACACAGATCCTGCATCTACTTCAGCACTCAGGAGAGACAGAAAAAACCCCTCTTTTCAAGTGTCTAGGTCAAGATAGCTATTGAAGAAAACCTGTAGCTGCAGGAATGTGGGCCTGAGCCCACATGCTTACCATGTAGGGAACAATCAGAGAAGTTCCACGGGAAGATACAAGAGATCTCCACTTCACAAATCACTTTTCTTAGGCTTTGAATATGGCCAAATGTCTGCAAATTGTAACCCAGGTTTCAGAAGACATGTCCATGTCAGCTCTGTACCCACTTCCCTGAAGAGTTCATTCTTCAAGTGCAAGGCTGAAAGGTCAGCAGCATTTATTGCTATACAGATATGCACAGCTATAATAACAACCCATTATGCATAAGGCTTATCAAGCACTGCTATTATTTATAGACAGGCTGGGGCCATCTTTTATTTCTCTGCTTTTGTCTTAATAATGGCCAAACTTTCATGGCTTCAATTAAAAAAATAAAAAGCCCATTCTAGGATCAAACCACCTTCAGAAATATGCACCCAAATGATTCAGATTTGTCAAATTTATATAAAATGAAAGCAGAAAAATGGAAGAGTAATGCAAGCCCAACAATAGCTAGGCTGGCCTTTAATAAAACCGTTATTAATCTTAATGACTGTTCTCACAGAAACTGAGATTGTTTACTTAAATGAGTAATTTATAGGATTAAACTATTACAGGGAAAACTAGTTCATTTAGGAAAGAAAACATTTGAGAAAAGAAGTCCTTCATATGTGTTGAATTATCAAAGGCTTTGCTCCACAATGGGACAAGTTCCACATTTCTCAAGAACTCAGCACCTGTTGTACATTTAGCAAATCACACACATTACCCACTGCTCTCTTCCTAGCATTATGTTCCCTGAAGCCTACTGGGAATACTTTTGAATCAAATTCTACAAACAAAGAAATATCTGCTCTTGAGTATTTCTATTATCAGACAATGCCAGGCTAACAAAGCAATGATACATGACTAGTCTAAAATTATGTGTCACAGTGGGGATAAAAAGGAAACACATCTCATTGCACACCAGAGGCAATATCCAATTATTTCAAATTCCTCTTCACAAAGAATGCTGACATCTTTCAATTCTGAGAAACCGCCTCTTGTATAAGCACTCTATGGTTTTGGTCTTTTCATGGTACTGCACGTGGTACAGTGCTCTCAAGTCTTGCTGATGTTGGTGGGAACTGATGTGCTTTGCTTCTAAGAATGATCAAAGCCTGGCCAAAGGCGGGCCCATATATATGGTCAAAGTCATTATTAGGATTCAGACATGAATAATATCTATGAAAGCCAGAGATGCAGCCAAAAGACAGTTTCAGGCATACAGTACAAATGTTTTCCTTCATGTACAGACTGCCGGTACTCAGTTATTCAAGGCTGTTCTCGGTTAGGCTCCAATTCAAGTGCTGAAATTTAGGTGTGTGAATATTCATGCTTAAATCACACTGAAATGTATACTGTTACTGTCCCTTGTTATTAGGATTTATTCTTTCCTCTATCCTTTTTTAGCTAGATTGTCCTCTCCTGAGACAAACAGAACAAGGTTTGAAAGCCGTTGGGATCTTTGCCAGGCTCAGAATTTTCAGGAATATTTATGTGCAGTTGTAGCTTTGTCCCCCTGCAAACATTTTTACAAATAAAGTCTTACCAGATTCTTGGGGTTGGAAGAAGGTGTCAGGAAAGTGGCAAGATAGGATTTCCCACTTTTTTCTTTTGTTTTAGTAATTTTTTGCTTTGCTTTGTTTTGGTTTTGTTGGTTTTTTTCCATCATTTTTTTTTAAATCAATTCTTTTGTACAGTTATTTTATTCTATTTTTATCAGTATCTCTTACTGACTTTTTTTTTACATATAGCTCTTAATTTCAGCTACAGACTTTTCAGTGCCATTAGGCTATTCAATATATTTATTTTAATGTGTCAGTGTGAATTAATAGCAAACTGGATATTTGACCCATTAGTGTATCTTATTTGTTACCCTAAGTCTTTCATTTACCATATTTACATTTTATATTTTTTTAATGGGGAAACAAACCTTTGGTTTTTCTCTAGGAGGATTCTGCAGCTTGTCAATTAGTACGCAAGTGACAAAGTTTGATGTGAAGCCCTTGGGGTGCTCTCATCCTGCACTGAACAGAGCAGAGTTTTCCAAAATAAGCTTGCTAACATCAGAACCTCTTGTTGCTAAGAGAAGTGTAGCCTGGTAAAACCACCTTGCTTCAATAAATCCATATGAACTGGCAGCTAACTTGTCTAAAGACAATGGAAGTAGTTTTAAGCAATACATAGCAGATTGTTACATCAGCCTGTTTTAACTGGAGCAAGAAAAAAAGTGCAAGGGTATTGAGGAAAATAGCAGGGAGGGAAGGGGAACATATCATCCACTTACAGAGACTGCAGAATGTAAATGTGTTCTATCAGTCAGAAAACTAATGGAGGTGAGAATGACCTACCTCAGGCTAACAATGTACAGTACATGCAGGTTCTCAAAAGAATTTCCAATTAAGCTTCTTTTTATTACCACACTAACCAATAGCTCCACTACTGCATGGTACATTACTTTTAAGAATTGAACATTAATTTACATCAGGGTAGGTATTCCCATCCTGATTAGGTGAAATGTTATGTAGTATTGACCCTCCTCTAGGACCAGCATGTAAGATCATAAAGCAATCCACACCTTACACTATGTACAATTTACAATCAACTACTGACCACCTGGATGGATCTCTGCACCACAGTCCTTTAATTCTTCTCAATTTTTAGCACATTAAAGATGAAACACACTACAGTCTTGCTTTCTGACTTTCTGAAAGATGCATACAAAAACACCCACACTTCTGAGAGGCTGAGAATAGAGTAAAACACCAGAGGTTAGTCAGCTTTCACAGATTATAAAATGACACACGATATTGGTTACATGAATGGGAATTAAAAACTTCACAGTTTTTGGAAGGTTCACAATCTCTACATATAAACAATAGCTATCACATGTTTAACTAATGGTATTGAAATACAACTTGTTAATCCCCACTGGGTCATGGGAGAAAGTAGAACCTCCAATGAGTTTCAGCATGAGATGCCTGCCTTAACAGGCAAACCACTACCTATGTGTATTTGATTCTACCTGTCTTGTAGAAATCATGTCTTTATTAGTTACTTACTAATTACTTTTTACTAATTACTAATTACTTACTAGTGAGACTAGTCTGATTTTTCTTCGCTAAATTATTGTCTCTTAAAAATATTGAAAGTTCAAAATCACAATAAGTACTGGTTCTGGTAGTTTGTGTGACCTACCTTTGTATCTTCTTTTTTTTTTTAATTATTAAATTTCAAATACCTTTAAATCACTGCAGGATTAAATGCAGTGTTTTAATGACCAGTTTTCATAGTCTTAGTGGATACACATGCATTTATACCAAAATCATTATATTTGAAATCCCTAAAGTAAGAAGAAAATATCTATGCTCAAAAGAAATAAAGAATATTGCTGATTTTGGAAAATAGGTCCTGATTCAAAATCATCTATTTTAGAGTTCTTTTTGTTGACTTAGGAGTATTGTGAATCAAGTCACTGATTAGTGCCCCTTTCTTACAGAGCATGTACAAGTGATGCTGACTTCAGCGAAATTCTCTGAGTTCAGGGTAGCTCTGCTTTGCTTGTATATGTGGTTGTGCTAATTGCTATGAGGAAAAGTCTTTTAAGTAACATAAATAGAAAGGTAAAGAAAAAATAAAAGAAATAAACCCCAAACCAAAACAACATCACATTATTGCTATAATCAAACAGCCAAGGTTAGAAGAAAAAAATCACTTTTGCATGACCCTGAACTAATATCACTAGGAGTCAATAGGAAGACTTGGGATTTCATAGTGATCTTCATATTGGTTGCAACAGACATTCAAGTAGAACTTTCTGATCTCTAAGCCACATCTGTATTCCTTCTTACTGTGTGGTTCTGCTGATTTTAACATTAGGCACTAAATCTGCTTTGGTTTTCTCAGTTATTGTAAAGTTTATTAATTAACATTAACTCTGTAAGGTTCTGTAGTGGAAGACTCCAAGTTAGCATAATATACTCTTAATGCCATTATTCTTTATGAATAATTAGAAAATAATTACCCCTTAAATTTGAGCTTACCATAGCCATGATCTTCTAAGATAACTTGCAACATAAATCTGAATCCAACTGTAGCTATATATAAATTCATAGACAAAAATTTCACAGGGTTTTATTTCGAATTCATATATACAAGACCTTGAAGGTAAAATGTGCACTTACTCAATCACAAGACAAAGGTTTAATGTGACTCTAATGAGATACATGACCAGTTCTGCTAATTTACCTGAAGGAGGAAAGGCTGTGCAATGCAGTGAACATTAATCTGGGCCTCAGGAGACTGCCACTCAGCTCCTTGCTTTTGCAGATATCATCTCTATGACTTTGTAGGAATCATATATACCCAGATTCTGAAAGGTATTTCATTATCTGCCATTAACAATCTCATTCAATCTCAATCAGTTGCCTAAATAACAGAACTAAAAATAACCCTGTGAAAATAACAAGGTGTCAAGGTTTAAACCAAGTCCCCCAACTCCCAGAGAGTTAAGAAGGAGAATCCAAAGAATGTAGCCCCCACGGATTGAGATAAGAACGGTTTAATAGCTAAGGCATGACACAAAACCCCTACTGCCATTTACTACTACAAATAATAATGGTACAGCAAACAGCAAGTGAAAAGAATACAACACCCCACCAGCCACCGACCCATAACTCACTCCACCCTGCCTGGCCGAGCACCATGTGCTCCCTCCTCCATTTTCCTCTAGAGCTCCACTCCTCCATCTCTCTCTCTCCCAGTATGCATCCTGGGCATCACATGCTATGGTATGGAATACCTCATTGACTAGCCTGGGTCAGGTGTCCTGTCTCTCCTTCCTCCCGGACACCCCTCCTCCACGTGGCTGGAAAAAACCTTGAACAAAAACACCCTCAAAACATGCTCAAACCATGACACAAGGGATTTACAGTACCTCAGGATATTTCCTACTCCAATTAAAAAGACCATCTATATTGTATTACTTATAAATATTTTCTTGGTATTACCACCTGACTGACCTGCTTTTATACATAGTTCATTAAGGAAATGCTTTGATTTCTCTAGAAAAGCTATTCCAGTACTTGCTTACATTTAAAATTATTTCTATGTATGAAACTATTCCATGCCTTATTTCTTCACTTAGAAAATGGAACAAATTTTCTTCTTTAATTGAACTCTAGCAAGAATAAAAATACTTACATCTAAGAAACTTATATTAGTCAAGTTTAGGTGCTGAAATCAATATACTCTACATTTGAACAGCTGTATCAATATCCAATCAAAACTAAGCACAGTAATTTGGGAAATATACAAAATAGCTGAGACATTCAAACATAGGTAACTTACCCAGTATTTTTTGAGTAAATCAAATTCTGTTGACAGCAGCAAACACATTTTTACATGATACAATAGATTATATTCCTCCATCAGTCTTTTTAGGAAAAAAAAAAGGAGTAAATAATTGCTTTATCTCATTGTGTTATCTTCACCAACTCATTATAGAAGTTGAATGTGATGACTATATGTAAAGAATATAACCCTAAGGAAAAATACTCTGCCTACTCATCAAATCAGTGATAACATTCTTTTCAAAACTGATCTCTGTAGAAGTACAACAGACACTGACAAACATGAAGTTTCAAAAGAAGACATAAGGTCATGTTTCTACATTTTTTGAACTTCGAGGTTCAGAATTCATATTATTAATGAAAAAATTATTAATAAAAACTTATTAATATTATTAATAAAAAATTATTAATAAAAACTTAGCTTTTCTGATTCAGAATTTGAAAAATAAATAGCTATCAAAACTGGAATTCAAGATTTTCAGACAATCAAAATGAAGCATTCAATCACAATTTTCTGTTTGATTACTAGGTCATGAAAATGTTGATTCACTGTCTCAGGGGAAACATTTTAGACTTGGGTAGTCAAGCATGGGAAAAAATTTCTTACAATTTAACTTTCCTATTGTGTTTTTTCCTAGGTTGGATTTGTTTGGCAGCTGGCATTCACATGACAGTTTAAGCATAAACAGCCTGTTGTACAAATTTTGGAAAAGTAATCTATCTTTGTCAACATTTGCTTTCCCACAACAGATTTTAAGAGCTGACACTCTTTCCCACATGTGAGTTAACAAGAAATGTTTTTCTTTGTTTCTTACCAGAATTTTATATTAGACTAGGCATTGCTTGTTTCTAAGATCTATAACTGACCATGTATTCTGAACACAGCTTGTTTGTCTGTGGCTAACTCAGGTGAAACAGAGAAGAATCTGGACCCTTTTATCACTGTGGGTTAGAAGACATCAAGTTTACACTATACCTTCATTCCCAGTCACCTCTATAAGTATCATCTGTTCTCCCTATTTATGTTTCACCTGCTTTCTAATTGGTACCTTGCAAAGCTGCACACCTGCAGCAGCTCTATTGTCACCTCACTGGCCATCACCCACTAAGTTTCCACACCACAGCCTAAACAGAAATAATTTTGTCACTACATTATTAAACCTCCTTCTCTTCTGGGGAATACGGGTAATAATCAACTGGTTAGAATTGTTATTCTTGGGAAACAACAGTTATTTCTTTTGCATCTTTACACATTTTCACATAAAGTGAAAATCTCACATGTCCAATGTCAGTATGGCCATCAGATTTGTTAAGACCACAATAAGGTGTTGAAAACAAAAAAAACCCCAAACCCTACCCAAAAACACACAAAAGCCCAGAAATGCAGAGTTTTGTCTTCAGAGGTCATTAACAACTACGCCAAACCACTGCGAAATGTTTTGAAATGCTCTCACTGTTGAAATATATACTTTTGCATTAGGTACATTTCTTGTAAAGTCACACCAACACTGTTCTTTTGGGCTGGTTGCTCTTGGAGAAGGGTTATTTTATTTTTCTGTATTGTATCACATTTTGTGTAAATCACGCACAACACACAACACACACACACCCCATTTAATACACAAGCTCAGCTGCTCATGAATAACTTCACTGTGAAGTAACTCAGCAATCCCTGAATACTGTGTGGACAAAATGCATCACATCAAGGGAGTCTGATGATTTTTCAGATTTACATTAGTACAGAACATAATTTTCTTATGCATTCTCATGCAGCAGCAGGACTGTGTTCCTCTGAGCCTCTCTCATGTAACCAGTACATACTGTGGTAGCCAGTGTTTTCCTCCAATTCCCAAACAGGTGTACATGTGTATGTTTGTAAGTATATGTACGTGAAGAGTGCACAGTGATAATCTGCCCTAATACTATTTAAATCACCATTGCACAATTGCTAGTGCTAAATTGCACGTGGAAAATTTTTTGACGTTACAGTGGCTTTATTTTTCCTCTCCACCTATTTGGTATTAGTCTTATTTACATAAAAATAAAAAACCCTAAGCATTGAGTATTCTGTGGTTTTCTTAATCCCTTAGTGCCTGTAAGTCTGCTCTTATGTGATCACTTATGTTTCTTTGAAGCAGGTGGAATAGGATGCTAAATGCTACCCAAGCAGAGCTATCATGGATCACTCGTTCTGTGGTCATGTTGCAGAGTTGCAAATAACTTCTCTAAAGCCAGCAAGGACTGCTTAGATAGACAAATGATCTCTTAAAATCAGGATATTGCAGTCTTCAGAAAACATACAATTACAAAATGCAGTAATGAAAAATTGTGGTTGGGAAGAAACTGTGATACACGTTAATAAAATTGGTATATTTACAAAACAAAAAGGGGTAAAGTATATGTAGAATGACATTTTCTACCTCGGCCATGTCCTTTGCTTTATCTGTCTGTGCCTTCAGTGTGCTACATTACTGGTCTGTCAGCCACAGACTGGTCTGAAAGTTGTGTGATGTTTACTGGTATTCTTAAGAAAATACTATGCAACTGATCTTTGTTGAAGAAATCAGTCATAATCCATCGACTTTAATGGCAAAACATAATTAGGTCTAAGAATACATGCAAACAACTTAGGGGTAAAGACATTTCAAAGAAATTTCTGAGAGTATTTGAGATCAGAACTTTCAGCAATGAAACATGCTTACAAAAAAAATAGAGAGCACGTTGAAGGATGGAAAAATGCATTACAATTTAACTGCTGAATACTTGTAAGCAAAAAACAAAGACATTTGCAAAGCAGAAATGATGTTGCATGTTTACAACTCAATAATAACCAAATACTAGTTTCACAGTATACCTCTTCTAATGATGTTCTAATGTATTAGCAATGAAGGATATCCACCAATGAAGTGCAGTTAATGTAAAGCTCAAGTTAGTCATATAACACAAATATGTCTAAGAATTTAACTTTTTTTTTTAATATTGAATGAAAATAAATGTTGACTGGAAAATCTCATTAATTTGGAATTTACTAGTAGGAAAACCATTTATTTGCCACACCTTCAGAAGCAGAAAACCCCATCCCATTTCCTAATCCCTGTTCCAACTTGCACAGCACATTTAGTTCCAATGATTGCACTACTTACATTCCTGCCCAAGAAACCTAGCCAAGTGTTGAGATTATATCTTTATTTAAATTCTAAGATAAAAATAGTGCCACATGCATATTTTTGTATTTTTGGGTAGTATTTCTTCCTATCCCATGGTATAAGACATACCAATCTCTTTAACAATGATCCAGTGAAACAAGCCATAACTCTAAAATTCTGTTGAAAAAGCACACATTATACAATCACAGAATCACAGAACGGTTGAGGTTGGAAGGGACATCTTGTGGCCACCTGTGCCTACTCCTCTTGCTCAGGCAGAGAAACCTAGAGTTAGTTGCCCAGGACCACATCCAGGTTGTTTTTTACTATCTCCATTGACAGAAACTGCACAACTCTCTTGGCAGCCTATGCCAGTGCTCAGTCCTACTCAGTAAAAAAGTGTTTCCTGATGTTCAGAGAGAACTGCCTGTGTTTAAGGCTGTGCCCATCACTCTTGCCCTGTGACTGGGCACCACTGAAAAGAGCCTGGTTCTGTCTTCTTTATAAACTCCCTTCATACATAAATATTGACAAGGTCCCCCAGAAGTCTCAATTCAACTTCATGTATTAAAAAGATTAGCTCAGACCTGTTTCAGTGTTGGACCAACATTTAAGTGACTGCACTAGGCAGCAGACAACTATTGTAATACCTAAAACAAAGACATCTGTCCTTAGCAAGGTAAATCCTAATACTGTTAAACATGCAGGACTTTTTGATATATTCTTTTTTGTAACCTTACAAATCATCCTATGAGCTCCTCTACTTCCATACTGAGTTAGTCAACAGAAAAGCAGATTATCAGCTTAGACATGGGCGTATCTTCATGTGTGTCCATGCACTCCAGAGAACAGATGAAATAGACTGAATATGTACCTACCCATATAGTTAATACTTCAAACATAGTTTGAAGACACAATACATAGGAAAAGCTAAATATCTCTGATGGGGCACTTCAGCATTTATGCATTCTAACAAAGAAACTGCCTGAAGCTGCATGATAGGACATATTTAGCCCATCCCTTCTGGGGAATCCAAACCTTTGTCCCCAGATTAGCAGAGGTCATGCTTTGCAAACATAAGGAAGATGTAATTTAGCTAGGCATGTCACCGTCCAGCTTTTCCAATACCCTAGTAGTTAAGGTATTCAGATAAGGTGTGAGATTCTTGTCTTTTATTAGTTAATTCTTCATCTAAGAAAGGATCCAGCCATCTTAATATAGGGTTGACTAAGAGGGAACATACTTCACCTCTGTGATGTAGCTGGACCACTTTATACCCAAGAGATAAGGGTAGTTACTTTCCCTCACAAATATTTCTTCTAGATCACTCTACTATTACTAATAATAAAAATTGTATTATAAACACACTGATAATCTATAATTGACTAAATCTATTACTCCATCTACTTTTATTCTTTGTTTTTTCTTCATCAAATGTATTCTGAAATGCCTCTAAGCAGAGAAAAATTGTTTATCATTTGTCAAACGAGTCCTATAAAAGATAAAGTTCATAGCAAATATGTCATACACAAATAGAGAATTATTGTGTTATTTTGCAATATCAATGCAATTAAGTCCTGTTAGTTTTGTATACAGCCTTGGGAATCACAGCATCAGTTACCACTAAACAGAGGAAAGGATACAATAAATACTAAGCTGTAGGAAAAAAAAAATCTGTTCCTTTCTTGTCACTAGCAAAATAAGACACAGTGGGAACACAAGTCATTTATAAGAATTATTTTTTTACATATCCAGAGAATTTAGCATTTTAGCTAGATTTTCACTGATTAGGAATTGGGGTTGGGAGGGTTAGATCTTGGTAATTCTTAAAGCTGATTTTGAAAACTTCAGTGGAAACAGTCACTGCATTACTTCTTTTAGCCAAACAGCATGGTTTATGCACTGTGAATGCAACAGTTCATAGCCTCTTTTTGCTTGAATTCCCATACCTTCAGGTATAAAAAAAGACTCCTTGAACATCAGTACAAAAAAATTTACCTTTTATGGTAACCACAACTGACTAGACAGATATTCACACATGCAAACAATAAGTTTTCTGTCAAATACCCAGTGAACAGTTCTGCAGTATGGTAACACTTGTATCTATCTATTGAGCAAATTCATATCTTAAAAAAAATTCTTATGTTTTCTCTGACATCTCTGAAAAAATTGTGGAAGAAAATATGTCCAGAAGCTGTGTTTTGTATAAAAATATTGATAATTCTGATTTTTGAATGAACTTGTTGACATATGTTTCACATATACCTACATGTATGCTACAGAGCATGTTCTACAGAAGATATGAATTACAAATATTTTCACAGATGCTTCAGTGTCAATATGGTTCTAGTTGGTCTTGAAATGTACTATTACATCCAGACTTTAAAAAGAAATATGGTTTTGGCTGTACATTTAAGTACACTTTTAAGCCAGTGTTTTACAGCTTCCCCATGAAGTCTTGTGTGGATGTGCTTTATACCTTAGTTCTGCCGAACTATGAAGGGAAAATAAGCTCCAATTGGCAAAAAGTGATTATGGTTCTCCCATGTTTCAAGAATACAAAATGGTGTACTTGCATCTTCTTTGTATGAATGTAGTTTTAAAAAAGCTAATTTGGTGAAAATAAAAAGGAATTTTGCTTTCATGAACCCAGAATCACACAGAGAAATATAATCCACAGAAGTCTATATGTGGCACTCCAGTGTGTAAGTAATTAATCTCTTAACCACCTCAAAGATTGCTGATAGACAAATATGTCATCCAAATATAAGAGTTTTTGCCATTTTACATTTTATCAGACTGCCACATAATTTTTTCAAGCTCTTCCAGTAACAGATTATTTGGCTAAGAGAAAAGAGGAAAAAAAACAAAAAATTGGCTTTTATATCTTCCTTAAAGTATACCCTCATCTATGAAACTGTTGTATCTAGCTGCTTATTCAAGCAGAACTCATTTTATCTCTTTAAATTCATGATATTAATAGTTTGATCAGTTAAATATATAACTGCATAATGTATGCACTATAGATTCATTTACACTGCAAACCAGCCAGTGGAGGAAGTGTAAGCTGCACTGTGTCTACGGAAGTGCAAAGTATTTGCATATTGCAAATCTGTGAGGCTTCATGGATGAGCAAACAAAAATAATTACTGCTGCACATATTTGTGTCAGACAGCAATATAGATATATATTTCTGCTGTTGAAATCTTCATGTTTTCATGTGTCCACTTATTACAGCATGCACAAGGCAAAGTATTCAAATTAATATCCAGTAAGCCAAAATAAAGATATTATAACTGCGAAGTTGGTTTTGCTTAGATTTTTTTTGTGGGCTTTTAAAATTCCCAAAATACAGATCCAGTCATAAACAGGATGTATCAATTATTTTAAAGCATCTCTTAACAAAATTAATCAACATATTTTCAGAAGAACAACTAAATAGATTTAGAACAGATATTTCTTAGGAATAGGTTAGTTGAAAAGTGTTTTAAAATATGAAGGCCACTATTTTGCTTCCTTTAACAACAAAGAAACACTGGAGCAGGGCAGAGGCTGAAATGAGCTTTCCCACTCCAAAGCAAACAATAAACAGAAAATGCAAACAGTAATGTGCATGTCCCTGTTCAAAAATGCCTCATATCTGCATATATTCCTATGCAAGAACATGTGGAAGGGACTAATTATTCAGTGTTTCATTTAGGTGCTTGGTTTAGACTTATTGTTTATAAATAAAACAATTTATTTGTTTATTTATTCCCTTCTGTGCTGTGCCTTACCACAAAACCTGATAAAATGTATTAGAAATTAAGTATGTTTGTTTCTGTTAATAGTAAATACATTCTGTAACAGCTATTAAAACAATTAAGGTTTAGTTGAGAACTGTTTCAGTCAGAAAATTTTATGAGATGGTTTAAAAATCCTATAATAAATAATGCAATTCCATTTTAAATTATGTGGGAAACAATGAGCATAAGAAACAGAGAGCCGGTAGAACAGAATGCAAAATTTTTTGGAACATGAATAAAAATCCAAGAAAAATTTTTTTATTTTGTGTGTGTTTAAAAGTAACAGTACAATCACTGTGCAGAGACCATTTTTTGTTAAAATGTTAGGTAAATTTATACCTGCTGTACATCGATTAGAGGTGCTCTTTTGTATAAACTAGATAAAATCCTATTGATCGAGGATTTTTTAAAAAATGTCATGCATTATAAGGTACAGATTATGAGTCCATAATAATATGCATTGCCATGAAAATATTGTAGCAGCTGTGAGGAGTTCTGCTGTTTGTTGTGTCAATGAAATGAACAAAACCTGTTTCAAAGCAAAGACTAGAAAACAAAGCAAGCTCCAGCATGCACCAAGCATCATATTGCATACTTGGATTAGTCAAATGAATTTTTGCTGTTGCTTCATACAAATTTCACTGAATTAAATTTCTGAAGTAGAAATAGTAGTCAAGTAGAGGTAGAAATAGTAGTCAAGTAGAAGGTAGAAGAAATAGTAGTCAAGTAGAGATAGTAAGAATATTCATGTCCTACAGAATTACTAAAATGTGCATATGCCCATTCACAGCAGCAGGAAAGATGCTGCACTTTTATTGTCTTTCCCTCTGAAAAAATTTATTCTGATAAAGATGAAAAGTGATAGTCCTGCTTTGCCACTAGCCTGATTTAACACAGTGATTACAGATTATTGTCTTTTGGTCCCTTGGCAAGGGTCAAGTTTCTAAATCTCATATTTGTGCAGTCCAAACTCACCAAACTGACATTGCTAGCTGTAGCCAGAAGGCTACCACAAGGTTAGGCATAGGTGATCAGACTGTGAGATTCATTTTCAGTACTTATGAGTAGGTAATTCCCTCCTGAACAGCTCCAAATATAATTTGTTTGTTTGTTTGGCTGGTTGGTTTTTCTTTTCATCTTTAGAGGTCAGAATATCTCAAAGCAGTGTGAAGAACTGCTGAACTGAAAATTGCCTGGCATCAGATTTGGCTGTGAAAGGATAGCAGTATGATATATTTCTCTTAAATACTTCCAGAGAAAGACCAAATAATCAGTATCACTCTATCACTGTAACTGAAATATCCAACTGGGATATAACTGTCCTCTACTGAATGCAGCAATACATGTAATTTTAGCTTAAATTGCAAAGAACATGAATATTAATCCTTAAATATTAGACTGAGACCATCTTTTTTTTAATGCAATGTACAAAATAATGCAACATCATTTATGCAGCATCAGCCAACACCTGTCTATGGAGGTTCAGACCGGTGATGAAGGATAGTAAGCCCAACAGCTACATTCTTTCACTTGTCAGAGAGAATCAGTTATCCCAGTCTTAAATTAGGTCTTTTATTTCATTAAAGAGGCTGGTTTTAAGCTGCAATGCTATTTTTCAATGCCTTCACTATAAAAAAATTAAGCAGAGTGTTTATTTGGTAGGTAAATCTTTGATATCTATAACTGCTTTTTTTCCAACCAGTTTATGTATATCTAGGTCACTATAAGTGGTAATTTGCTGAAAAGTATCATTTGACTAGCACTACTTAGTTATTAGCACTACTTAGTTATTAACCCACTGCAAAAATTGCTCCTGATGAGAGATGGGGATGACAGGCAATAGAAACCCTGGATAGAGAGCAACGTGGAGACCCACGAGGAGGCCTGGTGAGGCTGCTGGCTTGAGGGACCACAGTGTGAGAGGTGGCTGTGGTCACAGTTGATGCCGTGAGGGATGCTGGGTGGTTGGGTTAGGTAGGAGACAGAGTAGCCCCTCAGGGAGCCCACAAGTGGCCTGGGGAGCTCAGGCACAGTGTTGGAGACACCAGCCCTGTAGGGAGGCAGCAAAGTCAGGTCCTGAGTGAGGGACACAGGCACGGGCCAAAAGGACCACAGGAGAGCAGGACAGAGGAAAGGAAGGAAAAAGAAGGAAGGGAGTGAAAAAGACTTCTGCATTGAACTTTGTTTTTGTAATGAAACAGAATTAGGATTTGCCTTGTTAAGAAATACTGTTTTCTGTGTTTTTTTATTAGAAAATGCAACATATTGTACATGTAAGTAGAAAATTGAAATAACAAGCTACCTTCATCACTGCCTTTTCTACTTTTGTGCCTTATCTCTTACTGTCAAAAAAATTTTATTCCAAAATTGTTTTACAACAGCATAGAGTGCTGCATCCAGTATATTCTGCACCAAAACCTGTTTAGAGTTGTAATATAAATCAATCATCTCAAGAGTGGTGACATAATAATGAAGCGGTCTTCTTCTACCCAAGGATTTCACATTACCTCACAAGCATTAGTTCTTCCCTTTGAATATCTTTCTCTGTGATAGCCAAGGCAGCAGACTAATATTTTGCCATGCAGAAAGCCAGGTGTGACTTCCATAATTCTGTCACCTTTTACGGAAACAGAATGAGAACAAAGAGATACATTACCCACTTGGTGTAAGTCATATACAAAAGCTATTGAATAGCTTGGGATAATTCCTGTAAAACACAAGTTTTGGGACAAGCCCCATTTGAAGATGGTCCAATAGTACTCCTGTTACAGAGATCAGGAGTGATAGTAATGATGCATAATTCCAGAATTTTTTAAGAGGAACACTTCTGCTACACATTTAAGTACCTAACTATATTTTTTTTTAAATAGTCTTTTGAACTGCATGGCCAAAATGTCCCTGTTTGTTCTTCCATTACTGAACACAGACAGCACCATTCTTAAAGCTGTAAGAACAGCTTTAAGCTACTGTTCATTATATAGCTTTTATTTAGCATTTATTTATTTATATGTTAAATAGCTTCTACTTGTTACCACAGATGCTAGTTGAACACCAGAGAGGAGCAAATACACCAGTAGTGAAAATACTGTATTCATTACAAACATACAGATGTATACATAATTGAAAAAAGGAAATGTGCCAAGTCTGATCAGTAGACTTCTGATTTTGCCAAGATGAACTTTTAAGAAATGCATGTGCATACCTAGATAGATAGTAGCGTAAGTGTACAGAGAATGAAAGGGACCTCTGGAGGTCCCAAATCAGTGAACTTCCAAGGCAGGTGAAGTTGCTCTGGCTTCATCAAGTCCAGGTTAGAGCAGCTCCACAGTCAGAGACTCCAGAGACAATCTGGGCAGCTCATCCAGCCTCATGTTCTTAACCACTTGGAATCCATGGTCATTTACTCGTTATTCATCTGTTATTAAATTATAATACACTAATGGCAAAGAAACCCAGTCACACTCACCATTGGCATTTGCTTTATTCTGCTTGGGTGTTTTTACAGAGGGTACCTAACTCCCTGTCATATAAACTGAAGAAATTAATAGGTGCTATAAGGGAAAACCTTTCTGCAGTTAACAGCAGAAGGACTTGACCACATGAGGTTGTACTGATATTTTCCCAGTGGTACTGACACACAAGTGAAAGCTCATAATCAGCTCTTTTTATTAGCACTAGATAATATCACGTTCACTGCAAGATTGGTCTCCAATCTCAGAAGAACACCTTGAAATCCATGTTCCTCTGGGGCAAAGAAGTCACTGCAGTTTACTATCTTCATTCTGTAATAGTAGTTCAGATATATATATACACATATATACAGAAATAAAAAAAATAAAGGTCTGGGATAATCTGACTCTGATTCATATTCACAGTTTAGATGGAGGCTATCTTTGATCAAATTGCCCATCTGTCTGTGTTCATATTAAAAGAAAACAGAAATAATTCAGAAACCAAACCCAAATCAAACCAACCAAACAAAAACCCCCAGATATGTGAAAGGTATTTTGAGGGACAAAATACAGTCTTGACTCAGGAGATAGAGGCAAACATGTTTTTCACGTGGTCTTTTTGCAGGTGCAGAGAGGAAAGTTATCTACAGACTATCAGTGTGTAGGTGTCTGAAGATAATGATGAAAGGGAGTTTATTTTTAAAACAGCATATTGTCAAAACAGACATATGCAATTTCATCATAGACTGTTTAATTACAAACTATTATGACTTACACTAACACAAAAATATCCATTACAGTGATATTATCCCTTTCTTAATTCAGCAGCATGGCACCAGTTTTTGCCTAAAACATTCTGAATAGCTTCCACTACAAAGTTAATCATGTTTATCATGTAATTCTGAATTATTTGGATTTGTATTATACTGTAACTTAAATGTTTTCAAAATATTTTGGAGAGCATTTCAAAAGGCAAACCTTATCTAATTCTGTCTGCCAGAGTATCCACATGCTGAACCTTGAAAAATTACAGTACTGCATGCGTCAATTTTCTCTCATCCTTTCACCTAATTTTGTTCTGATTTTTATGCCAAAGATATAAATTTGGAAATATTTAGAGGTAGTGCAATGTTGGACAGAACATAAGATTTCTATTTTTGTAAAGTCAATAATTTAAGTGTTTTCTTTTATACACACACAGAGTAATGTAAACTATTCACATAAATACACTCTAGTTTTGATGCTATTTTTAGAACAAGATCTAGTTAAAGACTTGGATGGCTTAAACACAGCCTGAGTGTCTCATTACTGACTTTTTTTCTCCTTGTGACTGAACAAGGCATTCATAAGTGTCAAGACCAAATGGCTCTTTCTGCTTTTTTTCTCAGGCAGCTGCAGAATTATATGAGAAAAGAAAGAAAATTGAGTGTTATATTGAGAAATGGGCATGTTCATGCATGAAGTTCAAACAAAATATGCTTGCAACACAGAACAAAGTTCACCAGGTAATTCCAAATACATTCTTTGGGTAATTTTTCAGAGGGCAGAGATCATAGAGTTACCATAATAAAGGACTTTTAAACAAGTAAACTGCTAAAGAAAATAAAAATGCCCTTCTCACACACTTCTTTTGAAGTACAGATGTAATGCAAAAACTCTGCCAGGACACTGGCCTTCTGTGTGCATGCTACGTTCTGTATGTTTGCTACTCTGCTCCCTATGCTCTCCTGCTTTTTTCTTTTTTGCATGTGTCTCCTGTGTAATTTTGCTCTTCTCCTTCCATGCCTTAGAGAAAAGGCATACTGACAGGCTGCATCCCAATTCCTGTTAAACCTCCTTTAAATAAAAGGAATCTTCTCATACCATACTTTTGAAGTAGAACTCATATGCAGACAATTTTGGGCTGGTGAAGCTTTCTCATTATAGTTCCAGGTCTACAGGTGTGGCCTGGGAAGTGAATGTATCTGGCTTTGCCAGGATCAAGGTATGTAATTTAGGTTAACACACATGAAGACCACAGGTAAAACTACACTAATAAAGAACCAGAAAAGGAGAAAGAAACTTGGAGATGGCCTCAAATGTAAACCACCGCCATAAAAGTCACAGAATGTAACTGATGCCATCAGGATTTACTGCCCTGGAAGAGCTGATAGTACAAAGGAATGCTAGAGCTAGGTTGGTGTGAAGTGTATTAGAATATGCTAATATATCCTAGTAGAGTTGGTTTTGGTACTAAACTGGAAGTATTAATGGATGGAAATATGTACGTAAATAAACAGTCACTCTCATATCTTAACAGCATGATCATGAATCAATCTGTTCTGTATCTTTGATCTGTGTTAGCCTAAACCATGCAGCTATTTTCTAGACAGTACTGTACACAGCATGATGAATTTAAGTTTTCCTCTATTTTGTGAATACGTATTTTGCATAAATGTTTACACACTTTAAATATACAATTTCTTAGCTCTTCCTGCCTTCAGCTATGCAATGATAGACCAAAAAGAGAGTATCTGGTGGTATAGCAGATCACTGTATATCTGCAAAGAAAACCTAAATCCAAAAAACATACACAAGAGACAGAGAACAGCTCTACAAAATGCTTTTCATTAATTCTCCACTGAATAGAAATGAAAATGTATTAGGCATAGAGATTGGTGAACACAGCTGTGGATTCCTCCGTGACTCTGTATCAAGAGCTGTTCTGTGGATAATCCATTTAAAAATGCTCTTTGGCCTGAACTATCATGTGCCAAGTTTCTGCACCTATCATGACATTCTGCCTTTCCCAGACAGAAGCCGGTCAACAACTAATGCGACTACATGGCCACAATAGTTTTTAACAAGAAAATTACTTAGAAACTTGCAATTGGGTTTCAACTGATAATCCCTTGAATGCAAAGATGGCTTTTCATGTACTGATGCCGAATGACTGTTTCTAGAAATGGAAAAAGTCCAAAACAAATTTTGGTTCCCCCCCCATCTTTTTTTTTTTTTAAGGGTTCAGTGTGTAAAGCATTTATCACTCAGTTTGGAGGTCATATCCCAAATATTTCTCTGAGAAGAAGCATCTATTTGGATACAGTGGACATATGATCAACAAAATATTTACTGCAAATTAACTGTGTCCTTTGTAATCTACATTGCCAGTACTGCAGCTCTATTAGAAGGCAACAACAGCCAAAAATGCCCACAAGCATCATTTATTTCCTTCTGAAAGTGCAATCATAGTATAGCGAAATTTGTAATATTTGCAGCTAAAAATTGCTTATTAGCTATATATGAAAATTTAAAGTATTATATCCTAGCAGCACTGTTCAATTTAGCAGAACTAATTTCTATTTTAGTTTAGCAGAACTAATTTTATCTAATCAGCTGAAATGCTTTACAGGATGAATGAAACAAAATTCAAATGACACTAATGAGGGTAATTGTTCCATTTCATTCAAGTGAACAGCAATTTATTAAACATCAGCTTATTGTACAGATTTTCCTGTCACCTATATTTTTTCCTGAGTTTACTATGAAAGACAGGAAGCAGAACACAAAACCTAAAAGTTTTGCCTTTTTTAACACGTGGGCCTATCCCAGCAGCAAGTTTTAACTGTCTCAGTCACCCAGCACAAAGTGTAAACTCATCTCTAGTCAGAGCAGTCAGAGGGTGCAAATCCAGAATAAGATGCAGTATAAGGATTACCTGAGGAGAAGCATATAGAGCCCACATGTGCCTGCTTCCTGCTATCACAAACAGCACTTTTAGCAGAAAATCTTGGAACTTTTCATGGATCTTCTTACTATAGTGAACTAGCAAATGCTTGATAATTTTAATTAATCAATATTTAATTATTACAAGCTCTCTGCAATGTAAACATTTGCATTTTCCCCAGATTTCTAGCTAGGAGAAGATGTCTTCAGGAGCTAGTTGGCTGCCTGCAGTCTGAGGCGATTTAGTGAATGCAGGAGTCCTTACATGACCTTAGGCTGACCGTTGCTTGACTCTCAGTAAATCTAGGCTGTGGTAAAACATTGTGGCTTCTCAGCAACATAGAGCACACCCCTCACATTAGGTTCTATTCCTGTCTAAGGTTTCATGTGTCTGACAGTCCTTCATCACTGGAGAAAACTAGAGCTGTTTTTCTACAGTGACTTTCCCTACATTGGACACCTATGCATTCTTCATTCTGCTACTTGTTTTAATACTTCTTTCTACAATGGGCTTTGGGGTGTGTGTATTTCCCCCCCATTTTTATATAGGTTCTTTCATGTCATGTATTCAGTTCTCCTTTGTTTTTTTAATGTAATATTGTAATATCACATTATTACTTGTTATACTACAAGTGAGTTTATGGTTGGCAAAAGACATTGGATTTATTGCATTAAAAACTGATGTGTTCAACATCCTTTCATTTGAATAATTTATTAGTCCAAACCCCAGAAGTACCTTAAAAACCTGAAACCATACCTCCTATGAACATAACCACGCCACATCCACAAATGCCAGTAAATTGAACATTCTCCTTACAACCTAATTAGTACATCTGAGCCATTTGCTTTTGTGCCAGAATAATCTACAGCCAAAGATTCAGCCAAAAGCATGTCAACTCCAAGTGTTTTTGTTGTTTTGCATCTGAAGGTAAATGATTTTTCAAAACTCAGACGACATTCAAAAAGGGCTGATAAAAATGCATTACCTCTTCACACAGCAGGGGAGCTCCCTGCTCTATGCAAGCCTCTGTTCTTCCTAGGAAGTTGCTGGATCTTGCCTCAAGGTATGAGAAATGTAGGCACAACTGAACAGAGTGGGTAGTTGTTAAGGGTGGGATTTATCAGATTCAAACCTTAGCAAAAGTTTCAAAGGGCTGGTTGACAACGAAAGACTTGACGGTCAATTTTGAACTGTGCCAAAACAAACCAGTGACCTAAAAATAAGACTCTGCATTCTCTCCACCATCTTCCTCCTTGTTCCCAAGAAAACTGCAGTGGTACACTTCATCAAGAAACAGAATGAAAATGAAGCTTTTTAAACCATTTCCCACTGAACAGATAGGTGATCCAAATGAGAAAGGGTCTGCAGACAACTGGTTTACAGTCCATATCAGACAAGAAAATAAGTCAAGTTCATTTATCTTTCTTCCTTTGTTGTGCCTTAAACCAAGTCCGCACAGCTCGTTCATTCACTCCCTCCCTTGCTCCCCCAACTCCCGGAGAATTAGGAAGGAGAATCCAAAGAATGTAGCCCCCACGGGTTGAGATAAGAACAGTTTAATAGCTAAGGTATAACATAAATTACTACTGCTACTACTACTACAAATAAGGATGATAAAGCAAACAACAAGTGAAGAGAATACAACATCTAACCAGCCACCGACCCATAACTCACCCCACCCTGCCCGACTGAGCACTGACCGATACCTCCTCCATCCCCCCAGAGCTCCAGCCCTTCCAGGTCTCTCCCGGTTACATCCTGGGTATGACGTGCTATGGTATGGAATATCTCTTTGGCTAGCCTGGGTCAGGTGTCCTGTCTCTCCTTCCTCCCGGCCTCCCCTCCTCCTTGGCAGAGCATGAGGCTCAGAAAATCCTTGGACAAACCAAACATTTGAGCAGTAACTCAAAACATACTTGCTATCAGCAGCTGTTCCCAGCCCGAAAGTCAAAACACAGCACTGCACCAGCTACCAAGAAGGAGAAAAATGACTGCCACTGCTCAAACCAGGACAGCCTTTTATAACTCTTTCACTTAAAAAAGAAAAAAAAAAAACCTCACAGCAAAACAACACTAAAAAAACCCAATAAACAGCTCTTCTAACCAAATTAGGTTAGCAGACTAGTGAGGCTGCCTGTTTCCTATTCCATCTTAATTGTTTTTATTTTGTTAAATAATTTTGAGAATATTAACATTAGCTTTCATGTTGAGGTTCTTACTTCTTTGTAATCAGATTACATTACTCCAAGGTCTTTCATGTGTTTTCTAGTTCTCCTTTCAACAGCTTTCATAACTGCCTGCTTCTATTTATACTTCTACCACAAAGCCAATGTCACTGAGATACCTCTGCTCTTGCTAATAAGAAATATTAAATTTACTATTTTTGGAAAAGGGCTCAGCATCATTTGTGCTGACTAATTACTTTCATTTTTTTATCTTGTTTTCTACATCATTCATTTTGCATTAACCCCTTAAAGCTAGCATGTTTCGGCAGGAGTCTGGTGGAGCTAGGCTACCATGACACTGACAGCTCCTTAACAATAGGCAGAGAGCTGGAGTATTTTTGTGTGACAGGCTGCAAAAACATCCCTTTTCTTGATACAGTCACATTCAGAGAGAAGCTGTGATGGGTCATGTTTTCCTTTCATACAGCTTGTTCCTGGCCAGTTGAGCAATGGCAGCAGACAGACATTCTTCTGGCACTCACCAAGACGTAATAACAGGGTTCCTATTGTTAGAGAGGCAAGGTTGCTTTTGTTGGCACCAATAAGAGTTTGAATGTAAACATCAGCTTTGAAAGACAACATACTCATAGCTAAGAGAATACAAAAATATCTAATAATAGCATATTTTCACTCTAAATTCTGACATGAGCTTCTGAGTTTGCCAGTCTTTCCTGATTTAAGTAATAAAATGAACATCATCTCTTGAGTTACTGCAATCCTACAAAAGACACAGAGGTCAGAATACAAGGCAGCTTTCCCCCCCACAAAGTTTATTTAAAGCTAATATTGAAAACAGCCAGAGCATTCTCACAAAGAAACACATAAAAATAAAGGTCAGGATCCTGGCTCTGCCTGCCTATGCCTCTGCTAGAAGAACCAGCCCAACAAAGATGTGGAAGCAGCTCACTTTGTGTTCAAAGGGCTAAAAAGGGTGACACTGACATGTGGTATGCATCAAAACACAGTGCCTCCTGTTGTTTGGTATTAGCGATCAGACTTGATTTTACTTTGTTCCAGGCCTGCAGGTGCACAAAATAATTAAGGAGCATCTAGTCCGAAACACCTTCCAGCTTTGTACATGCTGTCTCTTCCTCTACTTGAAAGCAGAAGATCTCAATACAAGATTTAGCATGACTTATATCTAAATATGAAATATTGATTAATAGTGTAAGTCTACCCATTAAATCTTTCTACAAACCAGTTAATTTTAGGAGTATTCAGAGGTGATACTAAGCTTTGGTACACTGGCCTGCTCACTCCTGGTTGCAGAAAATTAATGGAATAAAAAAGTCACTTGGTATTTGTCTACTACTATACTTTTGATCCACTAGAGCAAAATATACCATAGTGCAACACAAAGTCAGGAGCAAAAAAAAAAAAAAAAAACACCTGCAGGTCTAAAATGTCAAGCTTATGCATCTAACAATAGGAATTTAAATCCATGCTTAGGTAACAAACCTGTTCTAAGGTTTGTTTTAATCACCAGTTACTAAGGTCACAGGACCTTCACTGAGCCAAATGCCTGATTTTGTAGAATCATAGAATCATAGAATAGTTAGGGAATAATAGGACCTTAAGATCATCTAGTTCCAACACCCCTGCCATGGGCAGGGACACCTCACACTAAAACATATCACCCAAGGCTTCATCCAACCTGGCCTTGAACACTGCCAGGGATGGAGCATTCACAACCTCCCTGAGCAACCCATTCCAGTACCTCACCACCCTAACAGGAAAGAATTTCTTCCTTATATCCAATCTAAACCTCTGCTGTTTAAGTTTTAACCCATTACCCCTTGTCCTGTCACTGCAGTCCTTAATGAAGAGTCCCTCACCAGCATCCCTGTAGGCCCCCTTCAGATACTGGAAGGCTGCTATGAGGTCTCCACGCAGCCTTCTCTTCTCCAGGCTCAACAGCCCCAACTTTCTCAGCCTGTCTTCATATAGGAGGTGCTCCAGTCCCCTGATCATCCTCGTGGCCCTCCTCTGGACTTGTTCCAACAGTTCCATGTCCTTTTTATATTGAGGACACCAGAACTGCACACAATACTCCAGGTGAGGTCTCATGAGAGCAGAGTAGAGGATGACAGGACACTGTCCAAATGTGAGGAAGTTCTTTAAAACATTGTATAGTTTATGCAAAAAGTCATTAGTGGCCTGACAATAATTAGACACAAGATCCACAATGTCATTAGGACCAGAGAGGTTGGTCACAATATTATTTTTTCTATTGCTCACATAAAGCCAAGGGTAATGATTGCCAGATATTTCCCATTCACTTTGTCTATGTCTTACTGTCAGGGAATGTGTATAGTATGATTCCAGACCTGGGCATGTTGCTGTGCTATGTCAGTTGCTTCTTTAGACTGTCATCTCCCACATTCACGATTTATATTTAAAACGTCTCTAGTCCCAGTGCTTTAAAACATAAAATGAGTGTGTAGTCAATGCAGCCATGTCTCTCTGAGTTTACATTCTGGAACAATGACTTGAAATGACATAAATTGACTTGTATGTCCTGCCAGGATGTTATTGCTGAAGTCTGGTGACGATTCTCTTAACATCAATCACTCTACTATTGCTTCTGCTAGATCACTACTAGGTAATCACCCACACTGGATGTACCTACAGCTTTTGGCAAACATTTGCTGTGTGAGGTTAAGGACATTCACATCTTTTTACTGAATGTTTAAAGTAAGTTGCTACCCAGCCAGCAAGTTCTGGGAATGAAAAAATATATCTCTTCTGAATCTGGTCCCTCGATACTGAAAACCCAGCATTGCCTTATGCTGGTTTACATGCCTGAGGACCCATTTATCCTTTCTCTAACTGCCAATCTTCAGTCTTTCTTTAGCTTCTCAAAAGTGACTGTGTTGCTGAATCTAATTAAATGATATTTTATATAAATGTAATACTAGAGGAACAGATACCTATTCAACAGGGCAGTGCAAGAAGGTGCAAAACAAGAAAGAAAGCACACCAAGTGACCCTGATACTTAATTTCACAGTGCCTACCATATATTTCAAACCTAATGTGTGTCAGAAGCCATTGTTTATCTATTATATCTAAACTTTCAGTGATATCAATAGATAGATAATCCTCCAGGTAGAGGTTATTGCTGGGTCCACAGACACACCATCTAAACCTTCTTTACCACCACAGAAAACTTTCCAGCTTTCTAATATGCAGTAAACACTGCAGCATGCAGTGAATATGCCACAGTTACCTTTCTGTTTTCTGACAGATTTTTGACCATGCTTTCCTCAACAGCTGCTGAATAGGTTACTCCACAATGTGCTACCATGTCTGTGAGAGAAAAAAAGCCAGAAACAGTTTTATTTACTAAAAACGTATGCTGCCTTTTTCTTGAAGATCATTTGGTTTTGTTTGGTTTGCTTAAGCAAAAAGGGAGAAAAGGAGGGAGCAAGCAATGAAGAATAAACTGTACTCTACCCACTGAACGCAGCATTTGGCACACAGACAACTCACTAACAGTTTCTTAGTAGTGATAATTAGCAAGTCAGCCTCTTTGTGTCTGCCTGTCTCCTTTGCAGTTGTGTTTTGCTATCACAGTAGTTCCAGTCATCTTCTTTCTTCCCACACAGCAAATCTACCAGTAGATGAATTATGGCACTATTTAAAAATTCATTTTTTTTTGTCCACAGGGTTTACATTTAGCTATTTTTGTAACATGAGTGAAATTGCATTACACAGTGTAATTTTTAACATTTACCCTGTCACATCCTTTGCAACTCTTATATTTGGGGGATTGAGTTCAATCAAGTAGTTTATGTGCTAGGTATAGGCACCACTAAATGAAGGGGTAGCTCATGCCAGGATCAGACTTCTGGGATTATAGTTACACTCCTGGGACAACAGCATCACAAAGGGCAGAGAGACATTCAGTTGAAAGAGAAGAGTGATTAGCCTTGGAGAGGATTGCTTTATATAACTTCCAGAGACCAGTTCCTTTTTGTTAGGGTGTGTTTCTGCTTTACCTGTAGTGTCACAACAGCTCCAAGGACACATCACGACAGATTTTCCCCAACCTCTGTATAGAAGAAATGCTCAGGAAAGGTATAGTTGCACACTGCAAATGTGGAGGCCTCCAGACATTGAGACAGAGTCCTTCAAACTCTTCTTTTCCCTTCTTCTCGCTTCCCTATGAGTTATCTTAATGTTTTCACCAGGTTTCTTCCATCTTTTTTTCTTCACCTACACACTTACTTTTTACTTGTTCTTACATCTTCCTTTAATCAATGATATTTTATTCAAATTGAGGGGGGGAAAAGGGAATGTGAGGACTTTTTTTCCTAAATGTACAAATAAATTGTTTCTCATTCCCATTATATTAGAAGGAGGGAAGGTCAAAAAAAAAATAAAATAGAGAGGATACAGAATACAACTGAATCAAAATTCTGCTTTGCATTCATGAACAGTTTATAAGAATAAAATAATGCCACTTATTGTTTAATTATAATCAAGATGCACATCCCAAGTGCCAGCAGATAAACTCTATGACCACAGCAATAAAGCTTCAAGAACAACACAAATCAGGCAGCAAGGCAAGATAACTCTGCCAGACAAAGTGTTTATAGCTTCCTTGAAAAGCTTTATTTTAGGTTGGCTTGGAACAGAGAGAAGGGAAATGGCTAAAAATTTTAAAAGAGAAACAATAAAACTTTTTATTTGGAGAAAAATATTCTTGTGTCACAATACCAAGGAGACAATGCACTGCAAAAGAAATCTGAAATCCTGACTAAAATATGTATATCATAAAATTGGAACTGGAATGAACATAAACAGAAAAAAAAATCACAGAAAAAAAAATCACAGATGAGAAATATCAGTGTAAAACTGCCTAGAAATAACAAGCTCCAGTGAAACTTGGATGAGAAAGCAGTTTTTAAAAGCAAATTTCCTCTTTGCAATAAAAAAAAAACCAGTTAGATTGCAGAGATATTTACCCATGATAAGTCATGCTTTTCACAGGCAATTCTGAAGTGCTAAATCTAAGGTCATGGCAAAGAACAGCTCAGACTAGAAGAACTCAATGGACAAAATCAAGCTCTCAGAAAAAAATCAAGCAACTAAATTAAGGTCACCTATGTCACCGTGATTCAATCTCCCACTACATCACCTGCATTAGCATAGGTGTTATTACATGTTCATTACTCTTTTGCTACATTGAATGAATAATTGCAGTACACAGAGTAGATGGTGTTTTTGATAGGATGTGAGACACTGATTTTTCAAAGCCTCCATCTGCAGTTAAAATGAATCTTAAGGTGCTGTGATGAGCAGGCCTATGAGACCAGGTCCTGTGATCATGAAAATAAAGGTAATTCCTGAACATAAGAGACAAGCCTCTGTCTGGCATTTCTTAATTTTTAGTATGTGGAAACTTTGCATTTCCTTAATGTGTCCTTCTCTGCATGAATTTTCTAAATTGTAAACTGAAATAAACCAAAATAAAACAGAAGCAGTTGTATCATGCTGATGGTCTGTATAGGTCATCAGTAGAGTCAGGAACTACAAGAGGGTTAACAACACTTTAGTATCTACTTCAACCTTAATTTCTGCATAGATGCATGTGACTGTGGTTGCAAAACCTTTTGCAGTCTTTACCCACTCTTTTC